>NC_135013.1:26635301-27265301 GCF_051020955.1 Megalopta genalis | reverse complement strand
AAAATCATTGCGCTTCCCGTTGGATGGCTCGCATTCCTGAACCTGCACCTGCTGCTCTTCCTACACGACCGCCGAATTCGCTCGCCGCGGAATGCGAATAATAACACACGTCTGCCGACCGAGGAAGCTGCTCTACTTGGCCGCGTCTCTCGGTTCCGTCGGCGACCGGACCCGCTAAATGAATGGTTTCATGCGCCGTCACTGTTCCGCCGAGATTCCTCCGATCGCAGATGGCTCCTGATGGTATCGCGGCATCGCTCCCGATTGGTCCATCGAGACGTTCGATAAAAGAGAATTCACGAATTCGGTGGAAATCGAGGTTATCAGGCGTCGCGCACGAAATGCTGCATTTTTGTATTAGGTTTCGTCCGAGGCTTTTCTTAGCATTAATTTGATTGTTTTAATCGTGATGACTGGCTTCATGTTACAGTAAATTCTCCCTAATTGACGTTGAGATTGCGTACAAAGTTGATAATTTGGGAATAGGAGATACGATTATTATATTTTATTGTGATATTTTATTATTATATTCTATTATTATTTTGATTATTATATTCTATTATTATATTTTATTATTATATTCTATTATTATATTTTATTATTATATTTTATTATTATATTTTTTATTTTTTTATTATTTTATTTTATTATTATATTTTTATAGTTGTTAATAATCGGTAACTATAAAAACAATCCACAAGGTTCGAATAATCGTATCTCCTCTTCTCAAATTGTCCATTTTTGTGCACAGTCTCAGCGTCAATTAAGTATTAATTAAAATTGTATTAATTAATACTAATATAATACTGTATTATATCGAATTGTAATATAATATTGTATTACATTGTATTGTAATATAATATTGTATTTCGCTTAAAGTCGCTCAAATTACACAGACTCTTTCATCGAATAAATGTCTCAATCTCGACATACGATGCAATCAAAAGTTGTAAAAGATATAAATAAATTCAGGATTGTCGTCGTTACGAGGCAACATAAAGTCGCTCGCTTTTACCGCTCGGTTGGTGCAGTGTCAATTTCTTATTTGCTAAGCTTTCGCCAATCGATAAATTTACAAGACAACACTTCCGAGGAAGAAAGAAGAAAGTTGTACCCGAAACGCTGCATTTTCAGATATGATTTTTTCGTTTAGCATAGAGATCGCAATTCCCGTCTCGGTTCTCGTCTTACACGTTTTTCTTAACAACGAACCTACCGTTTCGACAAAAATAACCGACTTCGTATCTAATTTCGCTTAATGTTGCACGAATTGCTGTTTCACAGGAAACCGAACGAATTTCTTAATCGAGGCGTGCAACGTAATCAAAAGCGAGGAAGATACATATACATACAGGGTGTCCCAACAATATCTCGCAATCCGAAAGTGGCGGGTTCCTCGGGTCATTCGAAGCAACTTTTTCCGTTACAAAAATTTTCTCCGAGTCACCGTTAACGAGTTATTAACGAAAAACAGTGACCAATGAAAGGCGAGCTCGGCTGGCGCGAGGCGACCGAGCCAATGAGCGGAACTGGGCTTCGTGCGCTGGTTGGCTGGGCCGCTTCGCGTCAGCCGTACTCGATTCTTATTGGTCACTGTTTTTCGTTAATAACTCGTTAACGGTGCCTCGGAGAACATTTTTGTAAAGGAAGAAGTTGCTTCAAATGATCCGAAGAACCCGCTATTTCCGAATTACGAGACATTTTCGGGACACTCTGTATAAGTAAATTCAGCCTCGTCATCGTTACGAAGCAACACGTGTACGTAACGTCGGGCAATTTCGGTGCTCGGCAGGCTTCCCGTAAATTGCTCGCTCCCTAAGCTTTCCCTAATTGAAGAATTCGCGGGACGGCCACCGATCTCAGGGGCCGGAGAATCACGGCGGATTGTCAATCGAAAAATTGCAGGCTGCTCAGAATGCAAAGAGAGCATCGGCAACGAGCAGGAATCTCGTTAAGGATTCTGAAGGCACGGCAATTAAACCGCGTGTCTCCTCTGTCCCCGGGTCGCGACGTTACCGGCCATTCATTCCGTACGATTTGTAGAACGATCTCGCGCCGCCGGTCGCACCGATAAAACAATTTCGCCCAACTGTTTCCTATAAATACCCGAGGAGCGCGGTCTCGCCGTCGTCGCCGTTCGCTCTTTAACGACGGCCCCGAGAGAGCACCTAGGCATCCAGGCGTCGCCGTTTAATGCTCCTTTTTCCGCGGAATGCCTAACTGCCTGTTTCCGTCATAAAGTCGCGGGATCCGCGGACAGATCCAGCAGCGGGGAGCCATTACCGGCGATTTTTACTACATTGTTGCAACGCCGACCGCGGCGGGGACCGCTTAATGCCGGCGTAAACCGTGTTACCGGGCGTCTCCGCGAGCCCGCGTCGGGGGGGGAGAAAAAAGGCCGGAACGACCGTATGGTAATCGCGGCTGCGTTCTTTACGACCCGAGATACTAGTATCAATGGCATCGGCCGCGGCCGTTAGGGCGCGTTCGGGAACGCCGATCGTCCGATCCTTTGACCCAGAAACCGGCGACGCGACGTGTTCGGAGACCGTGCGATTTCCGACATGGTCGCGGACGTATCCGAAATAGTTATGTAAATGGTCGTTCCCCGATGCAAACACGATCGGCGGGGCTGCCGCGTTTTGCATGTTCAATTGCGCCGAGGACACCCGGCATTGTTCCGAACCGACGAAACCTGGAAACTCGGCGCGGGAGGGAGAGAAAGGGAGAGAGAAAGCTCGATCGCTCGCGCGCGCGCGCGCACGCTCGCGGTTGTTTCATTCATCCGATCCCGTTGAAAAATACACGACGTCGACAAGCTGATTTCTCCGGAGAGCTGTCTGTCCCCCGCGAGCGACAATGTTACAGAATACGCGCCCGACTACTTGGCGCTGTTGCCACTAGCAAGGTTTCGCCGATCAGCTTATTTTCGAGTAATTGAAGGGCGTCCGGTCGTGGAAGGCTGTTGTGCGCTACCGAACGGGCAACCTTCGGGGACGATCAGACCGTCGCGACGGCCGCCGATTCGTCGAGAAATCGCTCGATCCCACGAGACGGTCAAGGATCTCCGGGCTGGCACGAACGATCGTGGAAATCGGCCGAGTAACGAGCCTCGTCGGAATTTTTACTGATGTTCGATGCGCTTATTGTTCGGGTAACGAGGACTGCGCGACTGATCCTTGCTTCATGACTGAGTTATTCGAGCATACTGTTCTCGAAATCGTTTGACAATTGATTATTGTGCGAGGATATTTTTTAAACAAAATTTAGTAGATCTTTTGGTCTGTGCGAAATACGACGGCTTGTTTCATGTCTTCGATCCATTTCGCTACGACTTTCTTTTTTTAGAGATTATTTATCAGAGAATATTTACGTGGATTAGCAGTTTTCCTTAACACTTCATTAACCGGAAGTTGGTTGTTGCAATCTCTTCGAAAAATTCGCAAGTTAATGTGATTACACGTTTGATTTTCTTCGGATTTTGTTTAAATGCAGTGTTTTGATAGAATATATAATTTAACCCTTTGCACTCGAAGCCATTTTAACTGTAAATCTAAAATAATTTTCTTGAATTATAGTACTTCCATTTTGCACGACGAAGTGCGTTTTACGCTTACAAAACTGAATCTCGTGATTCATACAACAGTTACACTTTCAGTAACATATAAAATGTGAACTTCGATAGTACAAAAATTATCGTAGAATGTGATATGATGATTTTAGTGGTGCCTCTGAGTCATCACTCGACTGCAAAGGGTTAATAAAGTACATCAAAGTCTATATACTTACTATATACTAGTTAGCTGTTTTTGACGAGTATTCTCGTCACGAAGAAATGTCAACATTTCGCGTCAATAATCTCCTTAAAAGAACGAAACATTTTTCGGTTCTTGTACGTCTTTATTTATTTTATTTTCTAGATAAAATCAAATCCTGTTTCAATTTAGAAGAAACGAATATTTCAGAAACAGCGATTATCTGATTCTTTTTAAAATTTTAACTCTGCATCGAGTCATTCTAAACGATTTTTTAAAAGAATGTACTGTATTTCTTTCTTTCGAGATTCTATAACAAATGGTAAATTAATTGAAAAACAAAAATAATTAAAATAAACTTTCGTACATATTCAGTAAATAAATAAAGCGTAACCGACTACGCTGCGCACTTCCGCTCGAATCCACGTAAAAATCGGTAGAGGCCGCGATTTCTTTCTTTCGAGATTCTATAATAAATAGTAAAATAATTAAAAAACAGAAATAATTAAAATAAACTTCCGTACATATTCGATAAATAAATAAAGCGTAACCGACTACGCCGCGCACTTTCCGCATCCGCTCGAATCCCCGTAAAAATCGGTAGAGGCCGCGATTTCTTTCTTTCAAGATTCTACAACAAATGGTAAAATAATTAAAAAACAGAAATAATTAAAATAAACTTTCGTACATATTCGATAAATAAATAAAGCATAACCGACTACGCTGCGCACTTCCGCTCGAATCCACGTAAAAATCGGTAGAGGCCGCGATTTCTTTCTTTCGAGATTCTATAATAAATAGTAAAATAATTAAAATAAACTTTCGTACATATTCGATAAATAAATAAAGCGTAACCGACTACGCCGCGCACTTTCCGCATCCGCTCGAATCCCCGTAAAAATCGGTAGAGGCCGCGTTGCAACGCTTTCGCCGCGAGACACCGACGAAATGAATGTCCGTCCGATTTTTACGCGGCCGCGGTAGATAACGAGAACAGGAATTTGCATAAAAGAAACGGCAGAGCACCATCTCGGCGTTCGTCGTCGCGCGGGACGTTTATCGATTCAGCGGTAAACGCGTTGATCGCGGCTAATTGCCGGAGATCAATGCCGTCACATTGTACGATTAACGAATATCGCCCCCGGGGGCCAGTTTACGTCGTGGGAGTGCGTCATAGCGAATTCCACGGCAGATTTTTCCGGGCAAGCTCGGTCGCAAATATGTCCGAGCAGCGAGCCGAGCAAGGTGCACCTGCGGTATTGAATCGAGCCGGGGACAGGTACGCATTAGGGCCCGGTCCACGTGTCCCGCGCGCTAGACAAGCCGAGAGCCGGCATGCGAGTGATACCGTTTGAAAAAAACCTCCCGATGGAAATTAATGGAACTGTTCTCTCCCGTCGAATACCTCGGAATGCGAAAGCTAATTTGTTTCTGGGCAGCCGGGGTCCGCGCGAGCGTCCGCGGGAAAGCGAACCGCGCTGGAACGAGAGGAATGCTGTGTTAATGTTCCAGGCAATTAGAGGATTCTGCGGGGATGCTCCGAATATCAGCGTTAAAAGTAATATCGCGCGGTTCGATGCGAGCTCGCGGTGACGCGTTGATACGTTCGGCCCGCGTTCGCGGTTTCCCCATTCGACGCGGATACGCGTCCGAATGATTTTCACGCGGAACTACCGAGCCTTAAATGCAACTGACGTATAACGATGACAGGATTTGATTTATTTCAGGGTCGAGCAGCGATCGATTATTTTACGACTACTTCTGTAATTGATTGCGAGAACTAATCATGATAATAATAATAATAATAATAATAATAATAATAACAACTTTATTCAACAATGGGATAAACTTGCACAAAAACTTAAAACTGAAAGAAAGTACCAAAATAATGAAAAGAAAAGATAAACTTAGATATATAAGAACTTGGAAGAAGAAAACTTTTGTTTTTATGTGATTTAATCAATTAAATCTAATTACTAAAAACTAATTATATATCATGATTACATTTGGTAATCTGTAAATAATCTAAATAAATTAATCCAAATAAAAAGAGTCTTCTATCGAGATATTAATTACAAGCAGATTTTCTAAACATCATTTGTTGAACTCATAGAACAAGTTTATCAAACAATAATTGATCAATTTAAGCGAAATATCTTTTTTAAATCAAAGAAAATAGACTTTTCCAGTGAATCTTAAGTAAAAAATATTGATTTTTTTAAGTCAGACAATTCGGAATGATTGCAGGAAGATACGAACTGATTTTTCGTTGCGTGAACAATTAAATAATTTGTTTGCAATTTAAGGGGAAGATAAAGGAGAGCTTAACAATGTCAATATGGCGACGTCTGTTGTGAAATTGTTGACAAGTGAACTGTGACGTTGAGTAAAAAGATTGTATTCTTATTTACTCAACGAGCGCGGTTATTAGAATAGTAGGCGGCAATTTATGTGGATTAGGGTACCTCGTATAGTTCAATGACCTTGGTATGCGTTACAAGGGTCAATGTCCTCAGGAAGTTTGCTTGTATTGCACCGGCCGACAATGCAAAACACAGTGCAAAAGTTTAACACAAATGTTGCACGGATTTAACTTCGATTCTGCGAATAAATAAAAATTCGACCTTGGTCAACGCTCGAATGGCGAGGCCGAAACTGTTTGAAACCAGATTATAAATATTGTTAAATGATTATCTAGCTTCTAACAATTAATTGAAGCTTCAACACGCTTCGTTAAGGTCATTAAAAAAAATTAACGCGTCTAGAAGGAGTGCCTCGAAAAATGCGTAGATGAAAATTAATCTTAACTATACCGAGATCAGTTACATTTTCGTCACAATGATTCAGCGTTCGGTTGTTAACCCTTTGCACTCGAATGGCGACCTCAAGGCACCACAAAAAAAAATCGTTACATCACGTTGCAAGATAATTTTTATACTAACAAAGTTCGGATTTCAAAAATTATTAAAAGTGTAACACTGTTGTACGAGTCACAAGATCCAATCTCATTTGCATAAACTGCAGTTTGTTACATAAAACGGAAATACTACAAGTCAGAAGAATTATTTTGAATTTACAGTTAAAATGGCTTCGAGCGCAAAGGGTTAATTGTAGCCTGAAATTTTCCTCATCATCTTTTACCTTTGTTACTATACTTATCCACCCTACCATAGTCTCTCCAAAATGACGACGTTCGAGTGTTTGGATCAAAGAAGGCAACCACTACGATCCCCTATTTTTTGTCCGTTCTATTAACACGTTCCGTGCCGAGCTTTTTTTACTCGAATCTTCACACTTTGATATTTTACTAAAACTTGATGTATTACGTGCAATTATTAATTCTCGTACACATAACAACGTAACAAAAACTTATCAACGCCCATTCTTGCGGTGGAAATTGATTCTTCGGTTCTAAATTTCTTGTAAACAATTTGTTCAGTTCACTAAGTAAACATGCAAGCGTGTACCATGGATGGTACACGTGGCACGGAACGTGTTAAAATACTGTCTATTACCGTAAAAGCATAATTTTTTACGATTTTCAACCGCGCCTGCAACTTTTCTACTCAAAATCGGCCGATTTTCCGCGCAACAGATGATGCCGGGAACATGCTCGCAATCTAGATTCGTGACGCAATGAATGTTCCGAGCAACGTAATAACCGCCGTAGGCAGATCGGTAGCCGGTGATTCCCCTAATTAGCCGGAACGTGACGCTATTCAAATATTGAAAAACCGCGGCGGCACGCAACGAGATTCTCGAGACCGTGCTCGAGAGCCGAATACATACATTAGACGCGGCTGGTCCCCGAGGCTTCCCGATCATGGAAAAACTTTCACCGGCGCGCTAAAAATACAGGCCGCATTATTTGCTCGTTATAAGTCGGCCACGCCGGGGCAGACACGAAATATAAAAGTGTCGCCGTGACGGGAACAAGCGAAAATAGCCGCGCGCACGTTCGGTTTCCGTTCGATGTAAAAATACGGTTCTGCGTAGCGATCCCGCGAGCCGCGAGTCGCGACGCTCGCGGGTTCGTGCACGTGAACCGAGAGCTTTATCGCGAGAACGTGAGAGAAAAAGGGAGAGAAAGAGAGAGGGGAGAGAGAGGAGAGAAAGAGAGAAAGAAACGATACGGGGAAGCCAACATATATTGCTATATATATATAGCAATCGCGATGCTTACTCCCGCGTGGCGTATCGAAGCAGCTCGTTTCCTGCATCCTTCGATTCGCCGAAACGTCGCTGAAAAAATGTTTCATCAAGATATCGAACGGTCAGCGACCGATTCGATTCGAGTCCGACTTCAACCCCTCGGTCCGAGCTCCTTCCGTTCACGCGGAGCGAAGATCGCTGCACCCCGCACCAGAGCATATCGATAGTCGGCCCTATCGATATTTACAAAACTAGTTTATATAAATAGTTTAGTTTTTTTAATATTTTTTTTCAATAGTTTACTGAAACTATCGGGATAGTAGTATCGATAGTTATCTATTTTTAGAAGTACCATGTGAAATACATAATATCATATATAATATAAAGTCTCAGAGACACAAAAATTTGGAAACACCAAATACAATAATGTCTTCCTAATTGACGCTCGGATTGTCCATAAAAATGGACAATTTTGGAAGAGGAGATACGATTATTCGAGTCTTGCAGCTCGTTCTTATAATTGTTGGCAAAATCGGTAACCATAAAAACGAGTTGCAAGGCTCGAATAATGGTATCTCCTCTTCTCAAATTGTGCATTTTTGTGTGCAATCTGAGCGTCAATTAGGGAGACATTACTGCAGTTTGAAAAATATATAAGTTTCATATTATATGATTTTCGCGGTATAATAAAAATGCAAGATTAAAATACGATATAATAAAAACACACTAATGGAAAGCAATATAATAAAAATAACAGCAATAGACTTCTCAAGTGACGACGACAACCGCTGGTTTTTATTTTAAAAAATGAGGCTGTCGCAATTTTTTCGCTTCAGCCTTGACCGCCTGTCGGATATTATTAATCCTGCTTTGCTAAATATTCTTTCCTACTCTACTCAAGACATCGGTACGCAAAAATATTTTTTGCACAACTCTGGCAAAGGCCGTAAGATATTTTCAATCTCGTACAAACAGTGGATATATTTAAATAAATATATCTTTACCACATAATCCAGATAATTTATTGATTCTCTGTCATTCAAAGTAAGCCATGTTTTCGTTCTCTTGTTATAAAAATGAACGTTCACCCGTATATTTAAATATATCAAATTACATGGAACAGAAACGTAGAAAATTTCATTTATAAATTGCCTTCGAATATATTGGCTACCCCGATCGATACTATCGACGGCAAGAAAAACTAGTCGATAGTTTTTGATAGTTCTCGATAATTTTCGCTAACGAAAGACACCGACAATTATCGATAGTCCTCCATCTCTAGGCCGCAGGCGTTCGGCGCGAAAGCTCCGCGCGGGGCGTGGATGGAACCAGATCGATTCAGCGAGAAAGAAGGCAAAAAGGTGAAGAGGTCCCAGGGGAGGATTCGGCTGGTCCCGGCGGGACGCGATCGGCCGGCAGAGATACCGGCAACCCCGAATAATTATCGGCGTAACCGCAATCCATCTTTGACGTAACTTGTTATTTCCAAGTAGAACCGGATACGCGGGGCGCGATACGATCGGGCCGGTTATTTCGACGATTCCCAGAGGTTTCTCGGGCCCCGGACGGCTCGGCGGGCCCTTTCCCTGTACGCGCTTACGGTTGCAGGTTGCAAAAGAGTGCGGAGGCAGGTTTGGGAGAAAAAGGGAGAAGAAACGGGGCGTAGAGGGAGGAGGAGGAGGAGGAGGAGGAGGAGGAGGAGGAGGAGGCGTAGAGCAGAGCAGCGAAGAGGAGCGAAGCGGAGAGGAGAGGAGAGGAGAGGAGCGAGGAGAGAGAAGCGGAGTAAGGAGAAAAGAAAAGAGAAGGACGACGAGGTTGGAGGGCTGGCGATGCCAGCAAGGGGGACCCGAGGGAGGGGAAGGTTTCTCGATCGCGAGCGAATTCTTCTCACGGTTGCGAGAGCGCAGTTTCGTCGGCGGACGCGTGGGCGGACCGGCGAATAATGCCGGTCTTGTATTTTTAAACCCTCGCACGAATCGGCATCTCCCCGGAGATGCCGGGTCACTCTGCACGTTGCAGCTCCCGCTGCAGCGCGCACCTTTCTCTTTTTCTTCCTGTTATTCGGGCCGAAGAGAGGCCTCGCCACGCCGCGCCGCGCCGCGCCGCACCGCGCCGAGCAGAGCCGCGCCGAACGGCTCTCGGCTCGGTGCCGCGCCAGCGAAAACGATCTCACGGTCCCCGCGGCCGCTTGGGCCCGCTTGCGCCCGCGTTAGCCCGATCCTCGAATGAATTATCGAGCCTTCCAGAGCGTGGAACGCCGCGCCGGTGACCGCCCGGAGGAAAAAACCCGAGACAGGGGTCCCGCGCGATATTACCGGCGTTACTTTTCGGTAAGCCGGGGATACGCCGTGGGAACCGGGGACCGGCTACCGCAATTAGGACCCTCTCCGGCCAGTGCTCCTCGACCAAACCGATTTCCTCCGCTTCCCTGTTGCTCTTTTAGCCGAAGCGACCGCCGTACGTACATATATACGTACATATCCCTGTCGCGGGCCCGAATATTTGCTACATCCGTGTCTTCTACCCTCCGCCCCCTCCGCCACTCTCTTTCTCTCTCTCTCTCTCTCTCTCTCTCTCTCTCTCTATCTTTCTCTCTTTCCCACTCCTTTTTTCTTTTTCTTCTCCCCTCTCTCTCTCTCTCTCTCACTCCCTTTTTCTCTTTCTTCTCCTCTCTCTCTCACTCCTTTTTCCTCTTTCTACTTTTCTCTCTTCTTCTCTCTTTCTCTCGCTGCTTCTCGTCTCATTCTCTCGGTCCGCGTTATCGGTGATACTCGCTTATTTACGTTCGCGGGGAACATAGCGGACGCTCGAATTGCGGACGGAGCGCACGGCAACAGGTGGGAGGTAATTTAACCCTTTCGGTGCGCGATAAAGTGAGAGAACGCAGCCTGCCTTTTACTCGCGGGCTAATCCATTGGTGTCGGGACAGAGTTAGACTTGTACCTTGCAGGACGTCCGGAAGTCTTTTCGTAACTCATTTGCATCCGCATCTGCGAAATGTAGTAAGTAAATTCTCTGCAATTGTCCCTCAGCTTGTAAACAGAAATGGGCCATTTGGGGAGAGGAGATACGACTATGCGAGCCTCGCGCGGCTCGGTTTTATAAAAATATAATTTTATAAAATTTTATAGAAATCTAGTAGTACTATAAAAAAGAGTCGCGTGGGGTCGTATAATCGTATCTCCTCTTTTCAGATTGTCCACTTCAGATTGTTTACAAGCTGAGGGACAATTGGAGAGATTTACTGTACTCCGATGTGTCAACAACGTATCATCGATTGCGGAATAGTCCGCATGTTGTGCACTTGTTTATAACTTTGGTCTGATACAGTTCCTTCGACTCTGATTACGAGAAATGTTTTCTGCATCGACTAAAAGATTCCGCGTTTCCGACTAACTTTCGCTATCTCTTTAAGTGCTTAATTGGTACGAGCGAGAGCCACGTTCTTTAATCCGTGGTCTCTATGAAAGCTTCGATCTCCCATAATTTACATCTGTATAGCACAATCATACAATTTATAACACGAATATAATATAAATCCATTTCTTCCACTATAATTTCTCATTTTAGTAAACGCTTCAAGGTTTAACCCTTTCTATTCGAGCGACGGTTCACAAAATTCGATTATCAAATTCACAAATTCAATTATCTTTAAAAAACTGTCATACGAATCGCAAGACTCAATTCCATATTCCTAAAATATTCTAAAAGTCACACAGCATGAAAATACCATGAGTCAGAAGAACAATTTCGCGTTTAGATTCAAGACGGCTTCTAGAGCAAAGGGTTAAAACCCCCTCTTCCTGCGTTCCACAGAAATTCATATATTACAAACGCATAAAATTCGTCAGTCTACAGGGTGTCCCAAAAATGTCTCGCAATCCGAAAATGGCGGGTTCCTCGGATCATTTGAAGCAACTTCTTCCTTTACAAAAATTTTCTCCGAGGCACCGTTAACAAGTTATTAACGAAAAACAGTGACCAATAAGAATCGAGTACGGCTGACGCGAGGCGGCCCAGCCAAGCAGCACACGAAGCCCAGTTCCGCTCAGTGGCTCGGTCGCCTCGCGCCAGCCGAGCTCGCCTCTCATTGGTCACTGTTTTTCGCTAATAACTCGTTAACGGTGCCTCGGAGAAAATGTTTGCAAAGGAAAAAGTTGCTTCAAATGACCCGAGGAACCCGCCACTTTTGGATTGCGAGACATTTTTGGGACACCCTTAGTTCCATAAAATCGGCCGACAAGAGAACTCACCTCGTCAAGGGCCATGGAGAAGGCGCCGGATATGGCGAGACCCTGGCGGTCCTTGAGGCCGCCCTTGATCGCCGTGAGGTATCCAATGGTGAGGTTCTGATGTTTCCTTAGCTGGGTGCCCGACTTCGGGTAGGTCTCTCTGGAGAGCGCCTGCTGTCCGGCCCCGGGTGACCCTGGCGGTTCGGCCAGGCCCAGGACCAGAGGGCTGCTGGCCAGCAGCAGCAACACCAGCAGGGCCCGCGAGCTGCTGCCGTGCGGCCGCGGGTGCACCGGTTGCTGTTGGTCTTGCCGGTGCCGTCGGTTGCGTTCCTGATGGGGTTCCTGGCGACGGGGAGGCCTGCGGCGGCTCGGCTGTACTGGCGGGCCGGGGCGCATGGCCGCCGCCGCCACCGGTCAGCACCGCCTCCCTCCCGTTCACCTGAAATTCAAAATCTCTCTCACGATCTTGCACAAATCATTGGCGACGACTATTCGACGAGAATTTACAGAAAATCTACGTCGGATAAGGCTCACGCGTCCGACGTGAGATTTTCTGGTCGTTGCACACTGCCGAAATGCACACTGTTTTAAGGGCGTTTCTAGTTAGGGTTGTTCTAGTGGAGTTATGCTAGCTGCTGCTCCCTCTGGAGCTTCGATGGAAGGTCTTTTTACTGCTATTTTATTTTATTTTCTTATTTTATTCAGTTGAGATTAAAATTGTTTTCATTTGTGTTGTGAAAGGGGTGTCCAAAGGAATTTTGGCTAACGATGAATGCAAGATTGACGCTGTTTTGCATGGATTATTTTAAAATATCTTGATGGTGTGTTCTAGTGTCAATCTTTGAAAAAATCGACTATTTTCGCATTTTTTTAAAGAAAACAGATTAAAAAATACGGCTTCTGTCTGAATTTCTAAAATTAAGAAAGGTTGAGGGGGTGAGATGAGGGGGACATCCTGCACGTAATGATCATTGGTTAAACTGGACAAAACTTTAAGTCAGTAAATGGCGCATCATTTATTGTAACACAGTATGTCTCTATACGGAGTCAAAAATACGCGCATCCAGAATATTAAAAATCACGGCTTCAGAATATATTTTTTTAAAACTGTATCACTTTTATATTAAGCTATAGTGTTTTAAAATTCGCACAAAATTGAAAACATGTCTTAAAATCTTTATAAAACTTTATTCAAAAATCGGAACAGAAATTCAAACATGCTCCTTAACACTAGATTTACGGAACTCGTCAAAACGACGGGACACTAATTGTTTAATTTACGATTATTCACATCGTAAAGACACATTTATTAGTTATTTACTCAATTTACACTTACGCCAAATGTTCCAATAACACTTGATAAAAATCAGGATAAATGTCTTATTGTTACCTTTATAAACTAATATAAAACAGCTGTTTGTTTCGTGCTTCGTAAATCTAGTGTTAATATCATTTGCTTACTCCTGTGACAAATTTAACCCAGTTACGCCTCTAATGAGTTAAACCCGTTTCTCTCGAAAGTGCGTTTAACAAAACGATGACCACGATGTCACAAAATTTGCTGAACCGAACGCCTTCGAAATTTCGGCATCGATTCAGTATAACTCAGATTCAGAGACCCGGTCGTACCCGAAGCCGCGGGGAACGCGTTTCGCCCTAGCGAAGGCTCAAGTACTCACCTACCGCGAGAGCTCGATTACTGTGTCAATACAGTCTGCGGGGTACGCTTTTATTCGGCGCTCGTGTGCCAACACGCGCGTCGCACTCGATACAGAGACCCGCACTTCGTCCGCGTACTTTTACCGACTTATCTCTCCGTATTTTTGCCGATTCTGAAGAGCCATCGCGTAGATACAAGTGCTTGACTTAGAAGTGCCGGTTCCGACGCTATCTTCCTGGCTGAACGCACTTATCATCGGGCGGCACTTACACGGCTGAGTCATCGCATGTGCCATCTGCGCGAGTCTAATAATAAACTGATTGTAGTACCCCTAAAACGATAGAACTGGCGAGCTCGGACGGCCGCCGACGTTTCTTCCCGTCGATCCAGATTTTCCGCGCGCAGCGGATCACCGCGCCGGAGGAGGATCGAGCGATCGTTCTCCCGCGCGCTCTCGATCCCTCCGTATCGTATTTATCGCGATCGAATCGCCGCCGCGACCTTCGTTCCGCGCGCGAAAACTGAGTCAAGCCGGCTAGGCGAAAGAATCCGTCGCGCGTGTTCCAGCCATTATCTCGCCGATCGGGTATCGATGATGTCCAGGAAGTCTTGCGTCAGAGCACAGTCATCCGCGGGAACGGCTAAGAATAAAACCAGCCCGGTCTGATCTAATTCATTTACACCGGGCGCGTTTCTTCGTCAACCGAGAACACCTTCGTGCACGCGGAATCGCGGCGCGGCTACGATTCGCGGAAACGATCACCTTCGCGGGGAAACAATATCGACGAGGAAGCGCGCGCCGCGTAAATCACGATCCAGCTGCGATCGCCCGGGGAACAAACGTTTCCGGAAACAGGACGGTCCGGCGACATTGTGCAATCGTTGCAAACGAGCCGATGCTTAATCGATCTTGCAGTTTTTGCTTCCTCGCCGTTCGGACGCTGCGCGGTGGATTGCTTTGCTCTTTAACACTGGAACTATTAAGCTAGGCGAAATGATTGGTTTTTATTATTCTTTTTATGATTCTTGGTACGGTAAATTCTACCTAATTGACGCTCAGCTTGAAACAAAATTCCCAAATTGTTCATTTTTTGTATAATTTACTGTATTGTTAAGACGTTTCTGTGAGCAATTTTTAGATATACGGTAAATTCTCTCCAATTGTCGATCGGCTTGGAAATGAAATTGTCCATTTTTTGTATAATTTACTGTATTATTAAGACGTTTCTGTGAGCAATTTTTAGATATAGGGTAAATTCTCTCCAATTGCCGATCGGCTTGGAAATGAAATTATCCAGTTTTGTATAATTTATTGTATTGTTAAGACGTTTTTGTGAGCAATTTTTAGATATACCGTAAATTCTCTCCAATTGTCGATCGGCTTGGAAATGAAATTGTCCATTTTTTGTATAATTTACTGTATTATTAAGACGTTTCTGTGAGCAATTTTTAGATATATCGTAAATTCTCTCCAATTGCCGATCGGCTTGGAAATGAAATTATCCAGTTTTGTATAATTTATTGTATTGTTAAGACGTTTCTGTGAGCAATTTTTAGATATACCGTAAATTCTCTCCAATTGTCGATCGGCTTGGAAATGAAATTGTCCATTTTTTGTATAATTTACTGTATTATTAAGACGTTTCTGTGAGCAATTTTTAGATATACGGTAAATTCTCTTCAATTGTCGATCGGCTTGGAAATGAAAATGGCCATTTGGGGAGAGGAGATGCGATTATTCGAGCCTCGCGGCTCGTTTTTTGTAGTCGGCGATTGTCGATAATGATAGAAACGAGCCGCGAGGCTCGAACAATCGCATCTTGTCTTCAATAATTGTCCATCTTGGCTGAGCGACAATTCGAGAAAATTTACTGTACTTTTTTTTATCGAAGCATATATTATAATAGAAATCGCTCAAGCGTTTTGGGTTCGGTAGTTCTAGTGTTAATTGCTTCGCGTGGTCTTGTGCAACTATAAATTCTCATTAATTGACGCTCAAATGGACAATTGGGGAAGAGGAGCCTCGCGGCTCTTTTTTATAATTTTTGACAATCGCTAATAATCTAAAATAATACAAAAATAATGTATAATCGTATCTTCTCTTCCCAAATTCTCCATTTTTGTGTACAATCTAAGCGTCGATTAGGGAGAATTTACTGTATTTTGCTCTCCGTTCTCGTACCGTTTGGTCCCAAAGAACGGTTCCTACTAGTGACAGCCCTGTAGTTGCGATTACAAATTACCGTAGTTACGTTTTTACTAGTTTCTGTTGTTTACCGTAATCGTTGTTGTCACTGCGTAACCACTTCTACTACAACGACGAAGATTTCATACACAATTTACAAAATATGAATGTTATTCAATTTTTCTAAATTGAGACAAAATTTGATATTTCTGCTATCGAGGTCTAAAAATGAAAGTAAATTGAGACATACGAGAAATAAAAATTGTCTCGTCGTATCGGGAATGTTATTAAGGTGATTTGAAAGTGCTAATCGATATAAGATCGAGATCAAGGTCGTAGTGCAAGGAGTTCATTAGTCGCTAATAATTTGTTTAAGACATTTACTTTCCACCCGCGATTCTAAAATTTCATGTATTTATTATGTATTTATGATGTATGAACGAAGGAATATTTGCATCATCTGTGTGTCCAATGTTCCAAAATCTAACAAAATCAGATCTCGCACTGCACTTTTGCACAGTTGCACTAATTGCAACTGTCTAAACAGCGGACTTTATGCACTTATTAGTGTCTTATTTCTTCTTGTCGTTTCAATCAGTTGCAATTTTCGACAAAAATTTCTTATCCAAGCTCGATTATAAAAAAAGCTGTTCCATTTTAAAATAACTGTGTACGAGAGATCGTACTGCAAGAAGTTAATTAGTCGCTAATAATTTGTTACGTTTCCATAGAAGCTCGTCATACAGACATTTACTTTCTACCCGCGATTCTAAAATTTCATATATTTATTATGTATTTATGGCGAATGGACGAAGGAATATTTGCATCATCTGTGTCCAATGTTCCAAAATCTAACAAAATCAGATCTCGCACTGCAATTTTGCACAGTTGCTATTAGACAGCAGACTTTATGCACTTATTACTATCTTATTTCTCCTTGTCGTTTCAATTAATTACAATTTTCGACAAAAATTTCTTATCCATTGTTCGGTAAACCAGTCCCTCTAACGTCTAAAAAAGATTTGGATCGCCAGGCCCGCTTATAAAAAAAAGCTGTTCCATTTTAAAAAGCGTTCGAATATTTTCATGGCTCGCTGTACGCGTCTGCAACAAAAACACCGAATAACGAGAAACGAAAGAACCGACGCCGGCGAGCAACGGAATCCCGGCGTGGCCGTATGTCGGTTTGAGAACCCCTGGACCATAAAACGCGACGAGATTGTCGCGTTATTAATACGCGGGTAGAGGCGGCGCGGTGCGGCTCGCGAGACAGACCAACAATGCCCGATGAAATTTCGCAACGCCGCGGCCGATCCCGGGAAAAATAACGCAGTCGTCTCACGACGCGGAACGATTCCGCGTTCAGGCCCCGAGAAACGCGGCGGCAACACGTGGGGCCGGGGACACACCTGTTGCGGTTACGTAACCGAGACCTGCGGAGCTCCGTAGGCGACTCCGCGAGCGCGGCTAGGCCTATAACGACCCGGAGCAACAATAAAGACGTCTTCCCCGCTTGATGCATGGTGTCATTCACCAGCCGTGGACGCGGAACTTTCGACTCGTCATCCCCCTCGCACCCCACCGACGCTGTGCGGTTTAATTATGGATGTCGGGTGAAAGTCACCGGGACGCGAGGACGTCTTCCGCGACGTCGCGACGCTTTGCGCCCATTCGAAACGTTCAACTCGCATCGATTTTTTGATCGCCGAATGCGATACAAATTTCGGGAGCTGTTGCAAAAGAGTTTGTCTGTGATTGTTCTTTTCAATCTATTTAATAACAAAATTTAAAAAAAAAGTCTAGTAGACTAGTCCCTCCATCTACGAAAATTTCAAGTCATTTAGTTTAGTTTCAAAATAGTTACTACGTTTTAAAAGGTATACGAACACTTTAATATGTTTTAAAATTAAATAATATTTAATATTAAATAATATTAAATATTCTTCAAGTTATTAATACAATGTTAGTATGCACAGCAACGTGCATGCTGCCTAATAATCCTAATAGGAGTTTTATAGCATAATAAATAAAAAGTGGGAATAACATTTTCTAAATTGGTCTAAATGACCTGAATTTTTTAACACATTAGATCGACTAATTTTCTTGCGAATAAATATATACTAACAATTTTGTTACATTGCAATTGCCTGGGATGATAACAAAATTAGAAGATAACGTTTTCTCAGCTTTTCGACCCGCATCGATTTTTTGATCGCCGAATGCGATACAAATTTCGGGAGCTGTTGCAAAAGAGTTTGTAAATTGTGTTGCTAGCACTGCTGACACGCGTTTTTTAAATTTTCGTTATAGGCTTAGATAATAAAGTTAAGGAACGAGGGTTTTTAATTGTTTCTTTTCAATCTATTTTTAATAACAAAATTTAAAAAAAAAGTCTAGTAGACTAGTCCCTCCATCTACGAAAATTTCAAGTCATTTAGTTTAGTTCCAAAATAGTTACTACGTTTTAAAAGGTATACGAATATACCTTTAATATGTTTTAAAATTAAATAATATTTAATATTAAATAATATTAAATATTCTTCAAGTTATTAATACAATGTTAGTATGCACAGCAACGTGCATGCTGTCTAATAATCCCAATAGGAGTTTTATAGCATAATAAAAAAGAAGTGGGAATAACATTTTCTAAATTGGTCTAAATGACTTGAATTTTTTAACACATTAGATCGACTAATTTTCTTGCGAATAAATATATACTAACAATTTTGTTACATTGCAATTGCCTGGGATGATAAAAAAATTAGAAGATAACGTTTTCTCAGCTTTTCGACCCGCATCGATGTTTTGATCGTCGAATGCGATACAAATTTGGGGAGCTGTTGCAAAAAAGTTTGTCTGTGAATTGTGTTGCTAACACTGCTGACACGCGTTTTTTAAATTTTCGTTATAGGCTTAGATAATAAAGTTAAGAAACGAGGGTTTTCAATTGTTTCTTTTCAATCTATTTAATAACAAAAATTAAAAAAAAAGTCTAGTAGACTAGTCTCTCTTTCATCTACGAAAATTTCAAGTCATTTAGTTCAGTTTCAAAATAGTTACTGCGTTTTAAAAGGTATACGAACACTTTAACATCTTTTAATATTAAATAATATTAAATATTCTCCAAGTTATTCATGCAATGTTAGTATGCACAGCAACGTGCATGCTGCCTAATAATCCCAATAGGAGTTTTATAGCATAATAAAAAAAAAGTAGGAATAACATTTTCTAAATTGATCTAAATGACTTGAATTTTTTAACACAATAGATCGACTAATTTTCTTGCGAATAAATATATACTAACAATTTTGTTACATTGCAATTGCCTGGGACGATACAAAAATTAGAAGATAACGTTTTCCCAGCTTCTCGACTATGTATAACGACAAACAAATAATAAATGTGTAGCTCTTGTTTGCAAGAATGGAAACGAGGCCCAGTTTGAATTAGATACGCCGCAAGATTCGTGTCGTCAGTGATTACGTATTTGTAGCGTCAAACTCGATTAATTATCATTTTTCATGCTAATGCCGAGTTACGAGATGCATGAATGCATAAACATCCGCGCGCGGTCTATTAATAGCTCAATAGAAGAAAGAGGAGTTGTTCTATATTTCTTGCTGCCGTACGGTTGCTCCGAAGGCTAACGTCACAAGTGGAAAAGTCAAAGTCATTAGTGTTCGATGTGTTCGAAACATTGTGAGACCGTGTTCGCCGAGATTCGGGCTTTGGATCTAATGAACGAATTTAATTCACGGCTACGAACGAAATTGCGTGCCGATAAGAATTGCGAGACGTACGTACGTACTACGATGTCTTGATTTATACGGCGATTCGACTATCCCGTCTCGGCTACCGGACTGCAGATATTTCTGCAATATCCAGCCGTCGAAAGCGGAAATTCCTGCACGCTCCGAGCAAAGCAAATGTTTTCCTTCATTCGCTATCAGGTAGAAATGGAACACTGTTCCGACGTGAAAACCAAATCTCGCGGTGGAACACAGGCAGGGCCAAATTGCCTAACGCGAGGCAATCCCGGCTTATCTCTATTACAAAATTCTCGAACGTCATAGCGACGATGCTTTGTTTCGCAATCGCGTAATATTCGTTTTCCCGTAGGTTTTTTTCCGCGAGTCGGCGAACTTTAGCCTACTCGAACCTGCGAAATTGTAAATGCAACGTTCGCCAGCAGTACGACACAATGCACGGTGATATCTTATCGAAAAGTTCGGCGACATTGCAACGCTTAACGCCTTAAAGATTGAAATTAATTTATAATTTATATATGTATGTAATTATAATATTAAGTATAATATTATAAAATATTGTAATATTGAGTATAATATTATAAAATATTGTAATATTAAGTATAATATTAGAAAATATTATAATATTAAGTATAATATTAGAAAAAAATTATAATATTAAGTATAATATTATAAAATATTATAATATTAAATATAATATTATAAAATATTGTAATATTAAGTATAATATTAGAAAATATAATAATATTAAGTATAATATTATAAAATATTGTAATATTGAGTATAATATTATAAAATATTATAATATTAAGTATAATATTATAAAATATTGTAATATTGAGTATAATATTGTAAAATATTGTAATATTAAGTATAATATTATAAAATATTGTAATATTGAGTATAATATTATAAAATATTATAATATTAAGTATAATATTAGAAAATATAATAATATTAAGTATAATATTATAAAATATTGTAATATTGAGTATAATATTATAAAATATTATAATATTAAGTATAATATTATAAAATATTGTAATATTGAGTATAATATTGTAAAATATTGTAATATTAAGTATAATATTATAAAATATTGTAATATTGAGTATAATATTATAAAATATTATAATATTAAGTATAATATTAGAAAATATTATAATATTAAGTATAATATTAGAAAAAAATTATAATATTAAGTATAATATTATAAAATATTGTAATATTGAGTATAATATTATAAAAAATTATAATATTAAGTATAATATTAGAAAATATTATAATATTAAGTATAATATTAGAAAAAAATTATAATATTAAGTATAATATTAGAAAAAAAATTATAATATTAAGTATAATATTAGAAGAAAAAATTATAATATTAAGTATAATATTATAAAATATTATAATATTAAGTATAATATTATAAAATATCATAATATTAAGTACAATATTATAACATTAAGTATAATATTAAATATACCATGAATAATTTGTACATAATAAATTAATTTCCCGAAAACGAAGCCTCCCACGCAATTTCGTCATCCTTGATTTCCAGCCACAGAATCGACCGGATCCAATTCGTACCACGAATTATAAAAACGCTCCGTATAGACGCCGAATCGGAGTCATTAACGATGTTTATTCGAGAATTTTCGGCTTCAGGGTCTACCTGTGGAGCCGCAGATCCCGTCGGTCGACGATGCTTTCGTCACTGTCTGCTCATCTCGAACGGGCTTTCTTTCGATAACACACGACAAGCTGCTCCCGCGACGACGAGAAAATAGAACTTTCGCCGCACATTTTACGAAGCAGCTCCGAACGATTCCAACGGTACACGACTGGCCATTTCGACGATCTCGACGAGCCGCCGATTTTCGATACGAGCGACACGCTGTTGGAGGATCCAATTCACGCGTTCGACGCGACGGAAGAGCATTCCCGTGTCACGTGCTCCGAGCATGCTCCGACGGAGCAATAAAAACTCCGAATTTCTAATAAGACCCAGCGGAGCCGCCGACTCCGGCTGTCCGCGCGGGAGATTGATGTTAATTAACCAAGAATTTCTGTCGCTTCGGAATACATACATCCTTGCTGGCACACTTCTCGGGAGACTCTGTCCACCGTTCTGCCTGGTCGTTCTCCCGATACCGAAACCAGTGGAAAAATTGTAGCAACGCTAACCGCGCCGAGGCGCGTTCTCGCGACGCGCGGTGCACCGAACCGGGGACAAACATCGAAAAAGTCAATGCTTCGTATATACAGGGTGTCCCAAAAATGTCTCGCAATCCGAAAGTGGCGGATTCCTCGGGTCATTTGAAGCAACTTTTTCCTTTACAAAAATGTTCTCCGAGGCACCGTTAACCAGTTATTAACGAAAAACAGTGACCAATGAGAGGCGAGCTCGGCTGGCGCGAGGCGACCGAGCCAATGAGCGGAACTGGGCTTCGTGCGCTGGTTGGCTGGGCCGCCTCGCGTCAGCCGTACTCGATTCTTATTGGTCACTGTTTTTCGTTAATAACTCGTTAACGGTGCCTCGAAGAGAATTTTTGTAAAGGAAGAAGTTGCTTCAAATGATCCGAGGAAACCGCCATTTCCGGATTGCGAGTCATTTTTGGGACACCCTGCATATTGATTCGAAAACTGTATTTATACTCTGTTGAAATGTCTGGATAATCATGCTCGTGTACGGAAAGTTCCAAAAATTTGGTAGAGGACTAATTCGGTCCAATAATATCACTTATTTGTGTCGCCTTATGAACAGAAGGCGAAATAATGTTTGTAGAAAATGATGGCCAAAGTTCTTATAATTGCAGTGAATTTTTATAATACTTATATGCAACGTAATAATTCACCTGAAATTAAACAACTAAGTTTTTTATTCGTTTTATAATTCCTTAAATAAGGTTTTTAAAGAAACGCCACAAAATATTCTGGGATTTTTGTACCGTATGAATTCGTAGGACAGTATATTTTGATGTTGTATGTATAATCTCGATTATAATCTCTCCATATAATCACTAATTTCACAAAATACGAAGAATTTTTTCGGAGTTTCAAGCAAAGTTTCAGTTTTCGAAAATATAATCCGCGATAAACGAATAATTTCTCTACAAATACCGTTTCTGTGTACTCAGATACACGACTATATTTATAACGATGCCATACCGGGATTGCGTTCAATATGAATAATAAAATCCACGCGGTCTCGCGTGTTTGCCATAAACGGAACGGGAGTTATTGAAATTTTTGTTGTCGAAAAGCGAGCATTTCGAACGGAGAACGCGGTCCCGTAAATGGTGTCGCGCCCGTGTTTACGCGGCGATATCGTATTTCCCGAATCGGGGACTAAAAGCGTCGGGAACCGACGGGCAAAGTTGACACAGAGGCCGAAACGAGAGTAAATTGGAGCGTCGGTAAATTCAGCCCCCGAAAATGGTCGGCGACCGTGCGTCTCTGTTTACGAACGGCCGAAAAACTTTCTACACGGCCGTGCGTTAAACCGTCCAGACGAATTTCTTTTCCGCTGCCCTAGCGAAAAGCAAACAGGACCCGCTTTAACGCCGGCTTGATACGTAAAGCAAATTCGGGCCGATAGCGCGCTAAGAATAGCGATGTTTATCGAGCCCGCACACGTCACTCGCCGATGCGGTTACACCTTTGATCGCGTCAGATAAATCATTCGACGCCGATATGTCCGCTTGGTCCTCGCGGATCTCTCGCAGCCTCTTAAATTATTCATTTTCATTGAAATCGCACCGGCCGTTCTCCGAAAATATGCGAGCGTCACTTTCGCAAGCGAAATATTTGCGGTTTTCCAAGAGCGTCGTCGCCGCCGCTTTGATGATCGTTTCCGATTGTTCCGCCGATTCCCTGAAGCTTTTCGAATGTGTGCGAAATCACTGGTGGGATTATGGAATGAAAATGAATATGATTCTAATTCTTTTCTTTTTCATGCGTAAACGCATGCCTGACGCATGCCACCGGCCGCAATGTCGTTTCGGCTTCCTGCCGCGAGATTCCGGCCGATTATCGCGGCACGGCTCCGCGAAAATTCCGCTGGAAACTATTGGGATTATGGAATGAAAATGAATATGATTCTAATTCTTTTCTTAAAAAGACTTTATTTTATTCCTTTATTGAGAGAAGGTATATGGGCGAAAACGATCGAGCGACCAAACTCTACTGAGAGTCCGGTAAGAAAAAACGCTTCTTTTATACCCTTCTTGGGTTCGTCTTATCCACCAATCAGAGACGTTTATTTGTCGCGTTTCACATTGTATACGTGACGCTGGGATCCCCAAACAGTCAGGGCACGATGTGTATCTAATGGTACCGGTGATGATGTATCGCGGTATCTACTATATACAGTTTACATCACCGTCGTTGCCCGCTGACGGAACCGACGAAAATGTAAACCGATATCTTAGTATCTTAGTACTAAGTAAACTATAGATTAATTTTTGTTCGAGGCTAAAATTTCAACAATCACCAAAATATTGTCGGGTTTTCCCTACGGTATTTCACTTTGCGCAACGCGATTGCAGGAATCCGCCGCTAATAGAGATACGTACACTGTTCGCAAAAGTCAGCGTTCCTATGGCTATACTGCGCATCTTTCTGCAGAATCGAAATTGTCCTCGATCGTATAAAGCAGAAGTTACATGGAAATGTAATTCTTCTTGGAGCGACGTTGATGCAGCGAAAGTTATGCAACGGTGATTTTAACCCCTTGACATACCATTTTCTTCGCAGTTACTGCGATTCGAAATTCTTCGATTGCAATAATTTCTTGGAAGTGATGAAGATTCATGCTTATTATGTGCCTAATTTTACTTGAATGTTTAAATAGTTACGACAAGAGATTAGAATTTTATTCCAATTTTAGTGGACAGAATATCATCCGCACTCAATAAGTTGTTAATAGAAATTTTCATAACGTGTCGAACTCGTCAGAGTACGACAAGGGGTTAATTACTCTTGCGTCCACGCTGCTCTGCGTTTCGTTTATTCATTTTTACTATAGATGCACAACAGTTGTAGTGCACTTGCAACACTAAAATTTCCTGCATCGATTGAGAATTATGAAAAGTTAGTTAATTCTAGAAATCTGTTAAGTATAATGATGTCGACATCTTATATTAATGTCGAGGCTATTTTATAGTAATAATCTTTAAATAACATTAACGATTCAATTTCAATTCGATTAAATATATTGCATTAATTTTATGAGATTTTTGAGATTGTTAACGCGGCAAGCGAAATGCTAAATAATGTTATCATAATTAGCGTTCGTTCACTTTTCTACAATCTGTTCTACAATTTCTTATCAAGTATTACACGAGTGTCCAATTATCAATTTTCAAAATACAGTAATGTCTCCCTTACTGACGCTCAGATTGTCCTCAGAGAAAATGGACAATTTGGGAAGAGGCGATACGATCGTTCGAGCCTTGCAGCTCGTTTGTATAGTTACTGTTGGAATTTTCTAATTGTTTATTCACTAATAATACAATACAAATATGATACAGTGTTTAATAAAGCATCTAGCGGATATAAAATGTACTTTGTGTGAAGAAGAGTGACTGTATGCGAAGTCGCGGAGATACTGTCTGACTGATCGTCTTCTAGGCTGACGAACGCCTCTGTAGTTCTATGGGAAGTAGCTTCTCGCACTGGAACGTGCAGTCCTTTTATACTATTCCTTCAGAAGGTCGGGCTTGTACTTTATTTATTGCCCCTGTAGACATGTGTGTGTGTATGTGTGTGAGTATCGTTGTATATACCAACAGTTACCAATTGCCAATAAATATAAAAACGAGCTAAAATTCGAACAATCGTATCTTCTCTACCTAAATTGTCCATTTTTGTAGACAATCTGAGCGCGTCAATTAGGGAGACATTACTGCAGACTCAATTGCAAAAACTAAAAACATACATCTTCCTTTTTAGTTTCCCTGATTCTTCCACTCTGCTGCGTTTTCTAACGAGATCAGATTATAAATGATTTTCGTTCGAACAATACTCGAACGCAGCGAACATCGCAGCTCAATTCCACCCGTCCAAATTGCAACAAAAATATCTTCGCGCGACTATCTCGCGTCTGATATCAAATAGGCCGCGGTTCGAATTGCACCAGCTGCGCCAAGACACAGCGTCTCTCTCTCTCTCTCTCTCTCTTTCTCTCTCTTGCAGAAACAAGCGGCATTTCCACTTGGTTTCTGTTGAAATTTTAGCCTCGAACAAAAATTAATCTATAGTTTATTTAGTACTAAGATACTAAGATATCGGTTTACATTTTCGCCGGTTCCGTCAGCGGGCAACGACGGTGATGTAAACTGTATATAATAGATACCGCGATACATCATCACCGGTACCATTAGATACACATCGTGACCTGACTGTTTGGGGATCCCAGCGTCACGTATACAATGTGAAACGCGACAAATAAAACGTCTCTGATTGGTGGATAAGACGAACCCAAGAAGGGTATAAAAGAAGCGTTTTTTTCTTACCGGACTCTCAGTAGAGTTTGGTCGCTCGATCGTTTTCGCCCATATACCTTCTCTCAATAAAGGAATAAAATAAAGTCCTTTTAAGAAAAGAATTAGAATCATATTCATTTTCATTCCATAATCCCAATAGTTTCCAGCGGTATTTTCGCGGAGCCGTGCCGCGATAATCGGCCGGAATCTCGCGGCAGGAAGCCGAAACGGCATTGCGGCCGGTGGCATGCGTCAGGCATGCGTTTACGCAATCCAGGGTCAACACTCGCCGGTGCATATCGTTTAGATAAACAGTGATAACCGTCGCGCACCGGCTGGAATTCGCGGTGCCCGATGATCTATCGATCTCTCGACCGGCGATCGACGGTTAGCTCGACGATATCTGTCGCGAAAACGATTGACGTGAGCCAGATCGATGGACCCGCAACAAATGATCCGCGGCCTCGGCGTACGTGTCCGCTCGCGATTAACCCTTTCGCTACGGCGGGCCTCGCCGCGGAGTCCCTCGCGTAGAACGGAGCACCCTGCCGTAAGCAGGAACATTAAGCGCGCGCAGTCTTCAGCATTCGGGGCCAAGTCTTTTGCTTCAAAAACGTTGGATTAACACGTTCCGTGCCACGTGTACCATCGATGGTACACGCTTGCATGTTTACTTAGTGAACTGAACAAATTGTTTACAAGAAATTTAGAACCGAAGAATCAATTTCCACCGCAAGAATGGGCGTTGATAAGTTTTTGTTACGTTGTTATGTGTACGAGAACTAATAATTGCACGTAATACATCAAGTTTTAGTAAAATATCAAAGTGTGAAGATTCGAGTAAAGAAAGCTCGGCACGGAACGTGTTAATATGACCAGATTTATTATGTGGCGGACCAGACATAAAAAGACACGTCCTTCAAAAACGGGGTGTGCATATGCCTTTTTCGGGGTTTCCCGACGCAAGGCGTACACACCGCAATAAAACAATAAAAACGTTGGGACACAGCTTCGGACCATAGGTCCCGGATCACCCCGGTCGGAAAATCTTCGGGAAAGGCCTTCGCCCTTCCCAAGGACTTTCCCTTACCAATTTCAATACGTTCTCCCCAATAAATACGAGGACCTCTCGACCGGGAGACGTCAGTTAGCAAGTTTTCCTCCGACTCTCAACGTGTCCATATTTCTGTCTCATCCGTCACTCGTTTACCTTTACCTTCTACACACTGTACCTCATCGCCTTTTGTTACAAGTTATATTAACACTTTATCGACCGCTAGCCTATTTATCGGCTTTTCGATTGCCAATGTTTATCGACCGATAGCCTATTAATCGACTTTTAGCTATCGACGGTTTTCGCTTCTTTACTGTTTTGTTAGTAGCTGACCTCCTGTATGCTGACCTCCCCATATCCTTATGAATTATAATTATAATAATTATTATTATTTATTATTATTTTTAAAGGAATAAGCACAACACAATGAATAGCGAAAATTTACTGTACTGGGAGCAAATGCGCGCGCGACTAAGCCAGTCCTTACTGAGTGGCAGCCTCAACCACGACCGGACGATAAAGTGTTAAAGTTCTCGTTATATAAAAACCAAAAAAACCCTCTCGGATTATTTTATATAAACCGTCGCAGTAACCCCTGCGACAAAATTACAATTGATCGTAGTTTTTGGTTGATGATAGCGTCTGCGAACAGAGGACAGCGAGGCGATAGCCCTTGTTTTAACTTTTGGCTCCATTGTTGTGACCGGTGACTATGGTCACCCGTCGTGTATAGGTGGCATCTTGTGGCCGGTGACTATAGTCACCCATCGTATGCGGGTGTCGTTTTGTGGCGGGTGACTATAGTCACCCGTAGTAGCGAAAGGGTTAAATTAATTTGCGGAGGGTTACCGTGTCCGGATAAGATCGGGACGCGAAGAAGGTGCGCGGCTTAGGGGTTCGATTAGAGGACCGGTATCGTTTCAGACGGCGTATCTGTTTGTTTTCCGCACGTGATACGTGTAATACGGGTACTAACGCGCCTCGTCTCTACAGTATATCGTGTTACACGGGGTAATTGAAGAACGATACGCGTATATATACGATATATACATATATGTACATATATGTAGTACAAGATGTGCGCGCGTGGGCATTGTCATTATCGCAGCTACACAGTACATTAGAGTGTTTCGTGCCGATATAATATATCGCATTACTACTGTAAACGTTCAGGGGTGTGGCTCCGTTGATCACCACAGGATACCTCGATACGCAAGCCCGTGTCTATGGATCATTTACAATTCACCGGCCGACGTGCGCCAATTTCAAGTTACATCCCTCGGTTTACGTGGTCGCAGATCGCGTCCTCCCACGCTGTTTATCAGACGCGTTCGTTCGTCATGTTTCGCGTCGGCGAACCGAATGCTCGCTCCTCGGTCTGCCTGTGGATCTCGATGGAAACGCGAATTAGCAATTTTTCGCGAGGGGAACGTAGCAACTTTTCGTTCTTCGGTTATGTCGATCCGCGGAGCTGGATGAAATAGTAAATTAGTACTTTATTTTAGATCGTGCGTGTACTTTTGGAGAGAAAATATTTCATTCGTTCGAAAGAGCGTATTTTTAAAAGTGAAATATTTGATTTGGTGTAAACAATTTTTTAGATAATATTTCAAACAGTATTTTAGTTGAGAAACCCTGAAAATATTTGTGCCATAGGTCGGAATATTTTATTCGTTTCGTTTATTATCGTTAAATAAAATTGTATTTTATTACATTGTAGCGTAAAGTACAGATAATAATTATTAATAAAGTATCGATAATAATTCAATATTGCAGATCTCCAATGAATGCTTCTCAAGAGAATAAATTTCATTTGCAAATATTATGATTTATTTTATTAATTAATTATTTATTTTATTAGTTAATTATTTTATTGTCTGCACTATGTTATTAAAATAAGAACTGTTTTATTGTCTGCACTATGTTATTAAAACGAACAAATATTCTATCTTATACACTATGTTATTAAAATGAAAAGATATTTTATTTTACATTTTTAGATCACCGAAATAAACTGTTACATTTTACAGTTTACATAATCAAAATAAGATATTTATTTCACGCTTGAGCCGTGGATTATCAAAATAAACTATTTTATTTACTGAAATTCGATGTCCCACTCGAAACGCAATTTTACTTGAATCCTGAAGAGCCTATTACTCAAAATAGTATCTCAAATATTTTCTCTATAAATATTAGCCAGCTCGGATCCTCGGCAATTATTGCACAACAGATTTCTAAACGATGCTTGAATCGCGACGGCCTAAGATTGCGGACTGCTTGCGCGTGACAAGCATCTTCTTCTGCATCGGCTGCATGAAACAGAAGCGCGCATAAAAGTGTCTTGCGTTCTCTCATAATTTCTTCTGCGCTAATACCAACGCCACCGGTTCCAAAATTGCGCAAAGATTACCAAACCTCGAATACGACACGCGAAGCGTCGATGATCCCCGGCGTGTATCTCGCGGCCACTTAGATTGCGACTTTCACGGACGAAAGCAATTTAAGTATCCCGTCACGAGAAGCAAACAGAACTTTCAGCGAAACGACTTTTATCGTTCTCCGAGTGCATCACGTAGCTGCACGTGGTTCTCCCGAACGAAACCGTCCCTCACCCTCCCCCGCAACCACTTATCTTCCTCGTCCTCTTCTAAACAGCTTCAGTCAATATTAAATCATTTTTCAGATCCTCTCTCGCCGAGCATCTTATCTCGTCACCAAATACGCGTCGCTCGCGTGCAACCGATTCGGTCGCATCGCTGAAAATTAATAATCACGTCGCGTTGTCGAATTCTTCCCGGTCTACTTCGATCGTCAATTACACACACATCGCGCGGTCGTTTGCGCAATCAAGACGTACCCGGCAGAGCGAGCCGGGGCGAGCGGCCGTCACCTCGCCCTTGCCCGTTCATCTATTACGCCCAAGGTGGCAGGTGTAAATTGCAGGAATACCGCGATTTCTGCCGCGCCGCGCGTCAGTTTAATTAGTGCTCCGTAGCACCGCGCGAACATTAATACGCTCGCGTTAGCGACTTTTCGTCGGCGCGAATCGCTAATCGACGGCTTTTCGCCGCGGATTCATTCGTCCCGTCCCGTTCCGATCGAGAGGCAACACTTTCTATCGTTGCCAAACGTTTCGAACATGCATTTCGTAACCCTGATGAACATCTCAGTTCTGCAGTTTAGAAGAAGATGACGGAATCGTTGCCAGTAGACAATTTTTATGTTAAATAAAAATTGTTTAGCAGCAGACTGGAGCTGTATAGACATTTAATTTTGCTCTTAATAATTCTGATCGGTCGAAAATAGCATTTCGAAAGTCTTGAAATATTTTTAATATTTTGTCTCTGGCCTTCACATTTTCGTTACAATTGCATAAAATTCGCAGTCGTCGGTGATGAGTAGAGTGACGATTTTTATGCGAAATACAAATTGTCTCCATTAATTACAGGATACAAGAGCTATACAGACACTTAATTATTTTCTTAATAATTCTAATCGGTCGAAAATAGCATTTCGAAAGTCTTGAAATATTTTTTATAATTTGTATCTGAGCTTCATATTTTTGTCATAAATGCATAAAATTCGCAGTCGTCGGTGATGAGTAGAGTGACGATTTTTATGCGAAATACAAATTGTCTCCATTAATTACAGGATACAAGAGCTATACAGACACTTAATTATTTTCTTAATAATTCTAATCGGTTGAAAATAGTATTTTGAGAATTTTGATATATTTTTAATATTTTGTACTTGGTCTCCACATTTTCTTCATGAGTGCGTTCGCAGTCTATTTATTAGCGATAAGTGGACAGCAGGATTTTATGTGAAATAAAAATCGTCTACATCGATTGCAAGAAACAGAAACTAAATAAAAAAAAGTATATTCCTTTTTTTTATAACTTTATTAAATTGGAAACGATGCAACGACATTTTTAAATTCTTTCAATCTTTCAATCGTTTCAAATTGAAACTTTTCATTCTTGCGAACAGTGCATAAAAAAAGTCCGTGGCCTATTAATAAGTAAACTACAGATTTGATATCTTCATGAAGAAAGATCGCAAGTAAAATACGAGACAGCAAGATCACCGGATGAATTGACGCGGACGCTGTTGAAATCATCGCGAGAATAAGTACATTTTTATCGGAGCTCTGTTTCTTTTAATTAACCCAGACAATATTTATTTTGCATGTCGATACCCGTGTCGATAAGCCGAAGACACACGTCCGCCGGATTAAATGGGAATATTAATTGCCGCGTAGAAATCGGAACACGGATCGGCGATGCTCATGCAAGGAGAGCCTAGCGGGGCCCCGGTGCAATAAGACGACCGTTAATTATTAAGTCTCTCCGCAGTCTGTTGAATTACCTATTCTCCCGATTAATTATGCAACCGCGGACGACCGAGACGCGGCAAAAGAGAGAAAAAAGGCCGAATAACTGCGAGAGACGGCTGCGACGGATTATACGCGGCGATCGCGACGAAAAATTAATCGTCCGTGCGTGTCGGCGAGGCGTGCGCAGAACCGCGAGCGCGTGATCGAAAAGCGCACCACGATCTCCCGGCGCGGTGCATTGTCGCGTGATCGCCAGGCCTGTAACGAGACCAATCCTCCAACAACGGGCATGTTTTCGCGTTTTCTAGGTTTTCCTTGCCGAGTGCCGCGTGTATCTGTCACGGCTACTTCGTGACGCGGCCGATCGGTTAATCGCCAACCGGGCCAAGTGCCAAATATTAGATAACCGGGGCAACTTGTGGCTCATTCATCGATCAATTAGATCTCCGACGATTGGAGATCTACGGGTCTCAGAATAGGATCTTCGTGCAAAATAAAAATGTCAAGAGTTCCACGAATATGTGTTCTTTCACTTTTTAGATCCATGTTTTCACAGATTTAACGTCTTATCTGGATCAAACGTCATGTTCCTGTTTTTATCATTTTCTTGTCAACGATCTGGCAAATCTTCGGTTCATCTTTGGCGTAGACTTTTGTTTCTGGTATCAGAGAGGTCTTCAAATTCGTCAATTTTTGACATGACTGCCTGTCTAGTTGAATTATTATTATTATTATTATTATACGGATCTTCGTGTAAAATAAAAACTGAAGTTGAACGAAAATGTGTGTCTTTCTAATTTTCTAAAATCATATTTTTAACAGCTTTGTATTTAATACCTTGTCCACATAAAATGTCATATTCCTGCTTCTATCGCCTTTTTCTAATGATCTACCTACCTAATGGATAAACTAGCTAATAAACTAACTAATTAATAGATAAGAAATAAACTTATCTAACTAACTAATTTCTTTCCAATATAGTCTTTCAATTCATCGGTTTCTAACATGATCGTCTAGTTGCATAAACTGACAGTCGTCAACCGGATCTTCGTGCAAATTAAACATTTTCTGCATCCGCTTGCGAAGAACTCAGCACTTCCTTAATTTCTTCAACAACTAAGAAATTGAAGATAAAGCGCCTTTTCGTCGTAAACGCGCGAAATCCGCGGTTATCACATAAATTCTCCGTTAAACGCAGAAATTTCGTCAGATAAATTCTCTGTTAAACGCAGAAATTTCGTTTCAACGTATTATGTTAGGTCTACTGGAAAGTTCTGTCGGTTTGAGAAATGAAAGGAGATAATAGATTTTTCATAAATTTAGTAATATTTATACATTGTACAATATAATTTCCGTCGTTACTTGTGACCTCTTGCCAGCGTGATGGCAATTTATGAGCAACATTTTTCAAAAATATATGTCTCAAATAAATATGTGCATATCTATTGAAATTTGCAATGACATTATCAGACAGAACTTTCCGGTAGACCTAATATAATAATTTCGACTGCTCCAGAGCGTCTCGGAACGCCTCCCTGATGGTATTACAAGCTAGGAAACTGTGTATACAATATTAATAGACGTCAACAACGACGACGGAGGCGGCAGAATAGAGTCGAAGCCGCGTTCGGGGCCCGATTTCAGCGGGAAATCGCGTCGAAACGAGCACGTGGACCGCCGTCGGCTCGGCTCGGCTCGGCTCGCTTTTGCAAGAAGACGAAATCGCGCTCGGTGCGTGCAGGATCGCGTGCTAAGGACGGATCCGGCGATCAATTTTCCCGGAAAGCATGACTAACGAGGCTGACAACAATGCGACGGTGTTACGTGGGATTTCGTGCCGCCACGTGCGCGTCTCTTTTTTCAATCGACTTAATAACGAGCCAGGCTATATATAAACGGCGTTATTTTTACGAGCAAGGTGACTTCGCGAAAAACGACGCCGCGGACGTGCGATATCGCGGCCGGCTCGGCGCGAGCTGCTTAAAAGTCTGCTTTTTAAGTGGCCGGCACCGGCGGCTCGATAAGGAAAGTTCGCTTCCTGCGTACGCAGTTTTTCCTTATTGTGTCGCATTTGTTAGCAATTTCGACCCCGTTATGCTACATGCGTGCAATAATGGTACACCGTCGCTATTTGGCCGCGTGATGTCACCAGCCCGCGGGAAATATGAGAAGAGTCGGAGGGAGACGCGAAATCTTCAGTCGCTTTGATGCAGATTTATTTGAAAAAAGTCTTGCGTTTGGAACGGATTTCATTTGCTGATGCGCGGAACAGTATACAAAGGCAGTAGATTGATTCTACGTGAGAATTTATTTATTTCAGCGATATAATATACATAGTAATTAGAAATTTACACGACTACAGTAATGTCTCCCTTACTGACGCTCAGATTGTCCACAAAAATGGACAAAAATAGATTTGGGAAGAGGAGATACGATTATCCGAGCCTTGTTCTGGCTCGTTTTTATAATTGTTGACAATTTATAAGCATAAAAACGAGCCGCAAGATTCGACCAATCGTGTCTCCTCTTCCCAAATTGTCCATTTTTGTGGACAATCTGAGCGTCAGTAAGGGAGACATTACTGTAGTTTGAACGACGAATTAGTCTCGTCATACGTAACTTGGGCAAAACAAGTGCATGACGAGTCTCAGTCGTCAAATGTACCCGACGGGTTAATCGCACGCTTTCGTGTCGCTTTTAATAGTATTCGTCCTCGTTCGTTGCCACGTGGCGTCGCCAGACAGTAGGAAATAAGATAACAAAAGAGGAACGCGTTTCCAGCGGAGCTTCTTTCCGACTTAGGTCATGCGACGGGACCGGTCATCGAGAAATAAGAGGAGACGAGTAGCTTTATAGTGCGTAAAAGTTTTATCTCGTTTTTATTACGTTCTATTTCGATTTTCTGTTACCGTTAGGACGGCGTCCTCCCTTAAAACATGTTCGCGTACGAAGTCGCGCTCGAATGACCCATTCTACTGGAACAAACGAGTCGAGAATATAGTAATGTCTTTTTAAATGACGCTCAGATTGTCCACGAAAATGGACAATTTTGGGGAGAGGAAGATACGATTATTCGAGCTTTGTAACTCAATTTTTATAGTCGTTGACAATTCGTAACTATAAAAATGAACCGCAAGGCTCGAATAATCGTATCTCCTCTTCCCAAATTGTCCATTTTAGTGCACAATCTAAGCGTCAATTAGATAGACATTACTGTATGTGGTGTAAAATATTTTGATTCGAGGTTTCGTTGCCGATAACACGCTGGTTTTCGAAGTGCTTCGAAAGCACGTATTTCAAAAACACCCGAATAATAACAAAATAATGTCCATTAATGTTCGAACTTCGAAATACAGTAAATTCTCCTTAATTTACGCTTCAGCTTGTACCTAAAAAAGGACAATTTGAGAAGAGGAGATACGATTATTCGAGCTTTGTAACTCGATTTTTATAGTCGTTGACAATTCGTAAGTATAAAAATGAACCGCAAGGCTCGAATAATCGTATCTCCTCTTCCCAAATTGACCATTTTAGTGCACAATCTAAGGGTCAATTAGGGAGACATTACTGTATGTGGTGTAAAATATTTTGATTCGAGGTTTCGTTGTCGATAACACGCTGGCTTTCGAAGTGCTTCGAAAGCACGTATTTCAAAAACACCCGAATAATAACAAAATAATGTCCATTAATGTTCGAACTTCGAAATACAGTAAATTCTCCTTAATTTACACTTCAGCTTGTACCTAAAAAAGGACAATTTGGGAAGAGGGGACAGATTATAGGAGGCTCGCGGCTCATTTTTACAGTTTCCGATTGCCAACAATTATTAAAAAACGTGGTGCAAGGCTCGAATAATCGTATCTCTTCTTCCCGAATTGACCATTTTCGTTTATAAACTGAAGGAAAATTGGGAGGAGAATTTACCGCGTCGCTTGGACGTAACATTCTACACGCTCGAGACTTTTAAAAAATGGAATCGATTTTTCTGAACGTTGCTGTGGCGTCTTAACCCTTTGCACTCGAAGCCGTTTCAACTGTAAATCTAAATTAACTTTTCCGACTTATAGTATTTCCATTTTACACGCCAAAGTGCATGTTTCATGCATGTGAAATTGAGTTTTGTGACTCGTACGACAGTTAGACTTTTAACAATCTTTTTGTATCTAAGCTTCGATAATATAAATACTATCTTAGAACGTGATGCAGCAATTTTAGTGGTGCCTCGGAGTGCAAAGGGTTAATCTCGGTATTTCGTCGCGCGTCTAACAGAACAATCCATCGTCTTCGACGCGCGCGCGGTTAGCCATCGGCCGGCCAAATAGCTGGTCCACTGCTCCGCAGGGTCTTCAGAATCGCACGATGACAGAGATGAAGAGAAATTGCGATAATCGCGGAACGGGCTCCGCAATCTGCGGGGCTCGATTCGAGAACAGGTAGCGGAAACACGAGCAGAGCGACGCGCGCGCAGATTCCAGTTACACTGTTGCGATCCGTTTACTCTAATAAGCCGGTCGATCGTTCTAACAAGCTCGTTAAAACGACCGCGAAGTCCGGGGCTGCTGCCTGTCAGTTTCGTGTTCTCCGGGGCGGTTAAATCTTATTTTTTTCCAGGGGTGCGAGATCGCGAGTTTCGCTTTGGATCGGCTCGATACGATCTCTTCGCGGACGCTGTAAAACACCTGCAGCTTCCTCGATTTATCACGACGGAAGCGCTCGGAGGCTTCGACGGTTCCGCGCGCCGGAACGTCGTTTGTAACAGGAATGTTTAAACAAGAAGGATGGTTTTAGAAATCGGTCGCCGCCTTTTCCGCCGAACAACGGTCGCTTGTTTCGGAAAACAAGCGACCCGCTCGCCGGATTTGGCGGCGCTCCAGAACCTCCGATGCGATCAGGAACCGAGATAAACTCCGGCTAAGAAAATTGTTTTCATTGCGCTCCGACTAAATATACTGGCAAACTGAAGCTCTCTGTTTGTTGCTGCTGCGCTAACTAGCCGGCGGAGGAGGTCCCCCGGCTCTTTGAAGAACGGAGGATGGTTTAGCCATGAAAACCGAGGAGGACTCCTGCGGATTACCGTGATCGTGTTTGGTCATCGTTGGTCGCATCGTACACGCGTCGCGAAAAGATCGCTGGCAAGCTTGATAGTCACTGTGCTGCTTCGAGATTCTGGCGTTGTTAATTGGATACTTCGTTAATTGCTCAATACTATGTATACGTTCGTTTTCGTTTTTCGACGATTATCGAGATAATGTGCACCGCTTCATCAACATCATACCGCGCGCATCATCCATCACCATTGATAAAAACGACACGAAGTTTCTTGATCGTGTAATAACTACTGCGGCGCGAAATATGTATGATGCATCAATAATTAAACCGACACGTTCTACCAGAGGACATTTGCAAATGAAATTTATCGGCTACAAAAGTATTCGTTGGAAGTACTGTATCGGATGCATGCTTATAATGCGGAGGAAAAGTACTCTTCGTTCGTTTTAGATTATCGAAATAGTTGCCTATACTTTACGTCGTGAAGTAAGAATATTTTATTCGACCATGATAATGAGTTAAATAAATAAAATATTCCGAACTATGTGACACAATCATTACGATATTATTTGAAATATTATTTTAAACATTTTTTTCATGCACGCCATTCGAACAATGAAAATATTTTATGTTTCAAAAATACGTGCATGATATAAAATGCATATAATAATAAAATATATAATTATATAATAATAATATATATTATATATAATATTATATATTATATGCAAAGTATACAAGTATACAGTTATATACGATATTATATACAATAATATAAAATAATACTACTTGTCATTTAAAATACAATTCGTCATTTAATCTATTTGTTCATTTTTTCATCTCATCCACTTGTCCACTTTTTTTTTATCCAGCACCGAATCCAGTTTATAGTGCCAAGAACGATGAACGCCGTCCGGAAATCCAAAATCGCAAACGAGACGCCGAGCGCGGTCCTCGCATTGTCAAGACCGATTAGTCGAGTTCGGGATCCGTCTCGATCGACGTCCAATCAGCTATTCCGTCTGCAGCGCAACGTCCTCGATCGGCTTAGCGCGGATGCATGTTTGATGTTGAAACAGGGAGCAAGAGAAAGCGAAAGAGAGAGAGAGTGAGAGAGAGAGAATTCGACGAAAACAAGCCGCGGGCCGTAAATCTTGGTTACTAACTTCTGTATGTTATCTGAGCCCCGGTCGGGCCGCGAGGAAACGTCGTAAAAGCGGCGACGAGCATCCGCGAGCAGATGAGAATCAGCGAGAGCGTGTGCTGGGACCGCGTGAACCGCCGAACGCGAGCGTGCATAAACATTCGAGCGCAGTGCTCGCGGAATAGTTGGCAGAGCGCCATTGCGACCGCCGCGTTGCGTCGGCTCTCCGCGGTGTTTTCTTCATTTCATCGGGATCGCGAGTCGCCTCGCTGCGCGTTGCTCCGCGACGCTCCGCAATACTCCTCAATGCTCCGCGATACTCCGCGCTGCTCCGCAATACTACGCAATACTCCTCAATACTCCGCGCTGCTCCGCGATGCTCCGCGCTGCTCTGCAATACTCCGCAATACTACTCAATGCTCCGCGCTGCTCCGCAATACTCCTCAATGCTCCACGATACTCCGCGCTGCTCCGCGATGCTTAGCGATGCTTCGCGATGCTCCGCGCAGCTCCGCAATACTCCTCAATGCTCCGCGCTGCTCCGCAATACTCCTCAATGCTCCGCGATGCTCCGCAATACTCCGCAATACTACTCAATGCTCCGCGCTGCTCCGCAATACTCCTCAATGCTCCGCGCTGCTCCGCGCTGCTCCGCAATACTCCTCAATGCTTCGCGATACTCCGCGCTGCTCCGCAATACTCCTCAATGCTCCGCGATGCTCCGCGCTGCTCCGTGCTGCTCTGCAATACTCCGCAATACTACTCAATGCTCCGCGCTGCTCCGCAATACTCCTCAATGCTCCGCGATGCTCCGCAATACTCCGCAATACTACTCAATGCTCCGCGCTGCTCCGCAATACTCCTCAATGCTCCGCGATGCTCCGCGCTGCTCCGTGCTGCTCTGCAATACTCCGCAATACTACTCAATGCTCCGCGCTGCTCCGCAATACTCCTCAATGCTCCGCGATGCTCCGCAATACTCCGCAATACTACTCAATGCTCCGCGCTGCTCCGCAATACTCCTCAATGCTCCGCGCTGCTCCGCAATACTCCTCAATGCTTCGCGATACTCCGCGCTGCTCCGCAATACTCCTCAATGCTCCGCGCTGCTCTGCAATACTCCGCAATACTACTCAATGCTCCGCGCTGCTCCGCAATACTCCTCAATGCTTCGCGATACTCCGCGCTGCTCCGCAATACTCCTCAATGCTCCGCGATGCTCCGCGCTGCTCCGTGCTGCTCTGCAATACTCCGCAATACTACTCAATGCTCCGCGCTGCTCCGCAATACTCCTCAATGCTCCGCGCTGTTTCGCGATGCTCCGCGTCGGTTCGCGTCGCGCGACCCACTTGCGGACGCGACGGATGTTCCACGGAATCGCACGCACGCGAACGAATCGCTGGCGCGGCTCCAAAGCCGCCCCGGCCGGCAGTAATTCTCTCGATTCAACGCGGCCGAGAATCACTCGCCGTCCACGCGGCCTAACGACGTTTATGTACGCGCATAACACAGCCAGCTGTTATTACCACCGGCCAACCAAAGCAAACCGGACCACTCGGTGATAAGATATTCGAGGGTTTCGCGTGCTTGCTTCACTCGTCGCCTGATATCTTCGCCGCGCAGCTTCCGGGTGCTAGAGCAGCTTTTGTCTTCTGCTCCGCGGACTTACGCGCGTTCCAGAAGTTCGCTATAGCGACGGCGATACCTTCGTCCTTAACCCTTCCGCCGCGACACGCTTTCGCAAGACTCGTCAACGTACAAGATGCGACATTTTCAGGTTGTCTCTGGACGTCTCTGGCGCGTCGTCATGGTCGTAAACGAAGATACGGACGTAATTAAAATGAAATGTAACGAGGAAAATTTGACGTTGTTTCTGAAAGTTAGATTTATGTTGAAAGGGATAAATTGTTGCGAGGTACGGTGGGTGAAGTAGTATTCGGACGCTTTTAAAACGGTGAAACTTTTTTTAAAACTAGACTCACGACTTTTATTTTGTAATGATGACTAAAATATTCAATGGCTATATATTATTATTATATATTAATATTATTATTATATATTAATATACATATATTAATATCTATTCAGTGACTAAAATAGCTTTTTATAATTTTTCTATTATTTGGAACGGCGAGAAGAATAAACTCACGTATTTTAACTCTTCTATCTGAGCGCACAACGTAAACTTGATCGAAACCGGTTAACGCGGAGCAAAGCTGCAGGCGTTGAAAGATGTCAAAATCGCCCCATTTCTCATATTTTTTTTTAGATCGAAAGCCGTGGAAATCTGCGATTTCTGCTACGTTTAACAATTCATAACTCATAACAAATTTTCAGTACGCATACAAGTTATCGAGATCTACAAATCAATTTTCAAATCTGACTAAGCCGTAACAGCGAGCAAATTGAAACACTCCTTTGTTAATTTAGTTTCCTCGCGTTATACATGCGCGTGAATGTATTAAACGATAATAATCTTGACTTTATGCATCGCCTCATAAAACTGACAAGATCCGATTTATCTGGATCCGTAGAATTTTCATTGTTGCTCCAGTAGCGCGATTCATTCGAACAATTCCCACCGAAGCCGGGAATAATAACAAATATAAAATATAATATATATATATATATATATATATATATGTATATATATATATTATATTTTGATATTTTTATGATATATATATATATATATATATATATATATATATATATATAATAATAATATAAATAATAAATATATAATAAATAATTCTTATTATTGTAAAAAATTGTAAATTGTCATTTGACCGTGACAGGTTCAGCGTTAAATATGTCGAATGGAAATAGATCCGGAAACTGCAGGCGACGTGGCAACAAACGTGCGACACAAAAGCGATAAAACGGCCGTTGTTCGAGACGTTGCCGCAAAAACACGGCGATGTCGATTATCGAAGATTTCACGGTTCCCGTCGCGGCGGAGGATGTCCGATCACGGACACATGTTCCCGCGGTGTGGACACAGGTCTGATAGTTCGCGGCAACAAGGTTCCGTGAGCAAGGATGACGCACCGACACCGTCGTATCGCCCATTGTCTCGGGCGATACACGCCGCTGACGAATATAATTAAAGACCGGCTGATCGTGACCGTGACGTGGCCGCGCCGAATACTTTTTCCGTGATTAATTGCCGCCGCCTGATTTCATCGCAGACCGGCTGTCTGACGGATCAGATACGGGAGCGGGCGGTTGATTGACAGCGAGGCCGATAGCGCGAGTAGTCGCGCCGCGGAATCGACTGCCGGGGGGGTTCGTTCTCCGTTCGAAAAAAAAGCGATTCGTACCGGGGCTATTAATAGATCCCGGCGGGAACACTTTTACGGTAGCCGAAGAATCTATGGATCAGATAAGACGGTCTTGTAATTCTGCAACGAGATAATCGGCGGCCGCGATCCGAGGAGATCTCGCTCGGCCCGCGCGGAACGGTCTCTCCCGCGGCCTCGCGCGAGCCGTTTCAGCGCCGTTTCAGCGGAACAAGTGAAAGCGGACCGATCGCGAAAAGTTTATTGAGAGTGAAATTAACGTGCGAGGCGTGGCCACGCGTGTGTTCCGCGATAACAGAGGGCTTCGATCGCGTTTATATTGCCCGGGCTCCTTGTTCGCTGCGGCGAATTCCTTCGCGCTCCGCACTCCGGCCACTTCCGGGTTCTCTAATCAACGCGTGCCCAACCGTCGACCTCGTAAAACGATGTTTGGAATGTGACGCTCGTTTCGTAGTGCATCCGATAGCAGGGCTTCCGTTATCTCTTTCACACATTAACGTGTCAGAGCCCGTTCACGCGCGTCTTTCAACAGCACGGCCGTTTGAGTTATGGCCGCGCGGATCGCCGTCCTTCGGAGCGGGCCCGAGCTCGGCGAAATCGTATTTCGAACGGCAAACAGTTGGGAGATATTTTATTGTTGAAAATGAAATGTCTCATTTGCTCGAAAGAACGTTTTAAAAGTTTTTAAAAGTGAAATATTTTATTCGCTGTGAACAATTTTTTAGATAATATCGAAAATACTATCTTATTCGAGAAATATTGAAGATATTTTATTCATTTAATTTATTGTCATCGAATAAAATATTTTTATTTCATTAATAATCGTCGAACGAGGAATGAAGTACGATCATTCTTCAATGATCGTTCGATCATTCGATCCATCCCGGATTTTCCGGGATCGCGATGCCAATCGACGAAGAGAATAAATCTCGTTTGCACATGTTACGATTTATCACGTTATCTTGTTTCACGTTACGTCATCATTTCGATAATTTTAAATACTTTATTCGTGGTAAAAGATTATTCGAGATAACACTTCAAACGCTTTCTTTGAAAGAAGAAACACTGAAGACATTAGCACCGATCTGCATTCTGACGTCCTACAGTGAGTAATCTGCACTAATTTGCACTCGAATGGCGACTCGAAGACGCCAATAAAAACGTTTGAATATAATTTTATTAATCAAGTTTGTTTACGTTTAAATAACTGTTAAGAGCGTAACTGTTAGGCGAGTAATAAAATTCAATTTCATATGTATAAAATGCACTGGGCTATATAAAATGGGAATACCGTGGGCCAAAAAAGCTGTTTTAAATTTGTCGTTAATTTGGCATCGAGTGCAAAGGGTTAAATTAATTAGTTTCGCCTTGAATTTCGCGACTTCGTCCTTAAAATGCTGCATCTACGATTTGTTCGAACGTCTCGGATCTCGAGGTTTTAAAGCATCGTCTCTCTATACAGGGTGTCCCAAAAATGTCTCGCAATCCGGAAATGGCGGATTCCTCAAATCATTTGAAGTAGCTTCTTCCTTTACAAAAATTTTCTCCGAGGCACCGTTAGCCAGTTATTAACGAAAAACAGTGACCAATAAGAATCGAGTACGGCTGACGCGAGGCGGCCCAGTCAACCAGCGCACGAAGCTCCAGTTCCGCTCATTGACTCGGTCGCCTCGCGCCAGCTGAGCTCGCCTCTCATTGGCCACCGTTTTTCGTTAATAACTAGTTAACGGTGCCTCGGAGAAAATTTTTGCAAAGGAAAAAGTTGCTTCAAATGACCCGAGGAACCCGCCACTTTCGGATTACGAGACATTTTTGGGACATCCTGTAGAAAAAGTAGAAGTTCAGCTGAAAAATCGATACGTCGGCGCAAAATGCCGCGTGCCAGATCGCCGCGCAGTGGTTCAGACGCTGGAATTCTCGGTCCACGATCGTTCGATCGTTCCCGGAGGCCGGATTTTCCGGGATCGCGATGCCGATCGCCGAAGAGAGCTCGGCGGGCCGTTTCGCCGGCGGTGCGCCATTGGTAACGTTCTGGTTTCGATGCCGTTTTCACCGCCACCGTATTTTTTCCGTCCCGGCGATCTCTAACTACTGTTTCTCGGCGCAGTGTATCGCGTTACTCCGATCGCAGTGTAACTTTATAACACGGCCGAGAGACTATTTCCCTCTTCGGCTCGCAGACCGCAATGTTATTACTAGCGAGGCGAGCAAACACACGATTTCGCAGTTAGTCGGCTCTCGGCCGGGCCTACGAACACGATATTTCATCGCCGGGACTGTAATAGGAAATTGCCGGCCAAGCCGGGCCCGGGCTCCGGACTCGTCGGCGAACCCGCGCGAGCGCGGTTTACCGTTCAAGGGGAAATCGGGTATAACCGGCGTTTCACTAAATAATTATTCAACGGACACTGTAAATCAGCGGACGGGATTTCACAGCGAGCGCGCGCGCGTGCCGGCCGCCTGAAAATTGCTATGATCCTCCGCGCGGATTCCATCTTTTACCGGGGCCTCGCCGCCGCGCGACGCCCGTAATTGCCGGCTGACGTTTCTATAAATTCGCGTTGCCCGTCCGATATCGTTACGATTCCATCGGGTTAACACGCCTCGCCCGCTGGCCGCAATTATTGCCTGGAAACCTACTAATCTCGCGGGGCCGGCCGCATCCGCGCGCGAGCCCACCGTTTCCGACAGGAATCCGCGCGGTGGTCGCCGCTGGGAACTTCTTTCCTGCACGCGGAACTCGCGGATTCGGGGCCTGCGAAATATAATACATAGACTCGTCGCGTTCCTGGGATCGCTCGAGCGAGAACACAAAGTTCAACTGTTGCTCTTTGCACTCGGCCGGACAATAGTTCATTCGTCATGCATTTGGAATTTGTTACGGGCATTCAGGTGTAGGTACGTTATTATTAGACTTCCGGATTTGATGCATTTGTGACGAAAATTAGTAGATCGACACGTTCGCTAACAGCGTCGCACGTGTGCGAGGAGATTTTGTATTTCACGTGGAGAACGTTAAATTAATTTTGTGAATGTAATTATTTCAAGTTGTAATACATAGTACGACTTTTAGAGAATTTACAGCTTCTCTTCGACGAGATTTTAATTGAAATTTTAATTTTATAGGATGCGATGCGTTTAATGCGATAAAGACAATAAATATAACTGTGTACGTTAGTGTTAAATATATAATTTTAAAATACTGTTGTATTCCCTTCAAATCAATGAGATAATTAAGGAAAGAAAAAACTGCCTATATGTAGCTTTTGTATTTTGTAAATGATGCAGGCAATTTGTATTCTGCATAAAAATCTGCAGTCTTATTATTATAATTATTTGTTAACACCTCGCATTATATTATTATATTTCGTTATATTATTATAATATTTCGAACATAATCTACTAAACATGGATGTTGTTCGCCTGTCTCAATTTGAAATAAAATTCGATTCTTTCGTCGATTCTGTCGTCGAAATTTGGCAATTACAATTGATATTCGCTTAGAGTAAATATTAATTTCCTTTCTTCTCTAAGATTAATGAATGAGTTAGAGAATGAAAGAAATGCTAATTGACATAGTTGTAAAAGAAATCTTAGCCCGATTAAAATAAGAAAGAAATTTTGGATTGCCTTCCGTCTCTTGCGATCGAGTCGAACGATTTTCATTCTGCTTGCATCTGCAGTCTTAACATATGTTTATTAAATTTTCTTTTCTCATTGAAATTCTATTGTGGCTGCACTCGCAACTACTGAACTCGACTATTCTTTTATGCATCAAAAGGCAATCAATAAACAGACATTATTATTGCACGGTTTCTTCCGGCCTCACGCTAAAAATAAGTCGGAAACGTGCGTGTCTGATCATGACACACCGTTTCTACTTCGGGTAACATTTGGTATCGCGCGTTGTTCATTTATCATTTTACTTGACGTCGTTACCTTGCCGATTGTAAAATAATGTTTCACATTATTTCGTCTTCGCCTAAATCCTTTATTTTTGGGGGATATTTTGAAGCATCGCTTTCACCGAAGTGCAGATGCGATCCAAATATTGTCAGACATTTGTTAACGTTATTCACCGAAGACGGCGTACGATGTCTTTCGATACTTATTTGTAATAAATATTTATGTTAAAAAAATATTAGAATATTTCGGTTACGTCTGTGCAAGGTTTCGAATAAATAACTCGAATGGTGACAAAAATTGCTTATATATAATAAGCATAAAATTAAAATGTCTTTTTAAAATCGAACTAAAATTGAAAAGTAAAGTTCTATGACATCAATTGGCGTAAAAGATCGACACCTAGAGGATCCAAGCACCTGAACAAAAATGAATATCTATCTATCTACGACACCAATTGCATTGCCAACATTTTTACGTTTCGCGAAATCTGATAAAATTAAGAAGATAGCGTACAAATTAATTTCAAATTTGGGCAAATAATTCTGTCAGCCAGACATGGGTGACGCGGCCGTCAAATTGTTAACCAAGTACGTACAGTGGCCAACAAAAGTGCTGGTACACCTTCAAAACGCAGTAACCTCTTAAAAACTGGACTAAGTGTCTTGAATTTTTTTAGATGATCACGGGACTGCCAGACGATGACCAAAATGCTTTTCTCAAATTTTGCTATATCACTTGGAATAACAAAAAAAAAAGAAAAGAATAGAAAACTCTCGTTTCTTAACTTTTCTATCTGAGCCTATAACGGAGATTTAAAATCGATTTCGATCAAATTTCCAGCACGCGTACAAGTTACCGAGATCTACGACAAGGCATTTCTTAAAATCTTTTAGACTTTATATTAAAATTCTATAGTCTATATTAGTTTTATATATTATATATATTTATTTATTATATAATAATAATATAATTTAATATAGACTCTATTCTAGAGTCTATATTAAAATTTATAGACTCAGTTAAAAAGGATAAAAACCGAGAGTTTATTTTTTTTTGTCATCCCAAGAAATAGCAAAATTAAAGACAGGCATTTTGGTCATCGTCCGATAGTGCCTCTATCACCTAAAAAAGAAAAATTCACGTTATCCAGTTGCATTTGAAACAAGTTATAACGTTTCGTAAGGTGCACGAACACTTTCGTGGGTTACTGTACATTGCCGTCGAATCGAAATGGAAAATGTACGGAAGAAGACGTTACGAAAGAGGCTGGAGGGCCTCGGCAGAGAGTATGAAGCCATGTCTGCCGGGTAATCTGGAGCACGTTTCCTCCGAGCAACCCTGTGGAGAGAGAGAGCCTAAGCGGCCGGTGATTCAACCACTTCTTCTTTTACCATGAATGGTATTGCATTGTTCCACGCTTCCGTGTAACGTACACACAGGCCAGGCTCGGGCTGGCTCGCGCGAACACGGTCGAACGTGTGCACGTGCATAGGCCAGAATTCTGCAGAAGTGGCTATCGCACGTTTTCCTCGGCGCGCAATGTTCGTGACTGGTTTTATCGCCGGCGGGGCCCTTCGTACCTCGGCCACACGAAGTTACACACGGTCATTTGTGGCGATCGCGCCAATACACGCTTCGCACGCGCGCGCGCGCTCGCGCGACCGCTCGGAGGAGAATCGAACGAGCATTTTCGGCGGGAAGAAACCACCGCGACCGAGGCCGGTTACCCTAATCTCTGGTCCGGCCTCGGATTGCGCAACCGTTGACACGCTAACGACGCTCGGCCAGCATATCGCTGGCACAACATTCTGCTTTTTTTCACACGTTCCGCGCCACGTGAGCCCGACGACTGCGACGGCGGCCCGAGGTGTGTTTACTCCCATGCGAAACGCGGAAAGAAGAATTGTTGCTTCCCGGAAAACCGGGGAGCTCGCGGAGATCGCGATGCCACTGGCGGATTCTGTTTGCTCTTTGGAACTCGCGATTCCAGCGAATCTGTGATTGATGGTTCGGCGGACTGGAATTCATCAGATTCGCGCGGAAGCTTAACACTTTATCGACCGCTAGCCTATTTATCGGCTTTTCGATTGCCAATGTTTATCGATCGCTAGCCTATTAATCGGCTTTCCGATTGCCAATGCTTATCGACCGATAGCCTATTAATCGACTTTTAGCTATCGACGGTTTTCGCTTCTTTACTGTTTTGTTAGTAGCTGACCTCCTGTATGCTGACCTCCCCATATCCTTATGAATTATAATTATAATAATTATATTATTATTTATTATTATTTTTAAAGGAATAAGCACAACACAATGAATAGCGAAAATTTAGCCGGTACTGGGAGCAAATGCGCGCGCGACTAAGCCAGTCCTTACTGAGTGGCAGCCTCAACCACGACCGGACGATAAAGTGTTAAGGAAGTTCGACGTCGAATTTCGAGTCTGTATGATTCAGCGCGCGATTCGGTGAATGATTCCTAGTGTTCTATTCTTTTATGCGAATTTGCCTTTACCATTTCGCTTGAGGTTCCTCTATACAGTAATGTTTCCTTAATTGACGCTCAGATTGTCTACAAAAATGGACAATTTAGGCAGAGAAGATACGATTATTCGATCCTTGCGGTTCATTTGTTATTTTGGGTTGGGAACTAAGTAATTGCCGATTTCAGTTATAGATGTCTCTCACTCCCATTTTTATGATATCCGTAAATGTTATATTATAAAATTATTATTATTATTATGTTATTTTTTATTATCCGTGAATGTTAGCAACTGGACAAATTGAATGCAGCGGTCAAGGAAAAGCGATATAAGTTTAGAATGATCTTTTTCGTAAGCAAACGAATGATGATGCTAAGAGTGACGTTTCAAGAATTAAAGTAACATTAACGCAAAGCTAATTACCTTTTATTCATATTGTACTAGAGAAAACAATTTTGCGGACAATCCAACGGATTCCGACAATAAACTTCTGTTTATTTAACAGACAGACAGTAATACAAAAATTTAGCTTTCACGCATGCATTCTTTACGCATTGCTTTCCGCCGACACGGCAGTGAAAATAATAACAGATCAGAATTAAGAGCAAATATTAACACTTAGCCAACCGAATGGGGAGACTTCCCCGCTTTAAATTCAGTCGATTGGTGACCGAATGTATGATCAATGAAAAATTAAAAATGACTGCTTCATTTTATTAAGATCTGCAAGAAGTACGAATGCTGAGAAAGTAAAATTGATGCCGTATAAGTTTGTTTCGTAATTTTTGTTTAATCGAATGAAATATTGGGTTGGCAACTAAGTAATGGCCGATTTCAGTTATAGATGTCTCTCACTCCCATTTTTATGATATCCGTAAATGTTATATTATAAAATTATTATTATGTTATTTTTTATTATCCGTGAATGTTAGCAACTGGACAAATTGAATGCAGCGGTCGAGGAAAAGCGACCAGAATTGGTCGATCGTAAAGGTGTCATTTTCCAGCAGGACAATGCTAGGCCGCACACGTCTTTGTCCACTCGGCAAAAATTGATGGATATTGGTTGGGAATTGATGTTACACCCACCACATAGCCCTGATCTCGCGCCATCGGATTACCACTTATTTCGATCCCTGGACAACTCCCTTCGCGGTAAAACTTTTAATGATGATGAGGCTGTAAAATCTCATTTAACTCAGTTTTTGGTCGAAAAGGATCAGACTTTCTACGAGCGTGGAATTTTCAAGTTGTCGGAGAGATGGCAAAGGGTCATCGAACAAAATGGAAAATACATTACAGATTAAACTTCGTTCCAAGTAAAAAAATTTTTTATTTCATTGAACAAATCGGCAATTACTTAGTTGCCAACCCAATAGTTACGAATTGTCATCAGCTATAAAAACGAGCTGCAAGGCTCGAACAATCGTATCTTCTCTTCCCAAATTGTCCATTTTTGTGTACAATCTGAGCGTCAGTAAGGGAGACATTACTGTATTTCTATTTTTAACGCTATTTTCAACATAAAGGTAACAATAAGACTCTTGTAATGATTTTGAACGAGTGTCGTTGCAATAATTGCCGTAACGCATATATTAAATAAATAACTCATGGCAAATGTACGTTTACAATCTGAATAATCGTAAATTGTAAAATTAGTCGTTTTAACGGATCCCGTAAACCTGAACTGCTTTGATAGTTTGAAATTCGCCGATGTCCGGCTACGAACGTCAAAATCTACTGACGTTATTGCACAAATCAAATTCTAGACAGTCGCTAATCTTTATTAAGTTTCCACTACGAAATCATTTTAACACTTTGACTGCCGCGTCAACATGCTCGAACGTTTCATAAAATCAAAGCATTTTCTTCAATCAAATTAAAGCTGTGTGGCAGCAATTACTTTGTCAACACTCTTATACTTTGCAGATCCTGATGAAACTAGGAAGATACAAGAGATTAGCGTAAAAATTGACTTTCAGATCTGAGCACATAGTTCGATCATCCATATATGGATGATACGTCAGTCGAAGTGTTAATAAAGCTTTGAAATTCGTTGTCTGACCACAAACATTTCAATCAACCGAGACCATTGTGCAAATTCGAGACTCCGATTTTCCGTTCCCCCAAATCTTCATTGTCTGACCATAAACAACCAAATCTACTAGACTACGATTCTTTTTTCTAAAAAAACTCGTTCCCGCTCATTCTTACCGACAAAGTTTCTGGACCATTTTTCTAGCAGCCTCGCAGCCTTCCTAAACGAAGATCGCGCGAGGGATCCGCGCGCGTGGCCGCGTATCCGCGGCGCGCCGCGCTCAAAGCGCGATCGAGCGACGGTGTTTGCAGCTTCGTGGCGGACGTGGACCGAGATAACACATGAAAATAGTACACCAGCAAACGATAACACGCATTCGGTTATATCTGCCGCGGCGTCGTTCCTCGGCCGGGCCGCGCGATATTGAATCGCGCGCGTTCTCCGCGATTGCGGACGGGCTCTCGCAAAACTGCGGGGCACCCTTGTTCGTCGACGTTGCCGCTGGCTCTTTCGACGTTCGGAGGGGGGTCACGAGGGGCCAGGGGACCGCACGCGAGAGGTTCGCGCACGTTACCACACGATAATGATAACCGGGTGCATTGAATCGGCGTCGCCGAGGTCGTTTACACGCGCGCGCGCGCACGCCTCGGATCAGCGATGAGTATGACGTTGTTGGTGTTGTTGTTAATCTTACCTAAGCAACATGGCAGAGTCACTTCACGTAGAAGACTGTCGATGCTCGAACGCTATATCGCTAGCATGCTGCTGCCAATCGGTGCTCTTCGCGGTTTCAGCCTGAACTTCTAACAGCCACCTGAAAGAGAACATTGAAAGGCGACACGTTTTAGTCGTTCTTTATCTTGCGGTTTCGGATCGCCTCTACCCGCGGGTACAAGCTCCGGGAAGGGAAAGGAGAATCGCGTGTTTGCTCGCTCGATTGAGCTGTTCCGGAGCTGTCGACCGACGCGGTCTTTCCCTCCGTAATGTCGCGCGACTTTAAACGCGACGGCGGATCGACGCTTGAAAAAAAGCGTCCGAATGCGAACCGTTTCGTGCCGTGATATTAAAGCTCGGCTGGAAACTGTTGCGCAGGGCTTTTGTTACGAATTAATTATCATGGAGGACCTAAGAATCGAGATGTATCTGTTCGAGTCGACGCGTCACACATGTGCGACGATCTTATTTAATTTGGCGATTTATGTAAAATTATTAAATATTAATAATATATAGCATATTTAGAGAATTTATAGACGACGTTTTTATCATATTTTCCAAGAAAAAGATTTGACGCTCAAATTATGCACAAAAATGGATAATTTGGGAAGAGGAGATATTATTCGAGCTTTACACCTCGTTTTTATGATTATTGACAATTGCCAATTATAAAAATGAGCCGCGAGGCTCGTCGTAATTTTCTTCTCCCAAATTGTCCATTTTTGTGTACAATTTGAGCGTCAATTAGGGCGTCAATTTACTATTTAATACAATAACTTCTATTATTATTGCAGTAACTTCTATTATAGGCTCTGCAACGATGTGCTCGAGGTTATTTGTGCGTCTCGAAACGGTTTCGAATCAATGCAATACAATCTTTGTCGTACAGTTTATTTATACGCGATTTCAGCTCGTACTTTCTTTTTTGTCCCACGATGGCGACATACTTCGGAACTCGTAAAATTGCGCGCGTTCGAGATACAACGGCGTGCAGAAAGTTTCCGGCCAGAAAAGTTCAGCGATCTATATTTAGAGAGCGATATCTGAAGGAATGTTAATTAATATCGTATGCAGAACAACAAACAAATCCGAGTTTTATTCTGCTCAGAGTTCTCGGTAAACAGCCTCTTAGCTATCGCGGTCAGAACGCGAAGTGAAAAGTGTATCTGACCGGAAATTTTTGTACGTTGAAACAAATTTCGCGCGTCTTTAACCCTTCTTGCGCTTTGAATAACTCGAATAATGCCGTAACTAGACAATTAATGTGCTTAAAATAATTTGATATAGAAATAATAAATTAGAAAAGATAATAATTTAATATTTTTAATCGAACCTCTTAACTACTATTGCGAGTCTGTGAGATCGCTATTAATTATTACTTATTCAGCTGCGGTGATAATAGAATTGTAAGAAAAATTGTCCAAAAAGAGAACGTTTTTAATGCACTCGCTTCTATTCAATCGAACTTGGACCCCTTCGTTATTAAAACGTAAGAACAAAGAGCAAAGTAAGAACAATCGATTTCAATATTTTATTTACCACTTTTATGGCAACAATAACGCAACAATCATTAGCGGTCTGCGAGATCGCTAATAGTGATTGCGTAAGTTTTAGTAGAATATAGTTAAAGGTTCAGAAATTCCTAAATTGTGTACGACCCAAGCAGATGCAGTTTCTGAAATGCGGTTTCTATTGGAACATGTAAGCTGTCTATATTTTAGAAAGAAAGTCATTAAACGTAATAAATAAGGTCTCTAGCAATTCTCGCAACATTTTCCTTCCACCTAATCCTTCCATTGTTCGAAACTTCGCCGCCCCATTTTAGCCATAAATGCGTCATAAGATCCGCGCGGTGTAAGAGAAACCAGTCGTCGAAGAGACCGGCACACCGGCGAGGGTAGCTTCCCCAACAAAGCACGTAATCCGAGCTGTCTGGCAAATTAATTACAGCCCGTGGTTCACCGCGGAGCTTCATTTAGCATCCCCTATTCGAGGCGAGGTCTGACGGCGACCGTGGCCGCGCCATAGTTCATCGATGCGCCCGGGAAGAAAGGAATTCCGCACGGACATCGATTTCCACGCGACCAGCAAAAAAACGTTCGCGCGAACTTCATTGTTGGTGCGTTCGGCCAGCGACGGTCACGTGTGAACACACCTGCCGGGGGCGCGTGTCACGTTCATTTGCGCCGGCGATGTTGGCGCGGCGCTCGTAAATGTAATCGCGAGTCAATTAAGGCGACACTCACGGATTTCTAATCGGTCGGGCCATGCGAGAGCCGGATTATGTCAGCCGCTGGCACGCCGACGATTTTAATCGATCGATCCACGCGAGAGACCGACCGCGCGACGGCCAACCCGTTCGCCCGTGTCTCGTTTCCATTCCGTTTTTCCCCGGCAAGCCTCCTTTTTCCCATCCTTTTCCTCTCTCTCTCTCTCTCTCTCTCTCTCTCTCTTTCCCTCCGCGGCCACGGTTTACATTTACGTAACGCCGCGGACGAGGATCGCGTATTAATTACACCAGCTGCGTAGACACGCGGCCCTGAGGAAAAGTTCGAGCACGATGGATCTTCGATAGCCGTCGATCAGGCGCGGAGGAGCCGAGGGTCTCCTTTTCGCTGCTGAGATAAGCTTTCGAGTCTGTACCGTCGGGACCTCGATTAACCGGCTTTGTTGCGGCCGAAGCAGCTACGGATAAACCGAGATCCATCGGATAATCGAGACCCGAGGCAGAAAAACTGGAAATCTCATTTATACATTTAATGGACATATTTTATTTAGAATATGTTATTTTTTTATACGGCGAGTTTGTTAATTTTGCGGCGATAATTGCATTGTGCAAATCAGAGTTGACTATTATACGAATAATTTTATTCAATATAATTTGATTGAAATAATGTCTCGAATAAATTGTATTAATACAATTTTATTCGAGCAATGTCTCGAGTGAATTCTATTAATACAATTTTGTTCGAGCAACATTTCGAGTAAATTCTACTAATGCAATTTTATTCGAGCAATATTTCGAATAAATTCTATTAAAACAATTTTATTCAAGCAATATTTCAAATAGATTCTACTAATGCAATTTTATTCAAGCAATATATTGAATAAATTCTACTAATGCAATTTTATTCGAGCAATATTTCGAATAAATTCTACTAATTCAATTTTATTCGAGCAATATCTCGAATAAATTTTACTAATACAATTTTATTTGAGCAATATCTCGAATAAATTCTATTAACATAATTTTATTCGAGCAATATCTTGAATAAATTCTACTAATGCAATTTTATTCGAGCAATATCTCGAATAAATTCTACTAATACAATTTTATTCAAGCAATATTTTGAATATATTCTACTAATAAATTTCATTCGAGCAATATTTTGAATAAATTCTACTAATGCAATTTTATTCGAGCAATACCTCGAATAAATTCTTCGCATAAAATTTCATTCGACCAATATCTCGAATAAAATTTGATCCAACATATATTTCGAATAAAATTTCATTTGAAAAGCAATTCCTTTTTCCAAAATGTATCGAACCCCTTTCACAGCCTTTCCCCGGTTGAACAGTGACCGAGTAACTCCCGACCAATCAGAATTAGCTTTTTTCTCATAGAAGAGACAAGATAGACCGCCACAAGGTCCGTAGTATCATCATCGCCCAGATCGCCGCCAAGATAAACAGCGTTTCGAACGCCGAAAGATATCTCTTGGTATTTTTCTCGGTGTCCGGAGGACCGTTTAAACCGATAGCTACCGACGACTCGGGCGATCTTAATTCACAGTGAAACCGGAACGAATGCCCGTAGCAGCCGTAACGAGTTGCCACGCTTCGATCCCGAAGGGAATCGAGTCGAGCGGAGTCGGTTCGAGTCGAGTCGAGCCGAGTCGAGTCAAATCGCGTCTCGTCACGGCGAGCCGGGAACACCCACATAGCACTGGAAGGCAGAATACGTAGGTGATTTCACTGTTCCGGCACACGGCGGTGTGCATCGGATAAGAGAGACGAGCCGGAGTCCAGATATAGACCTGCTGTAGGTAATAGTTCGGTAGGTAGTAGTAGTAGCGCGAGCGGTAGGACCGGTAGGTTTGGTTTACGTCAAGTTCGTTGCGGCCAGCCGGTTCGCCACTTTTCTTCTTCTTCGTCTTCCTACTCGTCCTTTTTTCCGCCGGGCGGTTTTTCTTCCTTTTTTCCCTCCACTTACCCCCTCCGCCGATATTTCCTTCTCGTCCGTGATCCCGTCCCACCCCGCGATCGCTACATAGTCCCACAGTTTAACCCTTGTCTGCGGAACCTAGCTTTGCTCGTCGCGAATCCGCGCTCGAGATCCGAGAAACGTCGTTTCATTCGTGTTTATCCAATTACAGTAAATTCTCCCGAATTTTCCTTCAATTTGTCAACTAAAATGGACAATTTGGGAAGAGAAGATACGATTATTCGAGCCTCGCGCCTCGATTTTATAGTTGTTGACAATCAACTATAAAAACGAACCTCGAGGCTCGAATAATCGTATCTCTTTTTCTATTATTGTCCATTCCAAATTGTCCAGTTTTGTACAAAGTCCAGTACAAGCTGAAGGAAAATTAGGGAGAATTTACTGTACTCGGCGATTTTTGAGTGTCTGGTTATGAACGATCAAATCTACTTAAGTGATTCGACGGAGAACATTTTAAAGAACGCAGTTCTGTTTTAACATGCTGCAAGAAAGAACGCCGCAAGCCACGCGTCTTCACTACCGAGTTATTGTCGCTTAAAGTTTTCATCGCTAATGCTTCTCATTAGCAGCGTTTCAGTCGCATAATTTTCTCGATGGAATTTGTTTACACGATGTTTTTTTTCTTACAAATACGCAAATCCTGTATGCTAAAGTTCGATCGATGCATTAATTTTTTCCTTATTTTCCATTGTCGCGTGAAGTTCCGCGTTGTCTGACCGTGGACATCCAAATCTACTGAAGTCATTCGACGATCAGAATTCTAAATAGCGCGTTTCTTTTAAGACACATTTCGCACAAATTAATCGTTTTCGTTACAATCTTGCACCACCCGGTCCTAACTTTTAGTTGTCTGACTATGAACGTGCAACTTTGCCGAAAACGTTAGACGTAGAAAATTCTGAAGAACACAAGTTTTGTTTATCATTTATGCAGAACATTCTCAAATTTTCGCGTCACCCTCAAATTATTCTAATTACGAAATTCTTGTCCATTCGACTAAGGAAATCCAAATTTACTGCATCCGTCGAGACTGAATTAACTCACGAAACTTCAATATTCTGCATAATTCATACTGCGAACTAGCCATAAAAGCCATGAATTTAGCCATTAATTTATCCATTAATTTATCCATGAAAAATGTCCTGCCCATGAATCCAGATTTCCGTGTATCAAGAATCGCAGGTAAAAGGGTTCGAACGAAGATACAAATAATCTAAAAGTGTTCGCCGGGAATTCGTGCAGGAGCTATGCAAATGTTTTTAATGGGGATGATCGGCACCCTTGCAGGAGTAGGTCGAGAGCCGGGATCGCTCGTCAGCCACGGAATGGTGGGAACGAGAAGGAAATCTCGAAGAGTCCTCTTTGTAGATACCGACGACTTTGATAGAGGCGTGTCCACGTCGACAACCTACCATTAGGATGAATAAGCATATCTTTATGCGATCTGGGCAAACGAGCCTCTTCTATCAGCCGCGTCTCTTCTTTTTCTCCGCCGGACGGACGACGAATCCTAGAATCGTGTAGAACGTTTCTCTCTAAATAGGAAAATTGCAGGGTCGTCGGACATATCTGGAAATCTAAATATTCCACGCGGTCGGACCCCGTTTCTCGAATCGCGAGGTTTGCGCGCGGACGTTTCCATCTTCCCGAGGACGTTCCTCGGCGCAGCGGAGGAAATCGAGATCGCGACTAAATCGAAGATCTTTAGGAAAATCAAGAACTGCCGAAGTAAGCTGTTGAATAGAGTTTATTTAAATACGGTCTCGATTACGCGACTTCAGCGGAATCAGCCGCGCAAACGAATGGCGAATGGGTTAATCCGACGGCGTGTTTTACAGGTTGTTAAAAATTAATATTGAATGTATTTATAACGTTTATTATTTACGTATTTACAGATTGTACATATAGTCATACCATCTGAATACAATATAATGCTATATAATACGTAATATCTAATGACTGTAATCTTTTACAAAAAAGCAGGCGATCTTTTTCTTTTTTTGAAATATCGTAATGTCAGTCGCCGATGAATTTTCTTGCCGTTCAACACGTCTCATCGTAGTTTAAAGTGCAATCTTTCCTTCCTTATGACTCACTTTTCCACCTCGATCTGTACTCGAAGTTTTTACATTACGCGATTCTTTTGCTCGTACAATCGTAAAAATTAGCAAGAGGAGGCTTGTTTAAAAAAGGATCGCGATTCGTGTGGCGAGAAATTACGCAACGAAGAGAATAATTACGGAACGCGTCGATCATTTTTGCCATATAATTTCGTGCCAAGAAAAACGCGGCCGTGTCAAGTCCACCGTATTGCTTCTTCGCGTCTGTCCGCGAGTCCGTAAAGATGCGCGCGAGAACGACCGATCGGGCCCCGTTTTAAGGAAAAGAAGATCAGCGGTTATCGTTTCAACGAAAAAATCACGATTTCCTTGGTTTTCTCACTTAAGCCGAGCTTTCTTCGAATTTTCAATTAAACATAGCCTTGACATAACCGCCCACTATGGAGCTAGCTGTATAGTGGACGGTTGTTTGTCTTTAATCGGTCAGTTGTACTACCGTGCAATGCGATTGGACTCCTTTTTTTCTTGGTTTACGAGTGAAAAGCTCGAAGTCTCACGGACACTGCTGCGAATTTCTGTCCGCGAATCCGTAAAGATGCGCGCGAGAACGACCGATCGGGCCCCGTTTTAACCCTTTCGCTCCGAACGACGGATATATCCGTCATCCATATGAACACTCGCGGAGCCGAACGCCGGATATATCCGACATCCACATGATCGCCCTCTGGGGACGAACGCCGGATATATCCGACATGCTGGTAAAATCGCGACCTAATTTTTGGACTGCACCGCCTCTTGTTACTATTGCGTGAATCTTTTGACGAAACAAACAAACGACAGTCCGAAATAAACGACACACCATTCAAGTTATATTTGTTCTACCTGCATTTCCCATTATTATTGTGTTACATGTCATAAAGGGATAGAAAATCGAAAGTACTAACTTTAGGACTAATTATTATGTATTATGTTTTGTGTATTATGAATATTATGTTTTATTTTATTACTGTATATTATATATTATTTCTTCACTTTTTCCATTGTTAATGAAACTTTTTTTACCTATTAAATAACTTTATACCTTATGCAGAAATTATAACTATACTGTTTTAAAGAAAAATCCCTTTTCTTCCCAAATACACTATCCACGCGCAATGTGCACAATTTCGGCGGGTGGTTCCGTTCAGGAGGGGCGCTTCGGCGGACTGAACCGCCGTAGCGAAAGGGTTAAGGAAATCGCCTAAGCTTCCCGAGCCACGCGACAAATGCATAAAGATCCGAATCGGTATCGAATCGATTTCTTGTCGCCGCCGGTCTCGCAGGCCTCCAGACCGGCCGCGAGATCGTAAAACTCCTTGGAACCGCTCTTTCATTATCCGGCTGGCAAAAAAGGCGGCGTCGATTCCGTCGAAAGCGTAAAAGAGAAACGGGGAAAGAACTGAGAAATCAAAGAGCACGTCGCGCCAAGCCGGGACTGACGCACACGCTCCCGGCGAAGTATCAATTGTGGGAGCGTGTCTCACCGAAGCGAAATACGTGAAACCGTATACGCCGGAATCTCCATTGCCGGGACAATATCCATTATTATATTACATCATTGCGTAATCGACGTTTACGGTTTTATGGGGCTGGCCTCGCCGCGGTGTGTCTAACAAACTCGGAATCGGAGTTGCTCGGCGGATTCCGTGAACGCTCGGATTCCGCCGGTCGGTCTGCCAGACACGCTGGCAGCGGCCAGGATTTCCCGGTATTCGAGCGAGTCGAACGCCGCGGACGTGAAAGGGAAGAAAAGCGCAGCGGGTTCCCGCTCCGCGGGTCCGCGCGACCCGTACACGCTGCTGCTGTTCGCCGGCGATTCGCGATCCCGCTCGATCCGTGCCGATCGATCAGGACGATGCTGCCGCGACGCAACATTGAAATCCATCGCGAGTCGCTGGTCTCGCCGGATTGCGAGTCCGAGATGATCACGTTTCACTGCCACACCGGTCTTTGCGGAGTCTGCTCGAAAGGTCTCGACAGCCTCGATCTTCTCTGTTGCCGAAATGCACAGAGCGACGCGTGTATAGCTTTTTTTAACCCGTTGTCGTACTTTGACGAGTCTGAGTCCACGGAGATTTCTAGTAATAACCGGTTAAATATGAACGCGATCCCGTTCTTTTTAGTAAGGAATACAATTCTGATTTCCTGTCATAGATATTTAAACGTTTAAACCTTTGCAGTCGATGCTATTTTAATTCGAAATGCAGCAGATGTTTTCTGGTCTACAGTGTTTCCATTTTATAGGATTCGATGCACTTTATGCATATGAAATTGAGCCTATTGGAAAGTACAATACTTGCAGTTTTAACAGTTTTTTTTTAGATATAACAAATCTGGTACTGTTGCGATTATTTCGAAAAATTATATAACAATTTTTAGTAGCGCCTCAGACTCACTACTACAGTGCAAAGGCTTAAGTAAATGTAAACACACAATGAATATAAATTACCTTTTTTCTTCTTAGGAATTGCTTCAATCGAAAAGCTTCTAATCATTGTAACTATGATCAAAATGGTACGGCAAAGGGTTAAGTACTGTTATCGCTAGACTACAGATCTTTTTTTATGCGAAATAAAAATTTGTCGAATTCGATGCAAAGAACGAAAGATAAATAAAAATGTATTTCTTCTGTTGACGATTCCAATGAATCGAGAAGAATGTACGAATGTTCTCAAATTCTTCCAATGGCTTTATTGCTTGGTATTTCACCTAGTCATTTTCATCGCAAATGCATTAAATTCGCAGTCTAATTATCACAGCTCTATCACAGACACACCGAAGCATACTCGCATACTGGGACGGGTGTAATAACAAGAGAAGTGTCCCATAAAATTACTAGACTGCGGATCTTTATGCAAAATATAAACGTTCAAAGACGATTGTAAGAAACAGAGATTGAATAGAAATAAATTGTTTAATAACTCTGACAAGTTGAAAGTAGCGTAATAAAATGATGATATTCTGTTTATATCTTCATAATTTTCTAGTTCGGCAACTCACTTTTGCCACAAATGCATAAAATCCGCAGTCTATTAATTACAGTAATTCACACAGTAATTTGTGCATCGAAAGACATGCATCAAATCATCATCAAATTGTTATTGATTTCTGTAACAAATATCACTGCGTGCAACGTGTAAAACGTGTCCGGACAATCGAATCTCTAACGCACCTTCGAATAATACGTTTTATTTATTATATATATTATATATAATATAATATTGTATAATATAATATATATGTATAATATAATATTATATAATATAATATTATATAATATAATATATATAATATAATATTATATAATATAATATATATAATATAATATTATATATATTATATTTATATTATTATACGTTTTATTTATATATTATATAATATTTATTTATTATATATATTTTATTTTATTATTTATAGTTAATCATGCTCGGAAACGAACCAAAGGCACAGCAATCGGTCACCGCAACAGTAACAAGCTCCACTAGCCTACATCGCGGTAGAATACGCGACTCACCATCGCAACAATAGCTATTTTGAATAAACATTTCTCGTTGATAAAACGATATTGTCTCAACGCACCTTCTACGAAAAACATCGAGAAAAGAGAAACGAAGAAAAATGATCCCACTATAGCCGAGGGCATAACGTCCCACGTCTCCCGGCCGAAATCCTCTCGACGAAATAGCAGGGCAAGGGGTCAACAGGTGTCTCCTCGAATTCCGGGGGACTATTTCACTTTCGTCGCGGTCCGGAGAGCACGCCGCGGGTTTCAGTTAGGCGACCGGCGCGGCGCGGCCCGTCGTTAAAGTGTTAATTCTGCCCTCGGATCCACCTGCTACGGGACCGATTAACGACCGCGGGAGGTGTTCCTTTCATAAATTTCCACCCCGGCCGCGTCTCCCCGTGGCCGGCCCCCACCGACACGAACCCCCTTGGGCCTGCGGAGGACCGAACAGGGGGTTAAGCAGCCCGTTTCACGGGGAACTGGTTCTAACGGAGTTTTATGCCGCGCGTTGGACCAGTTTTGCGGCCGTCAATGAAGTGCACTGTACACCGTCGCGAGTGCATTTCAGCCGGTACACTCGCGAACGCTCGGAGGGAATCGCGGCGGGAGGGTGCCGGCGCGGACGGAGGGCGGGGAGGGGAGGAGAGGGAGGCTGGTGCACGCGGTGCACATTGCCCAGCGGCGAGAACCAGTCATTGGCCGATCGGCCAATCGCGTCACGGACCAAAAGAAGACGACCGCCGGTCACTCGTTTCGAATGGTTCGCCATGAGTCGATTCGTGCGACGACGATCTCTCCTCTCCTCTCACTCTCTCTCTCTCACGCCTCGATCGCCCGCGTCCCATCCTCGTCGCTTCTTATCGTGTATGCACCGCACAGACGCACACACGCTCGCGAGCACGCGATTCACCGCTCTCCGTCTCCGGCGTTGCCCCCCTTGCTTCCCCCCTCTATCATCCCCCTCTTCTTTTTCTCCCGATCGTATCAGTCGGTCTCCCGCTCTCGCTCCTTCCATCTCGTTCGTAGTCCAGCTTCGTCTGTCGCGCACCGCTTCTTCGTCGGTCCTTCTCGCGCGCACGTCCACCGCGGTCTCGTCTCCTCTCTCTCTCCATCGGTCTCTCCTCATTGCAAAGTGCCGTAATATTCTCCTGCCGGAGTTATTTTCGTCGCGCTCACCGAACCAGCTCTCCCGAGGCGGCATTGCACGAGGTTGCTCTCTGCGCATTGTCTCGAGGCCCCTGCCGGAGTAACTGGATTTCCAGGCTAGCAAGGCGATCGCCGCCGATACCGGCGATCTTCCCACTTCGCCTTTGTCTTTCGTTCTTCTCTCTCTCTCTCTCTCTCTCTCTCTATTTCTCTCTCGCTCGCTCGTTCGCTCGCTCTTTCTCCGCGTATACCGCGACCGGCCCCTTTCCCTCGCGACCGCCCTTTTTGCCGCGGACAAAGAAAAGGGCGCTTTCGAGGAGGTCCTGCTGCTCGACGCCGCGACGCACCGATTCGCCGGGGTATTTTCGAAATTAGCTCCGCGAGGTGTGTTCTGGGCAAACGCGGGCAACTCCGTGTTCAAAAATCGCTGCATTGAACTGCCGCGGGACTAGACTTATTTTCTTTTAGATGTAACTTGATTCCACAGATATGTGTATCTGATATAGCTTTTTTATTTCTTATTGACGCATTGTGAACGACTGATCGCAAATGCTGTGAATTTACAATCAATTCCCTCGTGGAAATTTGTTGACGGTTTGCTGTGACAGAGGAGGAACTTGTGCGAATACAGTGGGCCATTGTATATTATAGTATAATAGCTTGTGTGTGATCGTTGTTGTATTCGTAATAACATTAGATTTACTTATCCAATAAATATATATATAAATATATAATTTATATTATATATAAATAAATAAATATATATATATATATATATATATATATATATATATATATATATATATATATATTGAAGAAGTAAATTATAATGATATACATATATATCATTATAATTTAGTGATTATAATTTATAATATATAGATTATTATACATTAATATATTAATAATTCCATATATATATGGAAATGATATATATGTATATCATTATAATTTACTTATTCAATAAATATATATAATGTATATATAATGTATTAAATTATAATGATATATATGAAAATATTACATATTACATATAAAGTAAATATATACATATACATATATAAATGATATTCTATATCATACATTAAATTATACATAATCAATAATATCTTTATGCCACGAAATAAGTTATATAACGTGGTTACGATCCAGCAACGAACGACGTGAACTCGATTTCAAAAAATAAAACACCATTACAACGTCATCCGGTGATACAGAAAACTTCTCACGGCGCAACCGATGGCGCGGGCCTATTTAAAAGTCGTTGGTATCTCAACAGTTAGATCAGACGTTTCAGTAAATCAACGATAGTCGAAGAAAAGTTGAAAAAGAAATATCGCATGAAAAAGACCGCAGGTGGTAGCACGGGTTGCTCCGCGATAACGTACTCGGCTTACTACGTGATAAATCTGCTCGAACTACTTTTTCATTCTTCCGAGTTATTATATCCGTTTGAATAGCTTGCGCGTACACTTTATTAATCGTTCTCAGAACCGTCCGCGCAACGTTCACACATAAAATTGATTTCAGTTTTCACATTTTGTCATGAACAATGATACCAGATAAGGCAACACACTCGAACAAACCACTGTGCTCTGTACCTTTTTTCCCGCCCTCTCAACGTCTCGATCGATCAAATCTTCTTCATGATTCATCTCAATGTTCTTTATACGACTCGTTCTCCTAGATGTTTTTACCCGCGTATAGGAAAACAAAAACAAGAATTAATATATCTGTATCTCGAAGCTCTTGCCGGGAAACACGAGCTCGCGCTCGGGAAAAAATAAATCGGTATTCGACTAACTTCCGTAAGCGAAACTGACACTGGTATTATTATAAACGATAATGTATCGATACGTTCTGATAATGTATTGTTCCGAGTTCACGTATCTTCATTTTCGATCATTTATTCGCCTTTGAACCATACACATAATTGCACAACGCGCGACCTTTAAAAATCAGCACGGAAGATCGCGCGTGCAAAGGCTCTCTGCGAATAAAAATGCTCGTCCGCTCGACTGCATTCGATTTAATCGACCGAGCTATTATAAACTAGAAGCTTAACGCTACTTGTTCAAATTTTGTTCGATCAAATTGTTCGAACGGCATCCGTTTTAGAGACGACTGAAACCCAAAAATCGCACGACCCGAGTTTAACCCGTGCCGCCTCGGTCGGCATATTTACACGCGGCTTCGGAATAACGTCGAACGAGACCGTAGTCGTCTTCTCATCCTTCCTCTTCGAGGTTTCCGAAGATCGTGCGGAATCGTCGGGAGACCGTTTTATAGAGGTGTCCAAGGTTCGTTCGAAGAGGCGCGGGTCGCCGCGAATTCGCCGCCGGCCGAGAGCGGCTTTCGACGCAGAAGCGGACGGGAACGGGCTCGGTAAACCACAGTGCCGCTTTTAGACTCGTTAAATACATCTGCAGATCGTTAATCGGGGCCTGAATGAAAGGAACATCATGATCAACCGAGACAACCGTACTCGTAATCTCGTGCATGCCCGAGTGTGCCGCGGTACACGGCCGTGTGTGCGTCGGTGCGCGCGTACGCGAACCGACCGCGCGCTTGTTTATGCACGTGTGAGTGGCACTCGTTACTTAATGCTTACTTATGTCGGCGCATTACTCGTTAGTCATTACTCAACCATCCTTCCCGCTGCCTCGGCCGGCCGGCACCTTGATATTCGTCCGGGGACCGAAAATTCGAGACGATGCCGAAGACCGACGCGGAAACGAGTGCTCTTGTTAACAGTGCAAGAATTGCAGTTTTTCTGCTCCGCAGAGTTAATTTCTGTTTCGTACAGTTTTAACTTCCAGAGCGTGTCTTTTACGGTTTCGATGCTGCGACGAAATTTTTAAACTTTATATTCGTGCGGCTATTATGGAGCTTTAATTGCGAAAAGTTTTGGTAAATTACAATGCCGTTGGCTTTTTGGAACGAACCGCTTTCGGTGTTCAGCAGATTCAACGTTGACGATCGAACGATTATTAATTAAATTCTCGTTAATTGAGAATCAGATTGTGCACGAAAATGGGTAATTTGGGAAGAGGAGATACGATTATTGTTACGATGATTGTCGAGAACTATAAAACAGAGCCGCAAGGCTGGAATAATAATAATCTTCCGAAATTGTTCATTTTTGTTTATACAGAGATCTCGTGGCAAAAACTATGACAATTAAGACTGAGGATATTTGTATCAAATGTTCATGCATCGTCCGTAAGAAAAGGAACATATTTCAACCCTTTCAGTGAAAATTAGTAGAAAATGTTCTTCTGTTAAGGCTTTCAATAAATAATAATCTTACTTCCGATTTCTTCTTTCTCTTCGAATCTTCCAATTATCGAGATTTACAAAACTTTTGTAATCCCTTTCCGAAACTTCATCGAACCGTATCACACAAGTTTTGTATGTTTCCGGTCAGGTACACGTGTCTCTTCGAGGTCGCCTCTAAGAGGATTATTTAAGTATATCACGCCCACTCGTTCCTGTTACGAACGTATAAAATCCAACAGCAACATTTCCGGAGCGATGTTTTGATTCTTTCGAAAGCCGGATCTCTGGCGCGAATATCGCAGGAAAGAATTCGAAGCACGTGCGCCAACGAAAACGGATTATTTCTCAACGATCACTCGAACCGATCGATAAGGAATCTACTGTGCGCTGATCTAATCGGCGCGCGATAAAAAAAAGAAGAAGAACGCCGAGAACGATAGAGACCACCGTCGAACGAATCGAATCGATCTTAAGGTCTGACCAATGGCAGTCCGTTTCCCCTTGGCGCTGTCCGCCCCGTGAATTAAAAACTGTTTCCCTGGGGAGCGGCGACGACGCGCCGTCTGATAATCTCGCCTCGTTGAGAAAAACCGTGGAATCGTGATCGCTTGCATCATCGCGCGGGACGTTTTATTAATTTCCCCCGGAACGGCGAGGCGCGCGGGTCAATCGCGGAATTTCAGTGGCCGCGCGAACCCGGCCGGCCCGATGCGGAGGTAATTGCGGCCATTAAGCACGGCGATACTTAACTCGCCTGATTAATTAGAAAGCGCGTGCTTTTTTTCCCCGCTTGTGTTTCCGTCACGCCGGAGAAAAGCCGGGACCCGCTGGCGTGGCCGCGCGACTGCTCGTTTTTGATTCCAGCCGAGATTACGTTCCCGTCGGATTATCAGTTCATCCGGCTAATCGATCTCGCCGCGCGCGATTCGAATCTGTTGCTCGCTTTTGCGCGGAGCGGATACGCCGAGCATTGGGACCGTGGCTCGCGGGCCTGAAACACGCCCGGCAGCTTACAATGTCCAGTCAAAATGTACAAAGCGTCGCGGTGTAACGAACGCAATTACAATAAATTGCGAGCATTAATTGCCATTAGGCGAACTGTAGATCATGCGCGTTCGCAGCGCCGATTAACCGTGGCGATCGAGGAAGCCGGTGGTTTCCTAGATCGATCGATCTCCCCTCCCCGTTCCCCGCCGCTCGAGATTTATTACGCGCGCTAGCAATTTACGCGCGTGTATCCTAAACTGAAATTATGCGAAACGGCCGCGCGGCGAGGCGCGGAGCGGCGGTCTAACGAGTGGTATTTTTAATCGACCCGCCCATTAGAGGATATCGACTGTGTTTGTTCCGCGTGTGCTCGCGCGCGTGTTCCCGCCGCCGCGCCGCGCCGAGCCGAGCTGCCAGTCACGTTACGTTGCAGTTATTATTCCACATTTTCGCGCAGGAGCCGAGTCACTTCGCTATCCGCGGGCTCGGCCCGCCGCCAGCTCTAATAAAGTTGTAAATAGCCTTTTTAAGAGGTGTCGCACGCGCGTCACCCGGCTTTAATCCGCCTTCGTTATTACGCGCGCGGCTCCTCTTCTTCTCTCTCTCTCTCTCTCTCTCTCTCTTCTCCACTTTATTCCTCCGTTTCACCGCTCCGTGGACACGCGACCCATTTTCCTCCTCCTTTTTCTAAATTGCTTCGACGACCGACCCGGCCGAATAAAAACTAATTTCGCGCCGCCAGAGAACTGGTCTTCTCGGCGGCGAATGCAAACGAGGCTGCACGATGCAGCGTGCGATCGCGTCGCGCCGCGGCGCGAGTTCTATCAAAATCGAAGAACTTTCGACACAAATAAGATAAAGCGACGATTCTTCTTTTACGTGAAATATTGCAGAATAAGGGAAAAATAGAGAGAACGTTGTAGGATCATTTTCAATCCTGGATTATTATTAATCCTGACAATTTATGTCAATCTTGAAATATTCCAAATTCGGATTTTTCCAATACCACGTAGAGTTGGATTCTTTTTTATGACATGTTATATATCATTTCCCCTAGATTTTGACACGCTGATTTCGAATCCGGTCGTAAAATTTACCCATCACTTCAGGATTTTGAAAAAAAAGATCAGCGGTTATCGTTTCAACGAAAAAATCACGATTTCCTTGGTTTTCTCACTTAAGTCGAGCTTTCTTCGAATTTTCAATTAAACATAGCCTTGACATAACCGCCCACTATAGAGCTAGCTGTATAGTGGACGGTTGTTTGTCTTTAATCGGTCAGTTGTACTACCGTGCGATGCGATTGGACTCCTTTTTTTCTTGGTTTACGAGTGAAAAGCTCGAAGTCTCACGGACACTGCTGCGAATTTCAAGCCGAGTCGCGATCGGACCGCGATTTCCAAGCCGAGTTACGAGTAAACTGCGATTTTCATGCCGAGTTGCGAGTAGACTACGGATTTTACGCGTTCGTGAGCCCAGAATATTCTGATTAACATAACCCGGATAATATGCGCAAGTTCATATGCCAATGACGCCAGCGTTACCAACGTCCAAGTATTTGATAAAATTTGAGTTCTTATCGCGCACAATTTAGTACTTGTCAATCAAGTTAATAACGGCTGAAAGGTTAGAAGATATTCGTGGCAATAAGCGCTTCATAAATGCATCATGCATATTCAGTCACTGATTGCGAGGGTACCGAATGGTTTTGTGACTCGCCGCACGTAGCTCCTCGACTCCAGTTTCGACAACTGTCTCCTACGTTTGGCAGAGCATAATGCGGACAGAATTTTATGCACAATGAATATGCGATCGTATTGTTGCTACGCCGTGTTTCACCGCCCCGCAACCATGTACAAAACAGCCCCTTCGAGATACGGCGACGCGCGATCGTTAAGGATGTCTGCCAAATATTTGGGACCCAGTTGCTTGCCAATATTTTTATTGTGTTAAAAACGTGGCATCTCTGTTGGAAAAAATTTCTATAACATTCGATCGCAACAGGAACATTGACGAACAAACATTTAATCGGATTCGAGAGTTCCTAAATCCTTCGAAATCCTAAACGACCGGCGATCCATTATATGGGTCTACAACTACAAAGTAAATGAACGAACTGTTGTAACGTATAATCTAACTAATAAAAAGAATACTATCTAATTAATAGACTGCGGATTTTACGCATCGACGGGAAAAGTGTGTAAACGTGATTTAAAACAATGAAAATGATCGAAAGAACCTAAGAATGCCGACGTATTAATTTCGAAACTATTCAAAATACTAGATAATCGATAAAAATTGTGCTCATCTCCCGTGTCTTGCAATTGTCGCGCGTCATTTTTATCTCGCATGAAAACCGGCAGTCCGGTGATTAAATCAAACAATTTCATCGAGCGTCGTCGGTTCAAAAATATTCCTGGAAGAATATTCGTCGCGAGATGAAGAATCAACAAAGTTTGTTTTCTTTTCGCAGAAACAGTTTGCGGAGCCTGTGTGGATCGAGGCGGGCTGCGGCCACCTGTTCCGCAGCTAAACAATGTTGCTGCTTAACAGTGGTATAGCGGTCAACAAAGGGGTTAAGCATCGACGTTCGAAATAATTAAGTTCGTTAAACGTCTCCGCTGGTACGGTCGTTCCACCGAGTCTCGCTTTTGAACGGCGCACGATGAAAAGCTATTGTTTGGCCGGCGCGCCGGCCATCTCTCTCTCCTGTGGACAATACTTGCAATACTTATAATACTTATCGTGGCAACCTTTGCTCCGCGGCTAGCCAGCGAATTTATATTTTCTCGGATTACCAGCGTGCACACGCGGACGATCCGAATGTCCCGTCGATCCGCGATTCGTTCCGCCGTTTCCTCCATTCGCAAGATCGCGTTCTCGAGATTCGCTTACGAATCCCATATTTTTTTCAACCGGATAATACGGAGCAAGCGTTCACGCTATTGCAATATCGTTGCATTGGATTCCGCATCTGCATTTTTTTGAAAAAGGCCGGTCAAAAAAAATCAATTTTTTTAAATGTAAAAAAACACAATTTAGAACGTTGTCTTGGCAAGAAAATGACAAAAATACAAAAATAATGGATATTTATACAATTGGTATGATTTCTAATTTTCAGAATATTACTATTATTATTATTATTATTATTATATTTTATTAAAATATATATTGAAAAATGAGCGAATCAGAATCTGACTATGAATACGCTCACAAGGAAGAGATAAGTCGTAAGTGATAAGTAGAAAAAGGATATATTTTATACTTGAATAAGTAAGTGTTATAGCTTACAATCCCATGTAAATGATAAATATCAATAAAACGATTGTTTTTTTTTGCTTTCATATCGTTACTTTCAATTCTCGATTGCATTCGAGTGTGAAAAATTTAAGCAACATAAAGTACAACGCCGCTCGAATTATCTCGAGTGTGCACAGTTCGGCCAGTTTAGGGGTTAAAGAGTTAAAGGGTTAAAAAAGTTAAGGGGTTAAAGTTAAGGGGTTAAAAAAGTTCGCCGCGATTCAAAAATACAAAAAAAATTAAATTAAAGCGAAAAAGCAGCCTAAAATCCACCATTGATATAGATATATCAATACGCTGGTGGATTTCGCGCTGTTTTTTAAAGATTCCAACAGTTTTATCGCCGCGATTCAAAAATACACAAAAAAAATAATTAAATCGAGATTATTAGTTCCAGCCTGAAGTTTACAATTATTTCAAATAAAATAGCGAGAATTCTTAATACTTTCACGTAGCACGTGATACGTTCTCATTATTTGTAATGCCCGTGTTTCATTTCAAAGCAGCAGCTTTTCAAAGAGCAATTTTTGTTATTTCGCTAATTTACACAGAAATTGCTCGATCGCCGCGGATTAAATTAGAGGAATGCCTGTAACAGGAAGAACAACGGACAGAATTACGCGTCTCCGCGAGCAGCAGCGACGAAAACACGTTTGGAAAAGTTGCTAATTGAGCCTACACGAATGTTTCGTAAAAATCATCGAACGTCCGTGCGCAAAGTGCATCCGACGTCCGATCGTTTTTTTAATCGATCCCGAAAGAATTCGCCGATGCAACCGTCGACTAGTTATTCAAACCTGGCGCTGTTTACGTTGCTGTCGATTCCAGCACGATTATCGTTAAGGCGCCGCGCGAAGATAAGACAGAGAGGACGAAATTTTCTGACGCTCACCGGAAGGGGTACCGACAATGACTCAGCTGACGCGTCGAGGCGAGGCAACGTTGCGCCGATCGAAAAAAAAAAAAAGAATTCATGTTATCGACGGAACAAAGGTGGCAACGGCGAGGACAAATTTCCCGATACAACACGCACACGGTTTCCGCGAAACTTTTCCTCGTCGTGCAAATTCATTAAAAAAAAAAAAAAAAAAAAATAGAAGGAATAAGTAAACGCATACATGCATAAACGAGCCAGAAATATAGGTTCGACGACGGGAGAGCCGCGGCGAGCAGACTCGGTTCTCGGCCGCGGGAAAAAGTGCGCTGGAAATTTTCCTCTACATTCTCTTATCAGCTCGTTAAGTAAACTGTTAACGGTTAGAGCACCGTGGACCCTGGCACGACGCATCGGACGTCGTCGTCGTCGTCGTCGACGTCGCTCCAGTAATTTCTCGGGCTCGGAGGTACGTACGGTCGCGCGCCGAGCCTCGTTTGCTTCTTCGTTTGCTTTTGTACGTCAGAGATTCGTGTGTGTATATCGGAGCCGAGCGACGAAAATACGACGCGGCTTCGATACGCCGATTAACGTTGGCAAATAATACGCCGGTGGACACTGCCGGCAGCTCGGAACTGTTCCATTCGGGCCGGTCCTTAACCCCCCAGAAAGCGGACCTTTTTCTGATAATCTCACAGGTGGTGATGCCTCGGCTCGCTTAGGTCTTTCTTTATCGATCCGGTCAACCCTTGCGCCCAGCTTTATCGTATCATGGCTACACCGATTAGAAGTCGTTTACAATATTGCTATCGGAATCTGAAGATATGAAAAAGTGTAGTATTTTATCTTTTTCGGTGGACGTTGATGAGAGAAAAGTGGAATTTGATTTGAAAAGAAATCAATAGCGAATTTATCGAATAGATATATTGTGATTAAAACGTTCGTATCGAAAGTGATACAATGTCGTAGAGCGGATTAATAACGTGCAATTCAAATGTCTGGAATTGAAGACGACCAGAGAATAAACGGAGTAGCTTAACGATGCTTTTTAAATGTTGCTGGAGAATAGACCCAAGTAACGCTCCCAAATATTGATGTTGCAATTAGGAGTGTGTTGACTTTAAATTGCGGCTACCACCTCGGTTAATATAAATTTGCATTTCTCGTTTTATAATTGAGTTGAGAACGTGAGGATATTTGAAACTTTACCGGAATGTTCAAAACTGCGCGGTGGATAACACAACAAACAGGATTAAGCACGCGTGATCCCCGAGCGGAGATTACGTCAATTTATGGGTCAAGGAAAACCTGGAACACCACCCGCTTCTATCAGAACTTCGGAGAGAGAGAAAAAAAAGTCTCACGGTCCTCCAAGCGACGCGGAAGTTTCCTCGAACAGTTTTTTTTTTTTTCGAGTACTACTCGGATGCTGCGCGAGCTAATTTATGATAGCAATCGTGAATGATAGCGAATGTGGCGAATATCATTCGCACGCAACGAAAATCTTTCCAATACAGAAACCAGTTCCCCGATTGGTCAGAATGAACGGAACAAATTAATTACGCTAAACGATTACAATTTTATTTATGCTGTCAATCCCTTGCTCTCCGGTTTCTTATATTCTCACTTTATTACCGATCAACATTTACTTCTTTGAACGTTGTAGACATTTGAGCCGTTTATTTTGAAAGTGGCGTAAGTCACTTTACCGTAATGAAAAGTGGTGATTTTTTTAATGGTTGTACGAAATTATTTATACTGAGAAAGATATCAGTATCCTGAGATAACAAATACAAGTAAATCTCCTCGAAAGTTAGCATCCATATTTTTAAACGTGTTAAAACGCAAACCCTTAAATATATCGACTTAAAAACAAAGTGACTTATGCCACTTTCAAAATAAACGGCTCATTTTTCAGAAGAATGGGATCACGTTTACTAAGTTTCAAACTTGTACCGAATCGATTCTAATAAAAAATAGAAATTACAGAAATCCATGAATGGAAGCCGAAATCAAGCCTGATCGAAAGTTTCACTGAACGGCGTATTAACACTCTGACTAGCTAAAAGTTAAATTATACGACAATATTATTACGTTTGACGAGTTCTAATAAAATTAGGAAGATATTTGAGAAATCTGAGTAATACAATTCTATCAGCGCATCTGGGTGACATGGCAGTCGAAACATAGTCGATCCAGCAAGCACCAACTAAATTAGCGAATCGCAAGAAGTAGCTCGTAAAGCGATGTATTTCGTAATACAAATAATAATAATAAATAAAATACAATATATATATATATATATATATATATATATATATATATATATATATATAATAAAATACAATAAAAAACAAAGCGTCGTCTACCAGAAAATAGCGTTTCGAAAATCGTGAACAACGTCGGCAATTAGATAAATTCCGAAAATTCAATTACGGTGCCCGCACACGCGAAATTAGCAGTTAACCCTCTATGTGTGGGCCGAATTTTTTTCTTAAATATAACAAAATTTATGCGACGGGAAATCTATTATTATAAACCTGTATATGCTAGTTAAAAAATATTTAACAGTTTAAAGAACTTTATTATAATTGATTCAATTTGTAACTTTGAAGTAACAACGGCTTACAATGTTTCCACTTCTGCGCGTAAATGCTTAAGCGTGAAATTCCATAAAACAGTTCGAATTTGGCGTTAAACATTGATGTACGTTGCATTTGGAATTGGTTGCCGGATAGTTTTTTGTGGTCTTGAATTTTCCTCATCCGACGATAATTCGGTACTAAATTCATCATCACTGTCAATAATATTTATGCGTCGTCTGGTAAATGTTACTGGACGACCTTCATCGGACTCAGAATCTAATAAAAAATCTTCGGATCTATTACCGCCAATGCGACTAATTCTAATTCCCCTTTTATTTTTATATGATTTTGTATTCATACTTTGGGGGGGAGGGGGTATTCGATATATAAATTTGAAAATAGAAGAAAGCACAACTATTATCCTAAATACACTCGAATCTACCACAATAGTCCAATGTAACCTGAAAGTTACAAAACTGTATCATGTACAAATAGTAACAAAATGATTATATTGAAATGCAAATAAATAAATTGTTATTGATATACGAACCTAGAGCTATTATATACGCTTTTTTATTTATTTTAAACACCGACAAAAGCACAAATAATCTCAATTGCACAAGATGGTCCCTTTGGTTTCTATCTGCAGACAACTTGCAAGGTATTTATTTTGACATTTCAGGTTGACGGTGCTGCCAACCGTCATCGATATTGTTATTGGTTATTTCAGAGGCATTATATAATTAAGACGTATACATCATCTTGTGAAAAAAAACTAAAACTATTTGGTAAAATGTGGATATATTAGCTTGTGACTTGAAAGTTACGTGAGCCTATAGAGGGTTAACGCGCGAATGCGTTAAGTCTGCGCAAACAGTCCTCCGGGCTAAATACGACCGACGCGAACGCATTCGGAAGATATCGGAGAGAGTGGTCCTAGGCGGACCGCGGCAATCAAAAGCATCCCCTTCCGGGGGTTAACCCGCGGCGCCCGCATTTCCGGTTCCGTCCGCGTCGGCCATGCGAGCGACAGTCCATGGTCGTAAACAACGGCCATAATAACGAAACGGGACGAGGAGCAGCGACAACAAGGGGCTCCCGGGTTGTGTTCGAAGAACCATAAACGCCGGGCCCGCGGAGCCGAAACCACTCTAATTTCCGTGGAACCGCGAGACGCAAAAGAAACGTCAACAACGTTCGGTTCCGGAAATACACAGGCGGCGACAAAGGAATTCGCGATTTCCATCACAAGGCGAGCTCGTCACGCGTCAAAAATCTCGTGTGCCGAGGCGACAACGATGCTTCAGCATCTCCGGCGTCGCGATGCACTTCGTTCTGGCGGGGCTTCCGCGGCCGCTATCTCTCTCTCTTTCTCTCTTCTCGAGAAGAAGAAGAAGAAGAAAAAGAAGTGGAGGAAGAAGAAGAGGAATCGACACGCGCCTTTCTTATCGCGGAGCAATCTCTCCCCCTTTCTCCGCGACGGTTGCCAATCGTCGATATATCGAGTGACACTCGCGGGAATTTTTGTCAGAGGAATTTCCTCGGGGCAGCTGGCGCGCGTCCAATCGTTTGCTCTAGCGAGCGCTCGCTAGAGACCGTCCTCCTATTCGCTCGTGTGTGTACCCGCGCGCAACTATTCCCGCCGCGGTTCTCTCTTGGCAGGCCTGAGGGAGTGCGACAGAGAAAGCGAGAAGGAAAAACTGGAGGAGAGCGAGGAAGAGAGAAGGAGAGAGCCCCAGCGAACGGTGCGCCGACCGACGACGACGACGCTCGCCTCGATGGACAAGTGAAAGAGAGAAAGACCGATTGGAAAAAGAGAGAGATAGAGAGGGATAGAGAGAGACAGATAAAGAGAGTAAGAGAGAGAGAGAAATGGAAGAGAGAAGGAGCACCGGAGGCAAGGGAGGAAGATCACAGAGGAAAGCAAAGAAAGAAGAGAGGGTGGAGTAGGTGGGGAGCATCGCGGGTAGGGGGGAGCGTGAGGGGGGGAGGAGAGCAGTGTACACGGGGCGCACACGGTTCTCTGTTACCTGCGACTCGTGGCCGTGTCCAGCATGGTAATCCAATCCCTCGGATGGGGGGCTACCTCGTCATCCCTGCGGGTCTCTGGTTGACCGATCGCGAAAAGTCGAGGAACTTCACTGAACGGCTACTTCCGTCCTTCCCGGGGCACTGCTCGTCGGTAATAAAAATCACTCACTAGCCGTGCGATCCCCGGCGTGAATGTGCACGAGAGAGAACGCGGAAGGACGCCTCTGGCTGGCGCGAACACGAGACGCGCACACCTCCCGATCCGCTGCTCCACACAGCCTCTACTAATTCGTCTCTCTTTCCCTCTCTCCGCCGATTCTTCCCTAGCCGCGGCGACGTTTACGTTTATCAGCCGTGCGTACCGTCGCCGTCGTTGTTGTCGTCGTCGTCGTCGTCGTCGTCGTGGTCTGGTCGGAACCGAATCCGGACCCACTGCGCGGCCGAGATGAAAACGCAAGCACGCGCGCGCGCGCACGCGACGAAAACAACACTCGACCGGGACCGATTAATGCGTGTACGTGTGCTCGGGCCGCCACGATCACGGGAATCCGCGGGCTGCTTCTCGGTTTCACGAGGAACGATACGCGCCACCGCGACACCCAGTCCACGTACCCCCACACGAACGACCGTACGCTAGCAGAGGCCGCAATACACTGAGCGAACACATGACTCCGAGGGGGCCTAGTGCGTGCGCGCGCCGCCTAGCGGGCGCCACCGACGCGGCGCGACGATCGCCGATCTCTCGCGAAGACCGCCTGCCAATTTTGCTCCGCCTCGGGAAACTCGGGGAAATTTCAGGAATTTCGAAAATTTTTCGAGAACCCGTGCGACCGGAAGTCATCGCTGCTTGATCTCGTGGAAGGGCTTCCTTCGTTCAGGTGCGGACACTTCTATCGGAGCCTACGGACCCTCGGTATCCGACTTTGGACAGCGTCACTTCCACCACCGGTGAGTTTTTTCTCGTGAATTTTTTCTCGCTATTGACTGTTCTTCTTCTCCGACTTGATTTTCTCTCGCTCAACGTGTTAAACTTCACGCCGGCCGCTGGGGCTTTAGGATTTCTAATTACACCGCGTTCGCAGTTCGTGCGCCCCTACGATCCGAGGTTAAGTCAATCCTTTACACCTTTACTGCAAATTATTGTTACAATGTTTGCATCATATTTGTTTATATTCGAAGAGCTGTCGGAAGTATAATTGTTGCGCGAGTCGGGCGAGTGAATTTCGTACGTGCGAAAAGCGCCGAGGGTGCCCGCGAAAATGGCGGTAGAATAGGTTCGGCGCGGCGCGCATGCGCGGTGATTGGGCGCCGGGATTTCAAATTACGAACGCTGGACCGCGGGTCTCGCGGTTATTTTGGATCCGCGACCGTGCGAAGCCCGACGAATCGATCGTCGCGACGACGCGATCTGCCGAGATTTTCATTTCCTGGATCGAAACGTAAGCGTTGCTTGTCGTTCCGATCGAATATCACGGGGAAGAAAATCTGTGTTTGCGCGGACGATTAGCGGCGAGTAAATCATGTCGGCTGAAACAAACTTAAGCGGGCGGCTTAACGCGACGACACGAGCTGTAGAACAGGATTTCGTCACTGATTTACAAGGAGGACTGGCTAAGGACGCTCTCGGGGAGTCGAAAGTTAGCTGTTATCGCTTTGCACGCGGTTATCACATTCCTCCCGTGCCGTTCGCGCAGTCATCCTGCTTTATTGTTCGCGTTCTCTCTCGTTCCCTCCCTCCATTTCTCTCTCTCTCTCTCTCTCTCTCCCTCTCTTTCTCCCTCGTCAGAGCGAAATCGATAAACACACTCTCTCGCTCGCCGCGAAGACACCGCGTGTTTCCGAATTCCTGCGGCGTCGCGATACGCCTCGTAAAAATAGCCGGCTCGGTCAAATAGAATCACGTTATCGTCCCTAGGAATGTCGGTGAGACGGCGGTATTCGAGATGGAACGAGAGAGAGAGAGAAGGACGGAGAAAGAGACACCGAGGAAAAAGGTTCCGTGAAATAACACGACGAGAGCTCGTCGTTTACAATCTAATTGCTCGCGGATCTCTAGCCTGCTGGCTGTAATCTTGTTTACAGGCCAAAGTTAAGAGGCCTAGCGGTCTATTTGCTCACACCGAACTGTTTGATCTCCGGTTGTTACGTGCGCTAACCGCGATTGATAGTGAAAGCGTTCTTTATCGGCCGGAGAGGAGCGCGCAAATACCTGTCGATATTTTTACGCGACTCCCGGCCGACCAAACAAACGATTCGCGATGCTCCTCGTCCGCGGTGCGCGGTGCTCGCGTGTTCTACTGCCTCGAAAATTGAACCCGCGATCGCCGAGCCTTATTGTTCTCGAGTCCGGCTCGTCCCGGTCCGATGAGAGTCTCTTTCTCTCTCGCGACAGAGAGAATTTCGCGGAGAATTTCTCCGCGGTTTTGCCATCAATTTTCCGCCGATAAAATTCGTCCCGATCGGATTTTCGGCTCGAGCTGCGTTAAAATCTCGTCGCGAGCGTTTCCGGTTTACGTTGTCTCGGAATCGAAGCCGCTCGAGCAGCCGAGGAAAAAAGAGCGGCCGCCCGAGAAACGATGGAAATATCAATTGGCGTGTGTACACAACCACAGTTAGCAACAGTGACGTAGCCGGCGACGCACAGAAGCGGCGATTGGCTGCTAAAACAGCTGCTATCTTATCTTCTTCCCCGTGAGTGTCAACACTCGCCGAGCGCAGCGGTACAATGTGCCGCGGCGGGTTACGAATGTGTAATTTGCGCCGGGTCGAATTTTTCCTTCGCGGCCCAAGGGGCCCTCCGGCACACGGTCCCTTCGGGCACGGTCCAACCCTTTCGTCGTGGCCGTGGCTCGTTGGGAAACAACGGCGCGCACCGACTCCCCGCTATCGGGAACAGCTTGTCGATGAGTATCGACGCGTATCGAAACGGGTACTCGATTACAAGTGCTTTATCGCCGGTGGAAATCAGCCGGGCCACTCGGGCGACGGAATTCTAATTGCAAAACTCTCCGCGCCCCCTTTTCCCCCCCCGGACAGTTTCCAGGCCCGCGTGTAATTAGATTCGATATCGCGTGTGCCTGATATTCTTTCAGCTGGTCGCAGCCCGGCTGCTAATTTTATGGATTTCATGGACCGGGTTACAGCGATGTAGATCGACACAGTCCGACGGGATTTCTTTTCTTTTCTTTCTTTCTTTTTTTATCGTTCACGAGATAGAATCTCTATTAGATTTCTCGGCTTGATTATTAATTAACCGCTGATTTACGACAACGCGGGAGGCCATTGTTCGTTAAAAACCAATTTGCTTTTACCGGTATCCCGTCTTAATTGCGAACGTAGGCAGCGGGCAATAAACGTAAACATTCCTCGCCTTTTCCGGCAACCGAATGCCTCGCATTCATAACGGCGCCCACGTATTCGTTTATGTTCATCGTAAAGCGTTAGATGCCCGGAAATAAATTGCTACGGGATATTAGAGGATAGTTCGAACGAGTTCGGCCGTTCAGATGTCGACGGAGACTGTTTCGAAGCGGAGCGGGGCGACAGTTTTTTTGATTTATTCATTTGAGCGGCGGAGTAAAATGTTTCCGTTACAAGCGTAGCTTCAAGTATTGTATACAATAAACTCTCCCTAATTGACGCTCAGATCGTGCACAAAAGTGGACAGTTTGGAAAGAGGAGGTACGATCATTCGAGCCTTGCGAACGATCGTCGACAGCTATAAAAACGAGCCGCAAGTCTCGAATAATCGTGTCTTCTTTTCCGAAATTGTCCATTTTTTTGTGCACAAACTGAGCGTCAATTTGGGTGAATTTACTGTAAAACGAGATCGCCGCAGTGAATGCGGTCCTTGCGATTAATGCAAAAAGCGTGTTAAGAGTTAAAGAGCGCGGTTAATACAAAGCGAGGAAAAAGATATCGCGGGAAAACGGGAATAGACAAGTCGAAAATAATGAATTCGAATATATTTAAAGAAGGAGTTAAGATTTTCAATTACCTTTGTAATAGCCAAAATAACGAAGCGTTTGAAGACGATTATAGAGATACAGTAGAAGAACAAAGTGCGATACATGATTCGCAGAGTGCAGATCAGAGTGCACACTATTCAGGAATAAATAAATATTCCTTGAAATGAGTCGAAATTCCGGGAACTTCTCGGTAGCACCTCGTTATATTGACATTCGCGCCTCGTATAGCTCCTGTTCCTGTGAATCTATGCAATATTGATTTAGCACAATGATCCGCAGTCGATTCGTAATACGGAACAAAGAGGACCCTAAATGCTATATTTGGATATACAAGGATATAACTCACGAATACCTACTAAAAAAAAAAAAACAGAACCACCAAAGTGCAACGTTTGCAACGAACTAACATCGACAGCTCATGAAATGCACCTCTAGAAATGCAAAAAATTCAGTCTACAGAGACGAAAATACGGACTCCAGCGAAAAGACATCTCTGACCTCCGAAGATCGTGTTATCAAAACTTTGAACTACCCGAAAGGAACACAACTATATAAAATAACAAATTAGCGATAAAATTTAGCGATCAGCCTAAAAACAGAACCTGTCGCTAATGACCCTGCAGTCGATGCGATATGAAAAGACCCAAATGAAAGAAGAAAAAATGCTATATTGACACCCGCGTACAACAATATTTATCGCATACAGTGACAAAGAAAAATGAAAAAGGTCTGAGATGAAGCGTACGCGGAACCCCGCGGCGCTCCGAGTGTAACAGATCGTAGAGCCGTGATTTGATTTCAGGACAATGCAACGTCCGATCGGTAAATCGGCCGATAAGAGATTTTTCATTTCGGCTGTAAAGAACCGGGGGACACGTGGCAACGCAGATTCGAGTCGGTCGGCCGCGTTAATTGGCCATTGTGCGGCGTTCGAGGCGGATCGAGGCGGAGGCACGAAAGAATTCAGGTGACAACCTTGACGGTCCAACTTTGATCGGAGCTGCTTAGCCGGCCGATCATTCGCGCAATAGTTCCGGCTATATTTACAATGTGTAATGGTCCCGCGTTTTCCGCGTACTCGTACGAGAGCGGCCGCGAGAGCGCTCGCACGCGAGCGGAATCGGCGTCGTCGCGCGCCGCGAATCGTGTCGATGGAAATCAGGCTAAATGACAACGAGACCGAGGCGTCACGATCGAACGTGTCGAACCGCTACGAGTTTATTTTCAGCTCGGTCTAAGCTCGAGCATATCTTATGTAAAGTGAGCGACCGGGTGCGCGTGGACAACGGCCTGCTCGTGTCGCAGGTGCGAGCGTTTATGGCGAGACGCGCCTCGACCGCTCCAGAGAAATTCCGTCGAGTGGGACATTTCCGAAGCTCGTTGAAATTTTCACCTCGGACGATCGTCCTTCTCTCCCTCGCTTTCTCTCCGTCTTCGTCTCTTCTTGCTCTCTCTCTCTCTCTCTCTCTCTCTCTTCCTCTCATCTCTTTGGCTCTCTCTCACTCTCTCATCTCTTCGGCTCTCTCTCTCTCTCATCTCTTTGGCGCTCTCTCTCTCTCATCTCTTTGGCGCTCTCTCTCTCTCTCTCATCTCTTTGGCGCTCTCTTTCTTTCATCTCTTTGGCGCGCGCTCTCTCTCTCTCATCTCTTTGGCGCTCTCTCTCTTTCATCTCTTTGGCGCGCTCTCTCTCTCTCTCTCATCTCTTTGGCGTTCTCTCTCTCTCTCTCTCTCTCTCTCATCTCCTTGGCGCGCTCTCTCTCTCATCTCTCTGGCTCTCTCTCTCTCTCATCTCTCTGACTCTGTCTCTCTCTCTCATCTCTCTGGCTCCTTCCCTCTCTCTCTCTTTGCGCAGAGACGCTTATCGCGATTATCCCCTCCGGCGCGTTCGAGCAGCGACGATGTAATTGCCGGCGATCAGAGCCGCTCCTTTTCGTTCCAGTGACGGCGACGAGCCGCGTAGATTAGCATTCCCGTATCGAAATTTTTACCGCTCTCGACGTTATTGTTCTACGGACGGATGAGGACAATTCCGAGTCTATAAATAGAGAACGCGGCTGGCGGAACGGGAACCGAATAAAAGTACGGAGAGACCAACGCGGCGCGCGGGCTGCTCCGGCTCGGTCGCGCGTCCGAGCGTGAAGTCGTAATAACGCGATTAGTATTAACCGAGTCCGAGTTGCCCGTGGGTCTCCGCAAAAATCTGCGCCGCGTCTCGGGCACCGTGATCGCGCTTCTTTTCAAAGTAACTCGGAAATTAAGATTCTGGGGTCGGAGATGCGCTGGATCTCCGGTGGATTAAAAGAGCGAGGACGGGGAAGAAAGAGAGAAAGGAAGAGAGAGAGGGAGGAGAGAAAAAGGAGAAAGCGAGGCTCGAGAGGAGGACGCTCGGTTCTCGTCCGTCGCAATTTGTTTTGGTCGTTTGGTCGGCCGGCGTAGTCGTCGCGCGGAGTAATTGTACGCGTCACGTGTGTCTGTCCGTCTGCCGCTAATGACGGATCATTTTGCAACATTGCTCCCGGTCCGACGTTCAACAACATCGTTCTCAGGAGGCAGATACACCATTTGAAAATTGCGGCGCCCGCTTGCAACCTGTATAAACAATCGGCCATTACCCACCGTTATACGATAATCGTGCTTGACGTCAAATATTAAATGATTTCGCTGCGTGAATCAGGCTGTTTAAATTGTCCGGCTTGATTGAATGATGGCCGCTCCTCTAAGTTGGCCGACAACCACTTCACCGTAAATAAGATGGTACCCCATTCTGTACATAAGAGTCGCCTCGTTATACAGGGTGTTCGGTTCAGCTTCGAACATCTTGCAGATCTCTTTCCCGCTCTGCCTTCGTTTCACCTCCAATTTCACGCAACATTCTCCTTATATGTTTTATACTAATACCACAGAGTGCTAAAAGTAACTATAGTAATGTTTCTCTAATTAACGCTCGGATTGTCCACAAAGATGGACAATTTGGGAAGAGGAGATACGATTATTCGAGTCTTGCAGCTCGTTCTTATAGTTATTGTAAAAGTAACTACAGTAATGTTTCCGTAATTAACGCTCAGACTGTCCACAAAGATGGACAATTTGGGAAGAGGAGATACGATTATTCGAGCCTTGCAGCTCGTTTTTATATATAGTTATTGTAAAAGTAACTATAGTAATGTTTCTCTAATTAACGCTCAGACTGTCCACAAAGATGGACAATTTGGGAAGAGGAGATACGATTATTCGAGCCTTGCAGCTCGTTTTTATATATAGTTATTGTAAAAGTAACTATAGTAATGTTTCTCTAATTAACGCTCAGACTGTCCACAAAGATGGACAATTTGGGAAGAGGAGATACGATTATTCGAGTCTTGCAGCTCGTTTTTATAGTTATTGTAAAAGTAACTACAGTAATGTTTCCGTAATTAACGCTCAGACTGTCCACAAAGATGGACAATTTGGGAAGAGGAGATACGATTATTCGAGCCTTGCAGCTCGTTTTTATAGTTATTGTAAAAGTAACTACAGTAATGTTTCCGTAATTAACGCTCAGACTGTCCACAAAGATGGACAATTTGGGAAGAGGAGATACGATTATTCGAGTCTTGCAGCTCGTTTTTATAGTTATTGTAAAAGTAACTACAGTAATGTTTCCGTAATTAACGCTCAGACTGTCCACAAAGATGGACAATTTGGGAAGAGGAGATACGATTATTCGAGCCTTGCAGCTCGTTTTTATATATAGTTATTGTAAAAGTAACTACAGTAATGTTTCCGTAATTAACGCTCAGACTGTCCACAAAGATGGACAATTTGGGAAGAGGAGATACGATTATTCGAGCCTTGCAGCTCGTTTTTATAGTTATTGACAATCGGTGATTGTAAGAAACGAGCCGCAAGGCTCGAATAATCGCGTCTCCTCTTCCTAAATTGTCTATTTAAGTGCACAATTTGGGCGACAGTTAGGGAGACGTTACTGTAACTCGTGTTGCTTTGTAACGATGAAAAGATTGTATTGATTTAGTCCATTTCGCCGTTTGTATTATAACTAAACAACGTTTTTATTGCATTTGTAGCAAAAACGAGAAGACAAAGTGCAAAACATTAAATAGGTTTAAAGAATTTTAAAATGTTGTTGCATTAATTTTAACTCGTTTAAATGATTACTAAAAGAAATCAATGTGTATGTTGTTCCTGGACTTGGCAATAAATGCCGACAATTTTTATTTTGTATAAAATACTTAAAAATGTAACATTTAACATTTTCATAAATTCTATATTTTATGGAAAAAATTTAATCTGACAATAAGTCATTTAAAAGTTTAAATTAGAGATGACTGTTTCAACGAAATTTTATGTTCACGTTTCTCCATTTGAGGTTACAATAAGTCATTTAAAAGTTCACATTAGAGATGACTGCTTCAACGTAATTTTATGTTTACGTTTCTCCGTTTGAGGTTATGTAGGCCTATCCCGTGGAAAAGCAGCACGGTAACTAATCCATCGAGTGAAAAATAGATTCACTTACCCTGCACACAGTAACTAACGCGTCGGGCGAAAAGTGGGTTCGATTACTCTGCACAGTAAATAAGCTACTGAAATTGAAACCGGAAACAAATATTCAAATAAATAATCACTGTCCCGGTTTTCCGTAATCTCATGTTTTATCAATGCAATTAACATCGTGATATCTTATCTAGAACGATTTACTTTACTGCAAAATATCGATCTTCACTCGTTCAGTATTTTCTTAAGCTTTTTCATAAGCTTTACAGAACATTTCGTGAATTCGGTATCAAAAAGTTGAAACAACTTCCATAGTATTTTAAGAATTTCCGTCTTTCACATGTTTAATTTTAACAAATAATCAATTAATTGAATTTAGCTAAAAAAAATTGATATCTTATGCTCGATAAATATAAAGTTAATCATGCTTGAAAATAAACAAAAGGCACAGTAATTGGCTACCCCGCAGTAACTGGCTCCATCAATTAATTGAATTTAGCTAAAAAGTTCGATATCTCCTGTACGATAAATATAAAGTTAATCACGCTTGAAAATAAACAAAAGGCACAGTAATTGGCTAGCCCGCAGTAACTGGCTCCACCGATTAATTGAATTTAGCTAAAAAGTTCGATATCTCCTGTACGATAAATATAAAGTTAATCACGCTTGAAAATAAACAAAAGGCACAGTAATTGGCTAGCCCGCAGTAACTGGCACCACCGATTAATTGAATTTAGCTAAAAAGTTCGATATCTCCTGTACGATAAATATAAAGTTAATCATGCTTGAAAATAAACAAAAGGCACAGTAATTGGCTAGCCCGCAGTAACTGGCTCCACCAATTAATTGAATTTAGCTAAAAAGTTCGATATCTCCTGTACGATAAATATAAAGTTAATCATGCTTGAAAATAAACAAAAGGCACAGTAATTGGCTAGCCCGCAGTAACTGGCTCCACCGATTAATTGAATTTAGCTAAAAAGTTCGATATCTCCTGTACGATAAATATAAAGTTAATCACGCTTGAAAATAAACAAAAGGCACAGTAATTGGCTAGCCCGCAGTAACTGGCTCCACCGATTAATTGAATTTAGCTAAAAAGTTCGATATCTCCTGTACGATAAATATAAAGTTAATCACGCTTGAAAATAAACAAAAGGCACAGTAATTGGCTAGCCCGCAGTAACTGGCTCCACCGATTAATTGAATTTAGCTAAAAAGTTCGATATCTCCTGTACGATAAATATAAAGTTAATCATGCTTGAAAATAAACAAAAGGCTACCCCGCAGTAACTGGCTCCGCCACTCTATACGGTGATTAATGTGTGAAAGTGAGGGATGCTCCTGTGAGACAGTTATCGAGTGGCCACTGTACGCTGGTGTCAGACATTTCCAGAAGCTATAACGCTGCTAGCATAGCCGGATTACGCATGCGTCCATAATGTATATGAAACCAGTGGGCGTTCCCAAAGGCCGCTTAAAGGGCTCGCACTTATCGCGCGGCCGTTACCCGCGAAACGCGCCCTTCGCGAGATTTTCCCGAACGTTCTTTCCCGATCCGAACCGAACGTTCGTTCGCTGCACGCGCGGTTTGCAAAGGACTCGGAACACTAAATTGCGCAATAAATTCAGAAGTCGTTCTCGTATTTGCACGACTGTTTCGCGGCCGAGCGCGGCCCGTACCGCTCGTACCGCGCTATCACGTGCCACGTAGACGCACGTAACGAGACGTGCGAATTAAAGTAACGAAGAGTTTAGTTGCCCGTCGAACCGGCAAACGGATGTAGTTACAGTTTTCGTGATCGGCGACGCGCCGGTGAATTCTAAATTGATCGTGTAACAGTACCGGGCCGGCAAAGGAAAGGAACGCGATCGGTATGCGAGTCGAAACAAAAGGGAACGCTGCCGATCTCCGTCGACGTGTCCCTCTAACGTCGGTCTTTCTATCCGCGATTTGCGACGCAAATAATAAAAGCCGGCGCGTTTGAAGAACAACCGTTAGCTATGCGAATCGTCGGCGGAGCGCCCGGATCACCGCAACCGGACTATCTTCGGAGCAAACGCGACTCGGATCCCGCGACTTTCGTTCGATCGAGCGCGCTTCCCGCGACAATGCCGAACGTTTGGAGTTGCCCGCTTGGCCATTTGGCCACTTTTTATGAAATGATAGAAATAACAGAGATTATAGGAATCGTGGGAAACGCTAGAAAATTAAAAACCGTCTTCGACGGTTTAATTCGAAAGTTATTGGGTCTACCGGAAAGTTCTGTCCGTTTTCGAATTGAAATATAACACAATTTTCATACATTTAATAATACTTATTGTAGAATATACTTTCCATCGTTACTTCTGACTTCTTGCCAGCGCGATGGCAACTTGTAAATGACATTTTTAAAAAATGATTTATTTTTAGAGGCGAAGAACTCGACCAGTGCTTGGTTGACATCGGCTTCAGTTTTGAATTTTTTTTCCTGTAAAAAGTTTTGCAAAGAGAGAAACAAGTGATAATCGGAGGGTGCTAGGTCTGGGGAGTATGGTGGATGCGACAGAATTTCCCGGCCTAGCTCTGCGATTTTCTGACGAGTCGCCAAAGCAGCATGTGGTCCGGCATTATCATCGGTAGCCATGTTTTCACGATCGCGTCTCGCTTGATAATGACATGAGACATCTTTGTTTCAGTTTATTTAGGAGAGTACATGTGTGTAAATATATGTCTCAAATCAACATGTGCATATGGATTGAAACTTGAAGTGACACTATCGAACAGAACTTTCCGGTAGACCTGATGAAACCGTAGCAGCACGGTCGTTTCGCATCTTCAACCGATCGACGTATCAACGCGTCATCGGCAGCGAATGGGTTAATTTTGGAAACAGATGAGCTCGCAAGAAGCTTCGCTTCTGTCGCCTTTCGCTCGTGAATTGTGTCGGTCTCTTGAAACGAGAGCACAGAATAATGAAATTCGAACGTGCATAAAAAAGATAACGTTCGAACGTGTATTGATAATAATTATCAAGTAAACGATCTTTAGATTCGTTTAACGTATTACGGCAGCGTCTGACAACAAGTCATCAGCGTCTCTGATATTTGTACGTTTTAGTATTACGAAAAATGTACAATGTTTGTTTCCCGTTGTACGAAATCGTTAAATAAATGACGAAGCACTCGGAGAACGCGCGGTTTCGATGCAACTGGGAATCTGTCGTGTCATCGAAGGAGCGACTGCTAACTTGCACGAGAGAGAGAGAGAGAGAGAGAGAGAGAGAGAGAGAGAGAGAGAGAGAAAGAAAGAGAGAGAGAGAGAAAGAAAGAGAGAGAGAGGAAGAAAGAGAGAGAGAGAAAGAAAGAAAGAAAGAGAGAGAGAAAGAGTCCGACAGTCGAATCGCAAGTAAAGAAGCTCGAAGATGCCGAATCCGTCCGCGGATCGACGCGTTAATCGAGCCGCGCGTCCGCCAGGCCAGACGCGGTCGACTTTGATCGACATTTTCTAATTTTTCACGGCGATCGCCGATCGCGTTGAGGGTCAAAGCCGTGTGCCCGGCCAGATAATGACCGGCGCACAGAAACGGAGACAGCTACCGCGTGCAATCGCCGCTTTCCCCTGTCCCGCCGGTCGGTCAATTCCTTCGATGTTAATAATTTAATGAATCTCGCGGTGCGTTATCGGCGCCGTTCCATCACGCGTCGGTCTCGTGTGTTGCGTCGGTGCCATTGCACCCGCATGCGCTTCCCGTCAATACCACGAAATTATCGTGGACCTTCATGGTTCGCGCGAGATATGCCGACGCGCGACCAGGAAAAAATGTTCGATCGTCGGTAATCGGTTTCCTTTCTGCGTCGGAACGATTGCTTGTTATTCGACTTGCATCCGCCGAGGAGGGAAAACAGGGCGACGGGAGAAGGTTGCTCTATTTTCTGCGAACACCGATTTGCTGTTACAACGATTCCGGTAGAAAATGTTTCCTCGAGATCCGAGAGCATCGTCTTCGGTATGGAAAACGTTTTGGACCGCTCGCAAAGTAAATGTTGAACTAAGAACCTTTGGATCGTCGGCCCGATTTCCAACTTGCGCTGCTTTTCGTTTTCTGAATGAACCTCTTTATTTCACGTAGAAGTACTCGATTTACACCGAATGTCACGACGGATCGATTGCGCTTGAGTAGGAGACACGCGAAATTATCGTGGACCTTCATGCTTCGCGCGAGATATGCCGACGCGCGACCAGGAAAAAATGTTCGATCGTCGGTAATCGGTTTCGTTTCTGCGTCGGAACGATTGCTTGTTATTCGACTTGCATCCGCCGAGGAGGGAAAACAGGGCGACGGGAGAAGGTTGCACTATTTTCTGCGAAAAACGATTCCGGTAGAAAATGTTTCCTCGAGATCCGAGAGCATCGTCTTCGGTATGGAAAACGTTTGAAAAGTAAACGTTGAGCTAGGAACCTTTTGATCGTCGGCCCGATTTCCCCCGTCAACTTGCGCTGCTTTTCGTTTTCTGAATGAACCTCTTTATTTCACGTAGAATTACTCGATTTACACGTGACCGAATGTCACGACGGATCGATTGCGCTTAAGTAGGATACACATCTTCGGACAGAAGTTGCTCGTAGCTACAATTCACGAAGCTTCCGATCGTCGGGCTGTTCATATATTACTCTATAAGTGATCGGCTTAAGTACTACGTTCGCCGGCGGTAACACCGTGTCTGCTAATACTGTGCCAGCGGGGCCATTTTGATTAGACGGGGGCGAGGAGGGGGCATCAAAAAGTCTTCCACCTTCTCGCATCGAGATACGCTTTATCCTCGCGAGCCCGTCCGCGATCGGAGAACCGACTGACGCGTTAAAATTAAAGATAAATTGACTAGAGACATGTACTTATGTCGAATAAAAAGCACGAGCCTTCTTGATTGTCTAAGCTAATGCGTGGAATTGCACCATTTGCTCTGGTATACTATAAATAATGTAGAAATACACATCTATTGTTAGGTATCTTCGTTTTGTACGTACGGTCTGGCTTTGGTACATGGTCGTGGTACTGCGAGCGAGGGAACAGAAATCGTATCGACGCGTTCCCTCCGTAGCGTCGCGCTACGCGGTTTCGTCACGAATTAAAAGCGGGGACAAAATGCGCTTTTTCCTTGTTCGCGTCTCGCCAAACGGCCACGGATTTTCAGCGTGAACGGTACGGTAAAATGATTTTAGAATTTTGTCGTAATTAAGGAACGCGATTCTTATTTTGCGCGAAAATTTACAGAATATATTTCCGATATACCGAATATATTTTCATCTGAAATCTACGTAAAAATTAACGTTCCTAACTCTAGTTATACAACGAAACACTTTCAGAACGTCGAAGTTCGCGTTTCGTCAAACGGCGCGGATTTTCAGCGTGAACGGTACGGTAAAATGATTTTAGAATTTTGTCGTAATTATGGAACGCGATTCTCATTTTGCTCGAAGATCTACAGCATATATTTTCGATATATCGAATATAATTTAATCTGAAATCAACGTAAAAATGAACCTTTCTAGCTCTAGTTACACAACGAAACACTGTCAGAACGTCGAAGTCTCGATGCGAAATCTACGAAAAGTGAAAATAACGCGAACGTCCCAATTACCGATGTACCCGAAAAGCTACTCGTACCAATTATCGCGAGCGAAACTACGAACGAAACGAAAACGAGACACGAACGGGTTGGGAGGAGAAAAGCTGTAGCTGCAACTGGTCGCGCGACGCTACGGAGGAAAGGCCCGAACAGTAGATTCACTGGCCAACGAGAATGGCGATCGGATCGATGGTTTCGCCGGGCGGAAGCGGCGAAACGTGATTGTCGTGTCGACCGATCGTGGAAATGCAATGCGGCATCGATCTGCGCTCTAGCTAGACCCGGTCCGTCTACCTAGGTCGCCGTTCTAATCGAATGAAATTCGTATCAAGCGTCCTACCTCTTTGTCCGTTCAGAGGAGCATCGGTGGTCGCGCGCGAACAGGTTCGTTCGCACGTTTGGACGAATCGTTCCCGACGCAGCTCCTCCCGTTCGTCGCGGAAACCTCACTTGGTCACTGCACCTCGCACTGGCTCACTCTTACGTCGCACTATCGTCGGCCTCGGGCCGCGGTCACCGATCCGGCCGTCGAACCGGAAGCCGTCGCCGTCGCCGCGGCGGGACCCGGCGTCGAGTGCCGAGCACGCGGGAAGAGAGTCGAAACGGAGTCTCTAATCGAACCGTCCTCCCGGGTAGTAGATGAGCGGCGTGGTGGCGTCCCATCCGTCGATCTCCTCGTTCGACTGGGCCGCTCTCCTCTGGCAGTTCAAGATCAGCGTGCTGTGCCTGGGGCTGCTGGGCGCCGACCTGCAGGTCGCCTGCGCCATCGGTCCCAGCCGGAAGCTCCTGGCCCCGCCTCGCGGGAAATAGCACTCGCTCCCGATCGTCCAATTGTTCCTGGCGATCCTCGTTTCCGGCTGCGGGCGGTCCGCGTCCGCCGCGTCCAGCCGCGCGTCCTGCTCGCAGAGCTTCTCCACGCAGGGGCACGAGTTGCTCGACGACCGCCAGCTCTCCATGCAGGACGACCTGATCGCGCAGGACATCTTCGGCTTGCACGGGCTGTTGTCCGCGATCGACTCCAGCTGGCTGTTCGCGCGCGAACACTTCTGGTCCAGCTGGTCCGAGCTGGCGAACCGAAGCCGCTTCGGCGACTCGCTCGAACACCGGACGAACGTCGAACGCACCAGCGACTTGTTCTTCAACGAGCTGCGCGGGATCAACGGGTTCCCGGTCTTCCGGCAGCCACCTCTGCGCCCGTCCCTCTTCGAGTTCCGCTCCTCCCGCAGGACCGGGTCCTCTCCGATCAGCCAGTAGGTCAGACGGTCGCCCTTTCCCTTCATCGAGACCAGACCTCTCTCCACCACGCTGAAGCCGCCCAGCTGGTCCAGCAGATGCTTCGTCTCGCTGCTGCAGTGGATCTTCAGCGCTGGAAACGAAGAATCGTTCAGCGAAAGAAACTCGGTGGCGAAGGCTTCGAAGGAAGAACGGGACTGTCTTGTGCGACACGATTGAGCTGTTATGAGGTTGATCTTAGATTTACGTTCTTTTTGGCGCTAATGTGCTGGTCGTGCGACTGCAGCGATTAATAGCGCTGTTACCAACGATTAATTCCTTATAACGATGTCTCTAATTATTTCTAGATTTACATTGGAAATTAACGTATGTAATAGCAAGCTGGCTAATTCACATTGATTTTATGGAAGTAGACATTATGTTATTTTAGAACGTGGAACGTCAGGCGTGATTAACACGTTCAGATATTTGACCAGTTATCAAAATTCATTTCTGCTGCAATTAGACAGCGGATTTTTATGCAAAATGAAGATCGTTCGCATCGAGTACAATATCAAGGAGCTACGTGTACATTGATATCGTTCTCAAATCATTTTAATTCGTTCCAAATAATGTCGCAATATTTTTGAATTTATTCCACGTTTTTATCGTTTCATATTTGATCTACACATTTGTTGACATAAATACATAAAATCGGCAGTCTACTTATAATATATTCGAACCAACTCAATTTCGCTAGGTCGTTTACAATGCAACATTGTTAAAATACCATCCTCTACGATAAATACTAACTTTCCAGTTTCGTTAATTAAATCGCTTCGATTTCGAAACTTGTAGGAATTTGTTAGAATTTCTAGGAATTTTTTAGGCTCGATTGTCGGCACTCAACGTGTTCGCGCGATCAAATGGAAAACCTCGGAACCAAATTGCGAACGCGTTACGATCTTCGATGACAGGTCGCGAGGCGAACGGCAATAGCGAGCCTACTTTTTTTCGCGATAGGCCATTAACACGTTCCGTGCCACGTGTACCATCGATGGTACACGCTTGCATGTTTACTTAGTGAACTGAACAAATTGTTTACAAGGAATTTAGAACCGAAGAATCAATTTCCACCGCAAGAATGGTCGTTGATAAGTTTTTGTTACGTTGTTATGTGTACGAGAATTAATAATTGCACGTAATACATCAAGTTTTAGTAAAATATCAAAGTGTGAAGATTCGAGTAAAAAAAGCTCGGCACGGAACGTGTTAATATAAGCGCGCGCTGTCGTAGAACTTACGCGATCCCGTGGACTCCATGCGGCTGGCAGTGTTCACCGTGTCGCCGAACAGACAATAACGAGGCATTTTTAAGCCGACCACACCGGCGCACACCGGGCCTGCGAAGGTGGAAGTAAAAGCGTACGTGTCAATTGTGATCGAGCCAGCCGTAAATTCTCGTTCGCGGCCCGTACTCACCGGAGTGTATGCCGATCCTTAGCTGCAGCTTATCGAGGGGCCTGTGCCGAATGGTGAATTGTTTAATGGCGTTTAGGAGGCACAAGGACATGCTGGCAATTTCTCCTGCGTGCTGAATGCCGTTCCGTATCGGCAGGCCACTTACCTGTTAAGAAACAAGTGATTTATCGCGCCGCCCGGTTTTAGTTACAGCCCGGCTCTATTTAGTTTACGATTACGCTCGAGTTTTTTTCAACGCTCACCACCATGTACGCGTCCCCGATCGTTTCTACTTTGTACACGTCGTAATTCTCGATCGTCGAGTCGAAGCAGGTGTACAGGTCGTTCAAAAAGTCCACCACCTGGAAACGAGACCGCTTAAAAATGTTCTTTGTCGGGCGGAGATCGGGCGCAGTCGGAGATCGGTGCTGTCGTTCACGAGCTTCGTTAAACGTCTTATAATTACGGCAATCATGCTAATTTCTCTGGCGGGCTTCGCGTAAAAGAGTACAAGTCTTTTCACCAAAGTCTTATAAGATGCGCCGCGAAATCTGAATTATTGGAACTGGAAGTTCGTTCGAAAAGCTTTCTGATATATCGTCTACGTTATGTTTTCGAAAACGAGGAGTGCCTAATTGGACGTCTAATAAGACGAAAATATTATTAATATTTTTAAGACTTGATAGGGTAAGCCGGTTACTGTGGGGAGACCAATTGCTGTGCCTTTGGTTTATTTTCGGACATAATTATCGACTGAGACATATTAAATCTTTTTGTTCAGAAATAAACCAAATAAAGGAATACAAAAGCTTAATATGTCTTTTTTGATAATTATGCTCGAAAATATGTCAAAGGCATGGCAATTGAGCACTCCACAGTAACCAGCGCCATTACCCTGTCGGATCTTCAAACAGAGAATCGCCATTTTTCGCTAGATATAAAGTATAAACAAACTTCAGCTCAGTGAAAATTTGCGAAATTGATTCTTCACGATAAAGGCATAAAATCGTGAAAAGGGTGGCGCGTGTTTCGCGGCGTGAAAGTAGCACGGCGACCAAATGCGGCGAGATCCTCGGTTTAGTCGAACGACTTGCCTGCAAAGGCGTGCTCTCGGCGGACATAGCGGTGAAGCCGACAATGTCGCTGAAGTAAATGGTAACGGAATCGAAGCTCTCCGCCTCAACTTTGTGTCCCCGTTTCAATTGCTCGGCGACGTAGCGGGGCAGCATCTCGTAGAGCAGCGCGTCTGAAACAGGCGAGCCGGCGTTGTGGAATCAGAAAACAAGGGGCGAAGAGGCTCTGAGCCGGAATCGAATGAAAACCATCGAACATTAGCGACCTGTTTTCTTTTTCTCCTCCGTGAGCTGGTCGGTCCGTTCGTCGACAAGGGCTTCCAGGTTGTTTGCGTACTTCTCCATCATGGCCATCATGTTGTCGAAGATGTTTGGCTTCCTGGAATATGGTTTCCCATTAGAAAAAAAGTGGCGAAACTCGATTGCCGGTGGGGAGGGGTTTAAATCGAAGACTCACATCCCCTTTCGCAAGGGTCTCAGCTTGTTTCTGACGATCTTGAAGTCCGGTCGCAGCTCCGGGTCTTCGGACCAGCACTCCACCAAACAGTCTCGCACGAAATGGAAACAGTTCTCGAGCTGGTCCAACGGCGGTCTGAGTTGATCGAAGGAAAACAAAGTTGCTGAGAAGGCGGGAAAGTTTTAATCCGGTGATTGCGTTACCTGAACGGCTCCACAGCCGGATCCCTGGCGATCACTTTCTTCAGGATCTCCGAGTCGGAGACCTCGGCGATCCCGAAGGGGCCGTGCCGGCCTTGTAGCTCGTACAAGACGATCGCGAACGAGTAGACGTCTCCTCTCTGATAGTCCCGCGCGGTTGGCACCTGGGTTCTGTTCGATCGCAGCAGCTCCGGGGCTCGGTACAGCAAACCTGCCGAGAAATTCGCATCGGTGAGCAAACTGTTCGCTGCACGATGGTTCAGGACCATTGGTCTGGGAATTCGCTCTCCGTGGCTTAAATTATTCTAGCGTTCTTTCAAGGCGTAAGGTTAGAGAATAGATCGATTCGTAGGTAGGTAGATCAATTCGTTTCGTCGCTAGCTAGAATTTTAGCAAGTCAGAAATGAGTATTAACATTTAAAACGTCGAAGTGACCAGCATTTTTTATAAAACAAAATTTTATTTTGGAAGTTTTTATGCTCTAGTGTGTAGAAAAGTGAACACTGATCAACTTTCGTTGGAAACATTTTTTTACCAGATCGTTGGAAACGTCTGAAAAAACGTGGTCCGTTTTGAAATTGAATACGAGACCAAAACATGAAATAACGTCCAACTTCTAAAAATCTAGGTATAATTAGAAATCGTAGGAAACTGCACTTAGAAGTTACGCGCCCCTGTCAACAACGGTCTAAGCTTTCATATAAAAAAAGTGCTGCATTAAACATTTTTTAACATTCTTTCATAAGCCTTGTGAGAGTATAAATTTTTACAAATCTGACATTCTTCCTGCATGAACTAAAAAATGCTTTTGACACGCGCAAACAGTTGAAATATAAGTGCTTGCATGCATAAAAGTATAGCGCGAACATGCATTTTAACATTTTCAAACAATTGGTTTTAATCTAAATTTTACAGTTGTGCTTTTATAACGCTGTATCTAATCACAGAGTTAAATTCGATTGTTAATACAGTGAATTCTCCGCAATTGTCCCTCAGCTTATAAACAGAAATGGACAATTTGGGAAGAGAAGATTCGATTTTTCCGCGAGAAGCCGCAAGGCTCGAAAAATCGAATTTTCTCTTTCCAAATTTCCATTTTTGTTTACAAGCTGATAATCGCATCTCCTCTTCCCAAATTGTCCATTTCTGTTTTCAAGCTGATGGACAATTAAAGAGAATTTGCAGTATTCTGGATTTCGAAGTACCAAAAAATCGTCGATACATATAGAAAAGAATTTGATCGAAATATGAAATTACCGTGGTATTTCTTCAAGACGTCGCACGGCTCGCATTCCGCGTCCTTCTTGAACTCGTGCAGCCCGAAATCCGCCAGCTTCACGACCCATCGGGAGTCCACCAGGCAGTTCGACGTACTCAGCGAGCCGTGATATTTGATGACGGACTCGTGCAGATAGATCATGCCCTGAAAACCGGCGAAGCTCGTTCGTCGTTTCTCTCGTCAAGTTCGAGCGCGTTCGGATTCGCGCGGGGTTGAAACGTCTTCGATAAAATTCATAAAGGGGGGCGAGGTAACTTTCGAACATTTTTATGGTGGAAGTTGTCAGTGAGTTGCTCGCGAGGGGTTTACGACTCGATGGACTCCCGTTCGACTCGGAGAATGAAATTTCCGGGGAGCTGACGAAAGTCAAGGGGGATGCTTACTCGGATGATGTCGCCGACCAGCGACGCCATGAACATGTTATCCAGCTTCATGTCCTCGTTCTCCAAGATGTCCTGCGCGAGAAAATAGAAAAAAGGGAGGTGAACGTTACGGACCCGGTGCGTGGTTTCGTTTACTTAACCCTCGGGAGGCGGTGGTTAGGTCAATTTTGACCCGGAGCATTGAAATTGTCCACTTAATTATTCAACTATCGGCGATCAAATGAAGTAGATTGCTGTTACATTAACAGAAAGGCTAAATAGTCCGCAAAATCTTCAAAAACATCTTCAGAAATACCTTCAAAAATATGTTTGATAAAATTGCCGAGTAAAGCTCAGAATTGTTGCAAACATCGTCGACAGTATAGTTGCGAAAATGGTCCGCCGTCCGAGGGTTAATTGCCGGCTACCTTCGATTACCTTGAGACTGCCACGTGCACAATATTCGACCACGATGCAGATGTTCGGCGGATCGGTGCACGCACCGATGAAAGCGTTCAGGTTGTCGTGTCGCAAGTCACGCATCTGGAAACAACGTCCTTCGATTCAGATGCTCTCGGTGCACGGCGGAGCTTGCACTCACCACTTTCAGCTCCTTCTTCATCTCGCGCGTTATCTCGATCGATTTCTTCCGAACCTTCTTCACCGCGAATATGCGGCCCTTGTAGACGCCGATTTGCGTGTAGATCATCGAGTACCGGAAGTCGGCGTCCGGGTTGGAGCTGAGAGAGACCTGGCTCGTTCGGACGATTGGCTGGGTCATCGGCTGAACAGAAAATCACATCTCGGTGTCTTTTCCTAATTTTCACGCGCTCTCGTAACCCTTTCGCTGGTTTCACCGCTTGATTGTATCGTTTCGAGTACAGACCGATTTTAACGAATTTCGCGAATTATTGATAACGCTTTTGCATTATTTCTATTACAAGATATTTTCTAGTTGACAAATTGAAATGGTACTTGCATGTATAAGGTGTCCCAAAATTATTGTACAAGCGGGAAGTGAGAGGTTCCTGAGATCATTTGAAGCAACTTTTTCCTTAGCGAAAATGCAATCCGCAGCTTCGTTTACGAGTTATTAGCGAAAAACCGTGACCAATGAGGGATTAGCTGGCGCGAAGCGGCCGAGGCAACGAGCAGTCGAAGCCTATTGGGCCTCCTACAAGCCGTCCGCTCATTGGCTCGGCCGCCTCGCGCCGGCTCGCCTCTCATTGGTCACTGTTTTTCGTTAATAACTCGTAAACGAAGGCTCGGATTGAATTTCCGCAAAGGAAAAAATTACTTCAAATAACCTCAGGAACCCCTACTTTCCTGCTTATACAATAATATTTGGAACACTCTGTAGAATCGCAGTCTACTAATGAAAAATTAATTCAATTGGCCTCCACTTCACTTTCCTCAAAAAGTTTGTTGCGTTTTACACCCTGTAGAACCTTTATTTAAAAAATCAGGTTTTCCGAACAAGCGACTTCACGTTCACGAAGCAACGCCGCGAGATGCCATTTCATTTCCCGACTGATCTGATCAGCTCTGCGATGAGCGCGGTGCGGGAGACGAAATTGATTCGAACGCGGAGCAATCGTATCGTTTACATTTTGATAGGAGAATCTTGGGGACTCGCGAACGACTTGGACTACGAGACGGACGGGGGTAGCTCGGCAAGGGGTGGCGGGATAAAAGGGGGTTGGCGCGGACAGAGAATGGCGGAGGAAAGTTCGTAGGGGCTCGCATAGCCGGGCATTTACCTTGGAATTGCATTTGGCGGGCGCCTCGTTGACTATCGGCGCTGACTCGTCCTTTTGCTCCTTGATCTGGATGTCTTTGTAGTTCACCTTCCATAGCAGGGAGTCTAGCTCCTGCTCGTACCTCCAGTTCCTGTACAGCACCAGCAGCACCGCGGCGACGATCAGCAGGAAACCACCGGCGATGCCACCGACGATCTCCGCGGTGTGAGCTGAGGAATCGAACGGATGAGGCCGACGAAAAACGGTCTCGCGTCGCCGGTGCCGGGCCGATCCGATTGTTCGTCTCTCTCCGGCGGGAGAGATTTAGGTCAGAGATGTTCGTCCCCTTCTCTTTTAATTGTACCCCCGATGGAGCCGGCGTGTGTTCCCGGTCGAGCGCGTGACGTCGAAATCGGGCGCCGCAATCGGTTTCGTAATCGGTAATAGCGCGCGGTTACGTGGCCGACATACGTATTCGATCTCAATTAAAGGAAACGAAAATGGTAACGCGGGAAGGGCGGAAGGCGTTTCCCTTTAACCGATTTACATATGGAGATTTTGAAGGTCGCGACCGGCCAACTTTACGGCGCATTTCTCGGCCATGAACAGGAGCTGCCCCGAGAGAGAAAGCTGACTGGGAACGAGCGCGAATGGGAACACTCTTTCACCCTGCACCGACGACACAATCTTTCGTCGTGTCTTCGATCGCCGCCGCGTGTACCCTCGACGGAGATCGGACTTTTGCGAATTCCGACGCGGCGGATTGCGCTGCTCGTGTTCTCCCCGTCGTTTCGATTGCACGAACTGACCGTCGCCCAGTTCCACTTTATTGGCGTTGTAGTACGTTGCTGAATTATGCGCGCGATTTCAGCGGAACGTTGGAGTTCGAAAGTGTGCAGAATTTTGGTATCGATGAGTCGGGACTCGGGGGAAACTGTGCGAGATGTTCTCAAGATTTCTTTTTTACTGCGAAAAGGAAATGGCGTTAAACGAATGTTTAACGCATTACGAAGTTCTATGAAACTTCGCGAACTATTTTGTATCCGTTACTGAAAGATTAAGGTTGATCTGGGTAGTTAGAAATTACTCGAGGAATTGTAATTACAAAGTAATTCGATTACAATGTAATTCGTAACTGCAATTGGAGTGCAGTTACAAAATACTAAGTAACTAAATTATATTCATCACGAATTTCCGTGTAATTGAATTAGCACGACTGTGACTGTAAAACCTGTCCAAATCATCGATTTCTGATTTCTTCTCTTACAATTACTGAAATGAGAAACTCTTTGATAATCTTCATTATTCAAGCATATGCAGTAATGTCTCTCTAATCGACGCTCAGATCACGCACAAAAATGAATAATTTGGGAAGAGGAGACACGATTATTGGAGACTTGCGGCTCGTTTTTATAGTTGTCGACAGTTCGTAATTATAAAAACGAACCGCAAGACTCGAATAATAATAATAATAATCGTACCTCATCTTCCCACATTGTCCATTTTCGTGCACAATCTGGGCGTCAGTTAGGGAGATATTACTGTACGTAGAATTGTGAAGTTGAAATAAATCGATTTACGAAGTTTGAGTAAATCCAATGTTGCGGAACAATGTAAATTGGTCTCGTTTAGGGCTCGGTGGCTCTACCATGGACAAAATTAGACAACTCGCATTCCGAGTTACAAAATTCGAGTTTGTAGAACACCTATTTGAACATAACTTTCGCAGCAATCCGAAACGACTTCGAGCAAATTCAGGTTATTTTGAGGGATCGTTGATACGTACACGTGCATTTTTCGCCGTGGTAGCCGCAATGAGGTTCCGCGATAGGTGGTCCACCGCCGATCCAAGAGATCTCTCTTGTTAATCGAAGTTTCTGGAACAAGAGAAAATCAAGAGGAGCTTAAAGGACTTGTCCTACCGGCAAGAATCGCCGCTACGCGATGAGAAAATTCCGGTAAAAATTTGAATTTTAAATGAGGATAAGCTGACGTTTTGTACTTTTTAACGAACACGAAGCGGTCTTTAATAATTGGGAAATCTTCTTTGTCTTTTTTTCATGCGCGTAGTCCTTCGATAAGATTTTTTCATTTAATATGTGTTTCTATTCTGTTGCATTACTCGGCGAGGATGCATCAAACATAAAATCCAGAAACACCATCTTAAAGTAGAGATTTCAAGCTTTAATATAGGAAAAAAGTCATTGTCCTACGATCATTTTTCGCGGAGTTGTCGTCAGTCTAATTTGGCCAATTTTTATCCATACTTTTTCCATGCTATAATTTCTTTGAGCTGTATAATTCAGTAAAACAGCAACAAGATGTTACCTTTTGGGCGACATTTATATAATTAAAGTTCTGAAAAAAATAAATCTTTCGCACGAAAAGATGTATAAACATCTTTTCTAAACTAAACGAATTATTAAATTTTTCCTTTTGGGTGACATTATATAACTGGAGGAAAAAATGCTATACATTTTTTCTAAACTAAACGAATAATTAAATTTCTCCAAAAATATAAAACATTCAGTAAAACAGCAACAAGTTTGTTGAACGACATTATATAACTGCGGAACGAAAGCTCTGAAAAAAGGAATCTTTCGCACGAACCTATATTATACATTTTTTCTAACGTAAACGAATGATCAAATATTTCCAAAAACATGGAAACCTTGATTTTGACTGGAAAATAATTCCGGGCGCCATAAAGCGAGCGTCTTACCGGCAGGTTGGTGCCGTTTTCTTTGCCGATGAAGTTCGCTATGGGATACAATCCGTGTCCTTTCGCCGGCTGATCGTCCATCGCAATCAGAGTGTAATTGCCTTCCGCATCGCCATTTTCGTCCATGTATACCATGTACCTGGGGGAGACAATACATCTCGTAACACACGCGTCGCGCGCGCATTAAAGTTGTCATTAATTACGGAACAGCGCTTGTCGAACGCTGTTGTTCTTCGCCGCGTTCCGTTCGTTCCTTCTCGTTCCTTCGCGTCACCGTTATGGATAATTGACACCGCAGGACGAGGCGAAAGAATATTATATAACGCGCTCTCCCGGTGGCATTGATCGCGAGAAGGACATCGCGGGATCGTATAGATCCTCCTTTCCGCGCTCGTTATTCTCGCGGGAGGATCGTAAACGCCCGCCGGAAATTTATAGAACGATCCTTTATACGGACAATTAACCTGCACGAAATTGTACTGGAACGCGTTACCGTAAGTCCGGGATCCGCAATCGAGGTCGACCGATTTTTCTTCGGTTCCCGGAGCCGGCCCGATCCACCGTTCGCGCGTCTCCGATGCGGAATTTTCATCTTTACCCGCGCGATCTCGCGACCGTCCCGCGCCCATAATTCATCCCCTAATCACTCGACTCGCGGAGTTCTCGCGGCGAGATACGAGAGTGACGAATCGCGCCGCTTCCGTCTTCGCCGACCTCGTTACGACATCCCACCGGTAATTATTGTCTCGTTTCGAAAGTTTTTACTTTGATCGATAACACTGCTGCGATGCGTCTTAGTCGTCTGCCGTGTTCGTTTCGTGTCAATGTTTTTGCGGAAGCGTTCTCCGTTACGGTGAACTATTGGATCTTTGTTTCTGCGGAGAGACGTGGCAACGCTTCGGTTTGCAACGCTTTGTTCCATTTTTATTCAATTTATTCGAATAATTTTTCATTCGAGAAATTCGCGAAATTCTTTATTCGATCAGTTCGAAAAATTCTTTATTCGAATTATAGAGTAATATGGAAGGAATAAATCGATAAAGTAAGAAAAAATACTTTATATTTTACCATTTTTAGTCAAATCAATTATTTCCATTATCTTACGAGTTCCTGCATGAATAAATTCTTATTCGAATAAAATCTTATTCGAACGAATTCCTATACGAATAAATTCTTGTTCGAATAGAATTTTATTCGAATGAATTCTTATTCGAATAGAATTTTATTCGAGTGAATTCTTATTCGAATAGAATTTTATTCGAGTGAATTCTTATTCGAATTTTTCTTATTCAATTTCTTCTTCTTCTTTCTTATTCAATTTATTCAATTTCAATTTCTTATTCAATTTTATTCGAATATATTTATATATAGATAAATTTTTATTCGATTGAATATTTATTCGATAGTGTCGAATTTTTATTTATTTCTATCTTATTCTCTTTATTTTATTTTTATTTCATTTTTATTTTATTTTTATTTTATTTTTATTTTATTTTTATTTTATTTTTATTTTATTTTTATTTTATTTTTATTTATTTTTATTATATTTCATGGTCTACATTTGTTATCCGTAATCCGAATAAAATTTTGTCGAACCGTGTACCAGTCTCTCGTAAATCGCTATCGTATATTGTAGATCGAAGCGTTAGTTCCACTCTTTTAGAATTAGAATCGATCTACGTTCGTGCCGTCGGCGCGTTCCTTCGGCCTTATCTCAGGATAATCTGAAAAATGGCAGACAAGAGGATCCCTGTCTTCCGTACGTACCCCATAGCGCTGCGGTAATTGACGCCGTAAAGTCTCGCCACCATCTCTATGCCGTTGCGCGGATCGCGATCCTCGTCCAGAGCTTTCAGCAAGGACCTCGCGTAGAGATGCACCGCGTCGTACAGATACGCCGTCTCCGGCACGATCTGCCTTATAACACGAAAAATAATAAAGGGATTACGTTTGAAAATTGAGCACCGTCGCCCGACTTTCGCGCCCCGATCCTGATCAAGCGGCCTCGGATCGGATTGAAACTCCGGGAGCGGAAAGATAGGCTCGCGGATAAGCCTTCCCCGAGCGGGACGAAAGGAAAATCGAGCGGAAATTTGTATCTAGCGGAAACAAGGCGGATGGGTTTCCCCGTGAACCTCGGTGATTCGAAATTCTCTTTGGAGTCGCGTTCGAGCAGAACTTCGTCGCTAATTCTTTTATTTAACAGGGGAACATTATCTTAGGTAGATTCGTGCAAATTAAAATTGATAATGATCAATAATAGTTTAAGTCATATATTAATTAAATTGTAATTCGTAATTTAGATCGTCATTCAATTAAATTACAAAGTAATTTAATTACGTTGTAATTCGTAATTCGGATCGTCATTCAATTAAATTACAAAGTAATTTAAATTAATTTAATTAATTAATTCGATTAATTTGCAAAGTACTTCAATGTAATTGAATTACAATGTAATTATAATAAATAACTTGAACTATCGCTAATAATTACCATAATAATTACCAATGCTAAACAATAAAATAATAATTAATAAGTAACAATCGAAATTGTATTCATAAATAAATATAAAATAAATTGTATTATTTAAAATAATTTATTTGGATCTATATAAATAATAAGCAGTTATTTTTATCTTCCACTTAAACCTCCGAATAACAATTACTTTTGTATTTGAATTCACTCAGCGATTAAAATATACCTATCAATTGAATTAACTTTGAATCATGCTAATTGAAGTACAAGTTAAATTACAACCTGATTGAAATACAATGTAGTCGAATTACATTGCGATTGAAATACAATGTAATTCACTTGGGAAATTGGATCGGAACGTAATCGAATCAGCAGAACTCTCGACTCTCGCTGAAAATCTGTTTCCACGAGATTGTAATAGTCACCTGAACGTTTCCACCCTTTTTCTTGGCCGGATTACTGAAGTTGAAGGGTGGTTTCTCCCGATAGACATGGACCAGCTGGGTGAAGTTGTCCGAGTAGATCGGCGCGGATGCTACTACGCTGAAGTAGTTGCGGTACGATTTCAGAATGGACGGGTGCATCGGTGCACCCCACACGTCGCGGAAGTATTTATTCGGATCGTTGTCGTCGTACTGCGCGATGTCGACGCCGACAACCCAGTACTTTCCTGTCGGATCAATCGGAATGATCAATCCCTTCGTCGATCGATGAAAGTTCGATGTCGTTTGGAAGATACTTGAGCAACTACTGGCGTAATCAATCGTTTGCGGACGACAGAACTTGCATCTATACTACCGTGCATAATTCTTTGAATCCTTGCACATTATTATGAGAATATATTATTGGTCTATATATATATTAGGGGGACCGGAAAGTAATGTCGTTTCTGCGCATATTTATCTGTTTGAATGTAATGTAAACAAACGACATAACTTATATATATATTTTAATCAATTTTCAATCAAATTTTCAATCAAACTTGTAATAGACCAATAATATTATATATACATATATATATAGACCACAATATATTATATATATATTATATATTGGTCTATATATATAATATATTATTAGTCTATTACAAGTTTGATTGAAAATTTGATTCGTATAATGCCTGTAAACATCGATAAATATTTAACATACTAGCATTTGTTGAAAGGAAGAATCATAAATTAAAATCGGCATAAAATTGATATCGCGGTGACGCGACAAATGCTTCTTAACTGCTAACTATTATTTGAACCATGAATTGAAACTGTCAACAGAACGTATTAATAAATATATTGAATAATAAATTATTAAATCTTCAAGCGTTTTCCATCTTGCTATCGAGTATTCCAAGAACTGTCCGCAAACAGTTGAAAGCCTAGCGATTTTGACCGTCGAATGAGCGAGTTTCCTTAAAATGCACGGAGCTTCTGCCGAATGTTTCAAGTAAAATGAGTTTCTCACGCTCTAGTCGTTGAGAAAGCGTTTCATACAGTGTCTTAAAATCGTCACGATTTTGTTACCGGTGTCTCGCTAACGAAATTGTTACATTTTTCGTTACAATTCGGCAGAAGTTCCTGGATTCGATAGGGAGCGACGATAAAGCTAGTGGCACTGCTTCCGCAGTATACGTGCCTGATTACGTTACAGCAGATTTATACCTTGTTCCAAGAGCTTCTTCTCGTCCAGAGCTATCAAGAGACCTATGTGCTCATAATAGTCGCCTAGAATCACGTAAACTGGAACAGAACGCGACATGTTTCCGGTAATTTCACAGGATTCCGTTTCCGATTAGGCCGCTCTTTGCCTAATCGTTTCCGAGAGAAACAGCGAATACGGGGTTGCATTATCGCATTGGTGCCTTTTATCCAATTAATTGACCAAAATAAATTCCCTCGTTCAAGCTTACGATACAATAACAAAGTGACGAGAAGTCTAAATAAATTCAGTCTTGTCATTCTTGTAAATCAACGCACGTTAGTCGCTTCTCGAGCTCGCTCGATTTAGCGTTAAAATAAGATAACAACTGTGAGATTGAGAAAATTTACAGATTTCAGCCCATTGTCAAGACATTCGAGCTCAAAGTGCCAAGTAGTGTCCATCGACACACAAATTTTACATTTCAACTACAGTGAATTCTTCCCAATTTTCCTTCAGCTTGTAAACAAAAATGGACAATTTGGGAAGAGGAGATACGATTATTCGAGCCTTGCACCTCATTTTTATAATTCTTGACAATCGGGAACCATAAAAATGAGCCGCGAGGCTCGAATAATCGCATCTCTTGCCAAATTGCCCATTTTTGTTTACAAGCTGAAGGAAAATTGGGGAGAATTTACTGTACGCAGTTATAGTCAAATATCGGAAAATCAATGATATTCAGAAAAAAACGATGCATTTACGAGCAGTGCCCGATTTTACCGAGTTTCGAAGCCGTAAGAGTATCAATCTCCGTAACAATCGTGCGATTGTTATTTAATCCTGGCGAACGTTTTCTTTGGGAAAAGTTTGCACCGCGCGTCGGCGGCTATTTTTAGAAACCGGATGATACCGAAATAGACGGTGCTAATCAATGGGTCGAATTAGGCCTGGTATCTATTCGCCGCGCGTCGCATTCCGGTCGTTGTAATATGCGGGTTATCGCGCGAGCCGACGGTGAATTAAAATGCGGGTAGCCTGTTTCGTGAGGCGACGCGTGAAACGTGATTGGGGAAAAGTGCCTCTCCTTGTTTCGAGATCGTTTCACCGTTATCGCGATCATCGTAAATTAAGAAGAAACGAGGTTGCCGCGATACGTTCGGGAAAAACGATGTCGCCGTGGTCTCTCTTTTCTTTTCTGTTTCGCAAGAAAACGGACGGACCGATGTCGAACGGGATACTCACTGCGCGTCTCCCGATACGTCTCGCCGACGATCTCGTGGAACGGATTCGACGTGTAACCGTAGAAGTACGGTTCCTGCCAGGAACGCAGGAAGTTCACCGTGACACCTGCTGCATCGAACGCCGACAATATCGTTTGCGCCACCGTCGACATCTTGTTGAACTCGTACCGCGACGAGTTCATGTACATGAACGTCACCTGAAAGTTTACGCGCGACACGCGAATTCTATTATGTCTGTTAACCGTTTGAACTCGATGCTGTTTCAACTGAAAATATAAAATCATTTTTCTCGCTTACGGTATTTCTATTTTATACGAGAAAATGCATTTTATGCATATATGAAAATTGGCTCTTGGGACTCGCGCAACAGTTACGCTCTTAACAATTTTTCAAATGTAAACTTCGTTAATATCAAAATAATCCTAAAAGGTGATATAACAAATATTAGTGATGTTTCGGAGTCGCCATTCGAGTGCAAAGGGTTAAGTGTTATGTCACGATCAGAGTGCGGATCTTCGTGCGAAGCAAAACTTGTCTGCGTCAATTGTAACGAGTAGACGCTGAATGCGATACTGTTTCTTTTTTAAATAATTTTACGAGACAATTTCTTCTTACATGTCTTCATTTACTTTCATTCGTATGTTCCGTTTCTATAGTGCAAGGTTATTTTAAACATATAACATTATTACTTAAACATATAACAGCTCATAAACAATCGGATAGAAGGCGGTAGCCTAATTTATATCATCCAGTATCTCGAGGAAGAAGAAGAATTCTCGAATAGGGCACACATGAGTACAATTAAAATTCGTCAGAAAACAAAAGACATATACAGGGTATCCCAAAAATGTCTCGCAATCCGAAAGTGGCGGGTTCCTCGGGTCATTTGAAGCAACTTTTTCCTTTACAAAGATTTTCTCCGAGGCACCGTTAACGAGTTATTAGCGAAAAACAGTGACCAATGAGAGGCGAGCTCAGCTGGCGCGAGGCGATCGAGCCAGTGAGCGGAACTGGGCTTCGTGCGCTGGTTGGCTGGGCCGCCGCGCGTCAGCCGTACTCGATTCTTATTGGTCACTGTTTTTCGTTAATAACTCGTTAACGGTGCGTCGGAGAACATTTTTGTAAAGAAAGAAGTTGCTTCAAACGATCCGAGGAACTCGCCATTTCTGGATTGCAAGACATTTTTGGAACACCCTGTATACGCTGTTCGTTCACCTCGATCCGCGTTCTGTTCAACTGTTAAATGGCTACTGGCGTTGTTATAATATGTTAATTAAGCGATGGTGGTTTCACTCACTTTGGTCCAGTTGAATGCCAGCAGGACGGAGACGACCGATTTGGAGATCTGCGTGTCGGGCGGCCTGGTCCTCGCGAACGTTGGATACTCCTTCTTGTCGGAGGACGCGCGGTGCGTGCAAAACTAGAACCAAGATATCGAGCAGTGCCGACCTGGATGCGGCTTGTTCGCTCTATTATACCGTGGCGATAGTTATTGCCAGGTCGGAATTCAGGTGAGCGCGGCCGCCAGGTAGAGATAAATGTGCGCGCGAGCCGGTCTCGAATTTGCATTCGATTTCTAGGCTGGTCTGTTGCAAGCATGAAAGACGACGCGGTCATGTGATCGCCGACGGCCGAACGTAAAATCGAACGAAAAGACGACGGAGGATGCCTGGACAGTGATCCACGATCGACACATTGTTCGTTACGTTACACTATGTGTCCTAATTAGATGTCGTGCAACGACAAATTCGTTGCCGAGCAACGCGACAATATATTAATTAAATTATTTGTCTGTTGTCAAATCAGATACAATTTTGAACCTATTTATAAATTATATAATTGTTTAAAACTGATTATTACGTAATGTCTGCATAATTGTACTAAATCAATTTATGTAAAATTTGTATTAATTATATTAAATTTACGCAAATTGTATAAAACTCCAGAGATATTTATAAATTAAATAACTGTATCAAATTTTTTTTTGATTCACGGCGATCTATAACGCGAATTATGCGGTGCACGATGGGAATGAATTCGATCGAAATTTACTTTGCTTCGCGATGTCATAATTCGATCGGAGGAGCGAATCGAGAAGCTCTTCGGCCATTGTCGATTAATTTCTCGAGTCGAGTCGAACGAGATTTCTCGAGCTCGGGTTCAACGGATCGTGAAACGGTGCGCCCAATATTTTCGGCGAGCCGGCGGCGGGGACGGTGGAAACGGTTCAATGATCCGGATAATTTCCCGGGAAGATGGATGGTGTCTTTTCTCTGTTTCCCGACGCGTCTACCAGCTACGCTTCTTCCGCGACAGCTGCGAGATTAAAAGAAATCTAATGAATTACGCGCGGGAATAGCTTCGTCGCTCCGGACCGCCACGCCGCCGCCGCGGCCTCTCGTTTCTCTCTTAGGTCTTTCGCGTCAATTACTGCCCTTTTTCTTCGAACGCCGTTCTTCAGGCTGGTGCGCGCGTCAGTCGTCGTCGCCGCGCCCTCGAATTCTCGAGCGAAGTCTCTCGAGCTGCGAAAGACGACTTACAAAACGATAGATTTCCACGGGAAGTTTCTTTTGTTACTTGTTTACTCTGCGATGCAATTTCTGTTGTCAGGCTCCCGCGTTGGTAGCTCCTTCTCGGCGAGGTTATTAATGAATTGCGTTTATTACAAAGCAGAATTATGCAAGATAAATGTTCTGCAGGACGCTGGAGTCAAAGAGAACAATTTCAGAATGTTGAGGATAATTTAGTTCTTAAAATCATCTGTCTTTCTTAAATTCTCTCGATTCTTCACAGTTGCGTTCTAATAATAATAATAATAATAATAATAATAATAATAATAATAATAAAAATAATAATTCTAAGTTTTGCAATAAATATTTTTTTTTAAATTGGTTATTCAACCCTTCGACTACGAAAGGCGTATATATATACGCCCTTGCAGGTCTACAAATACGTAAAAAAGACGCAAATATACGCTCTCTACATCTTGTTGACTGATTAATTAATTAACTCTCTTTCTTAAATTCTCTCGATCCTTCGCAGTTGTGTTCTAATCGATAAGCTTTGCAATAAGTACTCTTTTTTTCAATCGGTTATTCAACCCTTCGATTACGAAAAGCGTATATATACGCCCTCGCAAGTCTACAAATACGTAAAAAAGACGCAAATATACGCTCTCTACATTTTGTTAACTGCAACACCGTCGCTGTTGCATCAAATAATTGTAGTATTAAACGCGTTAAATGAAACTTGTTATTCATTATCAATATCGAATTTCTTTACGATTATCTTCGTAATGACATGCGACACCCAGTCGCATCGACTGATTTGTTCGTTTCGCTTCGTTCGTATTGATGGTTCGTCGGAGTCAAAGGGTTAACGTCGCATCAACCACTTATGGGTTATTAGCGACTCCAATGAATATTTAAAAAAGATACGATTATTCGATCTGAGGTTTCTGAAGCCATTAGGCAGATATCTAAAGGTATCTATAAAGGTCAAAAGAAAGGAAAGATAAAATAGAAATCCTGTCAACTCTTGCGATCTGCATAAAATCCGCCATCTGAGTCTAACGTATTTCTCGAAAACGAAAGCTCTTACGGCAGAAAATGTCGTAACTCTATCCACGGGTAATTTACTAATCCTGAAGTATATGATTGTAATATCCACTCGCCGCTTCAAACTTTCTAAAGCTGAGCGATAATCCTTGAATATCAATCTCGAAGGCAAAAGCGGCAATAAAACATTGCAATGCGGTTCTCAGCCTCTCTCTCTCTCTCTCTCTCTCTCTTTTTCTCTCTCTCGCTCTCTCTCTCTTTCTCTCTCTCGCTCTCTCTCTCTCTCTCTTTCTCTCTCTCTCTCTCTCTCTCTCTCTCTCTCTCTCTCTCTTCGAGTAGTCCATGTTACCAAGTAAACAAGCGAAGAAGAGTCGCGCGAATTTCGAAATTCAGCCTCGAACTAAAGCTAAAAACGCGCCGCGTGAGGTTAGCGAAACGAAGAATTTTCGAAAAACTGTCCCGTAGGAGACAGACGACGAAGAATCTTCTACGCTTCGCGGCTAATGAGCCGACGGAGGCTCTCCGTCGGTTTTTCAGGAGCCGACGGCGGGAACCGGCGCGGTTAGAAAACGAGCAGAGGACCCCGGGATGCCGGGGAGTGCTAATAGATAAAGGCGTTCGCGGGCAACGATGGCGTTGAATGGGTTAAACGTGTCGTAACCTCGGCTCCGGCGCATTCGTATTCCTCGGTGGTCGGCGAATAATTTATTTGCCCGGTTGGCCCGGCGCTCCCGGGAGCTTAAACCGCGCATTGCACCGCCAGATCACGTCGGAACAAGCGAAAAAACGATCGCGGCGAAACGCCGCGCCGGGACCTGTATTCGTGCTATTACATAGAGATACCGTGGTTCTCGGTTTCGATGGCGGCGACGACGACGACGACGACCTGCACCGAACGGGTCACCGATGCCGAACGGTTCACCGATCCTCGATTTCGGTCGCGTGCTACATATTTCACGATCGCGAATTTCCCCGCGACACATTTCCCAGTTCCAGCAGAAAAGTCGACGTCGTTTAATATCTGCGGGACTCTTCGCGACATCCTGCTGTCCTCTTGGATGCAGAACCGGGTCAGACCATTGTTTGTGCGCGGAGTCAGCTCTCAGGACATTTAACCCTTTGCACTTTCTTTCACGGCCGCGTTGATTAGCAGTTGCTCGTTCAGTCATCGGACGCTATGTAAAGACACAGCTTTTTGTTTTGCCATATCACTCGGATAAACAATAAAAATTGAGGAAGGTTGACATTTTTCACCAATCCAAAGTACAGAACACATTGTTATAAATCACTCGTGGCCTGTTCGAGCTGATCTCAGCAAGAAAGTGTTTTTAACTTGTATAACGCGAATTATACAAACTAATTAAAAAGCAATTAATGTATTATCACCGGTTTATTCGGTTACCGATTAAAAGACGAAGTTTCACAGCGAGGGAAACGGCAAATAAAGATTTACTTTCATTTCTGGATCTCGATGAGAATCGAATTTCGTTTCGATTTAGGAGAAATGACCAACGTTCGCGTTTAATTGTTATTATCTGTGAAATCTTCGTTAAGAGTTCGTCTCGTTACGGCGCGAGGAGTTACATATGGCTCATTGGCATTAGCAGAGTGCGACAGGGGAGAAGCATGAAGTTGTGTTTGGGGAAGGGCGTCTTTCCGAGAAATGCACAGCTGGCTGTGATTCAGTCCATTTAGATCCCTATCAATTTTTTCGGAAGTACGCCCTTGGAGAGATTTTGTCCGGATTTGTTGTATCTCGTGTCTCATCTAATCGGATAGCAAGCGAATTATGTTACTCTCTGGAGACTGAGTAGATCATTGATCCGATTGCTTGGAATGATCGTCGACTCGGCGATGATGTTGTCGTTCTCAGAAAATCAACGTTCTCGTCGGACATTAAAAATTAACGCAGCTGAAATAGGACTCCAGCGAATCCATGCGAATATTAACGAGCGCCGATGCAATTGTTCAATAAACTCTATAATGATGTTCACAAAATTAACTTGTCGAATATAACAATAACTTTAGCATTGACTTATTGAATTCGATCGAGATGCAATATGCATGATTCAACTCCTGCTTTTCGTGGGCTGTGACACGTTTCCATGCTTTTCAATTTGTTCACAAAATCCAGGCGAGAGTTTAAAAACTGCGGTTTTCATGCGTTTTTTGAGGAAAACGACTACAGTAATGTCTCCCTAACTGACGCTTAGATTGTGCAGAAAAAAGGACAATGTGGGAACAGAAGATACGATTATTCCGACTTTGCATCATGTTTTTGTAATTGTTGACAATCGGTAACTATAAAAACAAGTCGCAAGGCTCGAATTCGCAAGGCTCCTCTTCTCAAATTGTCCACTTTTGTGGACAATCTGAGCGTCAATTAGGGAGACATCACTGTATATTAAAAACAGAATTGCAGAGACATTAGAAGAATTCGAAAATGATCTTATACATTACATGCAACTGATTAAAATGATTAACGCTTTAATGGCCGCAGTCATTTTTTTTGTCAAGGTTATGTCAAACGTTGCCAGGGACCGGCAATATTTATGTAAATTCATGAAACGATTCAACATGTGCGAACATACACGTAAAACAAAACAAAAAGACAACAAATTTAGCATTTCTCATTTGTGTGATAATTATTAAAGCAATCACCTACGTAATTATTAAAGCATCATACACACGTTCTGTATGCGAATATATGTGTACGTGAATTCAGTCATTAAACTGATTAAAAGAGGAAAAACATTTTTACCCGACTTCCGTCCCTCACAATCAACGCGGACAGTTTTTATTTCGAATAAAAGTCCGCGGTCTACTAACGAATATATTTGATGACTCCAGTTAATAGGATAACCAGGGAATGTTTTCGCAGCCGCGAATTTCCCGGCACGTCCGAGAGGAACCGCAATAAAAATGGTCTCGGACTAAAAGCATGTTGCCAACTTGTTACTCGACCAGAGTGCTACCAGAAGCGCATACCCGCACGCGTATGTTTGAGAGTGGCTTGGCCGAAGGGCGGTTTTCCGGGTTTAGTTGGATTTACCAAAGTAATGCATCCGCGAGAGAGAGAGCCGGCTCTGCTGAAAACCGCGTAAAAAGCGCATCGCTCCGTCTTCCGCGATAAACTCTGACTACGATTCCGATATCTTCCGGATTCCCGATATCGCGTGGTTGTTTTTTGGTCAACGAATGGGACCGACGCAACGGCACTCACGTAAGATATCATGGGGAGGTTGAACGCGGCCGCCATTCTGCCCTCGTGGATGCAGGTTTCTTGGGGACCGATGTACGCGCTGATGTTCCTCGTCCACAGATCCGCAGTCATCCGGATGCTGTTCTCCTCTACCCCATAAGTTTCAGCGACGACGAAGTCGAGCTTGTGTCCCCGTCGGCCGAGCTCGCCCGCGTTCACCTGAAACTCCCCGGAAAACCGTATATCCCTCTCAATGAATTAATTAAGATCCGTCGTACTCGCGCACATTACCACGTAGCAGCGTCAGCGCATTTAAAAAAAAAAACCGAGGGAAAAAGCTGTCCTCCGCGCAGCGGTCCGCGAAGCGAAATAATTTTGGACAGAAATTATATATATATAATATATATAATATAATATATATATTATAATATATATAATATATATAATATAATATATATAATATATATAATATAATATATATATTATAATATATATAATATATATAATATAATATATATATTATAATTATATATATATATATATATATATATAATTTCTGTCCAAAATTATTTCAGCGTTATTACAAGCTTTGAGGTCATGGTGTAATAGGTCATTGAATTCGTCTTGACATCAGTTGTGATTTTATGAAGTCAAAAATATATACTAATTTCGAAAAAATCGAGATTGCTTTAATTATTTGAAGGAATTATTTTAAGGAGTTTGCTTCTGAGATTTTGTGTATTAAAATTTGTAGAAATGTAAATGCTAATGAATCTTTGTTGGAAATATTTTCGCATTAGACCGATCGCAGAACGCTTTAGTACTGCGAATGTTTGCTTGTTAAAATTCACAGAGAATTCATATTTTCAGGTACTTGCACTTAAAACTTACGCGAACATGTTAGCGGTAGTGCAAACTTTCATATAAACGAAATGCGATGTTTAGCACTTTTAATCATTGTTTTACAAGCTCCCTCGAAGCTCCAATTAGTAAAAAGCAACATTTTCTCTTTACGAATTGAAAAATTCTTGTGAAATGTATAAATACCTGAAATGCAGTTGTTGATACATATAAAAATGTATGACACACTTTGCATTCGATATACCATAGGGACTAGTGGAAATAATTAATTTTAGTTTCGATTCGAAGATTTTTTCTTTATAACGTATATATTTTCGATTTTGAAGGAATCCTCGAAGGGACAAAAATTCTGAATAATATAAAAGTTGGAAAGTTGACTTCTGGCCACGAGTTAACGCTTCTTGGACTACTGTGCACCGAGCCGAAATGCTTAAACAATTTTCCCCTTGGGACGAAATCGAAAATAATTTGGCCCTTGCCCAGTCCTGGGTCTAGGTAGACCCGAGATTTCGAATGTTGTATCGGGCGCTTCATCGGAACGACAAATATAAGTCCAAGCGGGACGACTGCCAAGCATGAAATACATTGTGCCTCGGATTATAGACACTTTATTATTAGATCGCGGATGTTTATGCGTGACTTCTCGTTTGGATAGATTCAATTCATTGCAAACGCGTGTTCCTCGGTAATAAATGTTTTGATAGCGTCGAGACGAGACGCTTCTTACCAGCAGTATTGGGCAAATTTTATTTAAAATAAGAAACTACAAACTGACCTAATGTCTCACTCGCAAATTATGACTAAATCTTTTATTTAACTAAAAAATCATTCAAATAATTCCAGAAATAATTTATCTATTATCTCTTATTTGCAAATAAAGTGTGACTTTTTATTCGAATCTAGATAAAAAGCGAATTTTTGTTTTTTATAGCGTAATAAGCAATTAAACGATAATTAATAGCTAACGATTGAAATTGTATTTATAAATAAGAAATGAGTTGTAATATTAGAAACAATTTATTTGGATCTGTATGAATAATAAGTAATTATTTTTCTCTTTTATAACAAATTTTCTCTTAAATAACAAATAATTCCCTATTTAAATAATCACTCAGATGAACAGTTACTTAAACGTTGCCCAACTTTGGATACCAGGAATCTTTACAAAAATAAGAGATCATGCAACAGTACATCACTAAAATTTATCCTCGAATCGATTTGCACCAACACTCCAACAGTTTCGACTCAGCGCGTACCTCGAAAATTCCGAAATAGCCGTTAATGCTAAAAATACCTTGAACGATCTCTTGCGGACAAATCTTGCATTATTCATTGTCCGACCCGATACACTTTGCATACCCGTTGCATATCACTGGCGCGCAAACATCCGTAGCGTAATTATAAACTCACGGCGACCGATTGCACGAGGTAAGGTCCGCTCATAGCAAATTCATTTCTATTTCGGTCGCGCGATAACCGGCAGAGCTCCCGAACCTATTAATTAACGACTTCCGCGCTAATTGCGGTCGGCCGGTGTATTCGCAGAAAGGCCGGTGGAGGAAAGGGGAAGCGGGGATGCGTTACCTCGTCCACGGCGAGCGATATTGCACCGGATATCCGAACGCCGGGTTTGTGATACTCCTGGTCCCCTGGAGGTCTCTTCGAGCCGGTGATGTATCCGAGGGTGAAGGTCTCCGCTTCGGCGCCCTTCACGAGTAGTACGTGGATCGCCGTTAGTAATAGACAAGCCCTCTCCACGTTTGCCAGTAGCATGCCCAGTCGAGGAACCTTCGCAGTCAAGGAACTTGTAGAGCAACGATCTCGTTGGAGCATCGGAGGAGACGACGAGAGAGAGGGACAGAGAGATAGAGAAAGAAAGAAAGAGAAAAAATGGGGGAGAAAGAGGAAGAAAGAAAGAGGAAGGAAAAGGGAGAAAGAGAAAGAAAGAGAAAGAAAGCAAGAGAGAGAAAGAGGACGAAAGAAAAAGAAAGCAAGAGAGGAAAGAGAAAGAAAGAAAAAGAAAGCAAGAGTGAGAAAGAGAACGAAAGAAAAAGAAAGCAAGAAAGGAAAGAGAAAGAAACAAAAATAAATCAAGAGAGAGAAAGAGAATTAATTAGTTGGAGAGAAGGAGAAACAAAGAAAGAGAAAGAAAAAGAAAGAAAGGAGAAGGGAGAAAAGAAAGCAAAAGAGAGAAAGAGAATTAATTAGTTGGAGAGAGAGAGAGAACGAAAGAAAGAGAAAGAAAAAGAGAGAAAGGAAAAGGGAGAAAGAGAAAGCAAGAGAGAGAGAAAGAAAGATAATTAATTAGTTGGAGAGAAAGAGAAAGGAAGAAAGAGAAAGAATAAGAAAGAAATGAAAAGGGAGAAAGAGAAAGCAAGAGGGAGAAAGAGAATTACAGTAATGTCTCTCTAATTGACGCCCAGATTGTCCACGAAAAATGGACAATTAGATACGATTATTCGATTCTTGCGGTTCATTTTTATAATTACGAATTGACTATAAAAACGAGCTGTAAAAATTGTCCATTTCTGTGGATAACCTGAGCGTCAATTAGAGAGACATTACCGTAATTGGAGAGAAAGAAAAAGAAAGAAAGAAAAAGGGAGAAAGAGAAAGAAAGAAAGAGAAAGGAAGAGCGAGAAAGAAAAAGAAAGAGGAAGAAAGAGATAGAAGAAAGAAAAAGAAAGAGAGTGGGAGAGAAACGAAGAAAGAGAAAGGTAGGGAGAGAGAGAGAGAGAGAGAGAGTCACCGCAGAAGCCACTCGTCGATGGAATTACGATACTTTCGCCGGCGCTTTTATCATAGATTGCGTCGTCCTGGTGGCTCGTTCATCACTCGCGGGAATGCAATCGTTGCACTTTCGCGAGCCGAGCCGACGCGAACGGGCGAGCCGAGCCGTGCAAGCGAACGAGCGAGCGAGCGAGCGAGAGAACGAACGGTCGCGTGCTTTTATTTTGCAACTGGGGCCAATAAAAGCATGAGCTTGCGGGCGAAAGATATAGGGAGGGTAATGGATGAAACCGGTAAGCTCGACGGGGTTGCAATAAACACCATCAATCTCCTATGGAGTGGCGCGCACTTCCTCTTCCTGCATTTCGCCACCGTTCACCGCAATCACTGGACCACTACGATTCCCCCGTACTCCTGCCGCTTTTTCTGGCCGACTGTTGTGGTAGCGCGAGACTGATTGCCAGCAAGCCACGAGTCGTCCGCGAGCTATTTTCTCCGACGTCTCGATCGGTCAAACCTCGATACGCGAGCCGCTCGTTGTGCCTTTGTTTTCTTTTCTTTTTCTTTTTTTTTACGGGAAAAACGGACGACCGGCTCGGAAGTGGAAGAATCGGCTCTCGTCGGTGTACACGGCGCTGCTTGGAAATTGCATCGGGATCGCCGGCTCGTTAGAAGAGTGCAACGCTTTTTCGCGGTCCTGGCAACAACGTCGTCGTCGCGGATTGCTCCCCCGAGTGCGTTAAAGCACGCGTATGCGAGCGTATTTCAGAGAGATTTTCATCGTAACGGTAGCATACGGATTTTTTGATAAAAGCTGCACTTTGAGGCCAGAGTTACAGGAGCCTCGAATCAACATTGGTTATCTATCCTAATGGAAAGCTAATGGAAAGCGAGGAAAATTTGTCCTTGTTTTTAACTAGACTCTGACCTGGGTGCAGTGGGTGCAATCTATTCTAATTCTAATCGATCAAGTGTTCTTGTGACGCGTGCCGGGCCGGGCCGTGGAAAAATCGATATTCGAAATAGTGAATAGACTATAAATATTCGTATTCACTTTTGCAATACAAAATTTGGATAACAAACTTCTTTACACGTGTATGGAAATAGCATTTCAAATATATCGAACGGCTATTTAAGAGAAGGTTTATTTGCCAAATACCGCACTGCATGAGATGTTAAAGCTATTTACAGTCTATTCACTATTTCAAACATCTATTTTTCCCCAGTCCCGATGTCTGGTCATGGCGTGCTGTTTCTACTTACAACGGATGACAATGCACGCGTGCTCGATGACTCGGAAGCGAACGTTATCCACGACCATAATTTAACCTCGAATGAAAATATTTTATTCTATATCTTCGAGTCGTTTATTCGTAAAGAATGGGCCATCCAAGAGGGTCTTCTTCGTTATTCATGCTCACACGTGAATCTGTTTTATCATAAAGGTACGCTAAAGACAACAAATCATCGTTCGCCTACAGAAATGTACTTTTTGTTGCAATATCTCGACGCAGTATCGCAGTATCTACTTTTTGCCTGTTGAGCCTTTTACGGTACAAACTCATGCTCTGCTCTCCTATCGAGATTGAATTTGAATGCATGATCGATAGCTTTTTAGACGTGGAAGAATTTCACCGATCACCGTGCCGGCCGATTTAACTCTTTAAATCGCGGCTTTATCAATGTCAATCATGTTAAACATTCGTTTGATTTCTCTTTTTCGCTCGAACGTTACAGACTCATCTCATTAATTATATCGCGTCGCTGAATATAAAATCACAGTCGCTTTTAGCGCTCCAGTGAAACCACTGTTGAATCATTATGGCGTTGTTCAGAGAAATAAGACATAATAAATATTTCCAAGCGCGTTTCAACGGCGCCGCAACGTATAAATCACAGGAAAAGATGAAGAAGAACCGAGAATAACGATCTTCCCGAAACGTCTCGCGCGTTATTCGTCACCGCGTTTTCGAAGGCCGACAGTGCCATAATCGCACAAAATCCGCGAACTAACGGGCGACGGTGTATTAATCGCGTTCCGTGAACAGCGTCCAGAAGAAAGACGCGCGGCTGAAATGAAATCACGCGTTCCCCGGGTTTGATCCTCGCGATGTGCCTATGCTCGCCGTGGAAACCGCGGCGACGCGTCCCATGCATATGCATAAGCGAGCGGGCAAACTTACCGCGGATCGAGCAGCAATGTTTCACGAGCGTGTCCCGTATTCCGTACGGACCCGACGTTTTCCCACGAGCGTATCGTAGGAAAATAATCATTTATCCGTGGCCCGGTATCGTCCGCGCGGCTGTTATTAATCAATGACGGCGAGTCAACGGTGCCGCCTTTCTTCTTTTCCGCCCGTGGCGCACTCGTCCCGAGATCTCTCTCATCGGTGATCCGTCTAAGTAACCTTCTTCCCGTTGCGTAATTAGCAGCCGGCGAACAGTGTACCCGCTCGACGTCCTGGCGGCCCGGCCTCGACGCTTTTTTCACGGTTTATTAAAATAGAGCACTATTAATAATAAGCGAGCGACTGGTGTACCGCGATAGAGAGACCCGACCACTGATGAGAGAATGGAATATAATTAGACTCATTGCGTCAGCACCGCGCACTTTTATCGCCGCGGTTCTCTGCGCGAAAATCTACGAGGAAAAACGCAATCGTCGCCGCGACGAGGCTGCCGCGACTTTCGAGGAAAGCGTCGGCGACGGTCGAGGCCCGTTCGACGCAGCGACGAACGGGAATGGCCGTGCTCCGACTCGTAATTAACGAGATGCCCCCGCGTTTATTAACTCGGGCTGCCCGCCGAACAAACATTCCGAAAAAGTCTGCCACGTCGCGGCGAATTCTGTTTGCTGAAATTGAAAGAGAGAAGCTTACGTCGCGTTTCCGAGCACTTTAACTCCTCGAGGCTCTAATTAATAATTACAAAGTACGGTCTTCCTAATTGATCCTCGGCTTGGGATTAAAAGTGGACAATTTGGGAAGAGGTACGATTATTTGACAATCGGTGGTTATAAAAATGAGCCGCGAGACTCGAATGATCGTATCTCCTCTTTCCACATTGTGCATTTTTGTGTACAAGCTCAGGGTCAATTAGGGAGAATTTACTGTAATTGGTTTACTCGTGTATATTACTGCGGATTTTTGTGCAGGATAGAAATCGTCTGCAGTTATTGCAAGCTACAGAAACTTTTCAGACGTTTATTTCTCTCCTTAAGAATTTTAATGAGTTTCTTAAATGTGTTTCCTGGCTTCTAGTATTTGATTGACTAATTTTTGTTACAAATGCATTGTTCAGAACTAATAGAACGATCTCTGGAACAGATTATTTCTTCAGTATTCGCGAAATCTGCGCCAAATTGACACGAGGAACGGATGAGGGTTAAAAATACTTATCAGTAAACGGCGGGTCTCCGCGCATTTATGGCATGTGCAAATTTTAAAAATGCAAGGAAACGTATGTCAGAGTTATATTGGCATTGATGGCATTTTTATTATCTTTCTACGTCAAGTAATCTCTTTCGGTCGATGAAGAATACTTTCCCCTAATTTCAATTTTTGTAAAATGACGTGCGAAGATCGATATTTGCATGAAATCTGTTTATCACGATTTACCGGAGATCCTGCGTGAACTTCGAAAACACAGTAACGCGAATAATATTTTTATACTAATCAATAAGGAAGTTTCTATCGAACAAAAAAACAATTTCCTCAATTTTAGCAGGAGAATGAAAATTCGAAAAAAAGATGCCGTTCGTCATCTTGACATATCGGCTGCTCAACTTGTAATTCGATGTACGTTCCGTATCAAAACAAGACGCGGCGCTCTCGACAATCGATTACGTTAAATCACGAGAACATGTTCCGGGCGGTCTGACAGCTGCTGTGAAAAGAATCGCGTTTCTTCGACCCGGTGACCGAGCACGACCCTTTAACCGGGCGAATTAGTTCTCCGGGTTGATTCGTCGCCGATCGATGGCTCGGCAGAACTTGTACAAGCGCCATCGAACACGTCGCACCTCCTCTGCACCTGGCAATAATTAACCAGATAAAAATCGCGGCGCGGCGCGGCGCGGCGCGGCCGGGCCATCGGGTTCCCCTATCGAGAGATTTATCTCCGGCGAGATAACATTGTCCGCCATTTTTCAAACCGCCCGAAAGGAGATCGCGCCACGAAATTGACGTCGACCACCTTTCTCCCGGGCCGGCGTCCCTCATCCTCCCGATTTACATGTTAATTGTGAAACGCGAGCCGCCCCGCGAGCCGAACGCAACCGATTAATCATTCGGCGCGGCGTGTCCGTCCGATTGGTTTTGCGCGCGTGGCACGCACGAAATTCGACCGCTGCGATCCCGTCGACTCGACGCCGAGCAAACATTCGCAACTCTTATCGACCGGCGATCGCCTCGATCACCGCGAGATCAAATTAGGCGAACGGACTTTCGCTAATTAGTCAGCGGCCCGCTTGCGCAACCGTTCTTGACACATCGAACGGTTCGGTTAACCCTTTGCCTTACGATTCGGCAACGAGGTTGCAGATTCGGAACGCTGCACTTATTTTCGATTCGAGGATCCGCGTACGCAACCGCGGAGCATCGAATGAATCGTTGCTTTCTATTAAGAGAAAAAAATAATAAGTGATTTCTCTCTCTCTCTCTGTTTCACTTTCTTGCAATCGAACGAAATTTTTATGTTGCATATCAGCAATTAAATTAATTATGATTACATGTGGCGAAAAGTCCACGTAAATTCAGCCTTGTTCTTTTTATAAAGCGACACACGTTAGACAGTTTTAGTGTTAAAAAGCAATGCACATGAGTTACCGTATCATTTTATTATTATTATTATTATTATTATTATTATTATTATTATTATTATATTATTATATTTATATTATTATATATTATATTATTATTATTCGTATCATTTTTAACTAATCAATTGCTTAGTAGGTTTAGCACGACATGTTTTTGATCGATTTTTAAAAACTGATCAATATCTAGGGTGGATTTTTAAACGCAAAAGCTGTTCGTTTTTTACGCTGCGCTCTGAAAGAACGTTGCATTACATGAAAACAGCAATTTTTCAAATTCGTCTACCTCTGAAAAAATGCGAGAAGCGCGGAGAGGACATCTGTAAAAAGAAAATCAAGCGAACTGCATCAAAACGATACATCGCTCGTTGTTTTAAACACGCACAGGACACGTGCCGCCTCTCCGCTTTTATTTACATTTTCACCTGCGCCATTTTAGTGAAAATGCAAGCGGCATAACCGCCGAGCTTCGATGCACCGTATTACGGATTTCATTCGCGATTTCAAGCTATAAAAACATCCGACGCGATTTACAGATCGATAAATCTGTTCGTTAAGAGTTACAGTCGGTCTCAGTTTTCTCGAAACGTGTACTACCGATTTTAAGAGCCGGTAAAAATGTTATTGGATTCCGTGTCACACGAAAATGAGCTAACGGCGTATAAAGCTTGCAGGAAATCGTTCGCGGGCAATTCCACGGTGCACTTCGCTAATCTGAGATCATTTTATTTACGAATCCGTTCTCCAACTTTCGACGACATGCGCGCGTTCGTTCCCGCGCGAGTCACTCGATTTTAATTAGCAGCGACTTATCGCTGGATTCGCGATCGCATAAAGTCGAATCGGCTCGGTACTACCGATCGAAATTTCTTTGCCAATTCCGGTGAAACGTCGGACCGGGCTCGTTAAACCGGGGCTCATGATTTTTAATCGTCGAGGGAATCGGACGCGGACCGATCTCTGCGCGTTCGAGCTCATTTCTGCCAACGGAAGAATTCTGGCACGTGGAACCTTTTTTTAAAAAGTTGGCCCAAATGCAATCCTTAATTTTTCTTCCAGACTACATGTTGTTTAAAATAATTTTTCGAAATGTTGTTTCGCACAAAGAGAAGCAATTCATTTTTTCTTAATAGCATAATTACGATGCACTTTTTTAACAGTGGAATTATGGTACGTTTTTTAAATAGTGCAATTATGACATTTATTGATAATATAGATAGGACTTTTGTTAATAACGTATTTGCTAAATAAACCATCTGGCTTGAAGCATTAATAAAGAAAGAAAGAAAGAAAGAAAGAAAGAAAGAAAGAAAGAAAGAAAGAAAGAAATAATTATGATTTTTTGAAGAACTGCGCTGAATAGATTTTTATAAAAAATGATCAAAAGTCTAAATAAATTCAGTCTTGTCATTTTTATAAAGTAACACGCGTTGATCACTTTTAGGAATCGTTAGATTTAGCGTTAAAGTAAGATGATAATGATTTTTCCTCATTTTTAAGATATTTAATTTCAAACTGTAAAGTGAAAGTGTTGAATATGTTAAAATTCAAATCGTCATATTGAACACATTCCAATTATATGATCGAAGCCAAATACCGGAAAACCGTCTTTCATTTGAAAATCATTATATAATTCAGAAAAGAAGTGACTTTCCATTTCCAAATTTCCCATTTTTCACGACCCATTCAAATTCAGCGATCTCCGAAACGCGGGATCGCCGATTTCCCTAAAAGATCATACGAAGTTACGAATAGCGGCCAACATTTTGGGAGAAGGTGCCACCGTTTTCTTTTTCGGGGATCGCGGTTGAAGCAGACGTTCCTCCTCCGTTGCTCGGCGACCCATCCGTGAAAGCCGTATCGAGATTCGGGCTATAAACGGGAGGATATTAAACGTCCGAAACAGGATTTATGGCGCCGTGAACAATCGAGCGCGGCTCCTCGCGACTTCCAGCCGACGAGGATCGCTAAAAGCCGCGCCATTAACACATCCGTAACGAGCCCCGGCGTTTTATTCCTCTCGCGCCCGATGCCTCTTTTCATATTCCGGAAATGAAAGTATCGCCGGTAATACGGGTCACGTGCAGCAACGAATGTTAATTATCTGCGCGATCCGCGGCCGATAGGGGTGAGTCGCGGGAAATAGAAACACTAGACCTCTAAATATAGCTTTCATTCGTCATGCTAATTCCGCATAAATGGCAGCTACCGCGAATATAAGCCGAGAATACTCGGAACGGTATTACTAGCAACGCGATCGTACCGAGCCAAGTCTATGCGTTCGTAATGATGAATCATTCGATTTAAACACTGTGTACTTAGCGCGGGTTTGAACAACGCCGAGAAGATGACTGTGTAGAAATAGCTGCACGACAGAACTTGTGTTTTTGCTCGTAATTCCGCGTCGGGCATAGCCGATACGAGCCGACTATGAACGATGAAAACGAGAGGATTTTCGCCCGAGGATCGCACGCGATTTAGAAACCCCTTGTTTTTAAGCACGCGCGGCAAACCGGAATGCAATTAGCGCGACAACGAAAGTCGACGGGCAACGAAAACGATTTCCACGCGAGGATCGTCGTACGGATAGAAAGACCTGTTCAATATTCATACGGAAGAGCGCGCGCGCATTTTCATATGAAATCGAAACGATTTTAAAATGCTCTTTTTTCCGATCTCATTTGAAAAACCTCGATCGTAATCGTGCACCGCTCTGCTTATAAAAATTGCACGATTTCCCTAAAAGTATCGTATTTCGAGGCAAACGTGTCCTACAAACGCCATGAAAAATGCGCTTCGAAACGATTGCAAAACGCGCATTTGTAATCCTATTTTTAAAAAGCTTGCTCATAATTCCACGCATCCGTGCTTGCAGAAATTATTACGGTTTTCCATGCGTGTCCCGAGGCAAATCGTATCTCTGAAATTGCATGAAAAATGCGTTTCGATACAATTGTAAAAAGCTTCGCCGTAATACCGCGCAGCTGCGCGCACGAAAATTATACGGACCTCGAAATGCATCATCGGTTTCCGCGGCAATCGCGTCTCTCCGATTGCATGAAAAATGCGCACGCGAACCCGCTGCACCGAGCATCGCGTACTTCGGGCAACGTGCAACAGCGTTTACAATCGTTTCTCTCCGGGAGAAACGACGGGCCACTCGTCTCGATCGCAACGGCGTGCCGCGGACGATCGGAGCCGTTTAGGCGAGCGACAGGTGCACGGGTCGGAAAAGGTGGGAATACCTCGTCTCCGGTATTCCTCGCGCGTATTTCCGTTTGCCCCGGATAAATTTCCAGCCCTTATCGCGCGCCGGTGTATAAATATTCCGCCTAACGCGCGCGTTTTATCGCGTAATCGCGCCGCTCCCGGCGCGTCCGCCGATACGATCGGCATTATGCGGCCCTCGCGGTGGCCCGTTGGGGTGCCTGATTTTTCGAGGACCGCGGGGGAGGTCCCGCGGTGTCGATAAGCTTCGGAGATCCGCGCGCGAACCCCCGCGGCTGCCCTAATCGACATACTCGGGGCGATAAGCGAACCACTTAGTCGCCGAGCGGCGCGCGAGTTTCGTTTCTTAGTTGAAAATTGGACGTTCGAGTAATGCATTCGTAAAAAGTTCGGGACAGATTGTGGCTTTATCGCATGAAAATAATTGCCGCAAATTAATTGGTCCCAAAAGCTCGATGAAATTAAAGTAACGCATCGAATCGAATCGAAATCGAAATGTCGAGTTGTGCTTTTGAAACGAAAACAGCAACGTTCCTTGCGAAACTTGGCAGATTCTCCTTTTCCGCATCGACGAAGCGCCAATTTCTCAACGAACCCGTTTCGTATCGCCAATAATTGCGAAACCGGGGAGGGACTATGAACGAATGATGCGCGAACGCGTTCGCCGCTTCGAGCGTAAAACCGCGCCGCGAAGGTCGCTCCGCCGGGGGAGATCCCCATTTCGCCGATGAAAAGTTCGAGGAAAGGCGTTTTCGAAATCGCGTTCGGGCCCGTCAGGCCGTCAAGGTCGCAAGAGAAAGCAACGAGGTAGCTGGGTTGCACAGTTTTTATTACTATTTCCTTGGGAGCAGCGGCGACGACCGCCTCGCCACGGCTATATTCGCCGGGAGCGCGTTACAATTCGCCATGGTGTCCCGCGCCAATGCGCCTTCTACGCGTCCGCGCAAACAAACGTGATCGCTATTACATATGTGGAACACGTTGTACATACCGCTGACTATATTTAGAAGTTTCTCGAAAGCGAGCGACGCGAGCGCGAGCGCGCGCGCGGACGCGAGCGCCTAAGGAAAAACCACGATGTCCTGCGAAATCTGGAGTGGATCGTCTGTTACGGTATGCGTGTGTGTGTGCGCGCGCGCGAGAGAGAGATCATTATTTCCGCGTCGTTTCACCAAAATCCAACGAAGATCCGCGCGCTGCGGAAACGTTGTTCGACATTGATTACCCCAGACCCGCTGTTGCTGCAAGCGTAATTGCAGGACGATGACGCAAGAGCGACGCGAGTTGATTAGGCGAGATTACGACTCTCGCTCCGAGCAGAAATTACGCGATCAGCGTGTGCTCGATTTTACTGAAAATCAATCTCGCTCGTGGTTGTCGGAATGCGAGGGCAGACCTGAGAGAGAGAGAGAGAGAGAGAGAGAGAGAGAGAGAGAGAGAGAGAGAGAGGGAGATGATGTTCGTAATTTGAGAGGCGATGGGACAATTGTAACGTCGATTCGATTTTCTAAGTTTTCCTCCGGGAGAAGGTTCATTTTGTAATGCACATCGGGGAGAGAATTAATTACGTAGCACGGTGAAGGTTGAGCGAAGGTTGAGGAAAATGACGAGAAATGTCGCGTGACATTTATTAAATTGAAAGCATTCGCATTTTTACCTCGTTGCACGATTTAATAAATGGTGTAATTTGCATATCTTTCTGAAAAACCTTCCTTTTCGTCGTACAATCTTCGTGTCTTTTTCTGTCTTGAAAATTATACACGGAATCATGGATTTGTCTATGTTCAATTGTGCTTCGTTCCAAAAGTATTAACACTCTTATTCTACATTAAGGAATATATATATATATATATATATATATATATATATATATATATATATATATATATATATATATATATGTACTTCGATCTATAAAGATAATCTTTCTCTTACTCCGTCTTTTATATAAAAATTGACGAAACTAGAAATTCGAACGAATATCCGCCGATCGAAGAAAATCGCCAAAGGATTTGCAATTATTTTTAGAAAAACGTCAAACCAGTTATTTTCTAAGTACGTGCCACTGAAAAAATCGATTCTCTTAAGAAATGAATCGAGCGTTCAACGATTTGAATCTAAACAATTGAATTCGCCGGATAACATAATACGATAGAAATAATAATACAAATAAAATAATCCACGTTTCACGCAAAAGAGTCGACACGGGTCGACAAACCTCCGACGATGCCAGCAAAATTCCCCGAAAAAATTCGAGATTACATCGCGGAAATTTAACAGATCTTCGAGCAGACGTTCCCGGATAACGGGGCTCCGCACGACGACGGGTTCTCCCATTGTTTCCGACAGGACCTCCGCCACCCCCTTTCCAGCTCCGAATAAGACCCACCCCGCGGTGGCGAAGGTTTCTCGGCTGCGCCGTTTCGAGACCGTGCAGTTGACCGGCGAAATTATTTCGAGCAGTAAAAAAGGAGGAGGCAGACGCGCGTTTTTATCTCCCGTTTCGCTGATTAGCAAGAAGAAAGCCGTCGCCCGAGAAATACGTCGAGGAGACGGAACGAGAGGGACGTCCCCGAGAAGGAGAGGACGTATGAAAAAGGATCGGCCGTAAGGTTGCCGGAGTAGCCTGCACGTCAGAGACCTTGTCATGCTGCAACCCGATGGAATCTGATAAGGTCCATCGAGCGGAATAAGGCAGTCCCTTTTGTCGGCTCCTTTTTCATAACAATTTCTTATGGGAGCGAGAGTGGCGCAGCTTCTGCGAACACTATTGGACAACAACGCGTATACTCGCGGCCGGACCCGGCTGAAGGGTGCGCCGCGACGGGGTGTCCCGCCGAAATATAGACGGGGTCGAACGGCGTCCCACCTTTCCCCCGACGGATTTACGAGCGACGTATCCCAAATTTCTTCTTTCGCTCGCGAATCGACGGTTCTTCGGAGAGAACGTCGCTACGGACTCCGGACGGACCTCGTACGTTGATTAAAAAGCCTCTGATCTGCCGGACCCATCAAACCGATGGACTTTGAATCTCGTTCATTTTCCTGGAAATTTCATTTATCTCGCCGCACATTTCGTTCGACTGTTTTATTTGCTCGTAAAACTGTTCGTGCGCGATTGTTCCGAGAATATTCAAATGTTCAATTTGTGCAGGAAAATAGCGCGAAACGCTTTTGTGTGGAAAAACGGAGCGAAAAAAATACGATAATGACGATGAGACACTTCGGATATGTCGAATTTAACGCGAAGAAGTTTATTATTGGTAGACTGAGGATTTTTGCGCGAAATAAAAATTGCCTGCTTCAACTGCAGGAAATAGAAGGTCTTCTATTTTTTGTTTTTTTTTTTTATTTATTTTTAGGGTTGCGTCAATCTAGGGTCAGTAGCAACATTACAATGACACTAATTACTTAATCTACAGTAATCTGATACTATATTTATCGAAGTATACCAATTCTTTAAGAGTTCTATTAGATTAATAATAATTCGATGAAATTTCAAAACTCCTTTAAATATTATTATCGATTTAAATTGCAACTACTCTATTTCGCCACGAACGCATCAAATTCGCGGTCTCAGTCATTAGTCATTCGAAGCGATTAGCGTAATGTCTGAACGAGTGGAATTTCTAATTTTTTTGTAGTCGACAGCTCGGATTAATTGGTACATCGTGGCGAAAATAAAATACGCTATTAATTTCGGCTGTATTGCGCCAGCTGCAGTGCCGCCCTAAAGAATAGCGGTGTCGTGAAAGGAATTGTCCTCAGACGGAAATTGCACGGTTCGCTTTTTACGATAGCGCAGCATGCGATCGTTCCTGCTGCAATTCCAGCAATACAGGATTTCTGCGAACCATTTCGTAAACATATCCCAGAATGTGGAAGTATTTACATCAGGTTGAAGAGGATCGATAATTTGCACTCATAATGCGGGAATTCCCTCTTAATCACGTCACCCGTTCGCGGTGGAACATTTCGCGTAGCCGTCGTCATCCTTCATATCTGATCAACGAGAGCAGCTGATTCATACGTCGGCTTTAATCGTGCGATACGCGTACAAGGTCCCGACTTTTACATCGAGGTTCGGGAAACTCTGTCGAACAGCCAACGCCGGCAAAAGCGGCGAACGATTTTCACGTTTAATTGTCCGTCGGACGGCACGCGATAAAATGCGGTAGCCGTTGTAAGTACCAAGGAAGTTGCCGGACGAGATCGCAATCGGTTCTGTCCGTGCATGGTCGTCCGTTTCCCCTGAAAACTACTACGAAAAGTTCGCGGAGACTTTGGTGCCTCTGAAGTGGGTCAGAAGCTGGCATAAAACACGACCTTACAATGGAGAATCCTGGGAAATCCTGCTTTTATCGCGGATCGTGCTCGCAACTACGAAAAGAGAATTTGCGCGATCTTTACCGGGGCACAGTCCGTTTCGACGGAATATTCAAACGTAGAGATACACGCGCGTTCGGAAAGAAGTAATCTTCGTCAAAGAAAACTTTAAACCGTGCACTCCGTTCTGTCCGCGTGGTCGTGTACGGGATAAAAATAAAACTTCGTCGGAGCACGTGGATTTTAATTGTTGAGGAAACATTTAAAGTGCGCGTTTGAAGAAGAAAATTATGACACACCTTGTTCGTAATATTAGCGGAAGACTTAACGCGAGGCAAACGCAGCAATTCAGCTGCAGGTTGAAGCGAATTCGAAATAATTGATATTTCGCGTTAAAAATTCACCGTAACTAAATTGATCAAATTTAAATTAATTTTATTTATCAAATAAAAGTGAATTTTATTACATTAACCATTTGCGCTCGAGTGACTTAAATTAATTTTATTTATCAAATAAAAATGAATTTTATTACATTAATCCTTTGCGCTCGAGTGACGACTCCGAGGCGCCAATCAAAGTTTAGGTATCAAGAATTGTTAAAAGTGTAACTGTTGTACGAGTCACAAGACTGAATTTCGTACGCGTAAAATGCTCTTTGCCATGTAAAATAGAAATACAATAAGCCAGAAAAATTAATTTAGATTCACAGTTGAAATGGCTCCGAGTGCAAAGTGTTAATAGTTATTAAGTGAACGAAGCTTTATTAGTGTGTATCACACCGTGTGTCACACGTGTATCACAAGCGTAACAAATGTCAACAATTATGACAAATCTTGTCAACTCTATTCGCGCAGAAATAAATCATTTTTCGTACTATTTGTGGTCAGTGAACGCGTTAACCTGTTAAGCGGCGAATTTAGTTTTAAAAACCGCTCACAGTGTGCGGAATTAAAATCAAGCGATGACGTGTATACACGACGAACGCAGGGCACAATGATCCTATTACAAATTTTATGAAACACGAAGAAGAACTACATTTTTATTTACGAAAAGCTTAACAATTTATTTCTGAAAAGTTCTTGTTATTATAAACTTAAAAATTCTCAAATAATAATAACATACATAAACAAGAGAGACACATGTAGACATAAAAATATTAAGAATTTCAATTGAGTTCGGTGAGATATTTCTCGGAACATCTTCTCCCCCCCCCCCCCACCGTTTAAAATACTTAGCAGTTCTATTGGTAATATAAAGGGAACATCCCACAAAAAAATATTCTTATTGTATTTCATTAAAATTTCGAGTTTTCATAGTCAATGGTAATTTGATGCTTTTAACGACGAGTAAACACGTCGAACGCGCCGTAATAGAGAATCGTTTTGACGTGTATAGACGACAAACGTGCTTAACCCATTGACTGTCAACTACGAGATATCTCGTAGTAAGCGTCTGCACCAAAACTGCCAGCTACGAGATATCTCGTAGTGGGTGCTGCAAGTTTAGATTGGCTACAAATGGCTATTTGAGTTAGGAACTATTGGAAAAAGGATGAATGAAAAATGTATATAGTATAGAGAACATATATTGATCATCGATAAAAAAAAATACTGTAAATGCCATTGCAATATTATATCAGTAACTTAATATTATTACATTTTGTAAAACTTCATGTTTTCTTTAAAATAAAACCGTGGCACCCAGGGCAAGACGCGCTAAATTTGCGTGGCAGTCAATGGGTTAACTGGATAAAACGCCGCGTTCGACACGATTGGCCCATGGCCGGCGAAAACCGTGCGCTCTCGGGCCAGCAGCCGGAACAGAAAATAGAGAGGCAAGGTCTGCGATCTCGGCCGCGAAAATAAAGAAAAGGGAGAGAGGAGCGGAGAGTCGGAGATCGAGGACACGAGGAAAGGACTCCTAGCCGCGGTGCGTGCCGGTTGTGAATGAGCGGCGCAACTGTTGCCACGTGCCGTCCGGGACCGGGCTCGGACCCGGCCCGATAAATCACGCTAGGGTAGGGTGGAGCTGCGCGGCGGTGCGGGCCAGCTCGTGGTGCGCGGTGCCGGGGCCAGCTGTTGGCCGGGCCAAGCCCGAAAATCCCGAGATTCGGCGAGCGGCACCTGTCACTGGCGCGCGATCGACCGACGCGATTAAATTTTATCGAGAAAGGTGTCGGAGAATCAGAGGGGACCGCTGCGGCGTCCCTGACTGGTTCGGGAACGCATTAACCGACTTCGAGAGATAGCCGCGATGACGTTTACGAGGGGAGAAAAATTGTTTTCGTAAATTGGACACGGGTAATTTTGTCTCCGGACACGGAGTGCCGCCGCGTCGCTTCGGTTAATTGAAATTATCCCGGCGTGTTCCGCGCGGCTTTCCCATTTTGCGGTCTGCTCCGGACAACGCTGGTTCTGTGCCCCGATCCGCGAGCATCGGTGGTCCCTGCGATAAGGCGAACGCGATCGTCGCGGGACGACCGCGGTTTCATTCGGATCCCGGGAAACACAGGCGTTAAACTCGCGTTAGGAGACCGTTAACCGCGTTCGGATATTGCGTCGTGGACGTAAACGCGCGAAGTTTCTGCCTAGTTACCTCGGCGTCGGGTCTAGACTTTCCTGATGAGGCGACATTCCCGCGGAAACCGAGATATCGCTCGGCGAAATGAAACCGCGAGGAACAAAACCGCGGAACGATCGCGCTTGCCGCGTACACGGAAAGACGCTCCGCCGCGGCCGATGAAAACGAACGAGACGATTTTTAAGAGGATCCCACGCCGGCGGATGAGCTGCTTTCGAAACGCGTGGGATCGTGCTCGTCGGGTGTCGCGACACGGAATAGAAACGAACAGTGGCCCGTCGGCTAGCCTCTGGACCACGATCCAGTCTCTCTCTCTCTCTCTCTCTACGAAAATAAACCGGCCGTCCGATAAACACGAAAATAGAGCGCGCACTGCGAGCGCTGTTGCGATTTCTAGGGGATCGATGACACGTTGTGCCACCGGAGATTGATTTAGTACCTTGGGAATTTCTAACTGTAATGAATGGGGCTCGTCTTTTGATTCGTTGTCGATCGTATATTTCGAGTAATGTTTGGGAATGAGCTTATGTCGCGTTGTTTGAAGTTTGAAATTAGGTTTGGGAGATCGAACGTCCAACTCTTATAGAGGGTGTCCCAAAAATGTCTCGCAATACGGAAATGGCGGGTTTCTCGGATCGTTTGAAGCAACTTCTTCCTTTACAAAAATTTTCTCCGAGGCACCGTTAACGAGTTATTAACGAAAAACAGTGACCAATAAGAATCGAGTACGGCTGACGCGAGGCGGCGCAGCTAATCAGCGCACGAAGCCCAGTTCCGCTCATTGGCTCGGTCGCCTCGCGCCGGCTGAGCTCGCCTCGCATTGGTCACTGTTTTTCGTTAATAACTCGTTAACGGTGTCTTGGAGAAAATTTTTGTAAAGGAAAAAGTTGCTTCAAATGACCTGAGGAACCCGCCACTTTCGGATTGCGAGACATTTTTGGGACAGCCTGTAGAAAATCCAAAAGTACAGTAATGTCTCCCTAATTTACGCTCAGATTGTCGACAAAAGTGGACAATTTTGGAAGAGATGATACGATTATTTGTCTTCCTTGGGGCTCATTTTTATAGTTACGAATTGTCAACAACTATAAAAGCTGCAAGGCACGAATAATCGTATCTGCTCTTTCCAAATTGTCCATTTTTGTGGGCAAACTGAGCGTCAATTAGAGAGACATTACTGCATTGCACTATTCTAATAGCGACAGGAGAGATCCTAAGTTTAAAGTCCGAGATTATTTTAAAAAAATTAAACGTCAACTATAATAAATCGACAGTATTGCACTATCGTAACAGCATCAGAAAAGATCCTGAGATTGTGACAGGATTACGTGGACAATTAGGGTTATGTACCGATTGTTCCTGTAATTTATTAGCATTGATCTTTAAATTTTCCTTACAAAATCAGAATTGCTTTCGCAGATCTCAAAAAATGAAATTTGAACAGAGATTTGTCTCGTGCAGAAAAATGATGCACAATAATCCACGGTGTAATAACTAGGTTTGCACGCGTTTAGGACAAATTGACGAGGTTAAATGTAAAACCGTAAAGACGGAAGAATTTAATAATATCGTTTTGTTATTTTCGACTGATTAAATTGATTAAACAATGTTTATTTTGCATACAGATCCGCGGTCTAGTTGTTACAGTATATTCACAACTGTACAAAATCAAATACGTAGTTCAACTATGCACAAACAAGTGTTCACATTATTCATGCATACGAAATGTTCTGTTTTTTGAAATAACATACAACGCCTACCTTGAAAATAGGCATTCGATCATTCGCCATTCTTAGTTCCGTTTATTTTGTCGCTGTTTCATATTGCACCGATCCGTTTCCGTCATAAATGCAGAAAATCTGCAGTATCTAATAATAACCAACGCAAGCCAGGAAAGAAAATAAAAGTTTTTTAATAGGTACCTACGCGGCAAGTATTTCAAGGCTTTGTCACTAAACGTTCGCTCGAACATTCCGTTTTTAATAAAACCGTGAACAATGCCGAAAATGTGCTATTATTTCACCGGCGACAGACTTTCCGCGTGGAATTCGGCGATTTATGTTACGAAGCGTACTCCTAGATATACCACTCCCGAGCTGGTGGAAACAGTGTCTCATAAATTATTCGGCGAACGACGCGTCCCGGACTTATCGATCTATTATGTCGATCGTCCATTATCCATTCGGCGCGGCGATTAATTAGAAAATGCCCCGGCGAATAGAAACCGTACGCATAGCCCGAGGTCCGCGTCTACGGTTGACGCAACCGTCGAGCCCGAGGCGTGCCTAAAATCCTCTATGTAACACCATGTGACATAGATTCGAGATCACCTTTTTCGAAAGTCGGCCCCCATGATCGCGCCGAGTCACTTTCAGCTGATCTAGAGCCCGAGATCCCGCTCGCGAATCGTCCGTTCGTTTCGGACGCGCGGGAGCGCGTTCGATTCCAGCCGTTCCTTGATCTAGGCTAATCCTACAGATAGAGATCGAGAAAGTGTGCTCCGGAAAAATGATCATGAGAAATGGTTCCTTTCTTCGCGCGTTATGTACCGCGCCGCTTCATTTTTTATTCAAGCGGAGGATGATTGATTTCCGGATTTCGATTTCGATGGTTCTTCCTTTATGAATGGAAAAAGTTCATCCGGTTACCTTTTTTATTATTAAAGAACGAACCAAATAAAAGAGTAACGTTAAATTTATCGAATGGGACATTTAATTTTTTTTTATTAAAAGACACATCAAATGAAAGAATAACTTTGTCTTCGTCGAAAAAGATTTATTAAATTCCTTTTGTCGAGAATAAACAAAATAAAAGAATAGCTTTATATTTATCAAATAAAATGTATCAAATTCTTTTTATTCAGAAATAAACAGACTAAAAGAATAGCTTTATATTTATCAAATAAAATGTATCAAACTTTTTTATTCAGAAAGAAACAGACTAAAAGAATAGCTTCATATTTATCCAATAAGGTATCGAATCTTTTTATTCAGAAATAAACAGACTAAAAGAATAACTTTATATTTATCGAATAAGGTATCGAATCTTTTTGTTAAAAAATAAACAAACTGAAAGAACATCTAATTATCTAATATGACATTAAATTCTATGATTTTGTTTACATCTGAAGAAAAACATTTAACACGTCTTATTCGATAAATACAGAGCTAATTATATCCGAAAACGAAATTCTAAGAAAGCAACGCGTGTCAGATATCGCAGTATGTTTACTGTTAAACCCAGGTTATTATGATTCCGAAATCTCCAATGGTCAAGCGATTTCCCGTTGCATCAGAAAACTGTTCGTTATAACTCGGCTACTTAAAAGTCGGCTAATTGTACCGGGAAGCTCGGTTCGCGTTCCTCGTGTTCCAAGAAGCTGGCAAATCTCGGTCGATTTCGGAGATGTGCACGGGACGAATGACTCAATGGGAGGAAGTCGCGGCGAGCCGAGCAGCAAATTGCCGTTCCGCGGTTTCCACGGGAATCGCGCGTGCTTACCTTGATCGTCCTGTTTTCGTTTAACAACGCTCCAGAGAGTCGACGGTGTTCAGGAGCAGTCGGACAGCGGCGTCTGGGATAGGCCGACCGACACCCGCAGTCTCATTCCTGCGGGACGCCTGCTGGCCGTGTGCAAAGTGGCCGGTGTCGGCGTTCTGATCGCGATAACACCACCGCGGAAGAAATTAAAGCATTCCGCCGGCGGCCGGGGCTAGAATCTCGCAATTGAAATTCGCGAGGTCGGTCCACGTGAGAGGAGCGTGCAAGAATGCGGCGCGCAATCGCCGCGCCGGATCGGAGATATGAAGACGCGCGGACAACTATTTCTCTTCTAGCTCCGCTCCGTGGGTTCCCCGACGAAACTGTGACCGGGCGACGGAACTGTGACCCCGGCGACGGAACCGTGACCCCGGCGAAATTTCCTTCGGAAGAAATCGCGCGCGAAATCGACAGGCGGCTGGATCGTCGTGTTCCGGGCGCGTTTTGCGGAATCCGGAGCGGCCGGAACGCTATAAATACGCGCGGAACCGACGGACGGACGATCGTCCCAGCGGTGAACGTTTGAAATTCGAACTCGCGTCCCGCCGGCGCGAGGTGAACGACGTGAGACCGCCGGTCGACAGTGATCGTGGGCGCGCGCGGCCAGACTGACTTCGCTCTGCTCGTCCTCTTTCCCTCGCGGCTCGTACGTCGAGCGTCGCCGAGCGTCGTTGAGCGTCGTCGAGCGTCGGCGTCGCCTCGCGTCGTCGGCCCATTCACAGGTCCGTGGCTCGCTCAGGCGCATGAGCGCCAAAACGATTCGAAAAAGAGGGAGGCAAGGGACTCGCGAGCGCATTTTTCCCGGCTCGGGCGCGGACCTTCACCTGCTCGCACAACCACCTCTCCTCTTTTCCGAAGCTTTTCGAGCGTTCGCCAAAGGTCGCCGCGTGAAACGACGCGTCGGTCGTCTGCGATCGACGGCGATTTCATTCCGACCGCGTTGGCAACTAGGGTTGTGGAGCCAGTTACTGTGGGGTAGCCAATCGTTGCGTTTTTTGATTTATTTCCAAGCATAATTCACTGTATATGCATCGTAGAAGGCGTGTCAGATTTTTTTCTTTAAATTTTATTCGATTATTTATTTGTTGAAATTAAATATGTAGAGTGCGGAAGTTCTTGAAATACCGCAGAAATTGTTTCAATTTTTTGATACTGGATTCGCGAAATTTTCTGAGAAGCTAATCTGAATAAGCTTAAGAAAATAGTGAAGATCGATATTCAGTAAAATAAATCGTTGTAACGAAACACGATCTAATGAAAATGAAAATGAAAAATGAAAATTGTAAGAAGTGGGAGCCTAGTAAAAATTCTATTCTCTTTTTAATGCAATAAAAACTCTCTTATCCGGACATTTATTTTTACAATATTCTGGTATCCAAATATTCAATTATCTAAGCATCGCGTTATTTAGACACATTACCACTTAGCAGAGAACTTGAATGAAATTTTTAGACAATGGAACGTTTTTGTAGCAAGATATTACAAAAATATACATTCAGATTATACAGAGTGTCACAAAAGGTCTCGCAATCCCGAAATAAGGGGTTCCTGAGGCCATTTGAAGCAACTTTTTCCTTAGCGAAAATGTAATCCGAGGCTTCGTTTGCGAGTTATTAACGAAAAACACTGACCAATAAGAGGCGAGCTCGGCTGGCGCGTGGCGGACCAGCCAACGCGCGCACGAAGCTCAGCTCCGCTCATTGGCTCGGCCGCCACGCGTCAGCTGATCCCGCCTCTCATTGGTCTCTGTTTTTCGTTAATAACTCGTAAACGAAGCCTCGGATTGCATTTTCGCTAAGGAAAAAGTTACTTCAAATAACCTCAGGTACCTCCATTTCCAAACTGCGAGACATTTTTAGGACATCCCGTAGAGATTCTAACGTACTTTCAAACCTCTTGCAATTGAGTTCAAACATTTTTATTTTGCACAAAGATCCGCAGTCTAGTCATTAGTCCCATAAATAAATGATTACAGCCTCGGATGATCTGCGATTCGAGCTACCATTTCTAATGAACACGATGAACGAATTCTCTAATTCCAGCATGTATCGAGCACGTAATGACGTAACGCAATTGGTCCGCGTAAATCGCAGACGTCCTCCGAAGGTGCGGGATCGCGAGACCGCCGGAAGTCCGCTTAAGCCGAAAAGATAACAAATTTCATTTTGAACCGAGAAAGAGCTTCGGCCGCTTAATGACATTCGGCCGGTGTTCCGGCCATAAGCCGTATCCAAGTAAGAATCCCGGGACATTTATCTCGAGATTAGGCAAGAGCACATGCTTCCACAAATCTGCCCCGGTCGGCGAAATCGGCGCGGTCGCTGGCGCTGGCACCGAGCACCGAGGCTCTGTCAGCTGCAAATAAGATCATCCATTACGGGCTTCCAGGGAGAGGTCAGCCCATTCTTGACCATGGCTGCGTTTACGAGCGACGGAAGGAACGTAGACGTACCCGGAAAATGTTCAACTCCGCGAAGATCGGAGCCAAGCGTCGACGAACGGATTTTTCGGCTCTCGTCGGCGCAGCCGAAAAATCCACGCAATCGGTGATGGACGACGATATTTTTTGACGATGTCGCGTGGACAAGAGAAAGCTAGCTTTTCAGCGGAGAGGGTGGCGAATGAGGCGCCGTGAAACAGCGAAATTTTTGCGCGCGATGGAAACCAGCGGAGGATGTGAAGCTAGTTACCACGTGGTTGCCTCGGGAAATTAGATTCTGCGTCTGGAAAATCGAGGGTAGCAATGAGACAGTTCTTGTGTATTGATTTTTAAGCTGAGAATACATCTAGTAACTTTGTCATTTATCTTTAAAATCTTCCGTAATTCTTTGAACAATGAAAAGGGGTACAGTCTTGATCTATTTTGAGTAGTAATTTATTTGGTGATTAATTTGATATCTTTTACAATTGGATTGCATTAGTTTCCAAGAGTAACAATAAGTCATTTATTCTCGTTTTTTTAACGAGTGTTATTGTAATATCTGTCGCAACACGCGTGCTGAATAAATAACTCGTAAATGTATCTTTACAATCCGAATAATTGTATACTATTACCCGCCGTTTCAACGGGTTCCGTTAACCTAGTATTAAAAGACTGCAGTTTTCTATGCAAGTGCTCATTTCTGCATCAATTGTTATATTAAAATCTGAAGAAGGAATAAAGTTCGTACATAAACTAGACAATCTGTCGCGATGAACATGAAATTACAACACAATTAATTTTTGTTAACATGAATCTTTATCTGCAATTTACAAACTCCTCTATGTGCCATGAATGCAACAAATCCGCGGTCTAACGATTAACTTTACCGTTCCTTACGTGCATCCGCAAAATTAGCAATACTAATTATAATTATTTTTTGTCTTTTTTCTAGATAACGACTTCACTGTGTCTTGCGGTTTTTTTTAGTGCAACAGAGCAATACACTTTTTCAAGAGCAACAATAAGGTGAGCAAAATTGCACTGAATCGTTTCACTTCGAATAGAGTTTTACGTTTTTTCCTATGCCACCTGCACTTTTTAATTACACGTACACGACTTATAAGTGGACTAGACGTACGCGTGTCTCCGAACAAAGTACGTAATTGCTGGTCCGAAACGAAACCGCAGAAAACCGCGTCGGGAACAGGTTCGCCAGATTTCGATCGGCTGTTCCCAGAAAACGTCGAGGGGGCGTGCGCGGATGAAATATGTTTCGGAATACGTTTGCGACTTTATCGTTGCGGTACTGGGAACATCGGCGAATGGGAAGCGTAGGTCGGTCATAACGCGTGTGCTAGGGACAAACAAATCTTCGTGGCCGGCGATTACAGGTGAAATATTCGCGGCGGCGCGCGTCACATATTTCCAGAGGCCGAGGTGTTCAAGCCTTCGAGCCGCGGGGCCGTGAATTTGAAATTATGCGCGGTCCCCGATGCGCCATTAAGCATCGTTCGCCAAAGAAGAAGTCCGGGACCCGCTGTCATCGAGTCCGCTGGAATCGTCGTCGCCAGAGACCCGAGGAAACAGAGGAATTACGAAACGCCGGCCATTGGACGCCAGATGAAGCGACGAAGTTATGATAGAATCGAAGAACTTTTCATAGAAATCCGATAAATCGATGATCTGTTTTTGAAGCTGAAATGTTCCAGAATAAGGGAAAAATAGAGAGAATTAATAGAAAATTTCTATTAATCTCGAAATCTCTTAAATTGTGATTTATCCAATGCCAGTTAGATTTTTTTTTATAACACGTTATACGTCAATTCTCGTAGATATTGGCATGCCGATTTTAAATCCGTTCGCATAATTGATCCATCGTTTCAGGATTTTGAAAAAAATCATCGCTCGACGAACAAATCACGATTTCGTTAGCTTTTCACTTAAATCGATTTTTTTCGAAATCTTGAACAGGTAGATCAATTTTACGAGATTTAGATCACAATTTTTTTTTAGATTAAGATCAATTTTAAGATCAGCGTGTCAAAATCTACGAAACATGATCTATAACGTGTCATGAAAAAAATCTAACTGTACTTGGTACGGTATAAATCATAATTTAGAGTATACTTCAAGATTGAGATAAATTTTCAAGGTTACAAAATAAATCTCTATTTTTCTCCGATTCTGAAACGTTTCAGCTTTAACGTAGAAAAAATCGCTTTAGCTCGTATCTATCATTAGTTCTTTCAACAACTTCGTCGCTTCGCCGCGCTGCCGATCTTTAAAAACTTAATTAACACGTTCCGTGCCACGTGTACCATCGATGGTACACGCTTGCATGTTTACTTAGTGAACTGAACAAATTGTTTACAAGAAATTTAGAACCGAAGAATCAATTTCCACCGCAAGAATGGGCGTTGATAAGTTTTTGTTACGTTGTTATGTGTACGAGAATTAATAATTGCACGTAATACATCAAGTTTTAGTAAAATATCAAAGTGTGAAGATTCGAGTAAAAAAAGCTCGGCACGGAACGTGTTAATAATCGAAATCTACGCGACCGATTGCCTCATCGGTTTGAGATCGAGAGCCCGGCCCGGCGTGATCGGCGGTGGTCCCGGTGAATCGATCGAGACGATCGGCGCGATCCTCCACGAAATTTTCGTGCGGCCCATTCGAAGCACGAAAAACTTGTCATCGAAAACCAAAAAACGATGATCGAGCACCCGGCCGGCCGCTCTCACGCGGCCGTCCGATCGATAGATCGGCCCCGGGGAAGGGGAGAAAGGCGGCGGCGTACGGCACTGAGGCGGATAACCCTCTTTTTTTCGCGTCGTCCGGCGATTACGCATTACGCAAGTGCGTAAGAACGCGCGGAACTCGCGCGTGACTTGCTTTGGAGAAAGGTACATACTTCTACGTACGGAGACAAACAAAACCGCGGCCGTATCGCGCTGCCGTTTCGCTGCCGTTTCTTCGAACGTTATTGCACGTAACGCGTCGCCGTCGGCCAGAAAACTCGGGTCTACGAGCCGGGGAATTCGACAATCCGGCCACCAAAAAAAGGAAACACCACGAGGCGCAAACGTGTCCATGGCCGAAGGAAGATCAAAGGAGTCGCGCGAACGTGGGACGATCGTTAACGAATCATCGAATTCGGAGCGGTCATTTTGTCAGAAATTTGCGCACGTTATACAGTAATGTCTCTCTAATTGACGCTCAGATTGTCCACAGAAGTGGACAATTTGGGAAGAAGAGATACGATTATTCGTATCTTGCGGTTCGTTTTTGTAGTTACGAATTGTTAACAATTATGAAGAACGAGCCGCAAGGCTCGAACAATCGTATCTTCTCGTCCCAAATTGTCCACTTTTGTGCACAATCTGAGCGTCAGTTAGGGAGATATTAGCGTACAGTAACGACTCTCTAATTGACGCCCAGACTGACCACAAAAATGGACAATTTGGGAAGAGGAGATACGATTATTCGAGCTTTGCAGCCAGTTTTTATAGTTGTTGAGAATCCATAACCATAAGAAATGAGTCACAAGGCTCGAACAATCGCATCTTCTCTTCCCAAATTGTCCATTTTTGTGCACGATCTGAGCGTCAGTTAGGGAGGTATTAGCGTACAGTAACGACTCTCTAATTGACGCCCAGACTGACCACAAAAATGGACAATTTGGGAAGAGGAGATACGATTATTCGAGCTTTGCAGCCAGTTTTTATAGTTGTTGAGAATCCATAACCATAAGAAATGAGTCACAAGGCTCGAACAATCGCATCTTCTCTTCCCAAATTGTCCATTTTTGTGCACGATCTGAGCGTCAGTTAGGGAGGTATTAGCGTACAGTAACGTCTCTCTAATTGACGCCCAGACTGACCACAAAAATGGACAATTTGGGAAGAGGAGATACGATTATTCGAGCTTTGCAGCCAGTTTTTATAGTTGTTGACAATCCATAACCATAAGAAATGAGTCACAAGGCTCGAACAATCGCATCTTCTCTTCCCAAATTGTCCACTTTTGTGCACAATCTGAGCGTCAGTTAGGGAGATATTAGCGTACAGTAACGTCTCTCTAATTGACGCCCGGACTGACCACAAAAATGGACAATTTGGGAAGAGGAGATACGATTATTCGAGCTTCGCAGCCAGTTTTTATAGTTGTTGACAATCCATAACCATAAGAAATGAGTCACAAGGCTCGAACAATCGCATCTTCTCTTCCCAAATTGTCCACTTTTGTGCACAATCTGAGCGTCAGTTAGGGAGATATTAGCGTACAGTAACGTCTCTCTAATTGACGCACGGACTGACCACAAAAATGGACAATTTGGGAAGAGGAGATACGATTATTCGAGCTTTGCAGCCAGTTTTTATAGTTGTTGACAATCCATAACCATAAGAAATGAGTCACAAGGCTCGAACAATCGCATCTTCTCTTCCCAAATTGTCCACTTTTGTGCACGATCTGAGCGTCAGTTCGGGAGACATTACTGTAATCTGTTCTATTAATTCTGAACAATGTGAGAATAATCTTTGTCAAAACACTTGCCTCCCCTCGTCTTAAATTTCCATTCTTACAGAAATAATTTGAGGAAATTTATTATTTATCGTTCCATTCTGTCAATTTGATATCAGAGGATAGACTGTGTAGTAGATGACACACGAGAAAATCGATTATATAATTTAATTAAAAAGTTTTTAAAAGCACTTTTTATACGTTAAATTAATAAATTTCAATTTAAGAATTCATTATTGACGCGATTACCGAATATTGATCTTCATTCGCTCAGTACTTTCCGCGAATTCAGTATGCGGTTTATTTTTATAGTTATAAATTGTCCACAATTAGAAAAACGAGCCGCAGGGCTCGAACAATCGCATCTTCTCTTCCCAAATTGTCCATTTTTTAGCACAATCTGAGCGTCAATTAGAGAGACATTACTATATACTTTGAACAGAAATCCGCAAACTACACTCGCCGCGAATAGAATGTTGTCAGTTTTTCAAACGGAACAACTTTCTTTAATTTGGTCCGACTGGCATGAATTTTTTTGAGATGCTAGTCCGACCAGTTTGTTAGAAAATAAGAAAAAAGAGTCTATTTTCGTTTGCAATTGCTTGGAATCATACAAAAATTAAGGAATGATGCTCTTTCGACGTTTTTATCCGTGTAACGAAAATTTAAAAAATTGGTCGTCCACGACGTGAGCTGTAGAAAATTAAAGGTAGCACGAATCTGCAGTTTCTTTAAATCTTTCAATACCTGTAGCTTTAATTCGCGTTAATTGATTTCGATAAAAGTTTTAGTATTCGTATGAATTATCGAGATCAACGAAACGCATTTCTCAAATTTTCATTACAGGCTCAGATAAAAGAGTTAGAAAAACGTCAAAATTTGCAACTAAAAAATGAATATAACTAGCATTGCAAAATTTCCTTGGACAACATCGACGTACAATAAATTCTCCCTAATTTTCCTTCAGCTTGTAAACAAAACAGGACAATTTGGGCAGAGAAGATACGATTATTCGAGCCTTGCATCTCGTTTTTATAATAATTGTTGACAATCGATAACTATAAAAGTGTGCCGCGAGGCTCGAATAATCGCATCTCCTCTCCCCAAATTGTCCATCTTTGTTTACAAGCTGAAGGAAAATTGGGGAGTATTTGAAAATGCTTGCTTGGACACGCGCCTTCTCGAGCCCCCTTCGAAGACGTTCGTATTATAATCGAATTCGACGCGAGTCTAATTAGAAATTCCGTCTGGTGCATAACGACGACGTTAGATGTTGGCTCGCAAGACAAAAAAAAGTCAATCATCCGGCGATCGTGAAAGTTTTCTCGGGAGCAGCCGGACGCCGTTTCACGGTCGATCGAGGCAAATCGCGCGTTTAGCATGATAATCGGCTGGCCGTCGTCTTCGTCGACGACGCGTCGGAGAAACGACACCGTGAACCCACGGTTTTTCTGATGCCGGAGCGGCGCGTCCTCGGCGCGTGCATCATTATCGCGCGACCCAGTTTTCCGCGCACGGTTAATTAAATCTTTTTGCACCGGCTGATCGATCGAAATCGGGCCGCGGGATGGGACCGGCCATTAAACGCTCGTTACGTCTCGTTTTCGTGCCGGCAGCAACGCCGCCGCCCGAAAACTACAGAAGAAATTACGCTTAATTGCAGGACCCGGGCCCCGTATCTGCGCCCGCCATCGCGTTACATCGGTGACAACGCGTCGATCACATGCTTGTTTGTCATTTACAAATCACACGATGTCGCGCGCCGATTGTCTCCGCTCCACTGGTTCTTTGCTAAAATGCTTTCTGACGTACAAACAACAGTTTCACCTTAATTGTACTAATTATTTGCTAGCTTGAAGTTCCGTTGATCGTTCGGAACCGCAGCGAATTTCAGGAAAAGATGCACCGGACCGCCCTTTTTTCGAACCGCGTTTTTCTTTTTTCAACGAGAACTACGGAACGCGACTCGAATGTCACGGATCCGAATTTCGACGTGAAAGAAAGCACATGCCGGAGAAACGGCGAACAATAAATTATGACTTCTTCGCGCGACGTTACGCGGACTTAAGGCAGTAATTATTTTAATAGGGCGCAAGAGTTAAGTGCAACGTGTCACGTTTTCGCGAGATCAGTGACCCCTTAATTTATATTATCGCGCCAGTCGCGCGAGCGGGACTTTAAATTGAATTTAACAAATATGGCGAGGGCTTTAATTTGAATTTAATAAGCGTACGAAGATTTTTCGTTACGTTGTCCCGCATTCGCGAGCACCAGAAACTTTTCCAGTTACCGTACGTAATGAACGTATAATCTCCTCGCTACCAGGAAACGATCAACGCCGCAGCGATTCTGGGCTCTGATCACAAAATAAAACACGAGGCTGTGGACTAATTAAATGTGTCGAAGCTGTTACCGATTTCTTGATTGATTCTGGAAATTAACTTTTCTCGGAACGCGCTGGAACAGCCTAATTACGAAGATGAATGCAAATTTCCGTTTGAAGAATATGTGCAACTGCCGTTTTGCTATCGCACTGATAAACTTCCGGGGAAAACTAAACGATGATACAATTTGTTAGATAATACAGAAATACATCGAGTTTAGTCTCATGCGTCAATGTATGGAATTTTCCAGATCTTGTCGTCGAGGCGACAATTACAATAATTACTTTCGTTTTACCCATTCTTGATTATCATTTTGCCACCGAGTCTTTTATCGCTTACGTTTTCATTTGATACATTTAATTATCATTTTTCGATTCAGCCTCTTATCGTTTACGTTTTCATTTCATACAGTTAATTATCTTTTTTTTTATTCAGCCTCTTATCGTTCACGTTTGCATTTCATACACTTAATTGTTATTTTTCGATTCAGCCTCTTATCGTTTACGTTTGCATTTCATACACTTAATTGTTATTTTTCGATTCAGCCTCTTATCGTTTACGTTTGCATTTCATACACTTAATTGTTATTTTTCGATTCAGCCTCTTATCGTTTACGTTTGCATTTCATACACTTAATTATCATTTTTTTGTTCAGGCTCTTATCGTTCACGTTTGCATTTCATATATTTAATTATCATTTTTCCATTGAGCTTTTTATTGTTTACGTTTCCATTTCACACACTTAATTATCATTTTTTGATTCAGCCTCTTAACATTTATGTTTTCATTTGACACACTTAAATATAATTTTTTTTATCGAACCTTTTACATTGTTCACGTTTTCATTTAATACGCGTTGCGACAGTTTTCACTAAAAAGAAAATGCAGTTCTCGCTTGCAAAGAAAGTGCAACTAAGCTTCTTATCGTTCACGTTCCCAATTCAATCCACTTAATTACCATTTTTCCATTAAGCCTCTCATCAATTCGCCAACATAACTCATCGAATCGCGCAGGATGCTCGGGACAGCGAACTGCAGCGATTGATAATTTAAAAAGATGGACTTTCCTGGAGACGAAGCTCGCCGATGAAATGCCCATCAAACGACCGAACCTCTGAAACGAAAATCAGGGAGCCTGCCAATAAATAAATCCTCGGGCAATATTTCTTTCGTCGGATGTTCGGAGAATCGTGTATCCCCGGGATGAAGTAATTATTAATCAACGTGGAACACAGCGTCGCCGTCATAAATCGAGGGCGGCAAAACCGCGCGCGCGTTTCGTATTACACGGCCGACGTAATTTCGCGTTCGATTGGTCAACCTCGTGGAAAGCCGGGCCCCGGGATCGAGCGGATCCGTTGCGAAATCCGTCGATCGTTAAACGTCGCATCTTCTTAAACAAACCTTTGCAGCCGCCGTGTCCGCCGTGGCCAAGATCGCGATCGCGATCGAGAGATCACGGGCTGGGCGATCCGATAAAGTTGTCGAGATCGTTAAGAGAAATAAAGCGAGGCGACGAGGGGCCTTGGAGGGGGCCGGGCGCAAACGGCGCGGCCCGGCCCGGCCGTGAGTGTTCTCACGTAAAAGTGGCCGCCGCGTTAATTTTCGTTGCACGCGTTAATGCACACGGTCCGAATCGGCTCGCTTTCCGATCCCCCGTAATTACACCGATTATCCGCGGCGAGCGTGCATGTCCAGGCAGTTCGAGACATAAATTACACAGGACCGCCGTTACACGGCCGGATCGCCACGAACCGAAAAGGAACCGCATCGTCGCGTGGTGTACACATCGGGGACCTCTCGTCCCACCTTCCGTGACTGCACTTTCCCGGCCAATTAGAACCGGCCACTTTCGTTCGCCTATCAACCCGATTTTTCCTGCGCGGCCCATTGTCCGAGGGGATCGCGGGAACGAACTTTCTCGCCGCGACCAAACTTCGCGCGCGCCTGTTAGGAGACGGCCGGCATTTTCTTATTGTTTTGGAAAGCCCCCTGTGTGGACCAACGGGATACAGTCATGCGTGCGTTGCAGTCAGAATCTCGAACATTTAAAAGCTTTCGATCTCTTTCGAACTCGCAAGGCTCGTGTGCCATGCTCGCCTGACACGTAATCGACGAAGTAATACATCGGGACTTAAAAATATCTACAGTCGGAAAAGAACGTTTGACACAGCATGACGATCCACTGGTTACTCTAAATAGATCGGACCACATCTGCAGACTTAAAGGACACTATATAGAGTGTCCCAAAATTATGGTACGTCCGGGAAATGAGGGGTTCCTGAGGTTATTTGAAGTAACTTTTTCCTCAGCGAAATTGCAATCCGCGGCTTCGATTATGAGTTATTAGCGAAAAGAAGTGACCAATCAGAGGCGAGAGCGGCTGGCGCGAGACGGCCGAGCCAATCAGCGGAACTGAGCTTCGTCCACTCGTTGGCTCGTTGGTCGCTTTGCGCCAGCCGAGCTCGCCTCTCATTGGTCAGTGTTTTTCGTTAATAACTCGCGATCGATGCCTCGGAACAAATTTTTGTAAAGAGAAAAGTTGCTTCGAATGACCTCAGGAAGCCCTCTTTTGCGGGAAGTACCGTATTTTTGGGATACCCTGTATAATAGATTCAAATGACAGATTACAATATAAAATAGATTTAATAGATTCAAACGACAGATTACAATGTATAATAGATTCAATAGATTCGAATGACAGATTACAATATACAATAGATTCAATAGATTGAAATAATAGATTACAATTTACAATAGATTCAATTGATTCGAATAACAGAATTGTCTCATATTTTTATCTGAACGTATTATTATCATAAAATATGCCTCGTATCATAGTCTCACATCGCCTCTGGCAATTACTGGCAATTACTGGAAATTCTACTCGAGAATCGATTGCAATTTTCTATGAACATGAGAAACAAAAATTTTCGAAATCTTTATGGATTTTATCTTGTACACATGTTTTTTGGTCTGCAGAAGTAACAGATTCATGTTCCTATAGTTGACGAATTGAGATAAGAGTATATTTAGTGTACATTAACAATACAAACAGAAAACTAATTACATAACATAAAATAACGCAGATATATTAACTAATTTGACAACAACAAAATGACAGATATAACAACTCGAGAACAGATACGATTCACCAGAAATGACATAAAGTATCGCTAAATTGAACCAATTAAAAAATGCGCGCCTTCTATCACGTAAATATGACCCTGTGTAGAAAATATATAAATTCATAAATGTGCATAAACTGTGACACTTACAACAGAGGATAATATCTAGACCGCAGGGCTCTCTCTCTCTCTCTCTCTCTCTCTCTCTCTCTCTCTCTCTCGTGCAAAATAAAACTTGTCTCGTCTCTCAATAATTTCGCTTTTCTTAAATACTTCCGATGTTTTTCCCACTTTGCGCGTCGCTCAATCAATATTGTCCTAAATATAAAAATCCGCGGTCTAAGAACGTGTAGTCAGCTGAAACTTCGCCCAACGTTGTAATACGAACTGACCCTATTACCGAACCTTTCAAGCCCAGTTAAGATCAACGATTTCCTCTTGTTTTCTCGCCCTCGCCTCGACAAAGTGCACCATCGATAGCCGTAATTCCTGCGGGCAAAAACGAGCTGACAACTTCCCGAAATTCTACGAAACTTATAACTGGTTCCGCGAAAACGTCGGTGACCCATAAACGCGGGAAGATCGATCAATCGGCACGTCGAGAGTGCTCGGAGCGAAGTAAACGGCTCGCCGCGGGTCTTCTCTTTTGAAACACTTTTGTCAGCGATCCAAACACCGCCGCCGGTATCCTTGGAAAAACGTCTCCGCCGCCCAGGAGGGAAAAGCGGCGCGGATAAAAAGAGATCGTTAAAAAGAGCGGAGAAATTATGTAACCAAGATTAAGGTGAACTTTACGATGTCCGTGGGCAGAACCGAGGGCAGAGCCGAGGGCAGAACCGAGGGCGAAACTTTCCAGCGATTCTAACGACATAAGAAGTGCCCGACCTAGGGAGGTAAAGTACCCGAGAAATTTTATAATCCTCGAGCATCCTACAAATCCTCTCGCTCTGTCTGTATTTCTACCCCTCGAGTTCCTCGAAGGTGAAACTGATTACTTGTTTCACGAGCTCGTTCCCCGTGAAACGGTTCCTCCATCGCGTAGAAACGATACTGATCTTCTAAAGTGCAATTGTCTGAATCGGGCGTCGTTCCTGTTAAAGGGAGAGCTTCTAGTAAGACCGTGAAAATGAGGAAGATCTTCGGCAATTTTGTTATAACGTAAAACATTCTTCAAAAGTTCTTGTCACTTTCCGTACAGAATATTCTCTGACGTTTCAGGATACATTGTTAAAGGGAGAGCCTAAAATAAATCGTTAAAATGAGGAATTGATCTTCGAAAAAATTAGCAATTTTTTTTATAACAATCAAGATACACACATTTTTTGTTTATAATGCGGAATACGCGTCGTGCGAATCTAAATCCTATTTAAAAAAAATTCGAGAAGAACGATGATACGCGGCTCTTAACAGAAATGAGTGATCCTTGCGAAAAAATTTTATTTCGATTATGCAATAAACATAGTTTGGATAATTAATATTATGAATCAAGCAGGGGTTTCTACGACGCGTGTTTCTATTCTGAAATGAACCTCCGTCTAATTTGTTTGTTCTAGACCAGGGGTGTCAAATTCGCGGCCCGAGATGAACATTTTTGATGTCAAGTATCAGGACGTAAACAATAATTTAACTTTATATATTATTGGAAATGGGTAGATAAATAAAAGTAAAACGCAGTGAATTAAACTTATCCCTTTTAGTTTATTAATTTGCTGTACGAGGAAGGACCGTCTTTACTCTCCTGATTGCTCCAGGAGACTGAAGACTATTCACAAAGACGAAACCAAAAACGTCACCTAAAGACAAAGAGCACTCTGTTCTATATACATATGAAATCATTGTTTATCTAATGGTACTCTGGCGAGACTCTCGGCGTCGATTCGTTTTTGTAACTTATATGCTAGAAGGAAAAACTTCTGAGTATTCAAAAGAGAGAAAATAATCCAATATATATGTTTATTACAATGTACTAGGCAAAATAAAAATATTTGTTTCTATGAACATTGATTCTTTTTTTGCGGCCCACCTAAAGTTAAGCATTGTTTATTTGGCCCAAGTTAGCTTTTGAGTTTGACACCCCTGTTCGAGACGGATGGAAAAAAAGCTAGAATCGTTCACGGAGAACAAGATTTATCATTTCAGTAAATAAAAGTCGATAGAATGCAACGAAAAAAAATGTATCTTGAAGCGTCACCGAAATATGAACGATAAATGACGGAAATTTTCATCGATGTTCTACGTTATCAAAAAATTGCCTAAAATCGTCCTTATTATAAAGGTTTATTCGAGGCCGCCTTGCGTTAAGGAGTGCTCGTTTTCTACGTGAAACGGAATTATCGATTCGGCTTCGGCTCGAAAGGACTGTTAAAAGCAGCTCGAACGACACCTGTTGCTCTCGGCCTGGCAGGACGGAATTTCGTCGGACAACGTGCGCCGATTTTCGTCGTGTCTCCACGCCCCGGACAATATTTCACTTCGCCGATCGTAACACGCGTCGGCTCCATAAACGTCGTTCACGGAGAATTAAGTGGGTTGCTATAGGACAGACGTATTATTTTATTTCGCCCTCTGATCGCTTGTTATTCGTCTCGCTTTGTTCCCGTGCTTCATTAGCAATCCTGTCACGATCGCATCTCCTCTCGCTGCTCGAAAAGTTATTTCATAAGAGCCACGGACGGTAGCTGTTTACCTCTGACCTTCCCCCGAGCTGTTCTAGTAGCGAAGGGGAACGTTAGGAAACGTCTGTTTACGACAGAAATTGTAACTGAACTTTGAACATTGTAACTTCCTTTCTGCGTTCTGTTTCCTCTCGGGAATGTTACATACTTTGTACATATTTAAGATGTATAAGATATCTCAGGCATCTCGAGAGAAGTATGAAATAGGTGCTTTGTGTGAAAACAGAAGCGTTGTTTTGTCCTAAATAACTTGTAGATTTCTTTTTTTATTTTTTCTCTTTCTGATATTATGCAACTGTTTTCATATGAAATTGTCAGACGGACTTCTTTTGTCAAGCGTATGAGTATTTTCCTTATTACGAGAAACAGGGCGTGTTATTGTCTACTAACACGTGTATTGCGTACTGGCTAATTTTATTGTCAAGGATAAATTAGTGTCAAATTTACAATAACTTTATAACCCATTCCACTTGTCGTCTTGACATTTTGCCACGCACAAATTACATTTTAAGACTTAGGTGAAAATTTTCGATTTTCTGAATTTTTCTCTTTCCGTTTCTGATATTATGCAACTGTTTCCATATGAAATTGTCCGACGGACTTCTTTTGTCAAACGTATGAATATTTTCCTTATTACGAGAAACAAGGCGTGTTATTGTCTACTAACACGTGTATTGCGTACTGGCCAAGTTTATTGTCAAAGATAAATTAGTGTCAAATTTACAATGACTTTATATTATATAAGGTGAAAATTTTCGTTTTTCTGATTTTTTCTCTTTCCGTTTCTGATATTATGCAACTATTTCCATATGAAATTGTCAGACGGACTTCTTTTGTCAAACGTATGAGTATTTTCCTTATTACGAGAAACAAGGCGTGTTATTGTCTACTAACACGTGTATTGCGTACTGGCCAAGTTTATTGTCAAAGATAAATTAGTGTCAAATTTACAATAACTTCGTATTATATTAGGTGAAAATTTTCGTTTTTCTGATTTTTTCTCTTTCCGTTTCTGATATTATGCAACTGTTTCTATATGAAATTGTTAGACGGACTTCTTTTGTCAAACGTATGAGTATTTTCCTTATTACGAGAAACAAGGCGTGTTATTGTCTACTAACACGTGTATTGCGTACTGGCCAAGTTTGTTGTCAAAGATAAATTAGTGTCAAATTTACAATAACTTCGTATTATATTAGGTGAAAATTTTCGTTTTTCTGATTTTTTCTCTTTCCGTTTCTGATATTATGCAACTGTTTCTATATGAAATTGTCAGACGGACTTCTTTTGTCAAACGTATGAGTATTTTCCTTATTACGAGAAACAAGGGGTGTTATTGTCTACTAACACGTGTATTGCGTACTGGTTAATTTTATTGTCAAGATAAATTAGTGTCAAATTTACAATAACTTTATAACTCATTCCACTTGTCGTCTTGACATTTTGCCACGCACAAATTACATTTTAAGACTTAGGTGAAAATTTTCGATTTTCTGATTTTTTTTCTTTCCGTTTCTGATATTATGCAACTGTTTCTATATGAAATTGTTAGACGGACTTCTTTTGTCAAACGTATGAATATTTTCCTTATTACGAGAAACAAGGCGTGTTATTGTCTACTAACACGTGTATTGCGTACTGGCCAAGTTTGTTGTCAAAGATAAATTAGTGTCAAATTTACAATAACTTCGTATTATATTAGGTGAAAATTTTCGTTTTTCTGATTTTTTCTCTTTCCGTTTCTGATATTATGCAACTGTTTCTATATGAAATTCTCAGACGGACTTCTTTTGTCAAACGTATGAGTATTTTCCTTATTACGAGAAACAAGGCGTGTTATTGTCTACTAACACGTGTATTGCGTACTGGCTAATTTTATTGTCAAGATAAATTAGTGTCAAATTTACAATAACTTTATAACTCATTCCACTTGTCGTCTTGACATTTTGCCACGCACAAATTACATTTTAAGACTCGGATGAAAATTTTCGAAAGCGTGACTTACGCCGTTATGTTGCTAACAATTAGACCGCGAATTTTATGCGATTACGACAAAAACGAGTATGTCAAATACAAAACGTGAAAGCAGTTCAACGAATCGAAAGGCTATCGTTGCGTTCTTTTCAACAATTATTAAAGGAAGAAAGACACCTTCGTCAAACATTTCTACCTTTTTGCCTTCGAGAACTTTTACTTCGCACGAAATTACAGCGCAGTCCAAATCGCGACAGAAATAAATCCAATTTTGCCGTTTCGTCGGACACGTCCCCGGCATTACCGTAATCCCGGTTTTAACGAAGCTCTGAAATATTCGTTGATTTAGCATGGAAATTGGCGTCTGGCAAATCGAATTTCTGGCGGAATAATGGCGAACGGTTTTGAAACGGCACGAGCGCGGAAGAAAAAGATCGATGCCGGCTATCGGAGCGTCTCCGTCGGACAATGGACACGCTATTGGCGATACGCGTGTAATTTCCAGACGGCCGGGGACAGGACGAAACAAAGGACGATTGTTCTCCGTCGCGCGCCGCGGACGCTCTCGCGGGGGATAAATCCTCGGCGGATCGATCGATCGGCCGCCGCAATTTAGCGACAGCCCTACCGACCACTGGTAATATAATGCTATTTACGACTGGCTTCTAATTAGAAACAGATAAGAATTCGATCCGCCGCGGGCTGCGACGCGCTGATTCGCAGGAGCCGATCGAAACGCGGCCGCGTCGATCAAACGAAATTACCATTAATTGGCTCGAGACAATTTTCCCACCCGCGTTCGCGTTTCCCTGCAGAAAATCAGACGCGATTGTCGCTCTCGTAATTAAGCGGGGACATTGGGAAATTATTAATAGCCGGCGAAAATGAGTGACATGCTCGGAGAACGATAAAGTCTGGACAATTAAAATGGCACGGTTCCGTTGGTTGCTGCGAACATTTCCCCGATGGTTTTGTTATCTTTTCGGGTCTCTTAATGAACTTTTAAGCGAAGCGCATTGCGAAATAGGCGAAATGTTTCTGTTTAGGAAAGTATGAATTGTTATTGACGTGACGCTGACTCTCCGATAAATTGATAATAGAAGAATGTTTACTATGCGGGGCAAAGATGGCGCCACGGGCTCCGATCCGAGCCATCGGCTCCCGCTTTTCCCCTATTTCGCCATTTCTGGCACGGACGAGAGTCGATAGTCCGTCTCGAGAGCAGGAATACATTATAGTTCGCTTGAACGCGAAAAAATGGCTAAAAAGTCTGTCCTCGAAAAAGAACTTGTTTATTCTCGAATTAATTAAATCTTCGAAAATGGAAATTGCACGCTTCGCGTATTCTTTTTTCTCGGTCATCGTTTCTCATTTATTTTAATACAAAGCATAATCGTACCTTTAGAGATTGCATCTGTTTCTTCATTTCGTTCTTCGGACAATTACAACTGCCGATGTCGTCGATCAAATCTTTATAATAGTGCGAATTTCCGATCGTTCCATTTTCAACAAAATTAATTTCTAATAAAAGTTTTTAATACTTTTTAGAGCCGACGATGATTTCTTTAAACAAACGAGACGCGTCACTTTTCAACAAAGAAAAAAACAGAACGGTAAAATATTAAGCCAATGTAAGCTTATTGAAAATAATAAGCTGTTAAAGCTGGCGATATTATTAACTACAAATTCCATCCTTGTCAATCTAATAATACAAATCACACTTTGTTTAACACGTTAAGTGCCGAACGTCAACCCCAATAATTCTCACAATGTCAAAGTCATTGAATCAATGACATCGTTACTACATAAAATAAATAAAATACATAAAAATTCTAGTAAAAATTCTAGTTCGTTCGAATATGTTAGAAATATAATGAATTTGAAAATCTAGTTAAAAATTAGTGTTATTCATATGCGACCTATGTGCGACTCGATGTGTTAAATAAAACCAGTCTCTGTTTTGTAACATAATATTATATTATATAATATTATGTATAGTATAGTTTATGTATATATAAATAAATTAATATTAATAAATTAATAATTAATTTATATAATATATATAAATATATATAAACTATACTATACATAATATTATATAATTATTATATATATTATAGTTTATGTATAGTATAGTATAGTATAGTATAGTATAGTATAGTATAGTATAGTTTATATAATATTATATTATATAATAAAATTGTAACGTATATTTGTAACGCTCGAACGCGATCGAGTCGCGGGAAAAGGAACGGAAAACGTGGAAGAGGAGCGGTGCCCGTGACGCTGCGAGCGTGATAAGCACTAATTTGCATAACGCGGTGCACCGTTGTTCTCCGAACTTCTATTTACGGCCGCGTCCGATGGGACCCGGGAGAATCGATCGCTGGCTCTTGCGAAATTGATAATTGCCGATGGGGATCGAGCGGATCTCGCGGCAGATATCGCGGCCGGGCCGGCACGTGGCGGCGACGAAATTAACACGTTCCGTGCCGAGCTTTTTTTACTCGAATCTTCACACTTTGATATTTTACTAAAACTTGATGTATTACGTGCAATTACTAATTCTCGTACACATAACAACGTAACAAAAACTTATCAACGCCCATTCTTGCGGTGGAAATTGATTCTTCGGTTCTAAATTTCTTGTAAACAATTTCTTCAGTTCACTAAGTAAACATGCAAGCGTGTACCATCGATGGTACACGTGGCACGGAACGTGTTAATCGCGAGGAGACTGCCAGGTGAAATTTTTATTTTCCATCGGCGCGAATCACGGCTATGCCTCCGGTCGATCGCATTAAATTATTTCCAAGCCCGCGCGAGACCGCTCTCGCGGCGGGATAAGAGCGCGCGACCGCAGTCCGAGCATCGAATTATGTTTTCGAGAAATTAATAGGGCAACGGCTGGCCCTTCCCGCACCCTTGGAACAAGGAACCGCCCCGTTCCATTTTCCTCTAACACAATTTCCCACCCGTATTTCCCAGCCCACCCTCTACCGCTCTGTCCGACTACCCGTTTAACCCTAATCCCACGTGTACACACAGGCGAACGACGTCCACTCTTAATACCCATCGCGCGGGCTCGTAAATCCACCGCCGAAAACTCGGGCGATTTGTGCCGAAACTGCGGCGGTGGATTACTTAGCGATTATTGTGTTTCTTTAAATGTTTCCGAATTCGTTCGGCGGGAGACATTACGCAACGTTTCGCTGATTTAGGCCGCGTCCGCTGATTGGTTATCGAAACTAATACTAAATCTGCCGTATAGGTCGAAATTACTGTGTTTCTATGACTACGTTTCATTATGGTTGAAATTGCGAGGACCCTTTCACAGGGAACGATCGAATTAATTTTTTAGTTCAATCGTTTATTATACTAAAACTGACGAAATGTTTAATTTTCCCTGATTTTCCATCAGCTTGTAAGCAAAAATGGACAATTTGGGAAGGGGAGAAGAGGATTATTCGAGTCCCGCAACTCATTTTCATAGTTGCCGATTGCCAACAGTTGTAAAAACTAGGTGCAAGTCCAAATTGTTCATTTTGTTCACGAGAAAAATTAGGGAGAATTTACTGCACTTTTTAATGTCGTCATTCTTATAAAACGATACGTGTTAATCAGTTTTCGTAATCGGTAGATTTAGTGTTGAGGAGTTTTGTAACTAAATTACAGGCGTGAGAGTTGGAATATTTTATTGTCTTTGGTGAACGTAAAAATTACATGCATGCTGGATGCATTATATACGTACCTTTTGTTCTAATTAGATTGGCAAAAATGAGTAAACGAAACGTAAATTAGTAAGAACACATCAGAAATATTGATTATAGTATTTATTACAATATAATTGTTATGAGCCTGTGGGTCTTAAAATGTCTAGGAAAAATACTAAATAATTGAGGCCTGAAAAGATTTTAAGAATGTTCTTTAACATTTTCCTCAATTGATTGAAATCATCGATTTCTATCGAACTCCTGTTCCTTACAATTGATTCAAGCAATTTTTATTTTGCATAAAGCTTCGCAATCTAATTATTACATCTTCGATGATAACAATGTATACGAAATCAAATGCGCAATTCAAATATACATGATTAATTACTCGAAGTACCATACAGATGAATTGTTTAGTTTCTTAACAACAAATTCGTAACGTATAAATAACGTGTACCTCGAAAATATGCTGCCAGCATTTTAGAACATTCTAAAACGGGGACAGAATTATTTCACACCATTACATGTTTTATTTTTATTCAACGTTATTTCTGTAACACAGTTTGAACAATCAGTCAGATGCAAAAAAGACATTTTCAGTAACATCCTCTCGTGAACAATGTTCTTAAAAATTGTACAATACCATAATCTCTTAAATCAACCTAACGTAAATCCTTGTTTTATCATCACATAATTATCGCCTGTTAATAAACGAAAAAAAAACGGCGTCATCCGTTTCCGACTACAATATTCTCGACTGTCGAACGTTTCCAACTAACGACCCCGGAAAAAATCAATACGATGCCCGCCCCGTCGGGGAGCATATTTTCTAAAATCTTCGATCAGAGAAGCAATTAGAAGACAAATTGGATCCCGGTGCTCGCCGTGGGGGGGAATGAATATTCGCGATGGGAATTTTCGTGGATTTTTCACAAAGCCCGGTTAAACGTTTGCCAGAGATGGCAATTAAGGAGTCGATCGGGCGCTGGTGGCGCGGTCGCGGCAAATTAGCGGGGCCGAGGTGAGACTCGTTAATTAATTATGCATACCTTCCCTCTCTTTTCGATTCGTCCGGCTGGCAAGCAGCCTTAGGCAGCGGCTTGCCCGGCGCCCCGCGGTCGAAACAGAGCGGTGCGCCGGGTAATTGGAAATCAATACTCGTATCCAGCCCTCGAAACATCCTTGCCTTGTCGAAAAAGCGATCGTGACCCCTCTTTAGCCACGAAGAAGCGGTCCCGGGTCTCAGTCTCTCGAGGAGCCGGCCGGGCCAGCTCTCATTATCTCGGTTTCGCCGCGCCGCACGGCGAAACGTTCACCCCGAAAACGCGGAAAAAAGCCATTTTTTTTCTTTAAGTATCCCCGATTGGAATTTGTTTTCCGAGTTAAGACCAGCTGTTGTGAACGTGATCGAATACAGTGCGTCAAGCTAAAAGAAACTCGTTGTTATTTATACGAAGCATTTTTTATCGTTTTCACGCGTACAATCTATCGCTGAAATGGGTGCCGCGTGTTACGGGACACCCTGTACAATGTTTTCTATCGTAAAATACCAAAAAGTTCGACGTAAATATATGATTTCGGTGAGAAAATGCTTTTTACCGCGTTTCTTACCCTCCGTCCCTTTGTTTCGCGTCCCTGCCTCCCGCGGGGAGAGAAGACCCGACGGAAGAAAATGGACGAGATCGATTTCTGCGGGAGATTCGGGAAATTAATTGTCTTTTCTGGCGTCCTGCTCCCGGGGATTCTGCCTCCCATGTCGTTTCCGCAACCGCCTCGGTCGAGGAACCTTGCGGAAGCCGTGTCGCGTCTTCCGGATCGCGTAAAGACTTCACGATCCCATTCCCTTCCGTCCGATTCTTTCGAAAGTTCTGCTCGAGGAAGGCTCGACGTCGCTTTTTTTACGCGACTCGATTTCCTGGATCGGCCGGAGCCGCTCGTTTATCGCTCGTTCCCCATCGAGAAGGCTCGTTCGACCGATCGGAGGCTCGAACTAGCCCGTTCCCGTTGTCGTTTTACGATCCGGCCCGGTTTATCGCGCCGATGAGCGAATTTATACCGTAACCGAATTAATATGGATAAGATCCAGCAATTTTTAAAACCGTCGTCGACTTTTACGGGCCGCCGTTATTGTTACTCCGCGCGTTTTTACGGCCAGCCGATGCGTCGCGCTGTTATGCCACTTCAAAATATGTATAATATAACGTGTATGTTTGCATATATATGTATGCCGATCCATGCAATCACTTAAGCTTACATATAAGAAAGGTCCGATGTTTACGAGTTTTTATAGTTTTCGTGAAACCCTTCCCGAAGTTCGAATTGTTATAAATATGTAGCACTTGGATACGAATTGAAAAATGCTTAAAATTAGATTAAATATTGGGTTGTCCGGAAAGTTCGTGCCGATCTTTAGGGAAAATTAAAACGCAGCTCATTTAAATATTGGTATCCATTTATTAAATTATATAGGTACCATTCTGTTCCACAACCTTTCTCCATCTTTCATGCAGCTTGAGAATTCCGTCCTTCCAGAAGCTCTCAGGTTTTTCGGCAAAAAATTTGTCGTTGTTGATCTTCAAGGTCGAAATTTCCAGTTTTAAACCGAGCAAACCACTTCCGCACAGTTCTTTCGGCTACAGCATCCTCGTCATAAACAGCGCATATCTTATTTGCCGCTTGTGTGGCATTTTTGCCCTTTCGGAAAAAGAAAAGCATTAAATGCCTATAATGCACTTTATTTGCCACCATATTCTAAGACGTACAAAATTGATAAAAATTAACGAATCGTAGCCAAACTTTTTTCCAAATATGGCTGAAGTTATCTCTTTTAGAATATGTACACGTGCCATTTGTTTTCAATAATTGTGATATATTCGGTCAGGTCTCTCACGCTACCTACCGAAAATCGGCACGAACTTTCCGGACAACCCAATACTTCGAGTTTGCAAGCTAATATTTATTATATAATAATATAAGCTAATATTTATTATATATAATATAATAATTAGTGTGCCAGATGCATTATTTTACTTTGAATTTTACGATTTTCTCTTTAGAACGCCGTATCGCAACTCTGCGAATCTTATCGCGGATCTTCATGCATTTATGGCGAAAATGAGTAGCCGAGGTGTTAGCGTTATCAAATGTTTTTCGCACGTTATCTTGCATACAGATCCGCAGTCCGCTCGTCGCGGAATCGTCCGAAACGGATAAATATTTCGGACCAGTTAGCATCGATTTTCTAAACGAAATCGTCGCTTTCCAGCGAAAGAAATTTTTCATCGAACTTGAAAAATCGACTTTCGGCCACGGAAAATCGGGTTTCGAGGCCACCGCGCGACGGGTTTCTATGCTGCCGCTCGAATTTCGAGAGTGACAGTACATATTCCCTCATCTGGATGACGAACCGGGACATTTATTACGTCGAGTAAAGTTTATATAGCGGCGCAATGAAACGCGGATAGAGGCAGCCGCGGCATCGGAAAAGTATCACAGCGTTTTTAAATAAATCGGTAATTCGAGCGTTGATGTTTATTGCGCGGCTTTCGACGCGATTACCGATAGCTGTGTCATATTCATCCGTACGGCTTTCCAATTTTCGAAATATGACCGGCGCTCGCGAGATCGTGCCGCGCAGCCTGGTTTATCCGTACCGTCGGTGCGACCAAATTAACTGTGCGAATCACGCGAAAATGGTTCCGAGGATGTGCCCGTTTTCTACGTTATGGGTCACCCCGATAATATTCTTCATAAACTGTTTACAAGCTGCCGATCGTTTACGACTTTGATGCGAGCCAATCAGCTAATGGCCTCTCAGGAGATCGTCATTAACGACTTCTCTGTCTTTACCAGACACCTCGCGTCGCGCGTGAAATTTTAAGTGATTGCACTTATACAGTTTTACATTCGAATCACCGAGGCCTAAACGAGCGACTAACGTATACTGTTTTATAGCAGCGACAAGATTGGATTTAATCGAACCTCGGACGATTTCTATTCCAACGAGACTGGATTTATTTCAATTTCTTGCGATTTCTATTGTAACTAGGTTGGATTTATTTTAAAGTTCGTACGATTTCTGTTACAACGACAAGACTGGATTTATTTCAACTTCTTGCGATTTCTATTGTAACTAGATCGGACTTGTTTTAAAATTCGTACGATTTCTATTATAATAATAAGACTGGATTTATTTAAATGTCGCACGATTTCTATTATAACGACAAGACTGGATTTGTCTAAATTTCTTGCGATTTTTATTGTAACTAGATCGGATTTATTTTAAAGTTCGTACGATTTCTATTATAACAATAATACTGGATTTATTCAAATTTCGCACGATTTCTATTATAACGACAAGACTGGATTTATTTCGACTTCTTGCGATTTATATTGTAACTAGATCGGTCTTATTTTAAAGTTTGTACGATTTCTATTATAGCAATAATACTGGATTTATTTAAATTTCGCACGATTTCTATTATAACGACAAGACTGGGTTTATTTAAACTTCCTGCGATTTTTATTGTAACTAGATCGGTCTTATTTTAAAGTTTGTACGATTTCTATTATAGCAATAATACTGGATTTATTCAAATTTCGTACGATTTCTATTATAACGACAAGACTGGATTTATTTAAACTTCCTGCGATTTTTATTGTAACTAGATTGAATTTATTTCAAACTTCGTACGATTTCTATTATAACAATAAGACTGGATTTATTCAAATTTCGTACGATTTCTATTATAACGACAAAATTGGATTTATTTCAACTTCTTGCGATTTCTATTGTAACTAGATCGAACTTATTTTAAAGTTCGTACGATTTCTATTATAACAATAATACTGGATTTATTCAAATTTCGCACGATTTCTATTATAACGACAAGACTGGATTTATTTCAACTTCTTGCGATTTCTATTGTAACTAGATCGAACTTATTTTAAAGTTCGTACGATTTCTATTATAACAATAATACTGGATTTATTCAAATTTCGTACGATTTCTATTATAACGACAAGACTGGATTTATTTCAACTTCTTGCGATTTCTATTGTAATTAGATCGGATTTATTTCAAACTTCGTACGATTTCTATTATAAAAATAAGACTGGATTTATTTAAATTTCGTACGATTTCTATTACAACGACAAGACTCGATTTACTTAACACTATGTTTACGGAGCAGTAAGACCAGCTGTTTTATATTGCTTCATAAAAGTAACAAGCATATATTTATGCGGATCTTCATCGATTTTTATCGTGCGATGAGACAAATTGATTGAATAAATTCCACACAAACGTATGTTCACAATGTTGATCGTAAATTAAAACATTTTTATAGCACCGGGGACCGTAAAAGTCATTCCGACTGGATTGGAAAATTTAGTGTTACACATACTAAAATGATAACAAAATACCTATTTAACAATCCCGGACACTAATCTACAGAATTACCTTAATTTCTTCATCAAAATTGTACAACCTTCCACATCACCTGCACTCGCCTTACTTACACCGTATACAGAACATAAATTGCAACATCCAAACGAGTAGAACAATCCTAAAAAACTAAAGATCGGTTATCAAGCATCCTGTAGTCGTTATCAGGCATCCCGCAGTCGTTATCAAGCTTCGGAAAGCGATTAGACGGTCGAAGGTTCGGTAGAGACTTCGTTCGAATGCGGGTCGCGTCGATCGATTTCCGTTCGAAAGTCGATCCGCCGTCAGCACAGTTCCCGGTTAATCGAATCGAAATCATGGCGGGAAGATTGTTCCCTCGTCGGGAAACTGCGGCACGTGACCGGCCGTTGTCTGCGCGATGTTGTCTGAAAATTTCCAGCGCCTCGTCGGCGTCCCCCCCAGCCCACCCCTCATTCTTTTCCTCGTCGAAGACGCGAGGAATGGATATTACGCGGCCCTGTATTACCTTCGAAATCCCGGGGATTTCTTCCCGACTGCTAATACCAAACTTCATTCGAGACCCCGGAGCCCCGGATACGTTTTTGTTTCGAACAAAGTTGGACGATTTAATAAGGGAGCGTGTTCGCCGGCCGCAATACGGCCGGAACTTTCGGCCGCGTGACGAAATTCGTCGGGGCGCCGCGAGTTTCGATGGCATCCCAATTAAACTTATTAACCCTAGAAAGATAACCATATGACAACGTACGTAAAAGATAACCATACGCTTCAGAGGCGCATGCTTTTCTAAGGCGTCAATTTTATACTAACAATGGATATTTATTTAAGTTAATCTAGTCATTTTAAAGGTTTGGCATTATTGTCAAAATAAAATGCATTTATATTATATTTTTTTATATTTTAAGTAATTCTAAACTTAAATCACTAGACCTCTATGAAAAATTAACAAAAATCAACAGTCTTCGCAGGCGCCTCTGCGACGTAGGTTATCTTTCTCGGGTTAAAGGGCCGGCCAGGGCATCCCGTCGCAGGACAGGACGGATATCGGCGGCCACTTGGAAATGTTCTTCGTGTCCCGCGCGCCGCTTCCGGGCGAATCAATTTCGTCGCCGAGATGCTAATTCGCGAGTTCGAAGGCGCGACGAGCTTTCACGTTAATGGCTGCGCAGTTGTTTCTTGCATGGGATTAATCTACGGATTACCACGGACGGGGCTGGGTAGTTTAGCGTCGCATTATGAATATGGAAATATGTTTAATCGTCCGACCGCGGTTACCGGGCTAATTGATCCGGGGTATTTAAATCGTCGCGGAATTTGCCCGAGTTCCGGCAATTAAATGAAATAAATTGCTGTTGTATGCTAGGAACAGCGCGAAGAGCGATAGATCTACGTTAACTTCGAAAATGTGATTGAAAAATTGGCCAAAACGTTTCAGAATAATAATATTCATATTCAGAATAATAATAAAATTTGCAGGTATTTAACACGTTGAATGCCACGGGGGCCACCGGTGACCGGCACTTAACTTGGCGGTGACGCCATGGGGGCCACCGGTGACCGGCGCGCCCAAATTGATAAAAATATATATATATAATTTAAAACAAATGTGTCAATATCTAAAATTTTGTATTATTACCATCGTCGATTCAAACAGTGACCCCTGTCGCAATTAACATGTCAAACATGGTTATATACTGTAACTTGTCTATCGCAGATAATATTTCATCATTCTATGTATCACATGAAAGAGAAAATTCATCGTGGCGCCACGGACAATTTCTGTAAAACCGGCGTGGCATTCAACGTGTTAAGGACGGGAATTTTTCTTCGACTTCGGATCATTTTTACTTTGTAGGCCGCGGGTCGAGCTGTTCCAAATCCGCAACGCCGTAAACACGCGAATAAAAGTTTGAATTTCGAGTCTTTCGATTTGTTAAACAATGTCGAACATTTAAAGGAGCGGCTGATTAGCCGGCGACACGACGGAACGTCGCAAAGAAACTGATCGATGCGGAGAGTGGATTAATATCGGCCGCGATTCCGACGGCGAGTACGCGGCGCGTGTAATTACGTTTAAAAGCGTGCTTTGTCTGATTAAACCCGCGGCAAACAAGACGCGCACCACCACGCACGGCACCCGAGGGCAATTAATTATAAACGCCGAAAAGCAGGCTAGTCGCTTGGAACGCCCCGACGACTCCCTTTTTTTCTCTCTCTCTCTCCGCCGGATGCGAAGCCGTTCGACACCGCAAGTTAGGTATACACGTTATTTCGAGACCGTTCGCCGTTTCGTCTTGCGGCTTTCGAAATCGAAATGTAGAACGAAACGAGACGCGGCCCGTTTTCTTCGCCGTATACACACGCGGCCGAAACTTTTGGGAATTTAAGAATAGAGCGAACGATTTCTGCTCGACGTTCGCCGTTCGTCGCCGACCTCGGAAACGGAGCATAAAATAGGACATTGTGTAAGAACGAAAGATTACAGCGGCCTGTATCAGCGTGACGAGTGTACAAATACTTTCGCTAATTTGCAGGGTACGCTGGCGCGTTTTAAATCGCGTTGTTTAAAATATCGTTTCTGATGCGCGGTTTGAAGGAGTGAAAACAGCTCTCGAAAAAATTTTGATATCATTTTTCTCGTGAAATACCCGGAGAACGGCAAATCATGCCGAAAAAACAGCAAAAACAAAAATTTGCGTCGTTTCGTTATGTCTACGAAGCTGTGTAAAGTGATATTTTTAAAATGTAATCTAGTTAAAGAATTTAATTTCAAACTTAATTTCACGTTTAATTTAAACGAAAATTTCTTTTTTGCTCATTATTTCGTGAATGATATCCTTGCGAGAAGAGGACATAATTTTGCTCGAAGCAAATTAATATAAATATTTCTTAAAATATACAATCTTTTTGTTTATTGTAAAAAATGAATCCATAGTATTCTGCGACTGACACGATCGAGAACAACAGTTCGGAACGAGGTATTTCGGACAGTTATTTTTTAGCTTCGTGCTGAATAAAATTTGCCCAGGAAATTTGCCCGCCGCACGGGAAACGAACGAAGCCAGAAGCCACCGCGATGCTGAAAAATATTGAAATAAATATTTCCGTAACGCACACCGACAGGATTCGAGCACTTGTGTTAGTCCATTGCTCTTTGGCTTTTCTCGCCGGGCCGGCGCGGCGCGGCGCCGCATCGACTAGCTATACCGCAGCGGCATTTGAATATCCTGGGAACAAAACAATTGCATTCGCCCTCCCCGCGGAATGCTATTGCGCCGGGCGTATTGCTTTTTACATAAATACAAGCTGCAGGAATGCATCGAGCGCGGCGCGCTGCTCATGAAAATTCCGTGCCGTGTTCCGCGGCGAGAGAAATCAGGCGAGCGAGAAATCGATCGCGACACATTTCCCCGGCCGATACATCGCGTCGGGAACGCCGCGGATCGGAATTTTTCCTGCTGGAAGTTCGCGAAAGATCCGGACAAAGGCGGCGAAAGGCAAGCCGAAGGAAACGGAATCGCGTTTCCATTGTTCGAATTCGAGACTCCTCGCGAAATCTCGACCGTTCGTTCCCTCCGTTCCGGCGTTCCGCGCGGAAGCTCACCTGTAAATTGGCTTACCTTTCGCTTCGGAAACCGAAGGGAACTTCGCCCCGACGATAACAGCTCCGTGTTTTCTTCGGAAGAGGAAAATTGCCGTGCATTAAGGCTAACGTCGTTCGTTCCGATTGCAGAGTCAGACTCTATACGAAAACAGCGCGCCTTGCGCGAGTTACTCTCACCTGTAAGCCGAAACGCTTCTGTCTCGAAAATCGGAGGCGAGCTCATTTCGGAGTTAACGATCTTGCGCTCTCCCGAATAGCAAAGGAGTTTCGCTGAATTTAGATCACCGTTCATTATTTTGATTCCGTCCCTCTTCGGCGGATCCCGCGGAATACTTGTCCGCCGGTTAACGTCTCTGACGGACTTGTTCCGTATTTTCCTAATGGATCGCGATTCCAAGCCGATCTCACGTCTCGTAAACATGAAATTGTTTCCGACATTCGCAGGGAATCGAGAATCAGAATTTTCGCGGGATTTTCTCCGCGATTCTTTCTCCATTTCGCAAATGTACTTACCTGCGTTTCGACTCGCGTCGATTATTCCGCTCGCAGGGACTCCGCAAACTGCGAATTTTCTTCCTGCGCGATACACTGCGAGAAATACTCACCAGTTAATTAAAGCCGCGCCGGCAGAAAAACAATGGAAAGCGCGAGAAGCGCGTCAATAATTTTTTTGTGCAACGGCGATGAACGGACCTGGGTAAAAATATTTTTACCGAGAGATGCAAACATTTGACGTTTGTATTATTTGAGATGTGTACATTGTTTAATGCGAATGGATGTTGAACGTTCCACTTATATTTGTTGATTGAAAAAAGAAAGATATAAACGAAGCTTATTCTTCAAAAGAATGTGTGTTTGTACTTTTTCTATAAGTTTATTTTCTCTGGTAAATATTAATCGTGAGAAATCGGATTTCGAATGATTAATTCAAATTTAGACGCATGAAATACTATTTGAAATCATTATTTCCAGTGCGTCCTCAGAAAGTACTATTTCAATTAATAATTGTGTCTTCACCGCGACGTAAATAACTATCTTCGATGCATGCATTTACATGAGCCGTTTATTTTGAAAGTGGCATAAGTCACTTTGTTTTTAAGTCGATATATTTAAGGGTTTGCGTTTTAACACGTTTCAAAATATGGATGCTAACTTTCGGGAAGATTTACTTGTATTTGTTATCTCAGGATACTGATATATTTTTCTCACTATAAATAATTTCGTATATAAACATTAAAAAATCACCACTTTTCATTACGGTAAAGTGACTTATGCCACTTTCAAAATAAGCGGCTCATATCTCTACGACGTCAAATAAATCTCGAACAATTATCTCAGAGAAACAAGAGCGTTCCCTTAACACGTTCCGTGCCGAGCTTTTTTTACTCGAATCTTCACACGTTGATATTTTACTAAAACTTGATGTATTACGTGCAATTATTAATTCTCGTACACATAACAACGTGACAAAAACTTATCAACGCCCATTCTTGCGGTGGAAATTGATTCTTCGGTTCTAAATTTCTTGGAAACAATTTCTTCAGTTCACTAAGTAAACATGCAAGCGTGTACCATCGATGGTACACGTGGCACGGAACGTGTTAACACTGTTTCCATGAGTTTCTCACAAATATTTTTACCCTGTCCTTTTCAAGCGCTTTTTTATCGGCTCTGGTGGAGGGTCGCCGGGTAAATAATCAGAACGAGCTGGGACGAACGCTGTAATTGTATATGCCACACCTCGGTTAAAATTAAGTTACACATGGAAGTAGGTTTGTAGTCTCGTACAGGGAACATTAAGGTATATTTACAAACATTCGCGCCGGCTGGACGCGGCTCGCGTACTCGCTCGCGATCCGTTCTTCACCTTTATTTCTCCGGTTGTCGCGTCGCATGTCGGTTCCGCGCGGATCAACACGCGCTCCGCGACGCTGTACAAGGTATAATTAACCCTTTCGCTACTACGGGCCACTATAGTGGCCCTCCATAAGATGTCACTGAGGTACTACGGGCCACTATAGTGGCCTTTCGTATAATGCCACTGAGGTACTACGGGCCACTATAGTGGCCTTTCATAAGATGCCACTGAGGTACTATGGGCCACTATAGTGGCCTCTCATAAGATGCCACTGAGGTACTATGGGCCACTATAGTGGCCTTTCATAAGATGCATTATATTGCATAATGTTATTTCCTCTCATACTGTAAATTAAAGAGCGCATGCTAAGACGTTATAAATACCCTGGAATACCCTTTATTTATAAATACCCTTTGGAGAGAAATTTTTTCGTACGAAAACATTCAAGCAGCTTGGGTTCTCCGCCGTGGTACTCCCGCTGACGATCGGCGTCGCGTAGCGTGCAGTGATGTCGCGGCGCTCCGTTCAGCGGAAGTACCGCGGTGGAGAACCCGCCCGTAGCGAAAGGGTTAAAGTGATCCGCGTCAGATCGCGCGCGCTATTTAATCCGGTACCATCTAAGACTCATTATAACGACGTGCCTTATGCAATACGCTCTCCCGTCGCGATCCTTAGTTTCATCGACGCTAAGTTTCCCCGGCGAGATCGGCCGACGAAGACGAGACACGTCAACTGTTTTACAATACTTATACTTAATTACGTCTACGATTAGTACTTCGATAGTCGATGATGTCGTTTCAATTCTGTAAACTCGGCCGGACAAGCTTCGCGTCGCGCTGGCTCGTGCGATCGCAATTGCTCGACGCGCAAGTTCGATGTCGGAGTTCGTTGAGAAGGAGGCGACAATGCGAATTTGTGCTTAAATTGTCTAATAGTTGCGACAAAATGAAGTTTTTCTTGCGGTTCTTAACGATTCGTTTTTCGGTACTGGGCATCGTTAATTCGCGACCTCGTTGGTTCGATCCGCTCGATCGTCCGCGATCGATCCGAACGTTTCTTTATCAAAGAAACACAGTGTTTCGGATGAGATTAATCTCGTGACAAATTTTCTATGATTTAAGAAATAATTCGATACTCTCAAGTTCGACGAACTTGGATAAAAAATTACAGGAAATTCGAATACAAATACGAAATTACCTGAAACTCGAATACATGCATTAATAATATAATATAATAATACAATAATACATTAATAATACAATAAAATTATAATAATACAATAATATAATAATACATTAATTAAACTCTGCGCATTAATCTTCATACCTAGGATAAAAATTCACACATTTTCTGCTTCTGGGTATCATGAAATTGTTACATTTTTCCTATTCATGGTGCAAAAGGTATTCTTTTAAACCATAGACAAACAAATAAGCCAACGGGAGAAGAACAAAAAGTTGTTAATTTAAAGTAAGAAATGAATTTGTGCGCACTGCATTTTAAGAACAATCACTAGCAATTTCATGTTGCTGTAACACGTAAAAAATGTAAAAATTCCCAATACTATCAAAGAATATTTGGATAACTACAAACAGCAAAAGTTATGTCATACGTAGAAGAAATCAAGCTATTCAGCGAAATTATATAGTAACTTGAGAAAAAAGCCTAGAAAATAATGTAAAAATGTAATGCAAAACTATTGTATATAGTATTACCATTATCACAAGGCATATTTTAGTTAGCTGAAGGAATATTTACAGTTACAAAATGTTCGAAAGGTTTACATTATAATATAAATTATATATATAATATTAAAATATAATATAATACAAAATTTATATATATAACATATTATATGTATTATACATATAATTATATATTATATATATTATTATATAATATTATTATACTATTATATTATATTATTATATTATTATATAATATATTATACATACAGGGTGTTCCAAAAATGTCTCGCAATCCGAAAGTGGCGGGTTCCTCAGGTCGTTTGAAGCAACTTGTTCCTTTACAAAAATGTTCTCCGAGGCACCGTTAACGAGTTATTAACGAAAAACAGTGACCAATGAGAAGCGAGCTCGACTGGCGCGAGGCAACCGAGCCAATGAACGGAACTGGGTTTCGTGCGCTGGTTGGCTGGGCCGCCTCGCGTCAGCCGTACTCGATTCCTTATTGGTCACAGTTTTTCGTTAATAACTCGTTAACGGTGCCTCGGAGAGAATTTTTGTAAAGAAAGAAGTTGCTTCAAATGATCCGAGGAACCCGCCATTTCCGGATTGCGAGACATTTTTAGGACATCCTGTATTATATAATTATATGTAATATTATATATAATAAATTATATCACCTATTTCAAATTATATGAAATAATCCGAAATCATAATCTGTTCGAAGATCCGCAGTCGAACAATTTCTAAAATCCAAAAATATCCGTTTCGACTACGTTTCGCCGTGCCCCGTGTCCTCTTCCGTTCAATATTTCTCGGCGAATGAGCGCCGCGACGAAGCCATCAGTTTTCTCGGGACGAAATTCCTCGGTCATCAGGATTCAAGGGTGCCGCTGCAGATCCGCTTCCGCGGTTCGCCGCAAAGCCTACGGAGTGTGAACCCGAGAGACCGTGGCCCGCGGAATTTCGGGAATCCGTGGCGCATCTCGGCCGGTGCATTCGCATTCCTTCGGGGGAATTCCGAGGGTCTCGCTTGCGCCGGAAACGTGGCCAGAATTTCGAGTGTCGCAACTGACCCGTGGCGGTACTTCTGTTTCCGTTATCGGCTGCCCCTGCGAATCAATCACGCGCTGCCGAGCTATCGGATTAATCGTTCCACGATAGTGCTTCAACCTTGGCAGGTCCGACGGAATTAATATCTTTTCGCTTGTAACAAAAAGTGCGGCACTTTAGAAACGTGCACTCCGAATTCGATCGGTGCAGTCGATAACGAAGTTACGACACTTTTAGCATGACGTGAACAATTAGATCCATTGTTCTCGAAACGGTTGCCATGACGTCTCAAAAAATGAACTGAGATTTTGCATACGTCTGCAGCGCATGTACAATTATAATTGAATAGACTGTGTACAATTATGACAAAATTTAGTATCTGCAATTTAAAGTAGTATAAACGTTTAAACAATGTTTCGATGTCAATGCATCGTGTTTTAATCTATTGAGAAAGATATCAATTATTAACCCTTTGCACTCGAGTGCTGACTCTGAGGAACATTAAAATTTATTATATCAGGTTCTAAGATAATGTTTATGTTAACAAAATTTAAATTTGTATCATTGTTAAGGGCGTAACTGTTGCGTGAGTCACAAGAGTCAATTTCATATGCATAAAATGCACTTTGTCATATAAAGTAAAAATACTATAAGCCAGAAAAATTATTCTAGATTTACAGTTGAAATATCTTCGAGTGCAGAGGGTTAAAGAAAGAAAGAAAGAAAGAAAGAAGCTTTTATTTAGTTTCTTTTGCTCGCAACTGACGCAGGCAATTATTGCATAGCAATCCACGGTCAAACGATTAGTATCGCGAGCATACCAAAATGCATGTTTTTCATCGTTTTGCTGCCGAACACGCGGAATAAAAATGAAGTTGGTGCTCCGATCGCGGAGGGGAGCGTAACGACGATTAGGGAGCTCCGAAATTGTAAATTCAGTTTCAACAGCCGAGGAGTAATAAAGCCGGCTCGCTGACGGAGGAAAGCTTTCCGGGGCACAAAGGGTTAATTGGCGAGTCCGAGGCATCGCGAATGAAATCGTTCGCGCGGAATCCTGTTCGACGCGAATGGGATTTGGGTCGAGTCGGTGTTACGCGAGGCGGAAAGCACGCGCGAGAACGCGGATCGCGATTAATCGGGGGGCTGGGGGGGGAGGGGTGGAAGAAAGAGGAACGGAGTCGCGTGTGCATCGACTGCAGCTCGCCGAAAACATCCGGGGCGCGGATTAATACTCGACCGGCGGAGCTTTTATGCGTTTGTAGCTCGTAAAAAGTTCCCGAACGACGAGATACAACGCGTTCGATGAAGTTGAATACGCGCGCTCGGGATACTTCGCGCGCCATCGGAGCTATCGGCCGGCCAAATAAAATCCCGCTCGATCCCGCTTTCTTCGGATCCCGGGAAAGTAACGCGCAATCGATATTTTATCTGTTGCTGTGCGATGCAAAAAGCTGTGCGCGTCGGCTCGATAACGAGCGCGGAAACACGAATCTTGCGTGGACGCAAACGTGAACCCGGTTCGCGAGAGTTGTCTCTGCAGAAATGGTTAACCCTTTCGGTACGAACTCCCACTTTATGGGGTGCCGCGCCGAAAATGCGCACATAACGCAGGGTCAGTTCACTTTTGTACGAAGATTTTCTTAAGCGTTAAGTAATGACTGTGCTTAATCCGTTCCTAAATCTTTCTTTAAATGTTTCCTGTAAACATTCTGTAAAGGGCCTACAGAAATATGGCTTACACGGATGCCAGATGTATTCGGCACTCGTCCATATTGGTCATCAGATGGATGCCGGATATATCCGGCCTCGCCGCGGAGTCCCTCGTGTAGAACGGAGCACCCTGCCGAATGCAGGAACATTAAGCGCGCGCCGTCTTCAGCATTCGGGGCCAAGTCTTTTGCTTCAAAAACGTTGGATTAATACGACCAGATTTATTACAATTGACCGTAGTTTTTGGTTGATGATAGCGTCTGCGAACAGAGGAAAGCGAGGCGATAGCCCTTGTTTTAACTTTTGGCTCCATTGTTGTGACCGGTGACTATGGTCACCCGTCGTGTATAGGTGGCATCTTGTGGCCGGTGACTACAGTCACCCATCGTATGCGGGTGTCGTTTTGTGGCGGGTGACTATAGTCACCCGTAGTAGCGAAAGGGTTAATCGCGGAGTCAAACGTTTTCGTTCTCGGTTCCGTCGATTATGTTCGTCCGTTCGCTCGCGATTCATCCCTTCATCGACGTGGTCTTCGACGAGCGAATCCGACGCAATTAATCGCGCTCAATAAATTGTCCAGCGACTGCACGCTAGGACTTTTACAAATTACCGTTGGAACTTTCGATTCTCGTGCCCGCCGTCGCCGGAGAAATGAAATCCGGCCTGATCCCACTTCGTTTTAATCGGAAAGTAATACGCAATCAATTTTTTGTCTGTTGCCGCGCGAGGCAAAAAATGTACGTGTCGGGTCGCGAACGTGCCACGTGAATGCGAAACTAGCGAGAACGCCCACGTAATCCCGGTTCTCGCGAGTCCAAGTAAAAATGGTGATTTCCGAGCAAAGTGGAAGCCACGAGGAGGATGTAGGTGTAATATTTCGCGAAATGAAAACTTGAGCAGGAAATGTAGGTTTCAAATTGAAACGGATCCTCGTTTGAAATTTGCATAAACATCCGCTCGCGTTCTACGTAAAGCCGGAGATGGATCTCGCTCGGGCGATCTTCCTATCGTGGAAGAGAATCCGCCTAGCAAGTTATTAAAACCGACGAGGCGTTGGAATTTCTATAATTTTCTTTTATCTCTTTGATATCCCGCGCGCGGAATATACGAACACACGATATCCCGTGCGCGTTTCACAATGTACCGCTGAACGATCCCTCCTCACCGTATATTTCATTTATCTACCCCGTGGTACTCCTTTCTCCTTTCAGGGACGCCGCGTGATCTAATTAACCGCCTCTCTTATTCCGTTGTATAATTTTCTTGGTATCTGTCGCTCACGATTCCGCCCTCTTTAGGTGAATTGTCGCAATTTAACGTTTCCGATCGTCCAAGGAACGAAGCTTTCAAATTAATGAAATCGTTTTTAAATGAATGGGAACGAATTATTGGAATTACATTTGGAACGCTGTGAAGTACGGTAAATTCTCTCTAATTGACGATCTCAGATTGTACACAAAAATGGACAATATGGAAAGAGGAGACGCGATTATTCGGATCGTTTATATTGCGATATTGCGAATCGTTTTTGTAATTACTGACGATCGGTAATTATAAGAACGAGACGCAAGGCTCGAATAATCGTATCTCCTCTTCTCAAATTGTCCAGTTTTGTGCGCGATTTCAGCGCAAATTGGGGAGAAATTACTGTACTTCATACTTCGTGTTCTCACTCATTTAGAAACGATTTGATTAATTCAAGGCTTCGTTCGAAGCTTCGTCGAACGACATAATCTTGACATAATGCCTCCATTTTTGTGTGATATCTGAGCGCGAATTGGGGAGAAATTACTGTACTTCATAGATATTTGTTTTCACTCATTTAGAAACGATTTGATTAATTTAAGGCTTCGTTCGAAGCTTCGTCGAATGACATAATCTTGACATAATGCCTCCATTTTTGTGCGAAATCTGAGCGCGAATTCGGTAGAAATTACTGTACTTCATGCTTCATGTTTTCACTCATTTAGAAACGATTTGATTAATTTAAGGCTTCGTTCGAAGCTTCGTCGAATGACATAATCTTGACATAATGCCTCCATTTTTGTGCGAAATCTGAGCACGAATTCGGGAGAAATTACTGTATACAAAAATATATCCTAAGCTTTACTTGAAAGGTAAAAAGGCACGCGACGTTCCAAATTCTTCAAAATATCCTGAAAAGCGAGAAATCAGCGGACGAAACGTTTCAACTAAGAACAGCTGAATCGTTCTTTGTGAATCCGAATCTTACGAGGACTCAAGCTGACACAGAGATTTTCATGTCGACTGTTGTTCAAGCTCCGAACCCTGCGCCTAACGGAAATATCGCATGAGGTAACACCTTGTCGGCTGTCGAACGTATGCCATCTCATTCCGCAAGTTCTTTGTCATTCAAAATAGCTGTTGGTTCACTTGCGACCTACAAAAATCACGGAAGAAGAGGGAAATGGGAGCTTCCGAGACTCGCTGCCGCGTTCCCGTGCATAAATCCCGTGGTTCTTACGCGGGAATCCCGATCCTCTTTTCGGGAATCCAGGTGGAACTTCCGACAGCTACTGTGGTTGCCCGAAGCCGGCATTTGCATGAAGGGTACGAGCGTTCGGATGTCACAGGTCGCTCCTAATCGAGGATCTGACGTTCACCTTTCACATTTGAACCTGTTCGTAGATGTTCAGTGAGAAAGGCGAAATAGAACGTTCCGAATTATTCGCCTTCCTCGATCGAGCAGGAATTCTATGCATTAAACGTACGTTGTAAACGAAACACAGGCACGCAGACTTCTCCATTTGAAAACGAATTTTTTTCCAGTTCAAATCTCAAGTAATTGCTGTTCAAAGTAGTAGCTCTGTCTAAGCTATTAACAGCACGATACTGAAAGCAGAGTTAGATATAATTCGGATTGCTTCGAATAAATATTTATCTAAGAATTCCTTTTAGTCGAATGTTTTATTCGAATGATTCATTTATTCGTCATAAATTATTTTATTTATTTGAATAATTCTTTACTCGAATGATTTTTTATTCGAATAATTTTTTATTCGAACACTTTTTTATTCGGATAATTTTTTATTCGAATAATTTTTGATTCGAATAATTTTTGATTCGAATAATTTTTTATTAGTATACTTTTTTATTCGAATAATTTTTGATTCGAATACTTTTTTATTCGAATAATTTTTTATTCGAATTCTTCTGTATTCGAATAATTTTTGATTCGAATAATTTTTGATTCGAATTCTTCTGTATTCGAATAATTTTTGATTCGAATAATTTTTGATTCGAATTCTTCTGTATTCGAATAATTTTTGATTCGAATAATTTTTGATTCGAATACTTTTTTATTCGAATAATTTTTTATTCGAATTCTTCTGTATTCGAATAACTTTTGATTCGAATAATTTTTGATTCGAATTCTTCTGTATTCGAATAATTTTTGATTCGAATAATTTTTGATTCGAATTCTTCTGTATTCGAATAATTTTTGATTCGAATAATTTTTGATTCGAATACTTTTTTATTCGAATAATTTTTGATTCGAATACTTTTTTATTCGAATAATTTTTTATTCGAACACTTTTTTATTCGAATACTTTTTATTCGAATACCTTTTTATTCAAATAATTTTTTATTCGAATAATGCTTTATTAATTACATTAATACGAATAATTCTTTCAACACTTCATATTCCATCATTTTTATTCAAACGAATTATTTTCCGCATGAATTTCTGTACGAATAAATTCTTATCCGAATCAAATTCGATTCGGATACATTTTTATTCGATCGAATATTTATTACGACAGCATAAAACTTCATTCGTTAGTTTTTATCTTTCAACCGTCGTCCGAATAAAACGTTGCTCGTCTCTGACCGGAATAAGATCGTCGTTGAAAAATTCAGTACTGCTCTCTCGCGTTTCGCGTTTTCTTTATCCTTCAAGTTCTTTATCGTCCATGTCTCCGTTTTCTCTATTATGTATTTTGCTCCGGCTGTTCCTTTCGAGATCCTGGCTCCAATGGACGCGACCTTGGCGAAAGTTTCATTAGGATCGCCGAGTGACGAACGTTCATCGGAAATCGATCGATCAGACACGAGAAGCTTTTGGCTTGCAACCCGTTGACCGTCGGTTCGTTAAAAGCGTTGCGGATGGATTGATAGTTCCACGAGAGCCTGTTCCCATCAGAGGATCGCCCGGCGACGACGCTGATGAAATGAATTCTACGCCGTGGTGTCTGTTGTTCACGGATCGTTACTGTCGCGACAGAATAACAATCTGTGTGTGGCATAATTTCGAAGTCGCTGAAACTTGGAACTTCAAAATTCGATTGACTTGGAAAAACGAAATTTTTTGCAGACTAAAGTGGGGACGCTGTTTTTGAAGAAAGAAGGATGAAGAATTTCAATGAAGTTGTTGAAAATGGTTTTTTTTGCGTGGAGAATGGGAGAGAGTATAGCAAAGAATAAAATCAATAAATTACAGAAATAAAAATCAATGAACTAAAAAAAATAAAAATCAATGAACTAGGGAAATAAAAATGAACAAACTAGAGAAATAAAAATCAATAAATTAAAGGAATGAAAATAAATGAACAAACTAGAGAAATTAAAATCAATAAATTAAAGGAATGAAAATAAATGAACAAGAGAAATAAAAATCAATATGAACCAGAGAAATAAAAATTAATGAATTAAAGGGGTGAAAATAAATGAACAAGAGAGATTACAAACAATGAATTAAAGAGATGAAAATAAATGAACAAGAGAAATAAAAATCAATGAACTAAAGTTATGAAAATCAATTAAATATAATAAATAATAATAAAATCAATGAACTAAACGAATGAAAATCAATGAGCAAGAGAAATAAGAATCAATGAACTACAGAAATGAAAATCAATGAACTAAAGAAATAAAAATCAGTGTGAACTAGGGAAATAAAAATTAACGAACTAGAGAAATAAAAATCAATAAATTGAAGGAATGAAAATAAATGAACAAAAGAAATAAAAATCAATGAACTAGATAAATAAAAATTAATGAACTAAAATTATGAAAATCAATAATCAAGAGAAATGCAAATCGATGAACTAAAGGAACAAAAATCAATGAACAAGAGAGAAATAAAATACCAATGTCATAAAGTAATAAAAATCAGCGAACTAAGAAAATGAGAATCAGTGAACTAGGAAAGAAAAAAATAGCGTAGGTATCATGTTTCGACCATAAGAGGACAAGAATGGAAATATTAATTTCTCCGTGACAGTTTCGACGACCGATGAATTCAATCTGAACGGAACAAGGTATCCGAAATATCGACGCGGCGTCCCATAAATTTCGCAGTAGTTCGTTGAAAGAGCGGACTGTCTCAACAGCGAACGTTGTATCGAGAATCGAATTTCGGGTAGGAACAGTATCCGCAGTATCGGTTCGGAACGATCTCGTTCAGCGTTACACCTGTGGGCCCACGGACGAGTTCATCCGATTAACGTCGTTGTCTCGTTGTTGCATAGGCGATGAGCCCGGTTGTTTGGCAATTACCATGCGTTCAGCGATTTTGCGGCCGTGTAATTCCCGATTACACAACGCTCGGTCGAATTTGTTGCAGCTAATTCGCGGCCAATTACCCGCTGCACACCGGAACGCAAATGCGAGCCCTGTTTCCGCGCGATTATCCCGGGCCGATCAAGTCGATCCCGGTCGACGGCCACCCAGGGATAAATCCGTGACGCGAACGGGGCATTCTTCGGGCAGCTCACGCGAAACACGAATCCCAATTTTCTGTAATTTTCCGCCTCGACCGCGTCGGCTGTCAAAGCTGATTTCGACAGCCAGCATCGTCGAATATTCGTGCCGGGCTCGTACGTAGCGGTAATCCAAATATTTCGTTCCCACGGACGGGAATAAACTCTGTTTCGAATTTCGACAAACATTTCGAATTTTTTTACTTTTACGCGAAACCGCGCGTTCGGTTAGAAATTGTTGAAATGCGACGCTGTTTTTACTGCGACGAAACCAGAAACAAATGAATTTATTCGATAAAGCATGTATTTCCAGCGAACGAACGCGCGTATTCCATGATTCCGGTAAAATAAACATTCTCAAATGGATTGTTCGGGCTCGCGTCAGTAATTTTAATGTTAAAGGAATTATTGGACATTTTTTACGTAATTCATTCGCTTGTTGGCGCAAAACCAGGCCAGATGCGGTTATCGTTTACGCAAACTCTTTCAGCTGTTTTCTCCGCGAATTGTTTTATTAATATTGAGGCTGGCCAGTCGTTATTTTTGCGCCGCATCTACGTTTTAAACCAGGCTGTTTCATATTGCGCAAATGACGAATCTTTTAAATGTACTCTTCTTCAAATGATTCATACACGTTCTACTTAACTCTCGCACAGTTTTCGCGGATTCCGAAGAAATATAGTAATGTCTCTCTAATTGACGCTCAGATTGTCCACAGAAATGGACAATTTGGGAAGAGGAGATACGATTATTCGAGCTTTGCAGCTCGTTTTTATAGTTGTTGACAATCGATAACCATAAGAAATGAGTCAGAAGGCTCGAACAATCGTATCTTCTCTTTCCAAATTGTTCATTTTTCTGCACAATCTGAGCGTCAGTTAGGGAGACATTACTGTGAACAACGTGAGAATAATCTTTGCCAAAACATTTGCCTCCTCTTGTCTTAGATCTTCATTCTTACAGAAATAATTTGAGGAAATTTATTATTTGTCGTTCCATTCTGTCAATTTGATATCAAAGGATAGACTGTGTGGAAGAGAAAGAAAAGAAGAAATACATTAAATTAATAAATTTAAAATAAAACATTCATTATTAACGCTATTACCGAATATTGATCTTGATTCGCTCAGTACTTTCCGCGAATTCAATATCAAAAAACTGTAATAATTTTAGCAATTTAAATTAATTCAATTTAATTTTAACAAATATCAATAACGAATTGAACATAAATGAAAAAGAACGTAACACGCGTCGTTCGATAAATACAAAGTTAATTCTGTTTCGAACAAAGTCAACCCTTCGCACTCGAGTGGTGACCCCGAGGCACCGATGAAAATATTATATCACATTCCAAGATAATCTTAATATTGTCAGAGTTCAAGTTAAAATTATTGTTAATAGTGTAACCGTTGTACGAATCGCAAGACTCAATTTCACATGCACAAAATCCGCTTTGTCGCTGTTGAAATTTTAGCCTCGAACAAAAATTAATCTATAGTTTACTTAGTACTAAGATACTAAGATATCGGTTTACATTTTCGCCGGTTCCGTCAGCGGGCAACGACGGTGATGTAAACTGTATATAGTAGATACCACGATACATCATCACCGGTACCATTAGATATACATCGTGCCCTGACTGTTTGGGGATCCCAGCGTCACGTATACAATGTGAAACGCGACAAACAAAACGTCTCTGATTGGTGGATAAGACGAACCCAAGAAGGGTATAAAAGAAGCGTTTTTTCTTACCGGACTCTCAGTAGAGTTTGGTCGCTCGATCGTTTTCGCCCATATACCTTCTCTCAATAAAGGAATAAAATAAAGTCCTTTTAAGCAAAGAATTAGAATCATATTCATTTTCATTCCATAATCCCAACAGTCGCATAAAATGGAAATACTATAAGTCAAAAAAAAGCGTTTCAGATTTACAATTAAGATGGTTTCGAGTGCAAAGGGTTAAAGACACGGTAATTGGTTATCCCGCAGTAACTGGCTCCGCCGAGCCGCGATTTTTCCCCGCGAATTCGCGTTTCCGAAGATCTCGTGACTCGGCACGTCGACCCAGCCGCGCTGCGCCGGGTCCCATCTTTCTTCTATCGAGCACGTGATCTCGCCGAGTTCGACGAACAACGAGCCGGAGGACTGAATAGAACCGGCGAGACAGGACGGGAGCACGATTCACTTCCGCGATTATTATCGCGCGGCAAGCGTCGCGTCGTCGTCGTCGTCGTCGTTGTCGCGCGACAACGCCCGATAAGCTCCGACGTCCCGTGAATATGATCGCGGGACCGTCGCTCGACAACGCTCGGAAATCTTCGCGATGAAAGGGGGCCACCGTTTCCGATCGTGCCGGGAACGAATCGGCGACGCGAGGTTTGCTTTTGGTTAACGGCGCGCCGGCCGTTGTTGCTGCGCGACTTTATTCCGGCTCGATGGTCCCTTTGTCGGCCGCGCGACAATGCCGCTTTTAACCCTCTCCGACGCGTGCAATTGATCCGACAGATTCGTCACACGCGGATTTCAAAAGAATCTGCCCTCGGACGCGCTTCTTTCTAATTAGCAACGCCGAGCGCCAACTCGACGGTGGACATTCGCATATTTTATCAAGCCGATTCGAACGTGACGCGGCGATTTCATTTGCGAAGACCGCGAGGCGAGATTGTGCCGAGCTGTAAAACCGATTAACATGTTTCGTTTCGTAATAACGGCGAGACCGGATTGATTTATACTTCCCGCTGTTTATATTGTAACGTATGCTCGAATTAACGCGCGGACGGCGCTCCTCATTTACATAATGGCACTGTTTATAATTCTGTGATGTTCTGTTATAGTTCTGTGAATTCTAAAATGTTTATAATTCTGAGCTTTATTCAGCAATTTGCCGGTACACATTTTCGAAGACATTTATCGCAGACTTATGTCAGCCTTTTTGTTCTCATTGTAGCAGCATTTTTTTTTGTCTGATCACCGAAATTGTTACACAACTTAGTGAACGATTTAACCCTTAGCGCTTCGAAGACTTCGCTACGGAGACATTTGTCATTTGTTCCGTAACTCCAAAGGCTCCGCTGCGGAACCAAATGTTTTTATCATACGTTATCGTCGGCGTTAGCAATTGTTATCTGTAGTTAACGCTAAACAGTAATACTAACCAAGCAGTAATACTAACTGGCATGTACTGCTTCGCAAAAGCGAGAAGATAGAATTTATTTAGATTTTGCAAAGTTTTTATTATAAAACTTGCTCCAATAATATAACTTATTTAAGCGTTTTTCACGAACTTCGTCTCGGAACTTTGCAGAATTGCAAAATAAGAAATCGGTCACTTTGACCGCGGTAGGTTTAGTGTTAAAACATGCTAAGTCTGTACCATTACGATTAAACCATTTTTTGACCTTTTCTATGGTTAGCGACACGGAGAAAAATAAATATTATGATGAGAATTTAGAGTCGAGTGATACCGAAGACGTGTTTGATTTTGAAGAGTTAAAAGACATTGTGGAAGACAATGTTGGTTAAATTGATGATAAATGATTCTGACACTTCAAGTAGTAGTAGCGAAATTATACTACCAGAGAGACGAAGAATGAGAATCATTGAAAGTGAAAGCGAAGATTCCTTACAAGATTTAGATGAATGGCGCGATGTTACGGAAGAATCACATATTCCAGATAGAATACCTTTTAGCGTATTGTCACAGGTCATTGGACCACAAGTTCCTACAAACATTGAACAGCCGATACAATATTTTAAATGATTTTCCACGGACGAATCGGTGAATGAAATTATAAAGGAAACCAACAATTACGCAATACTATATAATTATCATAATTTTAATAATGGTGATATTATATAATTATCATAATATTAAATTATGAAATATCTAGTAACTCTATTTGGCAAAGTGAATACTGTGACACTCGTCCAAGTAAACCCAGAATGCACACGGGAGATTGTTACCAAAGATATCGCACCATGGTGAATTACAAAATTAAAAATTTATCTTTTATTTCCAATAGGAAAATGTATATCTATAAAATAAATCAAATCAAATGCATTCGCAAGAACGTGTAATCTTTTCCGCTCAAAGTAAGACTTCCTCCATCTCCGGCGCTCCGCTCCAAAAATGTGTCCGCTCCAAAAAGGTAGGCAGTACTCGCGAAACGCGCGGAGCGCTAAGGTTTAAATGATCCGGGTCAAGATTGACACAGCCACCGTCTTGCGAGGGTTACGATAAACGTTCTCCGTATCGAAGAATCCAAGGCTTCGGCAGGCATTATCCCGATGGGAAAACGGTGTTTTTATCGAGTTTTTATCCTGGCGAAGGACGCGGCAGCACTCGGCGCCGATGATTTTCATCGGTCGGGCAACTGGGTCGCGCACGTAAAATCGAATTCTGATTAGGAGGAGCTCTCCGGCTAATTTTCTTACAGCTCGCGTCTCGAAGAATTATCGGGCCGCGCCGTTGCGGCGAGTTCCTATTTCACGGGCTGTTAATCACGCCCGGCGCTTCCGCTCCGCGAGCTGCCCGTATCGAGAGCCGTGATCGCGCTCGAGAATTATTGCTCGATTTTATGGCCGCGGGATATTTAATCGCAGGCGTAAACTGCATTTCCGGGTCGCGGATATTTTCGGAAAAACGTCCCGCCGGGCGCGGAATCCTGCGAAATCGTCGCGCCGCGACGGCATCGTTCCGGAACCAGCGCACTATGAATCCCGAAAGCGCATCATGTAAATCCTATCCGGTCGTTGGGAACAGTTCCGGCGGCAAGTTCGCCGCGATTTATGCGCCGCGGACTGGAAACGCGAAGAAATCGCGCGACATCGAGTGAAAATTTCGCGCGGAAACGTTGATTTACTGCGAATTATTGCAGCTCCTTGCGAAATCACCGCGCGTCCTCGTGCGCCTCTCTGGATTCCGCGGGAACCTTTGATCCTCTGCACTTTGAGGTCGCGACGTCTCGGCACTGTTTTCCCTGGAGGGGCTTGAATCAACTCAACGCTGTCTCAACGCCGGCTTTCCATAAAATAACAGTCTTAGCGCGAGAACTGGGAACTGAGGAAATAATTACGTTAGGTTCGTGCCGTACGCGAAATGTCGGATTTTTATCACGCGTAAATGTTTCTCTCCACGCTTACCTTATGTTGTTCTTTACGATATAATCTCTTTCACGGTATTATTTTATATTCTCAGCGTCGCATTTTTGCCAAAACGATTTTTATCCAAATTCGGTATTCTTGTTGTGTATTTTGAATTGAACTCGTGCGATGATTTTTCTGAGCCGAGTTCATTCATTCGAAAGATCAAAATTTCTTCAAAATTAGCATTTACGCGTTAGGAATTCCTTGGAAAAAGTGCATCGAGTCGAATGGGGCATGTTTTTATTAGATAAACATGTTTCAAATTAAAGACACGAAATTTGTTCTATTCATTTCTTTTTATGTCACGTTATACAGGGTGACCTAAATATGTCTCGCAATTCGGAAATGAAGGATTCCTGGGATCATTTGAAGTAACTTTTTCCTTAGCGGAAATGCAATCCGCCGTTTCGTTTAGGAGTTATTAGCGAAAAACAGTGACCAATAAGAGGCGAGTACGACTGACACGAGGCAGGCGAGATCAGCTGGCTCGGCGGTCCCGCGCCAGCTGATCTCGCCTTCCATTGGTCGCAGTTTTTCGTTAATAACTCGTTAATGGTGCCTCGGAGAAAATTTTTGTAAAGGAAGAAGTTGCTTCAAATGATCTGAGGAACCCGCCACTTTCGGATTGCGAGATATTTTCGGGGCACTCTGTACATGGTCCATATACTTGGGCCACTTAGATCTAGTTACGAATTCCATTTCGAGTTTTGCTAGATCCAGTTCAGATTCTTATACTATTTAAGAAAACTAGTTACGAATTCTTACATTGCTTGGAACTAGTTATGAATTATGGATTGCATTTTCGCTAAGGAAAAAGTTACTTTAAATGACCTCAGGAATCCTCTATTTGCGGATTGCGAGACATTTTTGGGACACCTTGTACATCATTTCCCGTACATTTCGACACGCTTTCAAAACCGGTTGCAAAATTGATCTCTCTAATTCGGGATGTTGAGAAAAATCGATTGAACTGAAAAAAATTGACGAAATCGCGATGTTTTTCGTCGAAATAATTCGATAACCCGCCGGTCTTTCTTACTCGGTAAACACAGCGTTAAACTTTTCATCGTTCTCGTCCTAATGCATGCTTGCGTTCCGGTATCGAATCAATCATCCTCTACGAAAGAGTCTCTATAACGTCAACAACTTTAAAACGAACGATGCGAGACCGGTTGTTTTGACCGGCGCTCAATAATTCCGATGATGAACGCCGCGTTAGTTTGCGTTTCGTTCGAACGACGGAAATTTTCCGCGGACACGGCTCATCGCACGCGAAGCGCTGAAAATTGCCGGCATTATAGCGAATCCTTGAATCGCGTACGCGCGTCATGTAAATCCTGTCCGGTCGCCGGAGGGATCCGCGCCGCAGGTTTCCCGCGATTTATGTGCCATGAGTACGGGAAGACCGAGAAATGGGACTTGTCGCGATTACGATTCCGATCCTCGCCGCTGCTAGCCGCGAGTTCGGGCTCTTTTATTTATGCCCCGGTGCCGGAATAGAATCGCCGACTGTGTCTCGAACCGGTTGGATTTAACGTTCCCGCGACGCCGTTCCAAGCCGACGTTCATTTTCCTGTGTCACCGGCTTCCGTATGCATAATCGCGACGAATCTGCGCAGATCGGGAAATCTCTCGAAGTTTCGCCGCGGTATCGTTTGATATCTCTTTGTGCAAATTGCCGGGTCTCACGCACGATTTCTTCGAGAACAGTTTACACAGAAAAGTTTATATATTGATCTTAACAATTTATATATTGATGCTAACAGCATTGTGAATGAAAGAGTTTAATATTAAATTAAATTAAAAATTAAGAAGACAATATTGAGAGTAACGAAAGAACTGTGTACGTTGAATCGATTGAAAAGTCCGACTGAAATTTTGATCCACGAAGTTGCTAAAGGTTTCTTGCATTCAAGATTAATCGGTTGCTTGTGAATCGATTGTCGCCTGATTTAATCTACTACAATCAAGCCCGGATAATCTGATCAACTCTGATAATCGGATTGTGAATCGTTTCGCAGTTCCGGCGTGTTTAAATTTTTTAAATGAGAGAAAACGTGTATAAATCAACGAGGTCGTTTTCATTTTATTTTTATAATTAAAATCCTTTAGCTGACGCATTTTCTTGAGTTCGCATGAAAGAACAATTCTTTCCTGAAATTTGCGCGAAGACCCACTGTCTACAGACAATTGAGTGGGTTGTGTGGTTAACACGTTCCGTGCCACGTGTATCATCGATGGTACACGCTTGCATGTTTACTTAGTGAACTGAACAAATTGTTTACAAGAAATTTAGAACCGAAGAATCAATTTCCACCGCAAGAATGGGCGTTGATAAGTTTTTGTTACGTTGTTATGTGTACGAGAATTAATAATTGCACGTAATACATCAAGTTTTAGTAAAATATCAAAGTGTGAAGATTCGAGTAAAAAAAGCTCGGCACGGAACGTGTTAATGATAGTGGCGTAAGTCACATTTCCCTCACTGGGAGAAACAGTGAATATTATTGTTTACTAGCATGCGCATTGTTTACCGAGCAAATTTATTGTTAGGAAAATGTACAGTTCAGTTAATTTTCAGTTAATTTTACAGTTCAGTAACTTTGTAATTTATTCCACTCGACTTTTCAATGATCTGGCGTGCACAGATTGCCTGTTAATACGCAAATCCAAATTTTATATATTGGGACTTACGTCACTCTGATTCTTTCAAGAGTGTAGTAGTAACTCTGATTCCATTCAAGCGTAACAAAACAACCGTATACGATCACGATGTACAGTAATGTCTCCCTAATTGACGCTCAGATTGTGCACAAAAATGGAAAATTTGGAAAGAGGGGATTCGATTATTCGAGCCTTGCAGCTCGTTTTTATAGTTGTTGACAATTCGTGACAACAAAAATGTACCGCAACGATTGAATAATCGTATCTCCTCTTCCCAAATTGTCCATTTTTGTGGACAATCCGAGCGTCAATTAGAGAGACATTACCGTAACTCGTAGCACAACGAACGCGTCTCGAACGTGTTCGGGCAGGGTTGTATAGGTCTACGAGTTCGCCCAGCGGATTAAAATTTCGCGAATTAAAGTGCACTCTTATCAGCCCGTTTCTCCTTATTCATGGCCAATGGGCCAATGGCTTATTCCCGGCGAATGAGACGTTCCGTTGCCGGTGGAATACGGTCCGTGCTGGAATTACTGGTCGTTCTCCGTCTCGCTTCCAGCCGTATAAAAGCGTCGCGATTAAACGTTCCGCCCCCGTAGTGTTCCCGCGACGTAGCGCGCCGCGTCCCGGGCATTAAAATTTAAATGTGATTGCAGTTTCGTTTAACGAAATTAAATACGAATTCCGTGGCAGCCGCCGCTTAACGGCCGTAACGACGCGCCAGACCAGCCTCCAAAGGTCTCGCCCCGACTGCTCTTTCTCTCTCTCTCTCTCTCTCTCTCTCTCTCTCTTTCTCTCTCGCTCTTTCTCTTTCTCTCTCTCTTTCTTTCTCTCTCGCTCTTTCTCTCTCTCTTTCTCTTTCTCTCTCTCTCTCTCTCTCTCTTTCTCTTTCTCTCTCGCTCTTTCTCTTTCTCTCTCTCTCTCTCTCTCTCTCTCTCTCTCTCTTTCTCTTTCTCTCTCGCTCTTTCTCTTTCTCTCTCTCTCTCTCTCTCTCTCTCTCTTTCTCTTTCTCTCTCGCTCTTTCTCTTTCTCTCTCTCTCTCTCTTCCTCTCTCGCTCTCTCGCTCTCTCTCTTTCTCTCTCTCTCTTTCTCTCTCGCTATTTCTCTTTCTCTTTCTCTCGCTCTTTCTCTTTCTCTTTCTCTTTCTCTCTTTCTCTTTCTCTTTCTCTCTCTTTCTCTTTCTCTCTCTCTCTTTCTCTTTCTCTTTCTGTTTCTGTCTCTCTCTCTGTCTCTCTCTCTGCCTCTCTCTCTCTCTCTCTCTCTCTCTCTCTCATACCGCCCCTTCCCGCGTTATTTTAACTCTTTAACGTGATATCGCCACGACGAAAGCGAACCATCGCCCACGCCACGTTCTCTCGCTAAGAGGACCGCCGCGCCGTGAAAGCAATTACCCTAACGACCGAATACCATCGATGACATCGACGCGCGTCAACCTGCGTTGGTGCAACCTGCGTTGATGCAACCTGCGTACGACACCGCTCCCTGAAACCGAATCACGTTTAACGAGCGAGCAACAGAAGCTGCGCGAGACAACGGCGTTACCTTGCGATCGAAGTGGAAAAACGATAGCGTAAAAGGAAGAAAATATTATTTTGTCTACTTGGGAAAATATTGATAACTACCTGAACGAGTTTTTAAAAGCGTCGATTTTACGTGAAATCTCTGTGGACGAAGATGTTTCGGAACAGTGACACGAAATTTATCGCTTTCGACGTCGTCGGGGATATTTTAGGATCTTCTTTATTTTTTAAGACGCCTCTGAATCTTGCCAGAATGTTTTGGATTCTTCTTGACACCTGTGGATCATTCGGATCTCTGGATCTTCTCAGAATTGTTCCAATAGCTTCCAATACCGTAGAAGAGTGGTAGACTTTTTTTTAGAATAAATTATACTAAATTTAATAATTAAAATTTGTTAGAATTTCTCGTGTCTTCTTAGGTATTTCTGGAAGCATTTGGAAGCATTTGGATCGTTTAGATTGTTTCAGGAATCCTCGAGTCCTCGATCACTTTAATTCTTTTAAAAACTTCTAAGAAACATCTAAGGATCTTCCTCTCGTATCTCGTGTAGATTCGACTGTGGAGCTTCCTGATGTTAGTTCGAACTTTTTTAGAACCCTGGAATCTCGAGTCGCGCGGCTTCTGTTCATCGGAGAAGTGTTCCTCTGTAAGTAATTGAAATTGTCCTTCGTACGATATCGGCGCCGACGAATCCAGCAGAGTATAATAGAACGGTCAAGCGGCATATTCCATTAATCTTCGTAGATCGCAAAATTTTTCCATTACTTTGATCCGCCATCGGCGCGCTCGATGTATCGGGCCCTCGATGTATTGGAAATATCGTTTTCAATGATATGTGCACGACAATCTTGTTGTCGCAAGCGTCCCGAGGGACCGCGGTATCGCGTTCCATCGTTGCGAAGGATGCGCCGTCGAGCCGGCCACAATGGATAAACAACGTTAAAGAAATAAGAAATTACGATGGCGTTCGATCGGGAGTGCCTCATCGTGGTAAAAGCGAATTCTCGGAAGCGTTCCATCGCCCTTCTTTCGAGCCGCTCTGAACGGTGAAACGTTAATGGCTCTCGTTCCCGTGAAACGCTATCGTTCTATCACTGAGATGAATTTCGGGCAAATTCTCGCCCGTTCTTATCGCGAGCAAACAACGTAACAACTTTTCGGATCTCTTCCGATCGCCTCCGTTCTACTCGGCAATTTCCTCGCGAATCAACCGTCAATATGGCGCGCTGAGATTTAATCCTCGGTTTCCAGCGACGCCGCAGCAACGACCAGCAAAGAGCACGAAATTATGCGAAACAAGTGCACAATTTTTCATTGTATAGGTTTTCACGTGTGTATTTGATTGCATGCCATTTTTTGTATGCAAGTAGAGTTGGGCAGGATTGGAATTGAATTGGAAAGTTATAATTACAAAGTAATTGAATTATGTTGTAATTCGTAATTCAATGGAAGTACCATTACAAAATATTAAGTAACTCAATGTCATTAATTATGGATTAGAATGTAATTCAATGAAACTAATTACGAATTACAATGTAATTTAATGAAACTAATTACGAATTACAATGTAATTCAATGACACTAATTACGAATTACAATGTGATTCAATGACACTAATTACGAATTACAATGTGATTCAATGACACTAATTACAAATTACAATGTAATTCAATGACACTAATTACGAATTACAATGTGATTCAATGACACTAATTACAAATTACAATGTAATTCAATGACACTAATTACGAATTACAATGTAATTCAATGACACTAATTACGAATTACAATGTAATTGAATTATATCAATTACGAATTACGATGTAATTGAATTATATCAATTACGAATTACAATATAATTGAATTACATTAATTACGAATTACAATGAAACTGATAAATAAATTCAATTATTACTAGTAATTACAACATAATTATTATTTATTCGACGCGTGAATGAGTAATAAAACACAAACTACTAAATGATAATTAATAAATAACAATCGAAGTTGTATTCATAAATAAATCAACTATACATTGTATTTCCATTACACCCGCGATTAAAGCAATTAGTAGTCGAGTTAACTGAAAGGTTTGAATTATGTAGTCGAATTACAATGTAACTGAAGTACAACGTAATCCACTTATGTAATTGAATTAGCACAAATCCGTACCACTGTACTCGGTCGTGTGGCGTTGAGATCGATCGCGATTCAATTATTCGACAACGATACGATCGCGATACAACAATTCAACGAGTCAACGTCGACTGTTGCGTTCACAGTAGCTGTTTATTTATGTCAACCGCGCACGCGTTACGGATGAATCTAATAAACCCAGGTTCAAATCGGAAGCTCCGCTCTAGTCGGTCCGGAGCTAACTCTATCAGAGTTGCGTTAATGATGCAGCTTGCAAGCTCCGCGCGGCTCCCGTTGTGATCGACGGATCGCGAATGCTACGGGCTCCACTGATCCCACGTTGCTCCGATCTCGCCCGCCGCAATAGCGTTCGTGTTCCATGAACTCCAACTAGAATACACTCTTCGCGGAAGTACGGTAAATTCTCCGGGATTTTCCTTCAGCCTGTAAACGAAAGTGGACAATTTGGGAAGCGGAGATACGATTATTCGAGTCTCGTGATTTATTCTTACAATTACCAAGATTACTCAACGATTATAAAACCAAAGCGCAAGGCACGAATAAGCGAATAATTCTCTTTCCAAATAGTCCACTTTCGTGCACAATCTGAGCGTCAATTAGGAAGAATTTACTCGGAATGGATCGAAATGATCTTCTCGCGAGAATTATTACGGAAACGTTCCCACCTGACGCTAATCAAACTTCGCAGATGCGCGCGGCGCAGTAAAAATAAATTGCTCCCGGCTTTTTACTGACCAAATTCTTTCCCACTGGCGGATTGACTTCATAGAGGTGGAATCACCGTGAAGTTTTTCATGGTGCTGACTTTTTATGGTTCCCAGAGATTTTTGAGTGGTTTATTGCGGCGCCTCGTCCTCCGCAATTTTTAACATTTCCTGAAATAGTCCCGGGGTGCCGTTTTTAGAGGGTAGTTCTTTCCTTAACTTCTTCGCCGTACCTTGATCAGCACGACTCGCGGTGAAGATTTTTTAGTTCGTTAAGTGCGGCTATTATTTCAATGATCCAGGTCGGAATAAAATTCTGTTGTTTTGTGCACGACAAATATGAAGCCTGTTTTGCTTCTAAAGAATTATTAAGATAACTGCAGTAAGAACAGCTGTGAAGAAAGTTGAGCAAGGCTTCGAAGAGTGAAATATTCATTTTTACGAGCATTATTGTGTGTGTGTGTGTGTGAATTATCTACACGTTGTTTACAGTTGTTAGCGTTGAAAGCGTAGATGAAATAATTTAAGGTGAAAGTGGCTGTTACTCTTTTTCTAATTTTCTAAAGAATTATAGATAATTCTTTCGCTGTACCATCGCGTGTGCTTCGCTCGAGATTAAGCTTCCACCGGCGGAGAAATAAATAATTCGAGTTTTTCTGCAAACAAGTTCGATAAATATCGAAAGCCCTTATCAGCAGTATATCCTGCCCGACAAGAAGTGTCACGCGAAGGTCAAAGTTTGACGGACATCGATTCCCCGTATTTCGTCTCGCGAATCATTGAACGCATCGAACCCGGAGCGCAATCTTGATCTCTGATTTGAATACTGTCACGGAGGAGAGAGAGGGAGAGCGAGAGAGAGATGGAGAGAGAGAGCGAGAGGGAGAGAAAGAGAGGGAGAGAGAGCGAGAGGACAGAGAGCGAGAGGGAGAGGGAGAGGGAGAGGGAGAGAAAGAGAGGGGCAGAGAGCGAGAGGGAGAGAAAGAGAGGGAGAGAGAGCGAGAAGGACAGAGAGCGAGAGGGCAGAGAGCGAGAGGGAGAGGGCAGAGAGCGAGAGGGAGAGGGAGAGGGCAGAGAGCGAGAGGGAGAGGGAGAGAGAGCGAGAGGGAGAGAAAGAGAGGGAGAGAGAGAGAGAGCGAGAAGGACAGAGAGCGAGAGGGCAGAGAGCGAGAGGGAGAGAAAGAGAGGGAGAGCGAGAGGGAAAGAGAACGAGAGGGAGAGAAAGCGAGAAAGAGAGCGAGAGAGCAAGGGAGAGCGAAAAAGAGCGAGAGAGCGAGAGAGGGGGAGAGGGAGAGAAAGGATCCTTTTTTCACGAACAGGTCCGGAATAAACCGGGCGGAGAACAAAGGGTCCCCGCGGAGCCACGATATCGGGGATATCTAATTCTTTCGAGCAACGCGACTCGGTTATCGGTATCGACAGCGCTGTACCAGCTTAAATTGTCCAATAAAGGCGCGCGACGGCAGATAACGTTGCCAATAGCTCCCGAAAAGGATTAGTTTCAATCCTACGCCCGATAAGAATCGATACCGAGGTTCGAACTTTTATGGGACGTGGCACGATACTGTTCCCGGCATTGTATCGACGATAGACGATGGGTATTTAACACTTTACCTACTGGAAGCCAGTTAAACCCTTCGAGTACCGTTCTCGTCCAACGTACAGTGGTCTGCGAAAGTTTCCGGCCCGATAAGACCTTTCACTTTATATTCTGTAAACAATAGCTACAGTCTTTTTATTATTTCCAGCGCGGTCGAGAGGAAATGTGTCTTTTATTTTCTGGACGCTGGAAAAGAAACAAGCATTCGTGCGACTCTTATTTCAATTATTTTTCTCGACGTATTATACAATAATATCGTCTCGTTATTGGATCTACATTGCGAAAACATTATTATATTATTATATCTTCGTAGCAACAATGTAGCGACATAGAATGAAATAGTGTCTGCTCCTCTCCGAGCTAGCGACCGAAAATAATGATTTTATGTTAAAATTCACAGTCCGTTAACACATTATGAATATTCTCTCTTTTGTTTAATATTTCATCATATCATAATTGAAATATATTTTCTGAAAAAGTGATGTGTGTGCTATATATTTTCTTTTTGTAACAATACAAGTTGCTTCACGGGATAAAATAATGTTTGTTTTTACTTTTCATAAGCTAGCAGCCAAAAGTAATGAGTTCATGAAAATGTCCGTTATCTGTGAAAAAATTATGAATATACTGTCTCTCTTACCACATGTTCTATCATCTCATGGTTAAATACATACTGTAAAGGAAATGGTACCAGAGTTACATGTTTCTGTGACAAAAATGCATCCTCACCGTAGATTAAAGTAGCACCGAAGAATGATGAATTTATTTAAAAATCCACAGATTGTTAAGACATCTTTTATATCCTCCCTTTTGCCCAATATTCTGCCATAAATAAATGTTACGTAACAATGATTCTGAATGTTCTGAAAATTCTGAATGCTTTGAAAATTCTGAATGTTCCGAATGTTCTGAAAGTTCTGAAAATTCTGAATGTTCTGAAAATGTTGAATGTTCCGAATGTTCTGAAAGTTCTGAATTTTCTAAAAGTTCTGAAAATTCTGAATGTTCTGAAAGTTTGTGATGTTCTGAAAGTTTGTGATGTTCTGAAAGTCCTGAAAATTCTGAATATTCTGAATGTTCTGAAAGTTCTGAAAATTCTGAATGTTTTGAAAGATCGGGATGTTCCTAATGTTCTGAAAGTTCTGAAAACTCTGAATGTTCTGAAAATTCTGAAAGTTCTGAAAGTTCTGAAAATTCTGAATGTTCTGAAAATGTTGAATGTTCCGAATGTTCTGAAAGTTCTGAATTTTCTAAAAGTTCTGTAAATTCTGTATGTTCTGAAAGTTTGTGATGTTCTGAAAGTCCTGAAAATTCTGAATATTCTGAATGTTCTGAAAGTTCTGAAAATTCTGAATGTTCTGAAAGATCGGGATGTTCCTAATGTTCTGAAAGTTCTGAAAACTCTGAATGTTCTGAAAGTTCTGAAAGTTCTGAAAATTCTGAATGTTCCGAATATCCTGAAAATTCTGAATGTTTCGAACATCCTGAAAATTCCGAAAAATTACTATGTAAAATTCCACAGTCTCTGCAGAGGATCATAAACCTTCTCACATCATCTTCCTTCATATTCCTTCATATTCCTTCATATTCCTTCATATTCCTTCTCACCCGATGTTCCGTTACCTCCGAAATAAATACTGTTGCTCGCCGAGCGACGTAACACGCATGCTAATCTACTGCAAATTCGCCGCACAGTCGCGAAGACACGCGCCCGTCTCCGGGGCGTGTTTCCGCGAGAATTGCGAGCGAGTCGCGTAGCCTGTGCTCGTTTGCGGTTCCGGCGGCACGCGTTCAGCCCGTAATTAGCTGATCCGAAACAAACTGCAGCAGCACGTGACACGTTTCGGCCGCGACGAAGCCAGTTTTACGAGCACGCGTCCCCGGCTCTCCGGCGGCTCTGCTCGCAATAAAAAGAGGACCCGATGGTTCACGGCGCGATGGTTCATCGCGGCGGATCGATACGGCTGTTTCGAATTACTTTTCCGATACGGGATCAGCCGCGTGGGTGATTCCGCGTTGACGGATCTTTAGGAACTCGCCGAACAGCCCGGGAATTGAAACGTCTGGGCCAGGAGCACGACCCGGCCATAAATTCCGTCGTCACCGAGAGCACCGGCTACGGTATGGAATTTTCGATGGACGTCTCGGACCTCGAAAAGAAAACTCCTCTATATCTTCCGGCACAGCGCGGATTTGTTTTCTATTCCTGCGCACCGACCACTCCATTTTCTGATACTTTTTGCGGGACTTTTTGTGTTCGCGGCGCTCGAGTGAAATCGATCACCGTGACGTCGATGTCGAAACATTTGTTCGGAGGTATGGCAAAGAGTACGTTTAGGCGACGTTTATGGCGTCGATGGTTCCGCAGTCTGTTTAGAAAATCGGATCTTCGAACGTTGCTATATTTTCGAATTTTTATCTCGGAAAGCATTTGTCGGATCGATTCTTTTTACGCTCGAATCCGGGCGATTTTACACGTGTAATTAATAGACTCTTGAAGTTAATCGATCAAAGTATCTTCATAGAACTTATTATGTTCGTTTAATTCGCAATCTAGCGATCGGTGTTTCGTATGTCGCGAATCAGTTTCGTAAAAATCTAATGGTCGGATATTTTGGTACACGCGCATGAATAACAAATTAGCTATAAAAAAACTAACAATGTTACTAATAATGCAAAAGGGAATTTTTATTATAAGATGACATAGAAATGAACGTAGCGAGAAAAGGAACGAAAGAAAAATGTCAATGATTTTTTAGAAAAAAAACAATCCTCTCTGAACTACATATTTTGTTTAGTAATTTCGTGGTCAATAGAATTGCCGCTATTTATTGTTTATTTATGAAGAAATCGATTATATTCATTTATTGACCGAAAAATCCTATGATAAAAATGTGTTTGGACTGCAAAACTCATTTTCAAAGAAAAATGGCCTAATCCGATTGGCTTCTGCACCGTCCACATGATCAAATAAAGAAAATACAGATATTTATAATATGTTAACAATTGGATATTTTAATATACGACTTGCTTTATTTCGATACGTCTGTGTATCCCTGTACAAAGAAGTACAAGGATTACAACACTGATATATTAAATACACGCGAACACGTGTATTTCAAATACACGCGAACTTCGATTATCCGAATTCAAAAGTTAAATTCTTCTTATTTTCAACTAATTATTAATACGCTAGGATAAGATGATAGGTCGAGGTATGATCGAGCTCCTTCTGCAGTTGGAACAAACAAATAATCTTGGAACAATAAAAAATCTGAATAATAAAGATTCCACCGTACACGTGAAATGTCGCGGATCGCAAATGGATTTTCAGGGCCGGCTGTCGAACTCGCAGCGATCGTCCGCGGATTCTTCAGGCCGCCGGAAGAATTCACCTGGTATTGAGCTTGCGAATTCTCCGCGAATTCATCGAAACTCCGCGTCAGAGAATACGGTGTAACGAGAGGCTGGTCGGATCTCAAAGGCCGCGCTTGATTGGAAGGCAAACACCAAGCGGCGCCGAGCAATCAGCGCAGCTATTCGCGTGTCTCGCGTTCTCCGAACACTGGTCGGCCGTCGATCCTCGATCCCGAGTGTCCTCGGATTGGATCAGAATCCCCCGATCGAACAATTAGCATCGTTTTTCGCCGCGATCATCCGGCGATCGCGGCGCGCGGATTCCTCGTTGCCTAGCTTGCACACAAATGTCCAGAAGACCGAAGCCGCTCGAGGATTCGGAGCACGGCGTCGCGACGTCTCCCGGAAGATCGTCTTATGTCATCGGAAACTCGTAAATCTTCCGCGAGCAGGGCCGGCTAATCGGAAGGAGCCCGACTGCTTGGTCGATCTCTCCTCGAAGAGCGACGATAGCGCTCGAATCGCGCTCGTCGCGCTGCTTTAGACCGCGTCGAGTGCTCGGTTACTATCCGGCCGAGCTGCGATGCTCCGTGACGCGGCGTCGGTGTAGAATGTCGTCGCAGAGGCGAAGCTTTTTGTCAGAAATGTTCGTGTCACCGAATCGAGTGACTCGCCGCTTTCAGTTGATATTTCACTTCCTTCGGATCTACGGGACGAAGAGAGGCGAAACCGAGCGCGGAGAATCGAAGGCCTTGCGAGACGACGACGCGTTTGAAAAATAGTCGCAATTTCACGAACACTCTGGAGGTGACGGCAGAAATTGCCTTCATACAGTCAACCCTTAAGTGGACTTTCGAAGCGAACTTCAACCTTCCTGTATGGCCCACAAGTTTCTAAGGGTCGTGTGTCACGTTGTACGCGCGCAAATGGTCGTTAGAATAAACTAATTAACACGAATTTCGACCGATGGGTGGTTCAAGTATAATTCTCTGTGACGAGCTATAGTTTAGGCAATTTTCTCGTCTCTCAACTACGGAATTATTTAACGCATAGTTTCGCATAGTTTCTTTTTAATTTCATTCAAGTTCAAACACAAATGATACACAGGTTGCATTATCGATCGTATTCCGATCGGAAATTAACGTTTACGCTAATCTATTACATCTTCTTAGTTTCATTAGGGTCCACAAAACGTAAGAATGTTAACAATGTAATTGATGTCGTCCAACTCTTTCAATCTTCGTTCGATCGAACAAAATACTGCAATTTTGGTGACATTCTCGAGGCCGTGGCTGTTAAAGTATCGAATAAATGATGAACTAAAAATACATACCAACGAATTTATACATGTCCCGGTTAGGATCGTCCTTTCTCAGTTTCGCTACGCGATCTCTAGATCTCCTAGATCTCTCGATTTCGAGAATGTCTGTCAGCGAGCGATTACAAATTATTCTACGATAACGTAAATGCGGGTGTCGCGAAGAAAGGAGGATCCTAGATCGGATTTTTTAAGAAACACGATCGATCGATCGAGGTCTGCGACCGTCTTCGAACCGTCTAATCTACATCGAAATCGATTGACTACTCATAGATTAAGTGGCATAAATTTGTCTAATTACATTGAATAGTTTCGGAACAAGAGTGGCCAAACCTTCGACAAAATTCTGGAGTCCGAGGCGCACGATTTTAAACGTTACAACAGATACGCGTCGTTGTCAACAGAAAGTTAGCAGATCCGCACCGTTTATCGGCGGTACTCGCAAGAATACGCTCTGAACGGCGAGCACGATGTTTCTCGAACAGGACACACAGGTGCAAAAATATGCTCGAAAGGATACTTTCCGGACAGAACTCGTACATATGTTCGAACGTAGCGAATGTAGTAACACTATTCTGCTACATCGTTAACCTTCGAGCGGCGACGTGCGTCGAATTGACTCGTAATTTGGCTCGTAAAAATTGACTCCGTATCAACGCAGGCGACTCGAGATCAAACTGACTCCGCATCGATAATGATGACTCGAAGCCGAATGAACTAATCAAAGCTTACTCGACGTGAAATTATCACCGTATCCCTAGCGACACCGCTGTTTGTTCCCCATTATTAACAAGGAGTCCGATCTAATATCGAGTCACCGTTACTGAAACGTCGCCAATTTGACGTCACAGTATCACCAGCGACATTTAAACGATGGTCACCGTTCGAAGGTTAAGCTAGCAGTCAAAGGAACACGAAAGCTTATCGATATAAATGATGTAACATCGGCGAGAAGACTCGGCGCCAAGTTCCACGCTAGACGATACCACTCGTGAAAAGAAGATCCTCCGAGAGAGAAATTTCAGTAGCGTTTATCAGGGAGTCCAATTAAGGGTGTCGGACGACATTTCGTATTATCTCCTCGAGTTGACCGTGATGCGTCGAAATAGTCCTAGCTGTTCGGAGAAACTGTCCGCGTTTCGCCTCTGCGAGAGTGTTCGGCGGTATCAGGTACAGATCTACGGCGAGGGTGGGTTGTCCCGAATGGGTGGCAACCGGGGTACACGTACGGCGTAAGCTGGGGACCGGCGGGGGCACGTTCTCACGGTCAATAGTTCCTGGGAGTATGAAAAATTCGCTGGACAGAGGAGAGGCACCACTGCATAGAGAGCGTTTCACGGGACGAAGATCTAAGTGGCCGTTCCTCTCGAATGGCCGTAGACGGTGTCGCTCGTCCCGAGAGAGGAGCGCGGCCCTCTCCACCGGGGACCTCGATGAATCCGGGGCTCATTCGGACATCTCGATCGAGCCGGAGGAGAGAGGACGCTCCTCCGGGTGTCTCCGGACGAGGTCGGCGTGCGCCCGTGTCAGTCGGTCGTTCCCGATTCGTTGGAGATCGTTCCGGCTTGAATCGATGATCCTGCCTCCGGCGCTTTAGACCTGCGTCAGCAGAGTCAGCTGGGCGCCGTTCTTCATCGAGTCCTTGTCCCGCTGCTGCTGATCCTTCGAGTCGTTCCCGATGGTGATGTTCGACCGGGAGGTCAGCGTGACCGTCGTGGTGGACGTCTTGCTGATCAGACACCTCTCGGCGTCCTCTTCGTCCTCGGGCCCGAGCCTGGACTGGCCGGACACGGCCTGCCGGTTCGACTGCATCCTGTCCGCGCTCGCCTTGTTCCTACGCGGGAACACGCTGTTCTCGATGTGCAGGGCGGCGTTCACGTCCTTCCCGCCGACGCAGGTGCACGCCTTCAGGAAGCTCTTCTTGAAGTTGTCGCTGAGGAACGCGTACAGGATCGGGTTCATCGCGCTGTTGCTGTAGCTGAGGAACCCGGCCAGCAGGAAGATCGTGATGGTGATCTTGCTCTGGCACTGCTTCGGCGGCGTGTAGATCAACGCCACCTGGGTCAGCCAATAGGGCAGCCAGCAGCACACGTACACGGTGATCACGGTCAGCACCAGCTTGGTCACGTTCCGCTGCGACCGTTTCTTCTCCTTCGACTTGGTCTTCGGGCCCACCGTCCGCAGCTTCCTGATCACCAGGAAGTAGAAGATCAGTATCAGGACCAGGGGCACGGCGAAGCCCAGGACGAACGTGTAGAGGGTGAAGGTGGTGTGACCGCCCTGGTGGCTGGGCCAGTAGATGTTGCACGTGATGATCCCCTTCTCCCCCTCCATCGCGCTCGCGTACAGGATGATCGGGACCATGAAGACGGCGCTGGCGACCCAGGCGATCTTCGTGACCACCTTCGAGATGAACGGCGTGCGGATCTTCGGGGACGAGATCGGATGGCACACGGCCACGTAACGGTCCGCGCTCATGATCAACAGGAAGATGCTGCTGGTGAACTGGTTCACGCTGGTGGTGGTCATGTACGCCTTGCACATCACTTTGCCGAACATCCAGCTGCGCAGGCTCATGGTGGTGACGAGGAACGGTATGCCGATCAGGAAGCATTCGTCGGCGATCGCAAGGTTCAGGATGTACGTGTTCGTGACCGTTTGCATGTTCGAGAACCGCAGCACCACGTAGATGACCAGGGTGTTGCCTAACAAGCCGACGATGCAGACGATGGAATAGAGGATCTGGTTGACCAGCGCGATGATCGGCAGGTCCGCCTCGCAGTTCGGGATCATCGAGTCGTTCTGGCTGACCTTCCTCGCGTAATCGATCACGCTCGTCGTGTACATCGACGTGGTGTTCATGGCGAAGTCCTTGGAGTTTGTTCGCGACGATAGATCCTCACCCGACTCTCTGAAATCTCTCTCGGGGATCTCCGATCGCCCCGGGGACTGATTGTCGCCGCCGCCGCCGCCGCCGCTGCCTCGGTCCGCTCGCTTCGACTGGAAAACCCGGCGCAATCACTCAGCGGAAATTTCAACGATCCAGAGCTGCCTCTTTGTTAGCTCGAGTCCTTTCTTCGTTGGGACGAGCGATCACGATCTTATCATCCGGTCGGGACACGGCGGACGGATCGGCGTTCTCGACCGCGATCCAGTTAAATGCCGGCTCCTCGCGTTCCGCACAGGATGATCGACGCGGGGACGATGGCTCGCTGCGTCGACGTCGACGCCAAGGGGGATGGGGCCGACGTCATTCCGTCAGGCGTCAAACGATCGTGTTTCCGGGAGCGCGATAATCTGAACAGCGCCGGCTGCCGGTGTACAATTGCCTCCCTTCTTTGGGTCCTTCGTCTCTCTTCCCGTTCCGCCGGTCGGCGTCTGGAACAAAAGAAAAGTCGGCTTGAAAGCCAGTGGTGCCGGTCGCGCGAATCACCGGCGTCCGTCGCATCGACGGCACCCGAAGACGATCGCAACTTCTCAAAGCCCTCCGACCGGATCGGAGCTTTTACGGGTCAACGAGGACCATTATGAACGACTGTCGCGGAGATTACGTCCTCCCGCGGACGCCCGACATTAAACGATGGCGTTAGCCTACTTCCGCGGACGGTGTAGATCCTCGTTCGAGCACCCTTCGCGTCGAAGACGTCGGATTTATTGGCCGACGACCGGCTGATGCTAATTTTCGGATTTCACGCTAGCCATTACGTCGCCGCGCCGGTCGAATGGCGGGCGCGATAATCTTGATTCCGTAGTTATTGAAATTACGAAGAGGCTTCAAGGGGAATCGTTAAGTAAATTTCTTCATGCCGACACGTGGGAATATGAAGAATTGCGGATGATCTAAGTATGGTCGATCTGTGTAACCTTTAAAGGCCAGCATATTTCACTTAGCGTTAAACGAGTGGTTTAGAATCGCAGCGACGCAAGTCATTTTTCCTGTTTGCGAGAAGCAAGGAGTGTTATTGTTTGCTAATTTATGCATTGTTGTTACTGAATAAATTTATTGTCAAGATAATTCAGAGTTAAGTTAATTTATGGTAAATTTGTAATTGATTTCACTTGCCTTCTTACCATTTTCGCATGCGTAGATTACATTTTAAGACAGGAGTCCAAATTTTCGAAATTGGGACTTGCACCACCATGATTCTAACTCATTCAAATCGAAATTATTATTGCATTCGAGTTGCAAGTAGCTCTGTCATCGTTAGCTTGCACTCGTTGAAATGGAAATCATAAGAATTTTATAAAAATTTGCTAGTTCTCCTTTCAGTGTCTAAGATAAATCGGAATCTTTTCTATTAGAGAATCTATTCGAAATTATTATTGCATTCGAGTTGCAAGTAGCTCTGTCGTCGTTAGCTTGCACTCGTTAAAATGGAAATCATAAAAATTTTATAAAAATTTGGTAGTTCTCCTTTCAGTGTCTGAGATAAATTGGAATCTTTTCTATTAGAGAATCTACTCGAAATTATTATTGCATTCGAGTTGCAAGTAGCTCTGTCATCGTTAGCTTGCACTCGTTGAAATGGAAATCATAAGAATTTTATAAAAATTTGCTAGTTCTCCTTTCAGTGTCTAAGATAAATCGGAATCTTTTCTATTAGAGAATCTATTCGAAATTATTATTGCATTCGAGTTGCAAGTAGCTCTGTCATCGTTAGCTTGCACTCGTTGAAATGGAAATGATAAAATTTTCATAAAAATTTGGTAATTCTCCTTTCAGTGTCTGAGATAAATTGGAATCTTTCCTATTAGAGATTCTACTCGAAATTATTATTGCATTCGAGTTGCAAGTAGCTCTGTCGTCGTTAGCTTGCACTCGTTGAAATGGAAATTATAAAAATTTTATAAAGATTTGGTAGTTCTCCTTTCAGTGTCTGAGATAAATCGGAATCTTTTCTATTAGAGAATCTATTCGCTTGCAAATGAACCGAGAAAGTTATCGAACCTTCCTGTTGACTTAAATTTCATTCCACCTTGCATGCTCCAAATATTTTGCTACTTTAAAGATGAGAATTTTCTACGACCAGATGATTACTTTGGTTAGAAGATTACTTTCCGGGTACGTTACGAGTAAGCGAGTTTGCCGCGGAAGGTCGTTGCAACGACAACGTTGAGAAACCGTCGCGCGAATGCGCGTAATTATTTGCTCTTGGATTGAAAAAGGGTGATGAAAAGTGGGAAAAAGTGAATGGCGTGGGCGTAAGAAGGCGAGGCTTAATAGCTGCTTTTAAGCCTGGCCTGGCGCACGCTGCCGTAAATAACGCGGCTGTCCATTGAAAAATGTGTCTCGTTACATTGTTCTTCCCCGATACAGTTGACACGTCGCCGAGTAGCGGGTTTATTCCCAAAGCAATCAGCCATCTCGTCGTATCGAACGGTTTCGAGCATTCCATCGTCGCCGTTATTACCTCGCATCCATTATTATTGAAAAAAATTGCAAATCCTGCGCGAAAATGAAATCCCCGTAACGATTTCATAGCGAACAAGAAAGAAAACCCGTCCCGGGGATATGTCGCGGGAAAATGTAAAATGAAGTCTGACATTTTGATAACGTCGCGAGCTCTACAACGTAGAATATTAACAAAAAAAAAAAAGGAAAGAAAAAAACGTAGAGCGAAGGTTCATGAAAATGTGCGCCGCGATTAAACCTTCGCATATCCGAGCCGAATCTCTCAGATGACATTTTAAAAGCGGACTATTTCAAAGAAAACCGAGGGAGGGCCAATCGTCCTCAATCTTTACGACCGTTTCGCAACGCAAAGCGTAATAGCGCCGCGCTGCGAAATTTCTTCTGTTTTATTCCAGAGATTTCATCGCGATCTCGTAAGCTTAAATTCCCATTAAACTTTTTATTATTCTCCCCGATGAATTACGCTCCCTGGACGACGGCGTACATTAATCATAAATTTCTGCGTGCGAACCGCGGGACACGTCGTTTCCCTCGACGCGTTTAAACCGGCGTACGAGAGAAGCCGGCTCGGGGAGCCCTTTGCGAGCACGTTCAGCCCTCCGCCCACTCACGGGAGTCAAAGGGAACTTGGTTGTTCGAGGCGGACGGCTAATGGTCCGCGGGAGCCTTCAACTCGAATTCGGTTTTCTTTCGTCCGGCGTGCGCCTCAAAGCAAGCAACTCGAGGTCTCGGACGCGGATGAAACAATGGCCGAGAGCCCGAGATCTTGCGGACAACCGGAGAGACAACAACTTTGGACCACGACACGGAATCGCGGCGGCGGCGACGTCCAGGGTTTCACCCCGTGAAAGTCGCAGCAACGTTTCGTTGTTCGAAGTTGAAAGCTGCGCCATTTCCGGCGGATCGCAGCTCGCATTCGTCGCTCGACCGAATCAACGACTCCGTGTCTGCTAATATTGCACGACGATCTGGCCCGGTTACGGTCCAATAAAACCGCGCGAATGATCCCCGAGGCCAAACATTCGCCAGCCAGAAAAAAGCCCGAACGACTCCCTGAAGAATTGCCGCGTCGCGCGGTCCCGCGGCGAACCGCGTTTCTCAGAGTCAGAGCAACCCTTCCGACTTTCTGGAAATTCCCGATCGACTCCGTGGCAATCCGCAGGGCCAACTGGCTTCCGGAGAAATCAATGACGTGCCGTAAAAAGTTTATTGCTTCCCGGAGTCGAGAATTTGACACGCTGAGTTGGCGACTTCGTCCGAAGCTGCTATTCGTCTGCTTCGTTCTCTGTCCTTGGACAATGGATTCTGACCAGTCCTGGACTGGTAACGGGTGGGTTCATTTGGGAACTTTTCTGGTACAGTTTTTTAGAGGTAGTGAACGTGTTGATGTTGATTTGACTTGCATTGCTTGTCGGAATCTGAACGTTTAATCAAGGAGAGGCGACTAACACGGGCGACTAATCGTGGCGACTTCACATTTATTCTTTTAAAATTGTTTTTAGAAGAATTGTTTTTATTTGTTTTATTGTGTTTCTCTATTTATAATTTTCTCCATAATTTACCTTCGTTTTGTACGCAAAAATGGAGAATTTGGGAAGAGGAGCCTCGGTTGACAATCAGTTGTCGACAGTTGTCGACAATCGGTAACTATAAAAACGAGCCGCGAGGCTCGAATAATCGCATCGCCTCTCCCCAAATTGTCCATTTTTGTGTACAAAATGAAGGTCAATTAGGGAGAATTTACTGTGAAAGTAACGAAAGGTCTAAATAAATTCAGTCCTTCTTATGAAGCGATAGGTTTATTGATAAAAAGGTAAACGATGCTTTCGAGACCACTAAGTCAAGATTGTCTTGGATACATTCTTCTAATCGTAGCATCTTGAAACGAAATATAGTAATATCTCCCTAACTGATGCTCAGATTGTGCAGAAAACTGGACATTTTGGAAAGAGAAGATACGATTATTCGAGCCTTGCAGCTCGTTTCTTATAGTTGCCGACAATTCGTAACTATAAAAACCGCAAGAATCGAGTAATCGTATCTTCTTTTCTTAAATTGTCCATTTGCGTGGATAATCTGAGCGTCAATTAGAGAGATACTATGACACAGGTAATCCCAAAGGCAATGCTTTTCTGTCACATTATTCTCGCGAGCAGAAATTCGAACGAATCCGAAAGATAAACCGTCGAAACTGCGAGCGGTCCGACTGAAACCAAACAGCAAACTCGCTGTACATTTTTCCATTTATCTCAGTTTGCAGCGGGAATGGGAAAAAAAGGGTGTTGAATTGATACAAATGTGCGAGGGTTGAAATGGTAAATTATCGATTCCTCGGTCGCCATTCATTACGCCTACCACGCTCGTATTTGCTCGCGCGAGCGTTTCGACCGGATACATCGTGAATAGTGCTTTGTTCTAGCGATCGGCCTGCTCGCACGGTATAACAAATCTGTGGATTGTTTTATTCATTGTCGCGCGGCCTTTCTGCAAAATATTTTAAAACGTTCACTGCGGATCCGGCGACTATCAAAATTCTGCAAAAAATAAAACACAATTTGTTTAACGACCCGCCTCTGTTTGGAACAGAGCGACGGTTTTTATGAAGTTGCACGGTCTCTGTTACGCGAGTCAATTATGGTGTATCGACGCCCATTTTTGAATCAATTCTTGGAAAAAGGCAATTGTATATTATTTATTTTCATCGGGTAACATACGAAAGGATTGGAATCACGGTGACGCAAGTCACATTCTCCTCGTTGCGAGTTCAAGTTTAAAAAATTAATTTACAGTTAACTGAATTTACAGTGACTCTATAATTTCTTTCAATTGTCTTTTTAACATTTCATATAGTTATTAAAACACAATTTGTTTAACGACCCGCCTCTGTTTGGAACAGAGCGACGGTTTTTATGAAGTTGCACGTTCTCTGTTACGCGAGTCAATTATGGTGTATCGACGCCCATTTTTGAATCAATTCTTGAAAAAAGACAATTGTATATTATTTATTTTCATCTGGTAACGTACGAGTGGATTGGAATCACGGTGGCGCAAGTCACATTCTCCTCGTTGCGAGTTCAAGTTTAAAAAATTAATTTACAGTCAACTGAATTTCTAGTGACTATAATTTCTTTCAATTGTCTCTTTAACCCTTCGCACTCGAAGTCATTTTAACTGCAAATTTCAATCAACTTTTCTCACTTGTAGTATCTCCGTTTTATATGACAAAGTGCATTTCATGCACATGAGATCGAGTTTTGTGACGCATACAACAGTCGGACTTCTAACAATTCTTTTTACATCTAAGCTTTGACAGCATCAAAATTATCTTGGAACGTGGTGTAACAATTTTAAAGGTGCCTCAGAGTGCAAAAGTTTAACATTTCATATAGATCACATTTGTACGTCAAATTTTTAAAAAATACGACTTACTCCGTGATCCTAATTCGCTCATATAAAAATGCGAATTCACACAGAAGCCCACAATGTACTCGCAAGTTAAGCGATTGTTCTATTCTGTACACTTTTCTCTTCCCGACCAGCTCCGCCGCACAGGACGTCGCGAAATAATATTTAGATCCGCGTAACCGCAGCTGCGACCGCGTTAAAGCTCTAACTGCGGACGCATTTCCGCGGAGAACTTTTTCCGCGCGGCACGTGTAGCCTCCGCGTTCCCTTTATCTTTCGCGGATAGCACACGAGCCCGATCCGTAAACACGTCATTATCCCCGCGGCGGGGCGGATTATTAAAACGAGAAGAGTCCGAATTTACTCGGCGCTCGTTGATCCCTCGTTATCGTTCCATTATCGGTATCCGATGTCTGGAACCGTGTTCTCGATTCATTAGACCGTGCGCTCCGAAAAGTCTCTTATATCTCGCAGAAAAAAAAGAAAGAGAGAAAGAAACGCGCGATTCATCTAGCGATGGGAAGGTTCGGCGATAGCGGCAGCTAGTTAATTCACTTCGCAGCGGATCGATCAGCGTTGTTGTATCACGAACCCGTGAATGAACGAAGTTAACGTGGCTGACGGACGATCTATCGCACCACGATCTTAATGTTGCCGAGCGTGGTTCGCTGTCGCCGTTTATGGTCGCGGGACAAGTAACCGAGGACAGGGCGACGTTCGTCGCGTGACGAAACTCGGCTAGTTTTGCAAGATAATGAGCTCCGATCGATCGCCATTATCGGGGCATCCGTCTCCATCTGGCTAATTAGTTGCAAAGCGGTCCTCTTAACGCTCGACCGATACATTTTCTTCTACCGACTTCGTTTTCCCGAGCTTCTTACTCTCGCCGGCTTCCTCCCGTATTAATTAACCCTTTGCACTCGGCTGGCGACCCCGAGGCGACGTTAAAAATTGCTTCGCTATTTTCTAAAGAATTTTTACATTATTATATTTCTCTGTATTCGATAAATCGTCGAATAATAGAAGCCTTCGATAAGCATACACGTTCAATTTTATATGTAAAAATGAAACAAATAAAAAGAATCATAGCAAATGGAAATACTGTAGGTTGAAACAATTGTCTACATTTTTGGAGTTGAGATAGCCTCGAGTGCAAAGAGTTAACTCCGAGGCGATCACGAGATGCGGGGTCCAGTCGAGTTCAAAGTGCAACATGCATCATGATGGGGTCGTTTTCGTTGCATGCGTTTAGATTATACGCTATTCTGGTGGGAGATACAAAGGCGGCGATGAGATCGGAAGCATGAAAATGCTTATCAAACGCTAAACGCGGCAGAATAACAAATAAGTATGATATTATGAATATGTATGAACCAAGAATTTTAAGTAAAACAAAGCGGTCGACGAGATCTATGTAGAACTGAAAGTATGAATGGTCGGGAGAGACGGTTTTATGTTGAAAAGAGTCTAATAACGTGTTACATTTTGATATCACTTTCGTTCCGTGCAGTTGCACTGAATAATGAAAACACTCGAAACGAGTGGCGAAATAAAAAGCACAAAAATTATAGTCGCGCACGGAGAACAAAATTATGGATGGTGCGGGAGGTGGTGACAAACGAGGGACTAACGTTACAATTAAAATGAAAATGTACAAAAATAACATTGAAATTAAAATACATTGCAGTAAAATTATGATAAAGATAAACGGAAGTGAAATGAAAATAAAGATAGATAAGAGTAAAATTCAGAATTAAAGTTATAATTGAAAGGAAAATAAATACGAGCAAAATTACGATTGAAATAAATCGTAATAAAAGTACGATTACAATAAATTATAATAAAATTTCGATTGAGATAAATTACAATAAAATTTCGATTCGAATAAAATGCAAAAGAGCCACGAAAACGTGCATCGTTAAAAAACCTGACGCAAAATAATAAAAGCCGCGATACGTTCATCGAATCAATAAACTGCAAACAATTCCACGAATTTACATGAAAATCCGGGAAACTGATGAAATTCGCGGCGCTCCAGAAAAAGCGAACCAGAGAAAACGATTTAACATTTCTCATCGTATTAAAAGCATTCCGGTTTCCAGGAGGCGAATATCTTGGCGCTTGCTCGCGCGTTGAATTGTCGCGTCTCCGACGACCGGAATATATAAGGTTCGTTTATTTGGTTTTATCGACAGGATATTATTAGAAGATCTCGCCGCGAGATCGCGAATTACCTGGGCTGGGGTGCCATCGCTGGTTGCTTGGCTGGAATCCAGGACTCGATAGCAACACGTGGAATTTTCGAATTAAACGACAGAACGGTCGCGAGACGCGAGAATACGACAATTACCTCATTCGAAACCAGCAAATATCAATGTCGAGATGTAAATCAACGATGCTTGCGCGTGCAACCGCGTAGCCGGTTATTTAAACGAATTACGCAAAATATTTTAAACAACCGAGCTTTAAATATTGTAGATATTTTGGGTGTGCACGCAAATACTTCATAAATTCAATTTACCCTGATATGCGAGGTGAAAGTCGAAAATTACGATGTACAATTTAATTACGAGGTATCATATTACTTCCTTCCTCTTTTTTAGTTATTTCTTTATTCGTTTAATTCTTCATTTATCTTTTTATGTCTTAAATTGTTTCTGTACACTGTCTTCTGGGCATTTTTCCCCTTTGACATCAATAAACTATTATTATTATTATGATTATTGTAGAGGAAAATGCGTTCGCCACATTGTTGCTAAAAATAGAATTAGATTATGATGCGACTTCATAGTTACATTAAGCTGTAATTGGAATTCCGGAAAGCAAGCAATAATGCTTGCGAAAGTGCTCGTAATAATCTGATTGAATTGATTACATCTTGGAACATTCGTCAAAGGGCGGGCACAGTAAGTGGCGCCGGTGCCTGAAGTGGATGCAATTTATTGGACGCGGAGATTCTCCGCTTTCCCGTCCGAACACAGCAATATTTCGCAGCAATCTTCAATAATTATTCGAAGTCGGCGTTCCAATGCGCTGTGTCCCCGCTTTGGGCGATCGTCGCAAACGAGATCATTTCCACGCCGAGACCGCGGCGCGTTCTCGCCGAAAGTAAATCAGTCACCGTATTCGCGGGACACTCGGACAATCCCGCTCGCCTCTCTCGCTTTTGCCGGGCAAACGAACTTCATAATTTCCCGGAAAGGTAATCCGCGGTCCCAGCGATTGCTCCATAAAAAGTCTGGAAATGGCGAATCCGTGTCCGACGGCGCAAGCAGCATTAAATATGCCCCGAAGTTGGTAAACAAGCGTACGGGTTTCCTTGGGTATCGCGTACGCGTGTCAGCGGCAAGAAAAATGCCGCGGGGCATTTAATAACACACTAACGTCGTCGCCTCGCTGCGGAACAGCCCTCGACGTGGCCGTAACGACTCGTCGGAGTAATAAACTCGTCCTCGAAGTCGGCACCCGGTTTACAGTTCGCGGGGGCATTAATTTACGGCGTGTCCCGCGTGGCAGAGGGCCGAAAACAGACGATTAAGATCCGACCGGCTAATAAATTCCGCTCCCTTTACAACATCGCTGAAACACCGCCGCAACTCAACTGCGACACACGTGCGCGCACCTTTGCCACCGATAAATCCGACAGGACTCTGCTCACTCGTCTGACTTATGAGCGAGCACTGCCACTGACGGACGCAAGCTCGTCCGGCCACGCTTATTGCGGTTCGAAATTGCGAATCGGCCAACGAAATCGAGCACCTTTTCAGTCGGATCGAAGCAATTGTCGCGCTCCGGAAAACGCGACGCGATCGGGAAAGTGGTTGCTTTCTCAAGTCGAACCGTCTCCGGCCGACGATTCGATCCGGACAAGTTCTTCTTCCAGTCGGTCGACAACTTTTTGTTGTAAATCGCTGCAACTATTTGCTCGCTTTGCCTCCGGCGTGTCGATCGAGGGTCTAACAAGCGTTTTTCGTTTTAGCGGAAAATTAAAGCGAAAGAAGCGAAGAATTAAGCGAAAGTGAAAATATTGGAAGAATTTAAGGACGTCTATGGATCTTTTTCAATTCTTTGGAATCGTTAAAGAAAGAAAGAAATTTTGCTTACTTTGCATGAAAATTCGCAGTCCACTAATTGTGTATCATTACTAGATCATAGATGTTATGCATCTATGACAATATTGAGTCGCTGACATTCAAGACAATGAAAATATTAATAAAAGATAATTCAAGCTCGTTTATGGATTATTTTCAATTTTATGGAATCATTAAAGAAAGGTAGAAATTTCTACTTGACTATGTTTGTTGTAATTGATGAAGATCATTTTTACTTTACGTGAAGTCTCGCAGTCCACTAATTGTGTATCATTACTAGATCACAGATGTTATGCATCTATGACAACAATTGGTAGCTGACACTCAAGGCAATGAAAATATTAAGAGAATTTAAGCTCGTCTATGGATTATTTTCAATTCTTTGGAATCGTTAAAGAAAGAAAGAAATTTGTATTTGACTATGTTTGTTGTAATTGATGAAGATCATTTTTACTTTACGCGAAGTCTCGCAGTCCACTAATTGTGTATCATTACTAGATCACAGATGTTATGCATCTATGGCAATATTGAGTCGCTGACATTCAAGACAATGAAAATATTAATAAAAGATAATTCAAGCTCGTTTATGGATTATTTTCAATTTTATGGAATCATTAAAGAAAGGTAGAAATTTCTACTTGACTATGTTTGTTGTAATTGATGAAGATCATTTTTACTTTGCATGAAGACTCGCAGTCTACTAATTGTGTATCATTACTAGATCACAGATGTTATGCATCTATGACAAGATTGAGTAGCTGACATTCAACACAATGAAAATATTAAGATAATTTAAGCTCGTCTATGGATCATTTTCAATTCTTTGGAATTATTAAAGAAAGGAAGAAATTTCTATTTGTCTATATTTGTTGCAATTGATGTAGATAATTTTTATTTTGCAAAAAGATTCGCAGTCTGTTAATAATTATTTTCGCCATAATGAAGCGAGGCAACTTCTATTTTACTTCTGCAAATTAATCATCGAAGCACGTCTCGCACACGAATCCTCTAAAATTTGTTACATGCAAAGCTCGGCGGATTATATGACAGTTTAATTCTCTTACTCATTCGCTGAATCATCATCGTATCTAATCTCTGTGTTTTCGAACTCTGCTACCGACATGCAAATTTTCCCCGGAAGTCCTCATTTTAATTATCTTCACGAAACAGTACATTTCCAGACCGCATCTGCCGACCGGATTTCTCCTGATTCTGGAACCCTTTGAACTCCGAGATTTCAACCGAAGTGGCTCTTTTCCTTTTGCGGAAATCCAAGCATGTTCGTACGTCATGCTCTCTAGTCACGTTGACGAAGGAAAGTCTTGGGAATAACAAAATAAGAATCGCGGAGGAGCAAGCGACGAAAGGTGTCAGCGGTTCGGGACACCTGCGACCGTGCGAAATTGCGAGGGAACGCTGGCTTGGATCAGTGGTCCGAAAAAGTGTCCGGAAAACTTCGACAAAATCCTGGAACACTCCTTTTTGCTGTGCACGCTGGCGGAAAGGAACACCGGCACGGCTGATAAATAATGTAGTGGTCTAAGATTGCAATATTTAATATGCAAAGTGTTGCATCTAGTTTGAACAGCTTAACGTCTGGCTTCCTTTCGAGGGAGAAAGTGTCACGGAAAAACGTCGTTCAATGCGATAACTTCGATACCGTTCGAGGAAAAGAAATTGTCTGTTGAAAATTTTATCTGTAGCGTTTTTAGAAATGTTCATACAATTCATCATATAATTGTTTGAACTCTCAGTCGTATAAATTTGAAATTCTTGAATTCTTAAAGATTTCTGGTCATGATAAGTTATTGGACTTTTCTTAAGTTGGACAACTTTTCCAAAATTGGATCACGCAATTTGAATTTTTTCTCAGATAACAGACGGGCTATTTTGCTAAATAATGCATGAAAAAGTTTGGACGAACATCGTGCAGTTGGATGGAGTGACAAAAAATTGAAACAATCGCGTTTTCGACTTTTTTAAGCATGAGATCTTATATTAATAATTTTAATAATTTTAAAATAATACATTGTTTCACACAATTTTCGTTATATGCTCAGTTGCAATACTCGATAAACGTGTTTTGTTTTACATTTCATGACATCCGCCTAATTGTAATAAATAAATTATCCAGCAAATCGGATTTTCCAAAATCTCAAAAAAATTCGACCGGCTTGAGCCGCTTCTAGATAAAGCTATTTCGTTTTTATCGTTACTTGTCCACGTATATTTGTCCACGACTGTATCTTACGCGAGCTCGGGAACATAAGTAATAGAAAATCCAGCTGAGAAATGTAGCACATTGTTGCTACCTTCCAATTTCGATCGATCAGGACCGGAGAAGAGAGGCCGGAGAAAATCCGAGGTCGGAGACGAAGAAAATAACGCGACGAGGCGCGAAGATCGAAGGAAAAAAAGAGGTCTGGTGCCTCGAAGAGGATGAAGGGGCGGTCGGAGAAATTAATTATCCCCCCTCACCTCCTAGTCCAGCATCGAGCCGGCACTAAAAGTAGAAACCAATAGAGAAACTCGATCGAGCGAGTATACTGGGTGCCTCGAAGTCGCCGAGAATACGCTGCTTCTTTGTTGGACAGGAAGCTCCGGATTGATTGTAAATTCGTCGCGATAAACTCTCGGGCGACCGAACGACGGAGTAAAAGACGCCGTTTGCATATCGATCTTGCATACCCTCGTGAAACGTCCTCCTCGTAACGGGGCGAATCCTTCGGACTGTAGATCCTTGGCCAGGAAGTTGCGGCCAGTTCTTCGAGCGGGGCGTAAAATTCGCTACGAATCGATCGTGGGTCGTTCGAACCGGAGGGAAAGTTGAGATTTCCGTAGCTTTACGATCTCCGGATATCTTGAATTTTCTATCCACGGTCCTTTACTGTTTCGCATTGAAAAACCATAACTGGGGCGAGTGTGTCAATTACTGTGCCTGTTAAAGCGACGTCCGAATTTTTCGACGAATTAAATAGCTGTTTTGCTTGTATCGCTCTTGTTAAAATGTGAAAAATGGTACGTTCACGTCTTTTATACGAGTTTGAATTTTTTCATAATCGAAAGATGTAAAGAACACAAAATATTTAACAAAATGGACGAATCTTCTAAACCTTTTTATCAACGCTTTCACATTTTTACGTCAATTTGTTACATCTCCCTAATTTTATCAAGATCCACGAAACGTAAGAATATTAGAAAAATAATAGCTGTGATACAACTTAAATTTTTATAATTCGATTAAATTAAAAAATTTCACATTGAAAAACCAAAACTGGGGCGAGTGTGTCAATTACCTGTGCCTGTTAAAGCGACGTCCGAACTTTTCGACAAATTAAATAGCTTTTTTGCCTGTATCGCACTTGTTAAAATGTGTAAAATGGTACGTCGACGTCTTCTATACGAGTTTGAATTTTTTCATAATCGAAAGATGTAAAGAACACAAAATATTTAACAAAATGGACGAATCTTCTAAACCTTTTTATCAACGCTTTCACATTTTTACGTCAATTTGTTACATCTCCCTAATTTTATCAAGATCCACGAAACGTATGAATATTAGAAAAATAATAGCTGTGATACAACTTAAATTTTTAATTCGACTAAACAAAATACTTTGCAAGTCCACGAAATTGTTTTGAGGTCGTCGGTGTGGCAGTCGAAGCATCAGATCGTCGTAACTTCGGCCAAAACGTTCATTTCGTCGCGCAACGAATTTTCTGACGTTCTCCGAGGATCGCCGAACGCAGCTGCGAAGTTAAAAACCGATGTGTTTAATAGTATCGCTGTTAAAAAATTCTGAACAGCACTTTTTCTAATGAAACTGCGTCGCTACTCCGGCGGGAATGGTTTCCGCCGGAATTAAAACGAGTATCTGCCTTATGAAGCTAGGTATTCACGGCATGAATGGTAATAAATTCTACAGTGCCGGGAACGAGTAATCCGACACAATGAACGTCATGAATATTCATGTTGTAACGGATAAATCGTCGAGAAAACGGGGGATCTGCTTCGCCACTTATTACCTCGACAATGGCACCGAATTATCGATAAAAGACGGGGGACTTGTTGCCCACGATTTGCTCGTGGCGGACGCGGGAATTCTGATCACTGTGTAAATTACAGCCCGCTGCGAGTGAACAAGCACGTGTGCAGATAACTGTTTAATCCAATGAAGCGGGAATATTTCTCGACCTCGATAAACGGTCGCGCTAACAGCCAGCGATGTAACGGGGTGCCTGATAAGTCCTGTGCTGACCGTTCGCAGACGATTCATTACATCTTTCCATGATTATAAAATTACGAAATTCGGAGGCTACTTTCTTTTATAAGAATCGCCAGGAGTCGTGTAATTTTTTAAGGAAGCTAGATTGAAAGTAATATACAAGGTGTCCCAAAAATGTCTCGCAATCCGGCAATGGCGGGTTCCTCGGACCATTTGAAGCAGTTTCTTCCTTTACAAAAATGTTCTCCGAGGCACCGTTCACGAGTTATTAACGAAAAACAGTGACCAATAAGAATCGAGTACGGCTGACGCGAGGCGGCCCAGCCAACCAGCGCAGGAAGCCCAGTTCCGCTCATTGGCTTGGTCGTCTCGCGCCAGCCGAGCTCGCCTCTCATTGGTCACTGTCTTTCGTTAATAACTCGTTAACGGTGCCTCGGAGAAAATTTGTGTAAAGGAAAAAGTTGCTTCAAATGACCTGAGGAACCCGTCACATTCGGATTTCGAGACATTTTTGGGACATCCTGTAGAAATAGAAGAATTAGAAACCAAAGTTTGATGAAATTTTATTCGGATGACGTATAAAAGATAAAGACTAACGAATGCAATTTTATTTGTATTTATTACTATCGAATTAATATTCAATCGAATAAAAATGTATCTACATAGAAATTCATTCGAATAAAATTTTATTCGACGCTATCGAATACAAAATTTATCTAGATAAAAATTCATTCGAGTAAAATTTTATTCGAATGTGATTTTATTTGCATAAGAATTTATTCGTAGAAGAATTCATACTGAAAATAATTGATTCGAATAAAAATGATAGAATATAAAGCGTCTCTTCATAGTTTATCGATTTATTTCTTGAATACTACTTTTTCGTATTATTCGAATAAATAGAATAATATACGAGGAATAATAAATATTATTCGAATAAAATATTCGACTGAAAGGAATTCGATCCGGATAATTATCTCAGATAAATAATTATTCGATACCGGTAGTTATGCAACCGTACTTCACAGCGTCTCAATCAACTCGTTAAAAAGAAGCTGGATATAATTAATTTTAAACGATTTTCTCTCCTCTCATATTTCCTTAATTCGGTTTCTCCACGGACTGTTTAATACTTACAATGCAATACCATTGCAGCTTGAAACACGATTGCGGGGTTTTTTTTTAACGCGACTTTGTACATTGAAAATAGAGAATCGCGGGAAAAAGTGAGTTCTCGTATTTCGTCGCATTTTTTTTTTTATTTCGGCCGCGCGTCGCACAGATTTATAAAATAGTCGACGGATCGCAGTGATGTAAAACCGTGTGTCTGTCGATACGGAAAATGGGTCGCGTTCGTCCTGCCGGAAGAAATACGGGGGACCTGGATATCTATTTGCTGGTAACACTCTCAGCTATCCCGTGCCGTGTCTGATTCGCTGATAATGCGACACATTGAATTCTTATAAGCTTGTAACTATGTACCCCTGAAAATCGCGAACGCACGCGCAAACAATGTCGCTCGGCTCGCCGATCAACATTTGCATACTGAACGGTAATTGAATTTTACGTTTCCAGCAGCTGAATAAGTAAAACGACGACCCATGAATTATAAAGACCGTGCCGCCGAACAACATGATTAATATTTTGAATTCCGTGATTATGCTGGCGTTTCGAATCATCAACAATTCGCGCGTCTGCGAGCGGCGCTTTTAAATATTGATAGCCTGCTCGGCGACGATTAATGTTAACAATCGCGCGGCCAGATTTTATTCTGTGACAATGCTCCACGGAATTTCGAATGCAGAATTTGATTCGCAAGTTTTCATGCGGCAGAATTTCATCGAAAGAATTCCTTCGAATTTCGACGGATAAACGAGAATAATAGCAAGAGAGACTTATAATTTATATATATACACAATTTAAAGTCCAAGATGCTGTTTCTCAAGTTCAACGTACACTCGAATCATTTATTCATTGGTCGCGATTCGGATTGAATGTTTCCCGCAACAAGTCGCGTTTCTTCCAGCTCGCGCGCGGAAGCGTAAACGCGAGCGGACACGCTCGTAGCGAGATTGCTTCGATTTTGCATCTTAATTGGCCGATGTTCGCGGCATCGTAATTCAGATGCTCGCGAAACACGTCAGAACTCCGTGCAGTTTCTGCTCGCGGGTAAGCCAGATCGCGGCGCGCGTTAACAAGCTCGCCGAGCGGAGCAGGAAGCGGAGATCGATTAGGGCGCAGCATCTAAACGGAAACGGCGGCGGACACGTGTGTCCGATAGGGGACGGTTTCGAGCGGAACTTAGTTTCGCAGAAGCGTAACCTCGTTTTTCGTGCTACGGCTATCCGCTTTGCCGATCGGTTTGCGTAACTCGCCGAACCGTGGATCCGCCGGCACCGTTAATTTCCAATTCAGTTTAGAAATTCGGTCTCATCCGATGTCGGTGGCTGGCCGTCCCTTTGGCATCCTCGTTCTCTGCGAGCGTTTACCAGAGAACGCGCATGTGGACCGTTGCTTATGGGATTATTTACGCAACTGTTGTGAAAGTGACGTCGGTGGAAACCTTTCACAAACGCCGAAAAAAAATTTCATTCGACGCTAGATCTATGGAATCCGTCAATATGACGGGACACTAATTTTTTCATTCATATCGTGAAGATACATTTACCAGTTATTTGTTCGATTTGTATGCCACTTACGGCAAATGGTACAATAACACCTGTTAAAAGTCATAATAAATGTGTTATCGTTACTTTTATAAACTAATGTAAAACAGCTGTTTTTTGTTGTGCTCCGTAAATCTAGCGTTAAATGAAGCACATGAACAGACGAATTTGTAACAAGAATATTTTGACTGTAGCACTGAATCATGATCATTTTTGTGTTATGTTTAATTTGATGTCGTTTCTTCTTTCTTACAGACCTAGGGACTATCCTAGGGAGATTGTGCCGGGCTAGTAGAATAGGGACGGTTCGTGGACAGACGAGAGAATCAGATTGAATCGGCCGTACAGAATGGCACTTGTATTTAACACGTTCCGTGCCACGTGTACCATCGATGGTACACGCTTGCATGTTTACTTAGTGAACTGAACAAATTGTTTACAAGAAATTTAGAACCGAAGAATCAATTTCCACCGCAAGAATGGGCGTTGATAAGTTTTTGTTACGTTGTTATGTGTACGAGAATTAATAATTGCACGTAATACATCAAGTTTTCGTAAAATATCAAAGTGTGAAGATTCGAGTAAAAAAATCTCGGCACGGAACGTGTTAAACAAGTGAAGTAGGTACGACACGTGGTCGGACAATTGCCACGAGATGGGACAAACAGATTAGGAACGTCTTGTGGTTTAACCGCATAGACATAGCCGGGCATGTATCACAGGGCCGACATAATTCAGTAGAATGAGGTTGTCATATAATCGGACAGATAGAATAGTGTCTTGTTATGATTCGACAAATGGGCCACATGTGTAATCTGGAATTAGATGGCAGAATAGACATATAATGACGGGGCTCGTCAGCTTTGATCGTCGGCTTACAGTGAACAAATTGTATGTCATCCATGGCTACATCAGAGGAACGAAACTGGATTATGGACGGACAAATGGATTAATTACTGTGTGATGTTGCCAAGTAGAACGAGTGCGGTTTGGGATCGGAGAATTAAATGGGAACGCACATTGTCAATGCGCAAACAAGCGAAACAGAGATCGTCGATGGTTAGACAAGTGAAATAACAGCAATGGGTAGTCGGTCAAATGAAATAGAGAGGAGTGGTAGTCAGACAAATGAAATAGGCGAGACAGGTAAAATAATATAGCCGGAAAAAGAATGTAGAAATTAATGGTAGTCGGGCAGATAAAATAAAAGAAGTCAGACAAATAAAATAAAAAGAAGATAGATAGAATAAGATAGATAAAATAAGATAGATAAAGCAAGATAGGCAAGATAAGGCAAGATAGATAGTCAGATAAACGAAATAGAAACGAATGTTAGTGAGACAAATGAAATGGGCGAGATATATAGTCAGGTAAATAAAATAGGAAATAGTGGTAGTCAGACAAATAAAATAGAAAGAAGTGGTAGTCGGATAGATGAAATTGGCAAGAGAGATAGTCAGATAAATAAAATAGAAATAAGTTATAGTGAGATAAATGAAATGGGCAAGATAAATTGTCAGGCAAATAAAATAGAAAAGGGTGATGGTCAGACAAATAAAATAGGCAAGATAAATAGTTAGACGATTAAAATAGAAACGAGTGATAGTGAGACGAATGAAATGGGCAAGATAAATTGTCAGGCAAATAAAATAGAAAAGAGTGATAGTCAGACAAATAAAATAGGCAAGATAGATAGTCGGACAAATAAAATAGAAACCAGTGATAGTGAGACAAATGAAATGGGCAAGATAAATTGTCAGACAAATAAAATAGAAAAGAGTGATGGTCAGACAAATAAAATAGGCAAGATAGATAGTTAGACAATTAAAATAGAAACGAGTGATAGTGAGGCAAATGAAATAGGCAAGATAAACAGTCAGGCAAATAAAATAGAAAAGAGGAATGATCAGACAAATAAAATAGGCAAAATATATAGTCAGACAAATAAAATAGTCAAGATAGCTAGTCAGTCAAATAAAATAGAAAAGCATGATAGTCAAATAAATCGAATAGAAAGAAATAGTAAGCAGTACAGATAGACAAATAAAATAAGCAATACACAGGTAATCAGATAAATGTAACAGAGACGACACGTAGTCAAACAAGCGTCACAAGAATACTACCCAATGTTCTCTCTAAACTCTTTGCCTTTTCAATGAAGATACTAATCGTCCACTGCCCCAATCTCGCCGTAAGATGAATGCAGCGAGTCAGAGGTTAAAATGATACTAATGATACTAATGACCAGCCTCTGTTCCGAGTGATTTAGTGTTCTCCTAACCGATACAAATGAATCGACTACGAACGAGAAGGACAGCCAGATAGTTAGAGAGGAAGAGGAGGAGGAGGAAAGAGAGAGAGAGAGAGAGAGAGAGAGAGAGAGAGTGGTTCGGCACGCTTTGTAAGTAAATCGAGGAGCAGAATGAAGACGTACAGGCCGGCCTTGGAAACCTGATTTCTCCCGCGGTCTCCCCAATCCACTGTATCCCCCGGGGAATTCGTTCTCGCGTTTCAGCCGGAGCTTCGATTTCGTCTGTGCTTGCGTTCTAAGTTATCTCGCCGTCGGACGACGGTGAAACACGAGTAGCCCGTCGTCCCGACGATACACCGTCGAGAGATTGAACGGCGGTCCTCTGTCTGTTTTACGATGGGAAGCTGACGTGGCACATTGATCTCATCTTGTCGTCTTCGCTATACATACACGGTAGCGCTAGAAAAACACTTGCGACAGCTACTGGACGACTGTTCCGTTTATGCAAGAAGCGAGTGAACGCATTTCATGGAAACGGAACGTCTGCTCGACGTAACATTTCGTTAACGAAACATAATGTTCACGACAGAGAGAGAGAGAGAGAGAGAGAGAAAGAAAGAAAGAGAGAGAGAGAGAGAGAGAGAGAGAGTCTTTTTAAAAATTGATGAAATATGAGTAGACGAATCGAACGAATGTAAAATACAAGTAGAATAGAAACCAGTGATTAGGTACATAGTTTGGTTGGTCTATTGTTAGATAAATGGAATGGAATTAGATTAAAGTCTGAGTACTCTGTAGAATGAGTACGACATGCGATCAGACGGGTGAGACAATCAATTAATTGGCACGCGAGTAGTCGAGTACAGCCTGTAACCAGACAGCTGAAATAGTAGTCATTAATGGTCAGACATCTGGAACACGATTAGCTAAGAGTCAAAGAGAAGAAGGTAGTCTGACAAGTGTAATGAGTAGAATATGTGGTCAGCCGAATTAAATACGAACGGCCAATAGTCAACCAAGTAGAATACGAGTATTTATGGTCTGACAATTAGAATAAGGCATACTGATAACCGGGTAAAGTATCATAGTAAAATACAGCCAGAATGCAACGCGAAGACTGATTGAACTTGTACGGGTATCGACAGTTTTCCATAGAAACGTATAAAACGCAACGCTGTACTCTCGACTGTCTTTTCCGACAGATCGATGCGAATTTCCCGATACGTTCGCGTCACTCCTAACAGAAAGACTAACACTTGCGTTCAACCAATTTTCTTCGAACAATAAAAATTATTCAGCCGCGTCGTCGTCGGTCTGCGGATTTTATGCATTTATAGATGAATCGTAGTACAGTGAAAAAGAAACTAAAATTAAAATAAACTGAAATTAAAACAAATTAAAAATACTGATACGTTAATTACAGCTTGTGAAAATTATTTAAGATGCAAACAAAATTGCACGTGGCTCCCATGTCTTGCAATCGATGCTGGCGATATTTAATTTGCCTAAAGTCTAATCATTCTAATCGTTCCATCGCCGAACCAATTTACCGAATGCCCAAATCTGGAAAAATTGTGAAGAACCGAGGATGAGAAAACATGATTCATCTGTAAACACTCGTCAAGGTATCAGCGACGTTGATATCGCCGATTGGACAGGATCGAAGAAAGCCGGTTTTCCAGTTCGATTTCGAGCGATCGATGCGTCCGTCAGGTGAGAGTGCTTTCGCCGGATCCACTTAGCGGCGGCGTCGTAATTGTCACTGCCTAACGATTCCCCGCGATTCCCGGCTGGATTCGGACTTGTTCCCCGTGGAGGACACAGTGACGGACTCGTGTGGACCGAGCTGATACAATTCGACGTCTACGCGGGGGCCGGAGGTGGCCGTGGGGCGTGCGTGAAATCGATAACTCGGCAAGATGGGCGGACGAGTTAAATTGAATGCCCGCAAGAGCAGCGAAATGTAACGGCGCCAGGCCGTGTCGCAGTCATCGGCGAGTAAACAGCCTGCTCGGAAATTAGTTTTTACCTAATAATCCCCGGGACAAATTGAATTTCTCGGCGAGGATCCCTCTCACGGAATACCGGGCTGCGCTCGCGCCGGCCGCTTCTTTATCGGCGACAGGCCGACGTTGTCGATCGCGCGAGTATAGGTCAAGAGATAAATCCACAAGCGCATCTATGGAGACACGCCAGTCCTCGCATTGTCCAAACGTCGCGTCGATTGAAATTTTTGCTGAATTTTTGCAGCTTCTAGTTCGGCGATCAACGCGCTGATCGAAGTCCATCGCGCAGACTCCCGTCGCCCGTTCCATTCGCGTCGATAAACAAACTGTTGAAATTTTAGCCTCGAACAAAAATTAATCTATAGTTTACTTAGTACTAAGATACTAAGATATCGGTTTACATTTTCGCCGGTTTCGTCAGCGGGCAACGACGGTGATGTAAACTGTATATAGTAGATACCGCGATACATCATCACCGGTACCATTAGATATACATCGTACCCTAACTGTTTGGGGGTCCCAGCGTCACGTATACAATGTGAAACGCAACAAATAAAACGTCTCTGATTGGTGGATAAGACGAACCCAAAAAGGGTATAAAAGAAGCGTTTTTTCTTACCGAACTCTCAGTAGAGTTTGGTCGCTCGATCGTTTTCGCCCATATACCTTCTCTCAATAAAGGAATAAAATAAAGTCCTTTTAAGCAAAGAATTAGAATCATATTCATTTTCATTCCATAATTCCAATACAAACGAAACCCGCTAAGACTTTTATATAAAAGGCGGGGCTGGGTCCTATCGACAGGGCGACACTGTCGATTGCGTGCCGGGCAAGAGATAAATCGACGAGCTGACCTGTCGATAGACCGCTCTTGTCCACTCGTATCAAAGTCTTAGCGAATTTCGCGGAGAGAACCAGCGACGAGGACTCGACTGAAAACTGTATGAAAAGTTTACGATATTCGATTGACACGTTTCACGGGACAAACTGAAGGTTATGTCAAGGTTATTTCAATTTTTACCTTGCCATTGTTTGTGTTAAAATTGAGCAGATCAGGTGTAGGTATATTCAAGAACTTCGAAGCTATAATAAATTCGCCCTAATTTTCCTTCAGCTTGTAAACAAAAATGCACAATTTGGGAAGAAGAGACGATTATTCGAGTCTTGCGCCTTGTTCTTCTTGTTCTTGTTCTACAAAAATGAGCCGCGAGCCTCGTTTTATAATCGTATCTTCTCTATTGTCCATTTTCGTTTACAAGCCGATGGAAAATTAGGGAGAATTTACTGAATTATTCGGCACGAAAACCCATCGTTTAATCCTTCCTATTTAACAAAGAACTATTTAACAAACGCTGAGAATACAAGTACGAATTTATTAGCGGCGAACAAGTGTTAGTCAACGTAGCTGCGAAAGAAATCGTAGCGCGAGAGGGTTTAATTTACGGGAGCATCTGTCTGGCTCGAAGATAAATCTCACGGAACTCTATTTAATCGAATCAAGCGAGAAAAACAGATCCACATTTCTGTCCGGACAACGAGCAGCACCGAATAAGGGGTCCGAGGACTAGGAAATAAATCTGATCCCACAGATTCTATTCGACACTCGCTTCGAATCCTCTATTAGAGTCCCGCAAATGTTTTCTTCCCGATGGCAACGCTCCAAAAGCGACACATAAGTCTCGTACGTGACACCGGGGACAAGAATACGTGGCCACCGTGGCGAGAATACGATTCGTCGAATCCGGACAGCGTCGATTAACATCTTCGTGACGGCAGATAACCGGACAAAATGTTTAACTGAATCAGGTATGTACAGTAAATTTTCCCTAATTTTCCCTTAGCTTGTAAATAAAAATGGATATATTCTGGGAAAAAGAGAAACGATTATTCGAGCCTATATATATATATATATATAATATAATTTTTATATATAATTCTTGACAATCGGTAACTATAAAAATGAAATGCGACAATAATTGGCTCTTCTCAAACGGTCTATCTTTGTTTATAAGATGAAGGAAAATTGGGAAGACTTTACTGTAATTCGCAAAAGTCTGCAGCTGAGTTCTAGAAGACTTTGTTACTTGTTGGCATGAATGTGAATATAAATATTATAAGTATCCATAAAGTTTTATCGTTTAGACAGCGCCGAAGATCAGCTCATCCGGTGTTAACTATTGTTCTTTTATGCGAATTGCTGAATAGAATTCATTTCTTATCTTCACTGACAATTTCTTTAAATCGTCGCTTAAATTGACAACACCATTTCTTTATCATCCAGAAAGACTAAGAATATAGTATGTATAAAAAATAATACTTATGGCATTAGTGCCATTATTGTCCTTTCGAAACTCGAAAAGTGTTAAATATTTAATATGGATCTCATCCGCAGTTTCGTCTTCCATTTTATAATATCTAAACTCTTGAAAAAATTCGCAATAAAAACACTTAATGTCAGTAAACTTAATTATAGTTAATCAGGTTAATTAATAGTAAATCAGGTCCACGAACGAGAAGACAATGTTCACTGAATTTAAGCCTCATTTTTCTCGACAAACTGAAATTAACAATTAATTCAATACACTAGGAAGTTAGATATCGAGTTCCAATAAATGAAACGATGTTCTAGGATGCACAAATTATATTCTCAAATTTGTTGGTTTGAGTAGCACTGCTAGTTTTTAAGTGACAGTTGTTTAAAAATTGTATAACGTACGTGCTTCGCGTAGGAAGCCTGACAACGTAAGGTTAAAAAAAAACCATATTTATGGTCACCCATACAACTCGATACGATGCTTACAGTCGCTCGTTGTTCAAAGTTCGATCGAATATTTTCTAAAATATTTGAAAAAACATTTTCCACGTTGGCCGTACTCAATTAAAAAATTTGAAACGACGCGGGAATACGTTTCCCGTCCGGGAAGTGTTAACAATCCTCTGCAACTGCGGCCGAAAATAAAAGAGAAACCGCCAATAGCCGCCGGGATGACTAGCAACGTTTTTTCAGTCGTATGTTTCTGGCCGAATAACAAGCCCTTTTGCGGGTCGGCCGGCGAATCGGATTACGCCGGATAATCCGGGGTCCTCGAGCAATTACGAGGACGACGATTCCGTCGGCGGCGGATCCGGCCGCGACTCTTCTTCGGGTTTATTAAATATCTGGGATACAACCGTGCCGGGCTGACAGTTTTCTAAACCTTCTCCCTTTCTCTCTTTTCATACCGCTGCATTTCTTCCTTCCATTCCGGAAGCCGCATCTGGATCTTACGGTACCCGGGCAAATCAGTTAGATGCTGCAGCCGGGAGCTCCACGAGGCGGATTCTTGATGCGAAATAAAAAAGCTTGCCACTGCTCATTTGCAATGAGATTCTCCGATTTCATGTCTTATCTTAATGATTTTTAACGACTTCCTTTCTTCTCTGAAAGAAGCAGCTTCTTTTTTATCGAAATAGAGGCGAAGGAATGAATGCTTCGCGAACACTAACGAGTCGACTTGTAGGTCGAAACTTTCTCGTGAATACCTTTCCGTTCCCTCTGTTGACCAGTTTTTTACTTTAGTTTTTTACTTTCTTTACTTTATAATGACATTATAATTACGTTATAACGATACGAACTTTTTCGATTGTAAACAGTTCCTTTGAAGAAGAGAAGAATATGTATTGTGTGCCCGGATTTACTTTGTTGGTATCAAAAGAGGATATTACAGTCATGGGCACGCACGATGTTAAAAGTTCGAATATGGTGTCGCGAAGCAGAGATTTCCAGCTTTTATTCAATAAAATAGTCACAATTTTACGATAGCTTTTAATCAAAGATTGACTCAGAAATTCCCAAAAATCACGGCACATTTGCACTTCTTCCTCTGTATCAGTTACGGAAACATTTGATTTCGCCGTCCCGATAGATACCGGTTTTCCGCGAACTGAAAAACTCGGAGGTTCGAACCGTTAAAAGGGTGAATCTCGGTGAACTTGGCTGAATATTCAATCCACTCCGAATTTTTCCTCCTCGCAGCTGCCGGGGCTCCGGTTATCTCGCAGAACTTTCATTGTATTCGCCCGAACGCAACGATTCTTTCCGTCCCAGTTTATTCGCCGGTTTCCCTGCGATGGTCCAGAACGTAACGGAAAGTTGCTCGGAGCTGTTCTAATTCGAGGCTGATCCGCGAGCCGAAATTCGGGCGCGACAAAACGGATCGGAGATCCGCTCGAGAGATCGCAGCTCGCGGCGCTGTTCTTACAGTTCCGACGCTGGCCTCCTGGAATTGATCTGTCCCCAGGGACACCTCCGCGACCGGGAACTTTTCAAACTGGTCGGGCTGCAGATATGATGTCGAATCACGGCGTTATCGCGTCAGCATCTCCTTCGCGAGCGCCGATTCCGATGCGGGACGGCTCGTCGAACTCGTTCGCATCGACCCTACGAGGAGTTCGCGAACTTTCGAACTTCCGCAACAGGGAACGAAATCCGCGGCCCTGAGGTTCCCTTCGGAAGTAAGCATTGTGCGGAGCATTCCCTCGAGTTACCCTTTAAAGCGCTTCGAAGTGTTCGTGCAATCTTTTCTGCAATCGTGGTTTCTTCAAGCCCCTTGTACTGCGATTTCTTTCGAAGATAACGCGCGGTGAATGCCGCGCTAATTTCATATCGCCTGTTCGTCTGATGAACGTGAATTTTTTATCATGCGTTACATACTGCGGCGAGGTATTATTTGCAATAGACAAGTGTGTAATCGTGTGCAATTATCTTACTGGGAGTCTTCAGGTCGCTCGAGCAACGATGGTGATTTAACAATGGTTTACGGAATTCGTCGTTTTGACGGGTCACTATTTCTTTCATTTGCTATTATTCAGATTGTAAGGATATATTTATGAGTTATTTATTCAATATTTGTGTTAATTATAATAATACTAATATACTTAACACTGATAACACTAATTCATTCAATATATCTGTTACTTGCAATAACACTAATATTACTTGACACTAATAACACTAATTTATTCAATGTATGAATAAATTATATGTATGAATTATATATAAATTATATGTATATCCTTACTATAACACTGATATTAAAATAACACTCGTTAAAAATTAAAGCGAATGTCTTATTATTTTTAGGTTTCAGTTCTTTTATTATGTATACAAGCTTTATTATGATATATTCGAGTAATCTGAATTTTAGTAGAATGTATAGGATGTATAGGAAGTTCAGAAACTTTATCATTCACTATGATAAAGTTTAACTTTCTAGTTTCAGTACCGTTAATCAAATTACTCGGATTTCGTAGAAATTTTCAAGTTTGATTCTCGGCACTTAAACGTGTTCATTAAAATCTCGCTATGCAACCTCGATATGTTCCCTTATAACATGATTAACGTTTGTTTCTCGCTACTAAATTCTTACGGGAGACAGGTAAATTAATCTATCGCATGCCAATATCTGTTTCATTATTTAAATACTGATAATAAGATGGTAGAATTTTATTTTTGTGCGAGAGACGGGAATAATGTCCGTATTTATTAGATCGCATTGTTAATATTATTAACATATTTTGTATTTCTTTATCGAAGTTTAATGTTCCAACGTTTCTAAAGAATCTTATCCATTTCAAAAATCTTCGCAACTTCGTAACGAACCATTCGTTTACGAACTTGCTTTCATCGAGTCGTTCAATAAGCGCCATCGAGTCGTTTCAATTATAATAAGCGCCATTAAATAAAATACTGTCTACTGAATCATACTCATAATAATCTAACTAATCATACGATACATTTCGAAAACGACTTTCAGCTCTGCATCATTTACATTATCCGCGATAAATTCCCAAAACCGACCCACTTTCTGTTCGATTTGCGAGCGTGCCCGCAAGAGTTCTGATTAACCACACGCTTAGCATGCCGCACTAATGCTAAGTCTTCCCACCGAGGATCAACTTAATCCGCCGGCGATCCCACAGAGAACTAATTCACTGAACGAACCGGCAAAGGTGTAGAAGTCCTCGGGTTCCTCAAACTCTGGAGATCAGCGCGACGATTCTCTCCTGGCCTCGCACTCGCGCGGATTTACGACGCGTCGACTATTAAGCCACAGCGAGAGACCTTCTCGCATCTGCGCCAGTAAATCTGACAGTAATCTAAAGCACATGCTAGAGATTGCGAAAGACGCGTACTAAGTTCGGGACACGAGAAATATCGGGCCGTCCGCGTCGTGAAGCGAAGAGGATCCGCGGAACCGGAATAAGCGGGGATCTCGATTGGCCGGCACCGGAAGCCGGTCCGGCAACGATACAATTTTTAGAGAGCCCGGGGCCCGGAGATTATGTCCTTCGTCCGTTACCGCCGCCTTTCGAGCCATCTTTTTACGATTTCGCTCGTAAAAGCCGCGCGTGTGCGGCCTCCGCGCAACTTTCGGCGACGACGATACTCGAAATGCGCGGCTTCGGGAAGCGTCGCGACGCCGCGGGCCGGGTCTCAATGGTCTTGCATATATTTTAGAGTCCACGAATCCGGCTGGAACGTAGATTCGCGAAAAGATTCGCCGGAGAAGCTTGGAAAAACGCCGCGCCGCGCCGCGCGGAACGAACGTGACTTTATCTGTCGGGCGAGTAGAATAAGCCTGGCTGTGGTCGGACCGCTGTCAGCCCGAGGCGTTACATCCTGTAGGTGCGTTCTTAACCATGTTCTTTACATGTGTAAAGCGCACAATGTAAGAGCAATTTTTGTTTCACTGTAATAACAATTTCTTACTGTTATCGCAGTTTTGACGTGTTCCGAACAAAATACTTTTTACGAGTCGCTGCTTCGTTAGCAAGTAGTACGAGCAATGCTGTGGTCGGACAACGCGTTTAATTGCTGTTCATTTTATATGGCGCATTCCCGAGGAAATTACGCGATTGCTGTCTTTTCTTGGGACTTTTCTCGCAGGAGAATGAGACCGCACGATCAGACAAGTATGACCGTTCGGAAAATGCAAATCTTGGTGCTTTTATTTAAATCGGGAGAACTGAATAAATGCCAGCAACAAAATTGATTAATTATCAGATTGCTTTATGCGTGGCTGTTATTAATTTTTTGTTCTTCCTTTGGATGCACTGTCTTGAAGTCACGGTTGAAGAGGAAAACTTCGAAGTTCATCGAATAATTTATATAAAAGATTGCCAGTGTAATAACAACCATGCATATCTTTCATTTTAAAATCGAAGATCGATAGTTAAGAATTTCTTGAAAAATCTCGTCCACAATTCAGCGAAATGTATTCAGATCGACCTGGCGTAACAAATTCCTATAAAATGATTAGCGAAAGGTGAAATTAACGAGCTTCTCTTAAAGACAATACGGTCGTTGAATAACAATTGCTACATGCATATCTATCATTTAAAAATCGACGATCGATAATTAAGAATTTCTTGAAAAATCTCGTCCATAATTCAGCGAAACGTATTCAGATCGACCTGGCGTAACAAATTCCTATAAAATGATTAGCGAAAGGTGAAATTAACGAGCTTCTCTTAAAGACAATACGGTCATTGAATAACAATTACTACATGCATATCTTCCATTTAAAAATCGACGATCGATAGTTAAGAATTTCTTGAAAAATCTCGTCCATAAATCAGCGAAACGTATTCAGATCGACCTGGCGTAACAAATTCCCATAAAATGATTAGCGAAAGGTGAAATTAACGAGCTTCTCTTAAACACAATACGGTCATTGAAAAGGTTAATCGGTTTCCGATAATTGAAACGTTAAATAGCTCAGAATGCATTATCAATCGCAATGAATTTCACAGTTAGGAAAGTGAAATCCCGGCACGCGGTTCCGGCTCAACGACCCTCGAAGATCTTTATCCGATCGTATCTCCGAAATAATTCCCGTAAAATCGAACTTCCGAAAAAAAAATGAAAGAAATTACACGAAATTCACGATTTTCGGCGCGGTCTTTCCGCGTGTGCACGCGACGTTATCAACAGCTTCGAACGCACGTTTCCGATGCTATCGTCGCCCGGCCACATTGGCGTCGCCATCAGCCGGCGAACTTACGAGCGCGGTTTCCCGAATCGATATCGGCGCGAAATCGTTCGCCGCGATTTTACAGCGTCGTCCCCTCCAAAAATTTCGTTCCTCGGGGGCCGGGGGGGAGGGAGGGGCAAAGGACGCAGATTCGTTTTAGATCGCGGGAATCTCTATGATCGACGCCGTCTCGAGTTTCCCGAGAGAAATTTATGCGCGACAGCTTCGAGGCTGTCGTAAACGTGCGGCGGAACGACGAATCTTGGTTAAGGGACGATTTGCCGGCGGCCGAAACTCGACGGGGCGAGCTGAAACAACTTTTAAGAAACACGAGACGCGTATCGTCTGGTCGGCCGGCCGGCCGGCCGGCACGCCGAAGGAAGCTTTCGCCAGGAAACCCTCTATCAACGTCGTCTAACGATGTCACGTGTCGCGTTCGCGCGAAAGTCGATATTAATCCGCAACTTTTTATTGAAAGCCGACGTTGCCCGTCGGGGACGGTACACAATGTTCGTTCAGCCCTCGATATACAACAGTGTTGATTAAATGTGCCCGGGCACGTAGCAGAGCCGTGTAAATCGTGCGTTTATGGCTATTTCTTCGTAACATTAATGTTCATCGAATGTACAGTTATTGCTACGTGGAGTTTGTGTGGAGTAACAATGCGCGTCCGTTGCATGTCGCGCGAGCTGAATGGATATATTCAATTTTAATAGAAGAACGTTCCTTTTTAGTTCCTTTTTTTACTGTTTTATATTTCGTACGAATTCTGTAAGAATCTTCGCTCAATTTTCTCGCTGACTTCATTTTTGTAGTAACTTTAATGGACAAATGTTTCTTCAGTTTTCTTATTCTTTTCGGTTGTGTGCCAATTTTCTGACTAATTTCATTTTTATTGCGATATTTCTAATATAAAAAGGTTCTTTTAATTTGCTTACACTGATTTAATTTTTATAGTCATTCTAACATATGTAGGTTCTTTTAATTTTCTGACTGATTGAATTTTTATAGCGATTCTCTGGTATAGGAAGATTCTTTTAATTTGCTTACACCGATTTAATTTCTATAGTCATTCTAACATACGAATGTTCTTTTAATTTTCTGTCTGATTGAATTTTTATAGTGATTCTCTTTGGTATAAGAAGATTCTTTTAATTTGCTTACACCGATTTAATTTCTATAGTCATTCTAACATACGAATGTTCTTTTAATTTTCTGACTGATTGAATTTTTATAGTGATTCTCTTTGGTATAAGAAGATTCTTTTAATTTGCTTATACCGATTTAATTTTTATAGTCATTCTAACATACGAAGGTTCTTTTAATTTCTCTCTCTAATTCTTTTATTATTTTCTTATTTCTAGCTTCTTTATTGCTTCAAATTTCATACTAATCTTAACATGAACATTAATCCTCTAATTTTCTTAACGTGCTAAATTTCATGCGTTCGCGTTTATAAAAAGATAATTCACAAAATATTAAGCATTAAATATCATTCACCGATTTATTGCTTCACATAATTTGCAGTTAATTGTGTCATCATATCATCACGCTAAATATCCATAAAAACTCTCCTCTTCCAAACTAAATTTGCTCGGACTGACAGAATTCGATGCTATTTCATTCGCGAATGAAATTACAGCGATCTTTCGCAAGTTTGCATAAAAACAAAACCTCATCCATAAAGTTAAACAAGTAAAAATCACGCGCGTTCGAAAAGTATGCCGACATTTCGTCGCGGACTGTACACTGTCCACTAAATGTCGCCGGTTTTACGAATCGGTACGTGGCAATCGTTTATTCGCGAGCCGCGAACGCGCTTAATCGGCCAGCAGCTGCGCGACCCGCGCAACAATGGAATCCGACAAGGCGGGCAGCAGTTGGAGGTTCGTTGAAAAATTGGCGGACGCACAGAGCGATTCGCGCGGAGAATTATTTCGCGGCAGGATCGGCTCTCGCGAGTCGAGTCGCGCCGTCGAAGCGCAGATCGGATCCTCTGTAAAGCCCTCGGCGAATCTAGCCGGTCGCCGTAAGCTTGTTACGAGTGGCTTAGGCGTCGCAACGCTCGCGTCGCTCCAGCCGGGGATCGGCTCTCGCGATAAATTCAGACGGTTCCCGTCGATTACAACGGTCCTGGCCGCGTTCCTCTGTTGCCTCGGTGCCTCGTGAATCATTCATCCCTCGTAAAACCGTTCCTCTCCGCGTCGAGGCTGTCTCGCAGTTGCTCGATCGATGCATCAACGTGGATCGGTCTCCGCGCACAGTTTGTCACGCGATCTCGGCACCGTCGCGGCAACGGTCGTCCCCGCGATAAATTCTCCGCTCGCGAATTCGCGAGCGGACACCGCCGAGCTGACCGGATTACGCGAACCCGCCGAATAGAGTGCTCCCGCTTCCGGAAAGGTCGTAAGCTCTGCCCTCGTTAAGGAAAGGATCCCGTTCAATATGTAGAGCGTCGCGCGGAAGCCCGCGCGCATTTCCCCGCCTTTTTCGTCGCGATATCCCACCGAAAACAGTCGTGGAACCGCTAATGGGCTTCGCCGGGACGTTTCCCCGCGCATTAGCGAATGTACCTCGTTAATAATTCATTCGATGTCCGTACAGCGGTAACAGGTAATCAGCATATCTTATCAAAGTAACTTTACTTTACTTATCGAAGCGACTTCTTTAAAGTACGAACGTTACTTTCGACGAAAGTAAACTGTTCGCACCTTCTTCGTTCAGGTGTTTTTAACCCTTTCGCTACTACGGGCCACTATAGTGGCCCTCCATAAGATGTCACTGAGGTACTACAGGCCACTATAGTGGCCTTTCGTATGATGCCACTGAGGTACTACGGGCCACTATAGTGGCCTTCCATAAGATGCCACTGAGGTACTATGGGCCACTATAGTGGCCTTCCATAAGATGCATTATATTGCATAATGTTATTTCCTCTCATACTGTAAATTAAAGAGCGCATGCTAAGACGTTATAAATACCCTGGAATACCCTTTATTTATAAATACCCTTTGGAGAGAAATTTTTTCGTACGAAAACATTCAAGCAGCTTGGGTTCTCCGCCGCGGTACTCCCGCTGACGATCGGCGTCGCGTAGCGTGCAGTGATGTCGCGGCGCTCCGTTCAGCGGAAGTACCGCGGTGGAGAACCCGCCCGTAGCGAAAGGGTTAAGAACGAATGGACGATCGCGAAGATAATGTTTATAGCTTCCTAGTTTTTAATCATAGAGATTCAATGCGGAACGGTTTCTGCACCTGTTGAACAATTAACGTTTCGCATTTGTTTGGCGACTCTGAGACACCGCCAAAAAATTCTTCTATCGATTGTGTAATTATTTTGATATTATTAAATTTATTTGTATTTGAAAGATTGTAAAAGCGTAATTGTTTTATGATTTTCGAGACATAAAATGCGCTGAATCGTTTAAAATCGAAATGCTGTAAGTCGGAGTAAAAAATTCTTCTATCAATTCTGCAATCATTTTGATATTATCAAATTTATTTGTATTTAAAGGACTGTAAAAGCGTAATTGTTTTATGATTTTCGAGATATAAAATACGCTGAATCGTTTAAAATCGAAATGTTATAAGTCAGAGTAAAAAATTCTTCTATCAATTCTACAATCGTTTTGACATTATCAAATTTATTTGTATTTAGAAAACTGTAAAAGCGCAACTGTTTTATAATTTTTGAAACATAAACTACACTCGATCGTTTAAAATCGAAATGTTATAAGTCGAGGTAAAAAATTCTTCTATCAATTCTACAATCATTTTTACATTATCGAATTTATTTATACTTAAAAAGACTTGTAAAAGTGTACCTGTTTTATGATTTTCGAAATATAAACTACACTGAATCGTTTAATATCGAAATGCCATAAGTCGTAATAAAAGATTCTTCTATCAAGTCTACAATCATTTTGACATTATAAACTTTATTAATACTTAAAAATACTTGTAAAAGTGTATCTGTTTTATGACTTTCGAAACATAAACTACACTGAATCGTTTAATATCGAAATGCCATAAGTCGTAATAAAAGATTCTTCTATCAAGTCTACAATCATTTTGACATTATAAACTTTATTTATACTTAAAAATACTTGTAAAAGTGTATCTGTTTTATGACTTTCGAAGCATAAACTACACTGAATCGTTTAATATCGAAATGCTATAACTCGGAGTACTTATTTTTGAATTTAAAGGTAAAACGTGATCCAGTGCAAAAGATTAAAAAACAATTTCCGAATTGCACGATAAATTGCAGAAGTCAACGCCTGCAATCGTCGAAGAGAGAAGAGCAGAAAGTTGAGGCCGGGAAAGGAAGTTCTGTCCCATAAATATCAACCCTCGTAGATTCGATGTACTCGGATACAGATAAAGCAATTTTATTACATCGGGAGGAACGGTTCGATAGCTCGAAAATTGGTCGAGTCTGATGATGCAGGGAGAAGTCAGAATTGAAGGATCGCATGCAAAAGGGAGTTCCGATAACGTCGCAGACATATCGATTCGCAATAAGGTTTATTTTCGCCTGGCACTTGCCACGAGCCACTCTGGCTGTCTACCGGCATGATTAACGTGTCTCCTTGACTCCTCTCGACTTTTTGCCCGTGTAATTAATACACAATTTCTTAATTGCATCGACTAATTGCTTCGGAGCCCCGCGAGCGAACGCGATTCTAATTGCAAGAACTCGTCTGCGTTTTTCCGTCAGCTGTACAATTTTAGATTTCGTTTAATCACTGGACTCTTGACGTAGACACATACAGAGTGCCCCAAAATTATGATGCTTCCGTGAAATCGGGGGTTCCTGAGGTCATTTGAAGCAACTTTTTTCTTAGCGAAAATGCAATCCGCGGCTTCGTTTACGAGTTATTAACGAAAAACACTGACCAATCAGAGATCGCGTACGGCTGACGCCCCGCCCTCGCGACCACTGCCGCTGCGTCAGACGGCCAGCGCGACGCGGTATTGGCCACGAGGGCGGAGCGCCGACCGTGCTCGCCTCTCATTGGTCACCGTTTTTCGCGAACAACTCGTAAACGAAGCCGCGGATTGCATTTTCGCTAAGGAAAAAGTTGCTTCAAATGATCTCAGCAACCTCTTATTTCCCGGAAATACCATAATTTTAGGTTATTTTCAATTTCAATTTCAATTTCAATTGAAATAAATTGATTATTTGTGCAGATATACCTGCGCGTATCATTTCCCAATTCGCGACACGTTTCTTACAGTATCGTTCATCTGTTTTTTTTTTTGGATTCCGCCGATCCCATGTAATTATTTGACGTCACCGAAGATCCTCATTATCGCTTAATTGAATGCCGAGGTGCACAGATTCGGCACAAGTTTAACATACTTTTAACGATTCCGTCGAGAACGTTGCGAACGAACAGTTGGAACATCAATTAACCGGTTATCTTAGTGTGTCGAGAGAATCGAACGATGACGAGTATACTCGTCGAACACTAACGACGAACTGGTCAAATTGATCATCGACCGCGATCGACTCGGAGATTTCAAACGAAGAAATCTCGGACAATTTTTTCGACGAGATCGTAACGCGATCGCGTTATCCGAACACATTTTCGAACAGGTTGTTCATACGAATCCGCATGCCGGCGCCGTTGTTTACAGGAATGACGGTAACAAAACGCCGAGAGGCTGGCCGAAATCATCGAAAAAGCGGAACGGCGCGCGACCATTTGCATTTGCAACGGAAAACAAACAAATTCGCTAACAGCGCGAATCGGGGACGATTTACACGGCGAGAATTTCATCCGTGCCGAATTATTCGGTGCCGGCCGATCGTTGCCGGCTGCGATACGCCGCCGTCGATAATTTGTTTAATGCGTTATTTAATCCAGTTCACCGGATAGGTCGCCGGCGCCTCGTTGTCGAGCGCCCTACGCTCGCGAATTCCGATTCGGCCGAACGATAAACCTCGTCCGCGGCGAAGAATGCCCGTTCGACGGGCGAACGGGACCGTTTAACCGCGAATTATTCGTCCTCGGATCGCTTCGTTTAACGTCCGGGCGTCCAATAAAGAATAACAGCGACTTTCATTCGTTCGCGCGGTCCGCTCGTTATGCCCGGGCGAAAGCGCGCGAGATGAAACAACGTTGTTTTTAGCTTGAGAACTAATAAAGCGACGGCGAATGGACGGGATTCATTGCGTTTTAACGGCGCCGCCCGTTTTATGCCGAACTCAACAAATTTATGATGATGTATCACGACGATGTTCCGGCGGATGGATCATCGTGCGCGAGGCCGAAGCTCTCTTGGAGATTGATAAAGATGAAATGGCCGGGGGCGACGGGGCGAGGGTAATCTCTTAACGTCTTCATCCCGGATTTACATTCTTATAGGAGACAAGGATCGGGACGTTTATCATTCGTTGCGTCCAGCGTGTCGAAGATAACATGGACGCTTATATTGTTATCTTTTAACGGCGAATTATTGATCTTCTCTTCACTCTGTTCAACGGGGTGCCAAAAACTTCCGCGAGATACCTTGTTCGAGGCTTGATCCCTCAACGACGACATATATACGAAATACGGATTATATTATATTTATTATATTAATATATTATTGTTATTATATTAATACATTATTATTATTATTATATTAATATATTAGGTCTACCGGAAAGTTCTGTCTGATAATGTCATTGCAAATTTCAATAGATATGCACATACTCATTTGAGACATATATTTTTGAAAAATGTTGCTCACAAATTGCCATCACGCTGGCAAGAGGTCATAAGTAACGACGGAAATCATATTGCACAATAAATATTACTAAATTTATGAAAAATCTATTATTTCCTTTCGTTTCTCAAACGGACAGAACTTTCCGGTAGATCTAATATTATTTTCATTATCATATTATATATATTATCTATATATATATATTATCTATATATATATATATATATATATATATATATATATTATATTATATATTATCATCATTATCATATTATAATATATTATAATGTGTTATTATTATATTATATTATATATATTATTATCATTATATTAATCCATTTATTATATTTATAATATTTCACATATTGATAAGAAAATAACCTTAATAATCTTATAATCTCGATAACGTTAACATTATGACATTAGTTACGTAACATTAACATAAGTTTAATATCATATAAATACATTGGTAAAAAAATGATAAGGTATTATTTATTACTACGTGGTACAATTGTAATAATTTATTTTAGACACGACTAGATTTTTTTGTACGGCGCCGGCGTTAAGAGGTCAAAGGTTTCGCGATACTTCGAGCTCGATCATCGAGTTCAATATTCTCTAATTTTGCGCTAATGAAAATAGTGAAATTCGCCGTTCCAACGAGAGATTCGACATCGAAATCGAACAATCGAGCAAATTAATTAACACAGGGGGTGGTGGGGTCGAAACGAGGCAGTCAATTTGCGCGCTGAATAATTTAACGAGAAAGCATCCAGGAGCATCGTAGATCCCGAACAAGCTACCAGAGAGTCAGCATACATCCCTCGTAGTCTCTATTACACAGGAAGTTCAAATCGTGACCGGACTGAAGGACGTAATCCTATTGCTGGCCTCTAAGGTCCAATTTTACGACTGTGTAACAGCGTCCATTAGAACGTTAGAGTCTCCATCAAAGAGCAGCATTTCCTCGCGACACGTAGGAACGTCACCTCCGTCTCTCCCTCTCTCTCTCCCCTCTCTCTATCGCTCTATCGTTATTTCTCTCTTTCTCTCTCTCGGTCCGATGATCACGGGTCTCTGGACAGAACCTCAGAGTCCATAAACATGTCTTTCGGAATCTTATCCCGTTTCCAGTTTCCATCGCAGACCAAAGAGAGAGAGAGGGAGTCACCGTCAAAAGGCGTCGGTAATGAAAGACAAACCCGTCGATGCTCCAATTACACCGGAATCATCCTATCTTGTCCGTTCCCCGTGGGACAGTCGCCGCGAGCGGGTCAAGAAAACGGAATCGCGACGGAAAGGTCGCGAGAACGTGCGATCTTATTCTCTCTAGTTCATTTACGATGGAGACATTCGTAGACTGCGTTTACGACGTGGACAGAGTTTTCAATTCCACGGAAACGTGTAGAATAAGCAGATTTAAGTTTGATTTTCTTTTTACGTTAAGCAATCATTCGGGTGACGAAGGAAACAGTTCTTTGATTCCAATTTTTGCAAAATAACGTATGAAAATGAGCATTTGCATGACCATCCTTAATATCTGGTAAACAGTTTTTCGTTTATCGTTAACGTTAAATCTAAGATCGGTCAAGATTTTCTAGTTTGAAATTATTGAAATTATAGTGACTTTCATAGGAAATAACCGATAAATTCTAATACAGCAACTGATAAACTTCAAATAAATTCTATCTTGATATTTTTGTAAAGCAACACGTGTCACTTCTAAATCTTCTAAAAGTCACTCTCTTACTAAATATTTTCATTATAATCAATATTCAATATTAGATTTACTTGAGTCGAAGTTACACCAGGATAAAGCAACAAATTTTTGTTGCAATTATTTTGATACATTTGAATATGAACAAGCAGAAGCCGCAGATTGCATTTTTACTGAGGAAAAAGTTACTTCGAATGACCTCAGAAACACCTATTTTTCTCATTTTAATCCAGACAGTAGCGTTTCACGTGTGCTTGCACTGATTCCCGCTAACATAATAATGTGACCAGACAGCGGGTTTTCGAGCTTTTTCTGTTCCGTTTCGCGATTAACTGGGAAGATAAAAAAGACACTCGAGTAATCTTCCCAGGGCTCTTCTTTTCAGACTACGATGCAGTATTATGTTTAATATGAACGTAATGGAAATGCGTTAATATGCGTTTATGGTAAAACTATGCGTGCGAAATACAAAATCTTGGAGAGGCTGAAAAAAATCTTTTAAAAATCCATATCTTCTAAATTCGGAATTCTGCGAGTTTCTCAATGTAGATTTTCTGCAGTCCTCTCAATTCAGAATTCTGCAATTTCTTTATTTCAGAATTCTGCAATTTCTTTATTTCAGAATTCTGCAATTTCTTCAATTCAGAATTTTGCAATTTCTTCAGTTCAGAATTCTACATTCTTTCAAATTTAGAATTTTGCATTCTTCAAATTCAGAATCCTGAAATTTCTTCAATTCAGAATTCTGCAATTCTCAATTCTCAATTCTTCAATTTTGCAATTCTGCAATTCAGAGCTCTGCAACTTCTTCCATTTAGAATTCTGCAACCTTCTAAGTTCAGAATTTCGCACTTTCTTCAATTCAGAATTCTGCAATCTTCCAAGTTCAGAATTCTGCAATTTCTTCAATTCAGAATTCTGTAACCTTCCAAGTTCAGAATTCTGCAATTTCTTCAATTCAGAATTCTTCAATCTTCTAAGTTCAGAATTCTGCAACCTTCTAAGTTCAGAATTTCGCAATTTCTTCAATTCAGAATTCTGCAATCTTCCAAGTTCAGAATTCTGCAATTTCTTCAATTCAGAATTCTGTAACCTTCCAAGTTCAGAATTCTGCAATTTCTTCAATTTAGAATTCTTCAATCTTCTAAGTTCAGAATTCTGCAACCTTCTAAGTTCAGAATTTCGCAATTTCTTCAATTCAGAATTCTGCAATCTTCCAAGTTCAGAATTCTGCAATTTCTTCAATTCAGAATTCTGTAACCTTCCAAGTTCAGAATTCTGCAATTTCTTCAATTCAGAATTCTACAACCTTCTAAATTGAGAATTCTGCAATTTCTTCAATTCAGAATTCTGCAACCTTCCAACTTCAGACTCCTGCAATTTCTTCAATTCAGAATTCTGCAATCCTCGCAATTCAGCGCTCAGCAATCTTCTAAATTCAGCATTCTGCGATCGTCTGGATTCGATCCCGGATTGAAAGTCATCGAATTAATGATCGCGCCCGAACGTTAAAACAATCCCGTTCCTCGAAGTCAGCGATTGAAGGAACCCGGCTCGGCCGTCCGTTCTCCATGTCAATTACGTTGTTGATCGTTCGATCGGGAATGGGTATTCTATCGGCTACGTAATTAACTGATCCACAGAGATTGCCAACGCGGCCCCCATCAGCGCACGAATACGATGATTAATCGCCGAGGATGACTTTGCTACTTCGTGAGCGCGGCTCGCAGGCTCCGATTGACATTAATACTCGTTGCTTATCAGCGGGCGCCGGCAGACACGTGAACCGAATTGTTCCCCAAGTGTGTTTCGTGGAATTTCGGATGGTCGCGTTGATAATTACGATCTCGAGCCCAAGCATTCATTACCTTCGTTCTTGTCAGCTTTAATTCGCAGAATTTATGGGAGCGTGAGAGACAGCTGTTGACGTTCTAAACGGCGTTCGCGCGAGACGGGAATAATTTTGTTAATTAACTCGCCCCCGCGTTTAATTCTATTTAATTTCAGTCGACCGATGCCTCTCGAGTTCGTTCAATTAATTCGCTGCGGACGATTCCGAGCCCGCTTTCCAGCCTCTATTAACCCTTTTAATCCATTCGCGACAATAGAATCACGGAAATTTTGACTGCCTCGCGTCCTTCGTTTTTTTTTTCCATTGTTCAATATCGCCGGTGAATATTGTTTCGCGTTCAATAACGTCCGTCATCGTACAATCGAGTGTCTGTTTCGTGCTTTAATCTAAATGCGAGGAAATGGAAAAATGATCGTTCTACTTTTAATGGAACGATATTAAAAATATCGGGAAAACAAAGAATTATATTTTATATGTAAAATTTTGTATATATAGAAGAAACAAAGAATTCTCGTTTTACTATCAGACAATAGGAAATCAAGAATTTTTAATACGCTTCTGTTAAATTCAGATTCGCAGTGAAATAATTTCTCTCTAATTCGCGCACAGATCGCGCACGAAAATGGACAATTTAGGATGAGGGGATACGATTATTCGAGCCTTGCGTTCTCGTTTTTATAGTTGTTGACTTTTGTGCACAATCTGAGCGCGAATTAAGGCCAAATTACCGTAAATATAAATAGTCTTCCTCTCGTAAAAAGAAAAATAGTTAAAATCTCAGCAAGTGTAATGACTCTTTTCGTCAAAAATCGCGCATCGCCCCAACGTGGATTTATTGACGGCGACCAGCTCGCGTTGGCCGTCAGCCAAGAAGTACGGAAAATCACCGATTGTCTGCGGCCGAATGGGACACGACCCTAAGAGAAACGATACCAACGTGCCGTTTTAAATCGTGTCACGCCCGCAATGCCAGCGGCCATTCCCACACGCGAATGGCCACCGTAGTCCAATAGCGCCGGGACGACGTCGTCGAGATGCTCAGCCAAATAAGAAGCTAAACGCCTCCGGAGTGATCCAGGTTTATCACGGGCATCCGTGTAAGCTTTCCAAAGATTTCCGAAATGCTTCCGGAAACGGAGTCCGCGTAAACAGCGAGAAACGGTCTCGTAATCCTGCGCAGCGAAGATAAGAGAAGGTTCGTTAGGGAAAAGTAGGTTTGGTTAAGAAAGCAAACTGAAAGTCTTATTAAAAATTATGCTCCTTTTTCTTCGTATCCGCGCCCGTCGCCCCCGTTGATGAAAAACGCTGAAATCCTTAAACAACGAAGCGCGAGTTTTCCCTAAACCGCTTGCGCTGCAATAACGACAATATGCTATTAAATGCGAATATTACAAACATTTTATAAATCGAAACAAAATTCTTCCGTTGTCGCAAGACTGCAGATTTCATGCGCTTATAATGAAGTTGAGCCGTAAAACAGTGAAACTCATGAAAGGGCAACTGAATTGGCTGCAACGGAAATCGCAGTCGCAAAGAAATCGCTTCGAAATTGCGACGGTACAGATTTCGCAGAAAGTTCTGCCAACATGTGGCGAATAATAACGGTGTTACGAGATAAATTACCTATGCGAATGCATTTCGGCTGCAGCAAGAATCCAATCATCGAACATCGATCGGTTGCATTCAATTTTCGTCGGTGACCTAAAGTACACGACGAATGAAGCGTGCATGAAGCGGAGATGGAACCGATATTCCCGTTGCAAAATTGGAATCCGACGTTTTGACACAGCCCCGCGTAAGAATATCCGCGTTTCCGATGAATATCGGCGCGCAACGACGGAGATCGCGGCGCGCGGAACGTCCGAGGGACGTCCCCGAAATTCGCTGGCGGAAATTCCGGGCGAACCGGGCCAGGCGGAAGTTTCGAAACTCGGTTACAGAGGCTCGCCGGCCACCTCGGCCGATCGCGTTTTGCGCGCCGGGCGGCACGGATATTTAAATGAAGTCGATCGGAGAACTTGCCGCTGCTCCTAATCGAACATCATCGAGGAGAACTTTCGCGGAACAAAAATTGAATCGGTCCGGAAGTCCCCGCTGTTCCTCGCCCGACTATATCGCCGCGATCATCTGTTCCTCCCCTTCCCGATTATTAACCCTCTCGACCCGAGTTTTTCCTGTCGATATTTTAGTTAATTCGCCACTGGAACTCGATAAGCCAGGGACATAGCATAAAATTTTATTCGAACAATTTCGAATAAATTTGTCGAATAAAATCTTATTGGACTGATCTTTCGGATATGGTTTTGTTTGAGTGACGATGCGAATAGCAGTTGATTCGAATAACGTTTCGAATAAATTCTTTGGATAAAATTTCATCCGAATAGCATTTCGAATATGGTGAATTGTTCGGATAACTATTCAAGTATATTAACACTATGCCGTCCGCAGATCTTAGATATGATTCTTTTGTTTGACGCCGGCATAATAGCTTGGAAATTGTAGATTTTTAAAAAAATTTCGAAGATGGCGGTAATATGAATTCCTAAAATTAAGATAAGTCATCCAAGAATTTTCGTACTTAATTCTTAGTTAAATAAGCACAATGCTATAGTCAGTTTGCTGCCTTTTAACACCCAAGAAATATAGTTCAAATGTTATTTCAGTTTTATAAAATGGCACCAAAGTGGTTCCACCGGCATACAACAGATAGTTTTTGCATTGTTAATCCGATGAAATTTGATTCAAATACATTTTCAGTCGAATTAATTTGCGAATGAGTGTATTTATACCTTTTGTACTGTTCAGTACTTAAAGTCAGATGAGATTTTTTAATTTAATTATGCTCTTCGATCAATAGTTACTCATTTGAACCTAATAATTAATTTTAATAAGCAATTTCGATGATACGCAATGAGTTGAACATTGAAATATTTGAAAATTGAAAATTTGAATATTTATTTTGTTTACTTATTTACGTTTATACGTTTATGCATATATGTGTGTATGTATGATCCTGTAACCAATGCAATTCACCTCTTTTAACGGTGTAAAAATATAAAACAATTTTGCAACGGGATTATTTGCAAAGCGACGAACTGAGTCACGAGTCCGCGTGCCTTCGAAAAAGGACCGCCAATATGGTCGGAGTTCAGTTTTTCGAAATGCTTGTCGAGCACTGTTCTACTTTCCATTGGCCGGCACCAAACAATGTCTCAATTCTCTGCAACATAAAACGGACACGAGTCGCTCTTGAGGAAAGTTACGCGAGAGAATCTTTTCTTTTTCCGAAGAAGAAATACGGCTCCGGAGGAAAATGCGGAGCTTGGAAATGCCAGCGCGAAAGAGGTCGTGTTTCAGAGGGGCCGTTTCCGAAGGATTTTTCGAAAGCGTTCATCGATGAGATTAATGGCTCGTACGACCTGCGTATCGCAGCCTCAAACGCTGTACAAATGTTTGCACTTTTCGAACACTTGTGACACATGGAGATCAAGTTAAACGCAAATGGCCCGTGCGTGCCATTCGCGGCGGCAGCTTGGAATTAACTGCACGGGAGTTGCCCAGAGCTATTTATGGCCGCAGATTGTTTATTTCACGGTCCAAGTTCGGTCAAAACTTTCGAATGGCCAACCAATGGACTGGCCAGGTCGTCGTTACGCGAGCCAGCGAGTTTGTCTTTCGTGCGCAAACACGGCATGTTAGGGGCACGCGTGTTTAGACCAAGTTTACGACAGGGACGTGACTTTTTTTCCGTTTCTCAGATTAATATCTCGGCTTGCGTTTTCATATTTTTTTCCTTTTTTGTAACGTTTCGTTGTTACGCCGGGAACATTTACGAGCGAAAATCTGACGTTACGTAAAAATGCAGACGCGTTTCTTCGATTAAATCCGTTGGCAGAGGAAGACAATTTTACTCGCATTTATATCTTCTTAACGCTACTCGTTCGTTCCTAATACGTTACGAAAAAATAGTCGCTTACAGGATCCTGAGATCCTTTTTTTAAATTAATAAGTTGTACTTTGTTTATAATGTTGAACAAAGAAAAAGGAATTAAATGTTTTAAAATATCTAGAAAGATAAAATTATTAATATGATACACAGGAACAAAAAATCCACTGGTTTATTACTCTGAATATTATTATTTGATCGAGGATTTTTATGCAAAATAGAGTGACCTGCATTGATTGCAAAACAATAAACAGGCAAGTTTAACCTTTTCTTTCTTAAGTAATTTTGATAAAAGACGAAATTAATGTATTAACATTCGTAGTCTCTTTTAATCTGTTCACTGTTTTATATTTCACCTATCCATGCTTGCCATAAATGCACAAACTCTGCAGTCTAATTGTAACATCTGACTGAATCGCAAAAATTTGAGAATTTGAGAATCATCAATTATGTGCAAATAAAATGTCGTACACATTAATACCACATCGATTGAAACTTCGTGAATCATAACGACCGATTTCGCAATTTTAATTTCAAAGATGTCGAAACACTGTATGAACTCCCTCATGAGAAATAATTGAATAAATTTCTTAGTCATTACGAATTTCATTGCGATAAAAATCGTGAAAAATTTAGATCAGCTCAGTCTTATCACCCTTAAACAGTCACGTTTCAATCTCTGCTGGTTTCGTGTTAATATTCCGAAAAAGCAAGTACTAGTCGCATCCATCGAAAATGTAAGCGAGCCGTCAATTTAATGGATTGGTGATTGAATCTACGGAAAAAGAATATGCCAATTTCACCGTTCAGAGAACATTCCCAACGAGACCATCGTGCCGTTCCAACGAAGTCACGCCGTCCCCGCGCGAAGCCGTTCCGTTTTGCCCGGCGATTCCGATTGGCAATCGGAGCCCGACTTTTATTGCGGTCCTTGTGTCTCGGAGCCGAGGAAAATCGTGGTAGGTACGCGGTGCATCGGAACGATCGTCCCGTAACCGTCGACATTATGCAATCCGCGGATGCAGCGGCTGAACGGCCGAACTTTCGTGGATATTTGCGCGTACGCGGCACCCGACCGAGATAAAACACGGTGGACGGGGTTAGGCGAACCAGCTCCGCGGGGTTGTTAAGCATAACTTCGACGTCGATGCGTCGATGCATCGCCGGTAACGCTTGTTTTCCCATCGAAACATTAAACTGTTGGCCGAATGATTTCTCGAGCAGCGAGTAAAAGGGAACGGCGACGATAATTCGAGGCGGTTTGTCTCATCGAAACCGGCGATTTGTCTGCGACAGAATTCCATAAACGTCCGTCCGAGTTTCTGCTGGGGCAAGCGTTGGCATTACTGCGGTTTCGCAACGAAGGCGAACTTCGACAGAGAAAATAAGACCGTTCGCGCCAATGAATCGGCAACTCGAGTTACGTCTATTATTCTTTGACTTGAATGCTTATTTTTCACGAAATATCGGACCTCTGAAAGCACAAGTTTCATTAAAAAACATATATGCATATATTACTGCGGTTATGTACCTATTACTGCGAGCCAAATGCTGCGGACGTTCCGATTACTGCGTGTCAAGGTTGACGATATTAAACGTATAAAAAATGATGATATTCATTTTTAGAAGATTACATATTTACAAGATTACTATAACATGTTAGATTTTATTACTTTTATGAAACACCGCAGTATTTCGGGCGTCCGCAGTAACACCCGCACTTGCCCCACTTCTACTCGCAATATTTGATAACCATCGTCAGTTTGGCTCGTTTCTTCGCGAACAATCGCACGAATTTATTCAGCGAAACGGAGATTTCGGGAACACGTAGATAAACACGATTTTTCATTTACTGGCTAACCGGCGCTCTGGAACCAGGCCAAACGTCATAAACGTTTCGTACAGGCTTTTTCGTCTCGTTTTCATAGAAAAGTTACAGGAATGCGCAATGCCGTTGAAATTCGGCTTTAATTGCGGCTCGCGAACGAATAAGCGAGCGTGGTTCGCAATTAGTGTAACCGTGTCGCAACGAATCTGAAATTGGTCGGTTTTTGAACAGTTTGGTTCATCGACGAAGGTATCGTCGCGTTTGCAACGCGGCCGTACAATGCGATTCATTTATTCAATATTTCGTGCGCGGCATTCATTAGCGCGCCAACTCGTCTACGCATATTTCATTGTATTCCGATAAGAGCCCTTGTTTCAGTCGTTCTTTGCCGATTGTTAATTTCAATGTTCGACGAAACCACAATTTTGAGAACAACACGCGCCTAACGGATATTGTTTTATAAAACAATGGCAACGTTCAATTTGCACGAAACAGAGTTGGGCAGAATTTTATTCGACGCTATCGAATAAAATATTCGATAACTATTCGAATAAATAATCGAATAAAGATTGATCTAGATACAAATTTATTCGAACGCAATTTTATTCGACATTGGCGGAAAATAATCGATTCGAATAAAAACGATAACATATAATGTGTTTTTTTATAGTTTATCGATTCATTTCTTCCATATTATTTTTTCGAATTGTTCGAACAGAAAACTATAATAAGAAAATAATAGGAAGCCATTTCGACGGTTCCAGCGTTCAAGCTAGAAAAGCTTAACCCTTTGCACTCGAGTGGTGACCCTGAGGCACCACTAAAATTGTTATATCACGTTCTAACATCATTTTTATATCATCGAAGCTTAAATATTAAACATTATTAAAAGTGTAACTGTTTTTCATTTCGTATGCATAAAATGCACTTTGCCCTGCAAAATGGAAATTGTGTAAGTGTAAGTCTGAAAAATGATTAATAACTGTAACTGTAACAGTAAGTCGGAAAAATTATTTTAGATTTACAGTTGAAATGGCTTCGAGTGCAAAGGATTAATATCTGAATGCACGATACGATTGAATCGGCAGAATTCGTAGCTGCAACGCGAATGCCATTCCCGGGGAACCTAAAAAATGTATGAAGTTTTATTAGATGAAACCTCTGGTCGAGTTCGATTCGTTCCGGGGCTCCGAACCGAATCGAAGGAAATTAAGATTCCCAGCTTCCTCGGAAAGTTTCGTTCGAAAAAGGAGCAGCATCGGGCTGCGAATGCATTTTAAATATTCCTGGCCGCGGTATCGCGTCAGCGTAACGCCGTCTCCGGGACCTCGAATTGGAAAAGTTCCTACGACTGCACCTGAATTTTTTTCCTGCGTCGGAACGGCTCGGTTAAGCGCCGGTGCACAGTTTTAGCTGCCGATTCTCGCGGCAACTATGCCGGGAATTGCGAAAGTTCCGTCGTTTACACTTCGGCTTACGGCCGGATCCGCGTCCACGGCTCCGGCAATTCAAACTTCGCGGGCTTTTTGTCCCGTGTTCCCTGAGAAATTCACAGCTGAAATTTTCGGTCCGCTTCCGCGAAGGAAGAAGCTCTCCCCCGTTGCTCGTGGGTGCCGGTCCGCGCGCCCCTCTTCGTCGGAAACCGAACAGAGCGTTTTCGAAAGCTCCGACCACGGTCCAGCTAGTCGCATCTAATTATAGCCGCTAATTCCATCCATAATCGATAAGCTCGCGAACGCATCATGCCCGTAGAAACGCGGAAGTCGTGAAACGCAGAATGCGTCGAGCGAAAATTCCAACGAAGCACATTTTTCGAGAATTTTCTCGACTTGCTGCCGTGTCTCTCGAGATTTTTCTTTGCTCGGCGTTTCCCGAAGAGAACTTCGCTGCGTTATTAAATGTCTGAAGTGCCGCATAGTTTTTGGTAGGAAACAAGCTTGATTGAAACTGAGGAAGATTGATCATGAACGCTTTTATTTTTGGCTGATGTATATTGCATCTTCATGAAGCATCATGCTGCCTCTCCTCTTGAGATTTTCTTTGCTCGGTGCTACTTTGAACGAGAATGGCTGTTATTAAATTTTTTAAATTCCGTGCAGCTGTTCGGTACGAAATAAGCTGGATCGGGAACGAGGATTATGGAGTAAATGATGTCGAGATTCGAATGTATTTTATTCAGGTGCAAGAAATGAAACAGTCGTCGTATACACTTTTCTTTTCGATTTATGTATTGTTGCGAATCACTCCGTTTCTCTCGCGTCGCGGCATTTTATTTACAATAAAGAGTATAAACTAGAATACAACTCAATTCAATTATGTTACAGATCTTTGAATTTGTAAAGTTGATCGTTCGATTCTCGACTGTCCGATCTCGACTCTTCGATTGTCCGTTGGTATCACTATTCCTTGGCAACCCCTATCTTCCATTATTTCCTAAGGGGTTTTTCACAACAGGGCAGTTTCACATTACAGCGACTTGATTAGGACAAGTCGCCGTAACAGTATTATTCATTTGTTTATTCACCTTCTCGTAACGTCGAAGTTTCCATCGACTCTTCACAAATAAAACTACGCGAATACAAGAATACAGTAAATTCGCCCCAATTTTTCTTCGGCTTGTGAACAAAAATGCACAATTTGGAAAAAGGAGATACGATTAGTCAAGTCTTGCACCTCATTTTTATGATTATTGACAATCGGCAACTATAAAAATTGTCAATTTTTTTATTAGGGAGAATTTACTGTAGTACGAACTGTTTTGTCCGTACGTTCGGTTAGTCGCCTAACGTACATGCGCGACCGAACTATTGTACGCTCGTTTCGCGCTTCCTACGGCAAACTAATGACGTGGAAGGGTCTCTAGTAGTCTTAGAGAACTTTATTTTTTGTGTTGCACTCTCTGCGAGCGCTGGTGGAAGAATGCTCTTCCAACGCTGGAAAGTCGTGGAAGAGCACCGTGGATGGGGGTAGATTGTTTATTATTGGTCAAGGCACGAATCACCCCTTGGAGGGGGGTGTCTGCCTTGACCCTTGTTGGGGCCTGAGAGGGTTTCCCCAATGGTGGGACCTTTTTATGGCCCTTGTCTCTGGACGCAACACGAACCGTTTGAAGTTAATATTTTCTGCAAGTTGCTCGCGCAATGCTGCAACGATTTCAAAAAGCGTACCTCTAAAAGTATTTCCGTTTGAAAATATGCGTTTTAAGCAGCGTGAAATAAAGATCTCTAAAAACTGATGACTACCCAAAGGGCTAAATTCGGTCTTTGAAAATTGCACCAAAGACATCTCGTTTCGCCCGTAGATTCGCGACCTAGTTATCGTGCTCTGTCTCTCGAATGCAGAAAGAGCAGAGTGAAAGCTGCTGTTCGGAAATAATGATAACATGCTGGACACGTCAAAAGGTTTCAGTCTCTAAAAATCGTGCCGGGTAATAGAGCGCACAAGAGGGATGGAATGAAGATTGCCGTTCCGAGGTAATGACAGCTCGTCGCTTCAAAAGGTTTCAGTCTTTGAACGTCGTGACCCACGAAATTTGATTTCGCATCGAGTCATTCCGGTGATCAGTCTCGGTCAATCGGATACAGAAGAAGAGGAGGAGAAGGAGGGCGATAAAAATAGTAAGAGCATCGGGTTCGTGGAGTGGCGCTTTCGCGTCGAGTTGATTGCGCGCGACTGCAGCATCCGTGTCTTCCGACTTCCGCGACGGCAACAGCTGTTCGAGGGCCCGCGGTGGTATCGCGGGAGGACTTTTCATTTGTTGCGTCGGAACGACCCGGCAATTTCGAGGGCCAATCGATTCACGGACCGATAACTGTTCGGCGAGTTTCGAGCCGGCGCGGCGCTCCTCATGAATTTCCAAGCTCGCTCGCTCCAGTTGCGATAGGAGCCTTCGACCTTCGACCTCATTAGTGCCCACATCCCGGCGTATTATCCTCGTCGGGGCATAGATGAAGTGTGCATTAAGGTGAACGAGGCGTTGTCGAGCAGGTGTTCGAGATCGCCCCGGCTTGACCTTATCCGAACTGGCTGCCGAACGGCGGTTCGGGAGACGTTCGATAAGCAGCTTCGATACCTGCAGCCTGCGATCGCGTTGCTTCGTGTCCTTAAGGCCGACTCGGGTCAACCACACGCTCGAACCGTGCCCGAACTGCCGATATTCCGGCAAAAGTGATCAGGAAAATTGTTCATCCGATACGAATGATAAGAATCGAACGCCAACCAAATACGTTCGATCCTTTCCCTTCGTGAAAACTTACAGTGATTACAGTGTTCACGTAGACTCGGTTCGAAAAATTACTAATAATAGCAATATCTTTGGAAAATGCACTATAATACACTGTGTTTTTTATACATATTATACGAGTATACTCGTCGTGACACAAAATACTGCCACTTCTCCGCGACGAGCATGCTCGTCAAGCTAACTGATTAAGTCGAATTCTATTCTCTTGTCGCCAACATTTGAACATTCAATTTTTTATATAAATACAGAATAAATATAAAGTTTCTTTCTCTTAAAAGAAAAAAAATTATTGCGATCGGAAAAGTTCCAATCATCGTAATCGCAAAGAAAATGGCACGGCGAGGGATTAAAGAACATCGAAATTTCTGAAGTTGCTCCTCGACGTTTCGCTCCTAATCAAAGAAATCTAACCACACGCTCGAACCGTGCTCGAACTGCGATCTTCCGGCAAAAGTGATCAGGAAAATTGTTCATCCGATACGAATGATAAGAATCGAACGCCAACCAAATACGTTTGATCCTTCCACTTCGTGAAAACTTACAGTGATTACGGTGTTCACCGATTCGAAAAATTACTAATAATAGCAATATCTTTGGAAAATGCACTATAATACACTGTGTTTTTTATACATATTATACGAGTATACTCGTCGTGACACAAAATACTGCCACTTCTCCGCGACGAGCATGCTCGTCAAACTAACTGGTTAAGTCGAATTCTATTCTCTTGTCACCAACATTTAAACATTCAATTTTTTATATAAATACAGAATAAATATAAAGTTTCTTTCTCTTAAAAGAAAAGAAATTATTGCGATCGGAAAAGTTCCAATCATCGCAATCGCAAAGAAAATGGCACGGCGAGGGATTAAAGAACATCGAAATTTCTGAAGTCGCTCCTCGACGTTTCGCTCTTAATCAAAGAAATCGGTCGTTAAACGGGCAGGTAATGCTCTCGACAATACCTGGCCGAGAACGGCGCGTGCAACAAAGCAAACTCGCGGCCAACTGTGCTCGCCGAAGTTGCCGGCTGCTTTTAGAAACGGATCCGCCGCACTTTTCCCCGGCTCGAATCCGGGCGCAGCTTTCAGCGAGACCGCAGACGTTCTCGCGAAGTAATTAAGACCAAGAGAGCTTCAGACCGAAGAATAATCTCGAGCAACTTCGTTCCCGCGACGTTGCGTATCTCCTTGGTTAATTGTCGGCCGATGGGATCTCCGCGTCACCTTTGTAAACGTTCTCTTGTTTCTCTTTCGGAGTGCGTCCATTAGTCGCGAAAGAATCGCCGCTCCGCGTCGTTAAACGAATCCCCAGTTGCGGGCAAAGCCGTCTGTTAAAAAAATACAACCGTTCGCTGGATGTTCCTTCTGCGAAATATTTCGCGGGAGTTCATCCACGCGCCGCCTGCATCCGCGGTTTCCCGCTCTTTCAAAGCGACGCGACGCGGCAGCTGATCCACGATGAAAGCGTCCCGTATTTTCCTTCGGTCTTTCCGCGCAGCGAGATTGGCCCGACATCGATTTTGTCGCTTTTCGGCGAACGAAAAAATCACTGGCTGCTGAGTCCGCTGAAACGCGAGCAACTTTGTTCTTTCCGGCGCGGCGGAGAACATCTTCGTGCCGTTTCCACGCTTTCGGAAAAAGGCTGGCTTGCCGGGAACCTTGATTGAAAACCATTGAAAAACTGGACGCCGGTCTGCGGAGCGAGAAATTCGGATGTAATCGCGTTGAAATGCTGATCGAAGAAATCTCGACGACGGAGGAAATTGTATTACACTCCCGGACAAAAATGTAACTCGTTTCAAAATTAATGTAATTTTTATTCGCTTAATCCTCGGACGGCGGACCATTTTTACAGCTATGCAATTGATGACGTTTACGATGGTTCTCAGCTTTATTCGTTACATTTTCGAAACGTAATTTTGAGGATACTTCACGTTGTTCCCAGTGTAACAGTCATTTAATTGAATCGTCGAAAATTGACACCGCGGATCTTTCTGCAAAAGAAAAGCTGCCTATATTAATTCAAGTATCTCTCCTCTCTTAATAATTGCAATAAATTCAACAAGATTTAACGACATCCTTAAATTCTCCTAATCTCGTTATTATTCGTTTATAATTTGTATATAATTTATCCATCTGTCTCATAAATGCACAGAATCCGCAGTTGATTTACCAGTTTCGAAAATTAAAACTGCGAAGCCGATTACTGCGGGATGACCAATTACTGTGCCCTTGATTAGTTTTCGGGCACAATTAACTTTATATTTGTCGAACAAGGTATTTGAAATTTGTTTATACTTTTATTATATTTATTTCTGAATGAATAAATTCAACATGTCTTATTCGATAAATAGAAAATTAATTATTCCCGGAAACGAACGACAGGCACAGCAATTGGCCCCACAGTAACCGACTCCGCTACTCTATGTTACAGAAAATGAATTCTTTAGGGGCCAATGGCAAACCTTCGACCCTCCGCAACATTATTTATTGCACCCTTTCGTAAACCTTAATGGAAACCGACTTTCAGTCTGTTGATTATTTGCAAGCAAAGTATTTGCAAGTAAAAGTGTACTTATTGAACACACAAGATCTAATCTAGAGGCTTACTCGTGAGAGCTTAGAGACAACTAGTGTACTCATAGGCTGCTCACCGACGGCTAACTAAAAACTACGGGTCGAGAAATCTTTATTGGTCATAAATAACCAATCCGTGCAACGGACTTTCGAGTCAACGCACGTTTCGCGCTCACGTGCCCTGTAGATGGGCAGCAAGGGCCGTTTTACCTAAAAAACGGACAAGGCCGTAAAACCTATAAATTACCTATTTTCAACAGCATCAAAAATGCCAGACATTTACACAGTCTTGGATAAAATTAGTCCAGGACGAGCGCGTCAGCGAACGCGATAATCGCTGGCCTAATCGATCAATCATGAAGCGTCTTGCTAGTCCACCGGTCTGTCAAAAATTCATTGAAGAGCCGGCGTAACAGTTTACAGGCTCTCCTCGAGAGGATTTCGAGGATGCTCCGGGAGGCAATAAAGTAGAGTAACCGAGTTGAAAACAGATTTGCCGCGTGGAAAGCTCCTCGGCGAGAGCCGAGCCACCTCCGGCCGGGTTTTCGAGCCGGGAATCTCTCGGAGGTAATAAAACCATTCGTCCCGCCAATTTTAGCTTGTTGAAGCTGCACACGAAGGATGCGACCAAGTTCGCCTTTATCGCCGGTTTATTACACGCGCGCACGAAGGTAGCACGAGGCGCTGTAACGCTGGCCGCGTGGGCGTGTCCCGGGGAGAGCCGCGACTCGCTCCCGGAGTTCCCTTCGTATCCAGGTGATTAAAAAAAAATCAATTACACGGCGTCGATAGCACGGCGCCCGATGGAACACGCTCCTACGTCGCCTAGCCTCGATCCTCGCGAGGTAACGAGCGCGCCGCGGATATCGGCAGATATCGGACGCGGATAATTACAAAAAATTGTGACATCAAACCGTGGGAACGGGCTTCGTGGGTCGATTGAACGGGGGGTCGAGTTTCATAGGGAACCAGGATCGCGAAAAAATCGAACGCTTCGGGGTGAAGTTTCGCTCGAAAAAAATGGTGTTAATCCTTTGAGGCCAAAAGTGATCGGTTTCTATCCAAAAAGCGCAAAAAATCTGTTTTAAAAAATATTCCTATAATGCATAATTTAGTCACGAGTCAACTATACATTGTGGCTTATTATTTACTATGGTCTTTTCTGTCATTTGCTCATTTTGGACATGGTTACATGGCTTCAAAGTAGCTCATCTCTAAATCATTCTAAATTTATATCATCGTTTATTATTATTTTGTTTTTTGGAAATAGATAATATTTACAGAATTTAATGTACTTGGTATGTACTTAAATTATGTCACAGGACACTTTTTTTATCTCTTATATTTTTTGAGTTATGTTCAATTGAATAAGCTGAATTTTCATTTCATTTTTTAATTATGATTTCGATGAAATTCGATGTTCGCTTTGATTGCATTTCGAATTGAATTGAAAACAAAAATTGTGTTATATATAATAAATATATAAGTAAGGTGAATATAAATAATATAAATGAAAAAAAGTAAGGTTTGAATATATAATTTTGGTTGTTATACGTTTTTTTCCGCTTTTTGTATGGAAACCGACCACTGTGCGTCGTTGTGTGATGATTCAGTTACTTGCAGTCGTTGACAAATATATACGCACACCTTCTAAAACAGAATATCTTTTTTAAAATTTGACCAAACGAGATAAGATGTTTTGTTTTTCAAATATTTAAGGGACAAGTTTGTTAGGCAACGTGTAAAAATATTTTCGCAGACGTAGCAATTGGAATGACAAATAAATATAAAAATTACGTTTCTTAAATATCTTATCTCACCATATAATCTTTATTTTGTCATTCCAGTCAATTGCAATGTTCGCGAAAATATTTTTATACTAGCATCTCGAAAAGATTCAAATCGTTTGGTCGAATTTTAGAAAAATTACTCGCTCTTAATAGACGCCCACGATTGTATATTCTTATTCGAAAATGTAGCAAGCGTACAATCATACACGAAAATAAATAAATTGTTCACCTTTCCCATTGTTTAATACGTATCAGAGTGCTCTGATTAAAACATTCTCAGTACCTACAACGATTGTCGTCCGCAAAAGGTTAATCAGAACGGGCTTGATCATTCGATTGACTGAATTGTCGTCGATGCGGGTTGTTTCAGTGAGTCGGCGGTTTCCTTTAATGTTCTTTGTACCGCATTCTGTCCGCTTACAAAAGAATCTTTTAAGTACAACGAACAGCGTTTACTGGTAAAGCTTCTTGCCGGCAAGAAGCGCCGCTATTATGGCCAGACGATCGATTTCCTGTTCGAGGTCGTTTTCTTCGGCATCCGAGTGTGTATCGGACGCGGCCAAGATCGGTTTTTTCGACGGTATCGCGTGGCATTGTCACGGGAACGCCGTTAGACAAAGTGGTATTAAGAGACAAAGGGCGAGGGTGAAACAGAGAGAAATCGGGGGGACGGCGACGCTAACGGCGCCGACAACAATGGGGTGACAAACGCACAGTGAATCTCTCCTGCTCGCCTCTGTGTATCAGTCATCGATATCGCCGATAAGATCTTATTGGGTCATGGCACACCGTTTCTCGGATCACTAGCTGCTAATACAGATGCTATTAACCGGCTGCGTTATTAATTCCGATTTTCTGGCAAGATGCGCGATATACAATGGGCAATGGATATCGAATTGTAATTACTCGCTAATCGATAGTGTGTCGATGGGTCCGAGGAATACCTCTGATTAGGTGATCAACTCTATGAGTCCTACAACTGAGTCATAACGTTCTAGATTCTAGATAGCAGAAATTCGCGAAGATTTTTACTTCCCAATGAAATTAATATGATGACATGAACAGATTGCTCTAAATAAAACGAAACATTACGAAGCACTGGATCAGTGTTAAAGATTTATACGCTGCTCGATTTTCTTCGACTAGACAAAATCGTTCATTTTCTATTCGGTAAAATTTTTTGGTAAAATCAAAACGATTTTTTATGTACGTCTACAACACGAGGATAGGTTCGATTCGTGCTTCCAATCAGGCAAGCTGGTATTGTTCATTGATACATCAGAGGATAGTGGAACGCGAATACGCGACGAAAACTTTATTTGGTGATCTCATTCATAAGGCGATCGTGATTTGATTTTTTAACGAAAGGCAGCGTCGTTTTATTGACTCCATCAGACTGTTTATTGTACCAGATTATTATTCCATTAGTTATACATTAGATAATGTATAATATTTATATTTAAACATACATGTAAATATATTGTATAAGTGTAATATTATGAAATTGTATTTATATAGTATTACATGAATATAATATTATACAAATAAAATATATTATAAAAACAAAGGTTTCATAAATATGTATAATATTATACAATTACATTTATATAGTATTATATGAATATAATGTTAAACAATTATATTTATATAATACTATATATAACTATAATATTATACAAATAAAATATATTATAAAAACAAAGGTTCCATAAATATGTATAATATTATACAATTATATTTATATGGTATTATATGAATATAATATTATACAATTATATTTAAATAATACTACATGTGGCTATAATATTATACAAATAAAATATATTACAAAACAAAGGTTCCATAAATATGTCTCTCTCCTCGCAATAGCCTAAATAAAGTGAAATTACTCCAACACTCGTAGACTCCAGCTTTGCATTTCACTAATCAATTTATATTCTATAAAAACTTGTTTTAAAACAAAAAATAGTTCTACAACCTATCCAATAAGCAATAATTAAATAAATAAATATTTCTCACAATCGTATCAGGCTTATTATGTATTATCGATCAGAAACTTGAGGAAAAGGACTTCAAGCTGCAGCGTATCAATATTTCTTCAACTTTCATTTGCTCCGAAGGAGCGAACAAAAGTCGCCCGGCACTCTGCAACGTTTCCAACTGAAAGTAAAACGACTTCTCAACGGAAAGACGAAACGGCGGCAAGTTTCATTCAAATGTTGCACTGAAACGAGCGAAGTAACGAATCCGAGTTCGAAAACATTTTAGTCGACTAATTTCCATGGGGCCGCGCTGCCCGGCCATTGCAAGCCCTACGATCGCCAGGACCATTTGACATTAATTGCTTCGGCGAGCACGAGCGAGAGTGGCGTGTCGCGGATGATGCAGTCGGTTTCATTTCGCGCGGAATATTACCTGCGAAATGAACCGTGGCCTCGCGATGCTCGCACGGCCGCGTCGCGGCTCGCGTTCCTGTGCGCGCGCGCGCGCGCGGCCCGTTTTTTACGCCCGCGAATGCGGTCGCCGCGTGACGCGAGCCTGGTTTTATGCGAACAATATCTGCGTCATCCGCAGATCCGGATCGTCCAATCGATCGCGATCGAAAGGAGACTGAATTCGAATCGAGGAAACTCCGCGATCCTTCCTCGAACAATTTTCTAATTGTTTCGTGCCCGCTAATTGTCTCCGAATACTCATTTAGAGCTCGTTTCCCGTGACGCTCCGGCGGCCATTCTTATTTCCCGAGGCCCCGAAATGCCGAGAAATCGACATTCCCGCAGATTACTTTGCGAAAGTGGAAATAATTGAAGTATTTCTGCAGCTAACATTAGCTAGATAGTTGATTTTTATTTTCGCCTGGAGCTTTTATCCACGTTCGTAGATCGGTTTATACAAGGAAGAACAATAGAGCCGTTTTTTTAACCGACTAAACGACTGTTCGTCGTAAACATTGCAAATTGTAATTGCAAACGGGAAGACACGATTCATTCTATTTTACGACGCTGGATCGGAGCAATGAATATTCGCAGCTCGAGATCGTGTTCGATTTTACCTTTTTTTTCATCAACGGACTTGTTAAATCGACACGACGAAAAGTTAACACTGCCAATGAAACAAAATGGCGTGGAGAGAACGAGGCGCGGTTTTCTTTCTTCTGCAAACGGTCGCATTTTTCGTGAAAAATCCAGCCCACTAAGAGTAAAACGGAATGAAACCGGGCTCCTGCGCAGCCTCTGCGATTCCCGTGCGTTTTAATGCATTTTTTAACCGGTTTCGCCGGTAAATGAACGAAACGAAACGAAACAGAATGAAAAAAGAGCTCTTGTTCTATTTTTTCTCGAGCACCGGGACGAATTGAAGCGGCAGCGGCGGCGTCTGTTTTCCGCGATGGAAAAAAGGGTCTGTCTGAGAGACGAATGGGCTCGGAACAAGCTTTAATGAAACGTTTTTCCGTGGACCCGGTCGCCCTGTGATCTCAGCGTGCGCGGAGTATATTAAAGCGTCGATTGCGTCGCCGTTACCTTCGGGAAAGTTGATTACGAGGAGCTGAACAGGACGAACGGCGTCGACGAGTTTTCCATTTCACAGCCGCTGCGGCTTCGATCGGCCGCGACCCTCCGCTAAAGCAACCTTTTCTTAATTCAATATCTCCGCTCGGAATACCTCTGCGTAGTTTCTCGTCTTGCGATTCAGCAGCAACCGCGTTCTACCGCGCGCGCTTTGAGCGGCGAATCTGTCTCAGGAAGCTTTCAAGTTATCTGCACTTAAGAAATCATATCGCGGACGGCACACCGTGGCGATAGGAATTTCACGAGCCGCTTTTCTCGAGTGGCTCGGATTACTCGGAATTGGGTCGTCGATTAGCCGAGAAGCGTCTGTAGAAAATAACGTAAGCGGCGAAATCGACGAATTTCGTCTCTTTTTTTCCTCCGTTAAATGTTCACCGTTCGCTACTGCGTAATCGTCCCGATCTGAGATTATTCGGGACGCAACAGTTTCCAAGAAGGGTTAATCGAGAGGCTGAGTATCAGTCGTCGAGATATTATTGTGTTTGTATTTCGCGATGCGCGAGTTTCGAGTTTGTGGAATATGGATTTCATTCGGGTCGATCGTCCTCGTTTGCCAGCTGATCGACGGATGTTTTACCGAATTTTTAAAGGGCCGATCAAATTCATTAAACGGTTTCCGAAGTCCGCTTTCATGTTTCGCGAACGCCGATCCCTTTTACGGTTGCTTTATCGCAGCATCTCGTTACTCCACATTCGGATAACCGCCGGAATTCGGCGATGTTGCTGTTAAATCGTTCGCAAGTTGCTATTTCGCAAACAATCGCGATTCCGCGTAATTGCCGCGATTGCAATCGCGGGCCAATAAGAATGTGCAATTACAGAATGCAACTCGTTGTCGAATTAACTATCGCAGTTTAATGGTCATGAGATTATTGGTGGATCGGTTTGCAGTTTGCGAAACGTTCGGTTCACGCGGTTTCCTCTTTATTTTTTTTTTTACGTGCAATTAGTGCAACTTCTGCGACAATTCTAAACAAAAACAGAAAATTCTTGCGAATGCAAGCCGTTTTATTCGATCGCATTCTCGCATGGTTATAAGATTACGTGAGTCAATTGAGCCCTATCATTCTATATACATCATGATTAAGTGATAGGCCAGTTTTTCCCCTTGATTGCATGACAAGGTTGGTCCAATTCCATGCTAGGGATCGAGAACCGAAGCTTGATTAATCCGTCGGTGGATCGACCGCAAGTTAAAGATTTAATTTCACAAATTAGTTGGACACGATCTCGCGCCCCAGGGGGTCAATGTAACATGCTGCGGGCTTCGATCAATCTACGATCGGGATTCGGCTTGGACGTTCTGCATAATACCAGAAAATGGTCACTCGAACGTCCCAGAATGCTCGCTGAGTTCATCTCGTCAACGAATGTAGTCTGCATAAATTTGTATTATGTTTGTATAAGTTTGTATAGGTCTGCATAAGACTGCATATGTTTGTATAAATTCGTATAAGTTTGTATAAGCATGCATAAGACTGCATATGTTTGTATAAATTTGTATAAATTTGTATAGGTCTGCATATGTTTGTATAAATTTGTATAAATTTGTATAGGTCTGCATATGTTTGTATAAATTTGTATAAGTTTGTATAGGTCTGCATAAGACTGCATATGTTTGTATAAATTCGTATAAGTTTGTATAAGCATGCATAAGACTGCATATGTTTGTATAAGTTTGCATAAGTCTGCATAAGACTGCACACGTTTGTATAAATTTGTACAAGTTTGTATAGGTCTGCTTAAGACTGCATATGTTTGTATAAATTTGTATGAGTTTGTATAGGTCTGCATATGTTTGTATAAATTTGTATAAGTTTGTATAGGTCTGCATATGTTTGTATAAATTTGTATAAGTTTGTATAAATTTCTAGAAGTTTTCATAAATGTGTATAAGTTTGTATAAATTTGTATAAATTTCTAGAAGCTTCCATAAGTACATACAAGTTTGCACAAGTTCGCGAAGGATTACTTTCTGCCCAACTCTGATTTGTACGTGTTCACATGATCTTCGCACAAAAACCGAACAAATTTTTCATTTGATTCCCGCTTCTAACAATCGTCGCGAGAACATTTCCTGAAAACGAATTAATTCCGCGAATCGACAACTTTCGCAGAACGTTGCATAGCCGTGCGGGGAAACCGATCGAGAAGGAAAAAAATCGCGCGTTAATCATCGGTGATCTACGACCGCGAATCGTTCGTTGGTTCGTTACAATGACATGCGAGCCAGACTTCGAGATAATCCGGGACACTTGGTCCGGTTGGAGCGGCTCGGGAAAGAGAAAGACGCCTCGCAGCTTCGAGGCATGAAATCGATGACGCGGGGTGCCACGGAAAGGCAACAGCGAAAGCTGTCGCCTCGTAAGCTCCGGCGGTGTTTAATTAGTGCCACCTTTTCGCCGGGCTCTCGACGGAATTCGCCTCGGGCGGCGCGGAATGAGCGTCCGGTTAATTAATCCCGATCAGTTTCTCGGGAACACGCGTCCGCGCTCGCATTCCGCTCGTCTCCTTCGGCGCTGATAAATCATCGATCGGATCGGCCGGTGATAGATTCAGCTCGCGACTGAAAAGCCTGTCGAGTGACCCTCGCGCGGCGCCGTTATCGCCGCGCCATTATTCCGGCTGCCGATAAGCGCTGGAAATATTTCCCGGGTGAAATATGTCGCCTACGGTCGCAACCGCGCTGATTTACAAGGTCCGCGAGCGAACACCCACGCCCGAGGAACGCAAGCACAGCGGCACGCGGATTCCATTCATCTTCCGACACGCTCGCTACGACGCGACGCGGTCTCGCGATGGAACAAGAATAACTGTCGGCGTGTACAGCACCGGCCGTCGAATTATGGCCACGGGAACTTCATTCTTTTTTAGCCCGAGTTGCGTCACAGGTGGCAAATGCTTCTTCACAGAGTTCGGCAGAAAAGTGATCTGATTGATGATTGACGGTTGCGACTAATGAGAAATCGCGTTCATGATTAATGATTACGATTACTGATCATGATTAATGATTCGTTTGAGTAATCATAAATCGTTGATCGTGATCTCAACGCAGTAATAATTAATCACGTAATTATTATTCTTTTTTTTCATTACGATCGACTGGAAAATTTGGTATTGTGTTGATATTAATTCTGGATAGATTTTTTAACAATCTGCTTGTATTTCATGTCTTAATGGAAGACTTTTTTATTTGGATCCAGATCCAATAGCAAGTGACTAGAAAAGATAAATTAATCATTCGATCGTGATTACAGATTGCTGACTAATAATTACAGATTACCAAATGTAATCATGAGTATTGATTTATTTCTATTAACGACTGATTGATTAATGATTATGATTGTCATAATTACTCTTCGTAATCAATCACAAAATAATCGATTACTGTTCAATCCTGATACAAATATATGTATATAAAACTTATAGTATAAACCTATACAAATTGATACAGCTTTCGCTGGCTTATGCAAACTTATAGAAGCTTATAGAAATTTATACGATCTTATACGAAGTTATACAAACTTATACAAACTTATGCAAACTTATACAAATTTATACAGACTGCGTTCGTTGACGAGATGAACTCCGGGAGCATTCTGGAACGTTTAAACGAACAATATCCTACTATTATTATTATATTATCATAGAAAAATTTAATATTTAATATTTAATAAATATCAACTGTCTTGTATATAATTCTTTCTATCAATTAAGGCGTTATTTACAGAAATGAAGTATTCTTCAATTCTGATCACGTATTACAAATCTTTAGAAAAAATCAAGCATCGAAACAATTACTCGTACTCGATTGAAGCGATGAAAATATTTAAACTAATTAAAGAGAAATACGTCGGAATTATTTCGACGAAAATTTTCTCCAGAAAAAGCGTCCTACGCAGACCCAAAAATGGCATCGCCGACGAGAAGTGGACGACCGCTCTCGCCTAAATGAAAAGGAACCGTGAGCGTTCGTTGACGAGACGAACTCCAGGAGCATTCTGGGACGTTTAAACGAACAATTTCCTGCTATTATTATTATATTATTATAGAAAAATTTAATATTTAATATTTAATAAATATTAACTGTCTTGTATATAATTCTTTCCACTAATTAAGGCGTTATTTACAGAAATCAAGCATTCTTCAATTCTGATCACGTATTACAAATCTCTAGAAACAATCAAGCATCGAAACAATTACTTGTACTCGATTAAAGCGATGAAAATATTTAAACTAATTAAAGAGAAATACGTAAGAATTATTTCGACGAAAATTTTCTCCAAAAAAGCGTCCTCTACGGACCCAAAAATGGCATCGCCGACGAGAAGTGGACGACCGCTCTCGCCTAAATGAAAAGGAACCGTGAGCCACGCGTCACGGTGCTCGAGCAAAGTGTCCGATCGTGGGCAGCTTCTGCTCCTCGGCGGAACGCAAAGTATTTTATTTAGTAAAAGCATCGAGCAATCGAGACGTCTCCAGGTTGCTTTCGACGGCGTGCTGTTTCGGCGGCAACGAAGCTAGAACAAAGGGTCCGCTCTGGAACGAGATAGGTAATTGCAGGAGGAGCAACTCGCTGGCGTGGCCGCCGATGCTATCCGGCGTAGCACGAAGACTTTTACTTCTGCGAAAGTGGGTTTATTGGCAATTATTCCGATGACGGGGGATCGCCGATGAGGGTCGCCTTGTTTTAAGAATCGGTCGACGGTTGCCTTTATCGCCGACAGCGAAGTATCCGCAACGGGGTTCTGGCTCGTCTTCGCTGAATAATAACTGGCAGATCCCGGCTGCAGCCGCGACGGTGAAACCGGGTTTGCCCGGAGAAACGCGTTAAAATTTGCAAACCGTTTACTCGCTGTCGCCTTGGCGAGAAACGGGACCTGATTGCCGAAAACGAAACGGCGAGAGAGGATCGGATCAAAACGCGATCAAAGAGAGGACTCTCGTGGAACAGTTCTGCAGCAGCTGATCTTTTTTTATCATTTTTACACACCCAGTTTGTTGTTCTTACCGGAGAATCTACCCACGAGCGAGAACGATGGCACACATTTCGCCTCGATTTTCTTCGGCCGGCAACGTAATTCCGAAGATTACTCGGGTTTCGTAACGAAGCGGGAAGAGAAACGCGAGATCCGGAACCGGGGGAAGCCTGCGAATGCATTAATAAACATCCGCCGAGGTTTCTCGGCGACGTCCGGAGACGTTCTTCCGCGCACAATTTTCTCCGGCGGAACGAATACAATTAATATTTTAATGAAGTTCCCGGTGTCGATTCACCGGGATTCGGCCTGTTCCATGGAACGGTACTCGTCCGCTCGCATCTCCTCCGGCGCGGCTGGAACGATTCCGGTATTCGGCGCGGGCGGGTCTTTAATCAATTTTTCCCGGGCGGAACTCGCTCGTTAATTCGCTGATAATTCTGCCGAAGTTGACGAGTCGGTCGTTCGCTTTAAATACATCCCCGGCACGGCCGGCAGAGCTTATTGTTAATTCGAGCACCGCAGCCGATTCCGATTCGTTTAATCCGGCAATTCTTCGCCGGGCAATTTCATTTCCATTCGGCCGTTGCCGAGCCACCGGAAATCCAACGGAATCGATATCCTCGTCGAAAGTAGATCGTGCGCCGCAACGAACGAGGAAAATCCGCGCGAGAGAACGCAATCGATCAACGGGATCGGGGAAGAACGCAAGATTTTCGACGGCCGCCGCTCGATTAATCGACGATCGACGGATCATCCGATGAGTCGGGTGTCTGCCCGGGTGACACGTGCCCGCGGAACGGATCCTTTGTCTCCCCTCGTCCTCGGGATCGTCCGCGCGATCCTGTCAAACGGGAAACAGCTGCCAGCGACTTCTTAGCTCGCCAAACAAAAACTTCCGCGCACCGTTAAACTTTCCCGCGAATTTATGCTTTCGAGAACAATGTTTCAAGGGACTACTTTATCTTCGCGATATTGGCTACGGAAAATTAGATGATATTACGGTCCATTGAAACTTCCGCTCCGCGTATTTTTTGTTCAAATTTTCATACGCTTTGGAGGAAGTTCGACGAAGCCTGCGATTCCGGGCTCTAATTTGCGAAGATGAGAAGCAGCGATCGTTTTATTTTCTGCATCGAGGGCTTTTATGGCGATTGATATGATCTATTATTACAACAATTGTATAATTACAACAAATATTATTTGTATTATATATATATATTAGATATATAATTATAATAATGATTATGGCAATGGATTGTCCAATAAGAATTCGTGTTTGAATGCCTCTGTTCTTTTTAGAGATGCGAAGAAATTTTTTAAAGATTTTTAATCATTTTTAACCATTTTTATGGCGACTGATATAATCTATGATTATAACAATTGTATAATTACAACAAATATTATTTATATTATATATATATATTAGATATATAATTATAATAATGATTATGACAATGGATTGTTCAATAAGAATTCGTGCTTGAATGCCTGTTATTCTTAGAGATGCGAAGAAATTTTTTAAAGATTTTTAATCATTTTTAACCATTTTTATGGCGACTGACATAATCTATGATTATAACAATTGTATAATTACAACAAATATTATTTGCATTATATATATATTAGATATATAATTATAATAATGATTATGACAATGGATTGTTCAATAAGAATTCGTGTTTGAATGCCTCTGTTATTTTTAGAGATGCGAAGAAATTTTTCAAAGATTTTTAATCATTTTTTACCATTTTCATGGCGACTGATATAATCTATGATTGTAACAATTGTATAATTATAACAAATATTATTTGTATTATATATACATTAAATATATAATTATAGCAATGATTATGACAATGGATTGTCCAATAAGAATTCGTGCCTGAATGTCTCTGTTATTTTTAGAGATGCGAAGAAATTTTTTAAAGATTTCTCGAATAGAATCATAGATTTTGTTATGCATTAATTGATACAGTTTTTATTATTATTTATTATTACAGCTTTCATCATTTTTATTATTAGTTTAGAAGATATTTTCGCTGTATTAACTGAAATAGTTCTATTAATAAAAAGTTATCTCTAAGAGTGTTGTTCTTGATTAAAATTTTGATTCTACTGCATCTCGCTTATCCGATGCACCAAGATCCTCAATTGAGTCGTCAACGTCACTGGCTACAAGTGAATCTTCAACGTGGATAGTTCGACGAGACTCCTAAAAACTGTTTCTCACACGATTTCTTTGAACTCGCATACTTTCGTCGCGCTTTTTGCTCAGCAATTGCTCTCCCATGATCTCTTTCTAATCTCCTTTATCTTTTATCGCGCTGTTTGCTGTCTGAAACGTGCACGCCTAACAAATGTCCGTAATGATTTTCACCCTCGTCGCCCGAACGATCCGTCAACCTTCTTTCGTGCTCCAGTTTTTTTTCAGATTCGATCAACTCTGATCGCCCATCCCCGATATGTAAATCACCGATGAATTAATGGTCCGCTGGTATTTCTTCCGCTAACTGGAGATAATGATGCGCACGCGCGACTGCTTCTTTCAGGGTGGCTGGCACCCCTGCGGAACAGAATTTGAATCGAACCGGCCAGCTAATGGATCGAGCATGTAGATGATTCTTCCCCGTCGAACGAGTACGCTTCTCCATCTCGATTGGTGGAAAAGCGGACTTTCCATCGCCTCGCAGGTGACGCGAGTTCGTTTAGGTGATCGCTTAACCCGAGAAAGATAACCTACGTCGCAGAGGCGCCTGCGAAGACTGTTGATTTTTGTTAATTTTTCATAGAGGTCTAGTGATTTAAGTTTAAAATTACTTAAAATATAAAAAAATATAATATAAATGCATTTTATTTTTACTATAATGCCAAACCTTTAAAATGACTAGATTAACTTAAATAAATATCCATTGTTAGTATAAAATTGACGCCTTAGAAAAGCATGCGCCTCTGAAGCGTTATCTTTTACGTACGTTGTCATATGGTTATCTTTCTAGGGTTAACAACGTTTCTTGGAAACATTCTGCTGCATCGACCCGCGATTATTGGTAATTCGACGACTTTACGGCGAACGTGTTCGCGCGAACCTTACACTGTTCTTTCACCAGATCGACGGAGTTTTGATATAAAATTTCATTCGTTTCGGATTTCCGTAACCGTAAATTTTCCGCTCGAACGCAGAGAACAGACAAAGTGAAATATGTTGAAATAAATTATTTGATGATCGTTCGTTTAAATCGTTTTTACTCAATTTAATGCGTTAACCTCGAATCGTTTGAATATCGAAGAATTCATTTCCATCCCTGCGGCTGATCTGGTAATTGTTGCTGTCCGGATAACCGTTTAATATTTCGTAAATTAAATTCGACCGGCGCCGGTTTGCAAAATCGGTTTTACATGTATTTCTCCATAAAAATGTAATCAAAACGGAATGCTGCCCGGCATAAATGGAAACGAACGGAACGATTTATAAAGCTTTAACGTTCTAGCCTCGAATGCGGGACACATTGTTTGAAATATTTTACACGTTTGGCTAGGCTACAAATCACGATTACCGGACCGCGGTTTCTCACGCGAAATTTGAATCTCTCGGTGCACATCTTTACTAAGTGAAAAGATTTCGCGTTTTAACTGTTTTAATGAATGCATTAATTCCGCTATATATAATAATTATGTTCGTTAAATGGCTTCGCTGTGCAGTAATTTCTCCCTAATTCGCGCTCAGATTGCGCACAAAAATGGAGATACGAAAAAATAAAAAATGAAAGAGGAAATACGATTATTCGGAGCTTCGCGTCTCGTTTTTACAGTTCTCGACGATCGGTGACTATAGAAACGAGCCGCGAGGCTCCGAATAATCGTATCTCCTCCTTTATTTTTTATTCTTTCGTATTTCCGTTTTTTGTGCGCAATCTGAGCGCGAATTACGGAGAAATTACCGTACAATCAACACTCGAATCAATGTGAACGGTCAAAGAGTCGTCGATTTTCCTAAATCTAAAAAATCACAAAAACGCATTTGTCGCACGCGTGTACAACTCCGTCGAACAATATCCCTTTCAACCCTTCTATTGCGTCTCCCGGCGGGAATTGGAAAAATCGTGCCGGCCGTTCGAAAAACGAAAGTTTCGGTGCCGCCGTTGTTTCGCCGTTCGATCGGCGTGCTCGCTGCCTCGACACTTTTCAGACCTAAACAAGAAAACCGTGGAATCGTGGAGACCGCGTTCGGTTCGTCACGTGGCGGCCGTTGTTGCCGGTTGAATCGCGGCGAAATTTCCGCGCATCATAGAAACGAGTCGAACTCTAAAAGTCAACACGAATTCTGAACACGTCCCGCCGCCTCGGCGCGGTTAATAAAATTGTCGGGGCGGCTCCGAGCCGCGCTGATTCCGCCGCGTTGGTTCAATAATTGCCGGCGGAACGTGTCGTCGTCGCGGGACGATCGTAATGAAAATAATAACATTCGTTCGTCCGTGTTCGTTACAACGACGCGGAAAAGCGTTCCGCATTGATATTCATGCGCATCTCATTATCGTTAAAGAATTTCCCCGCGCCAAGCGGAGCGAATCGAAACGTAAAACGCCCCTCGTTACGATCCCGACGTCCGCGACCATGATCGACGACCGCTGAAAGGCGCGCCGGAAACTGCCAATTTGGAGAAGGTCGCCGCGATAAAAAAGTTTCGGCGCTCTGGTCTAGAGTTTTGAAAAAACGGGTTCCAAAACCGACGAGTAAGTTCCTGCGCTGCTTTTTTAATTAGTGTGTCAGCCGGCGCAACTTATTTTCGCATGGAAATAAACCTCGTACAATTTCAAGTATTTTAAAGCGAAAAGATATAGTTAACGCTGGTCAACGCTGGATTTACGGAGCACTAAAAACAGCTGTTTTATGTTGGTTTATATACGTAATGATGAGATTGAACGAGTGTTATTGAAATAGTTGCCGCAAGTAATGCATGTATCTAATAATAAATAACTCTTAAATGAATCTTTACAATCTGAATAGTCGTAAATTAAACAATTAAAGTCCTGTCATTTTTACCTGGTCCCGTAAATATAGTATTAAATGACAATAAATAATTTTTGCTGTGTGCAAAATGTCAGTACGAAACAGTCGCCTGATCTTTTCCAACAACTTTCAGAGTGGATTAGGTCCGCGAATATTTCGCACGTTTTCATTTTATACCTCGTGTAAATTTGCAAAATAAACAAAAACGTTCGCATAAATTCATACCAGCGACGTTTCCGATTTGTTATCATCGGTAGGAAAATGTTCAGCAAACGAAACTTTTCTCTTCGTTCCAAATATATAAACGAAGCGATCTATGCAAATTGAAATCTGCATAACGAATCACAATCCGGAATTCATTTATAAATATAATTGTTATAATAACTCTGCTTTACATGATAAATCGTAATAAAAAAGTTCAGATAAAAATACCAAAAAATTACGCGAAACCTTGCACGACCGTGTCAAAACGTTGTCGGAAGCGTTACGCGTCGCATATTACAAATAATAACGATTTAACACTGTAACGCGCCGGGAGGAGCTGGCAATCGGATGAAAGCCGGCGCCGAAAATCTGATAAAACTGGTATCGATGACGCGTAAAGCGATTAGGGCGCGATGAAATTTCGATAATGTCTTATCGCGTCGCGGCGCGGCGCGGCGCGCTCGTTATACGCGTTCAACGCTCGTCAATTATGCGACAGGCTCGTTAAACGGCTACGCTTTCGCCGCTTTTCGCGTCAACCCCGGCGCACCGTCAATTAGCGCCTGACACGCTTCCGTAAAATTGGCAAAACAGGCGCCGCCGGTTTTTGTACTTGGTGTCGGCCAGGCAACTCGTTGTCACGCCCGTCGAACGAGATAATGGCGTCGATCGCGCGCGCGCGCGCGCGTTACTTCAACATCGTTCCGCCTCGGCGTCGATCAATTTTATTACAATTTCATTACAATTTCATTGTCGCCTTGTTTGGCGGCCGATTCACGGCTCGCCGGGCACCGAGAGGAATTCGAGTCCCATTCGGCCGCTCGTCAATCATCCCGAAAAGTGTCTTGTCTACCTGCCTTTTTTCCTCGCCCCGTAAAACTCGATTTAGATTTTCGATCCTCCTCCTCCTCCTTCTCTAGAATTAATGTCGCTTCGAGCACTCGCGGCTGTCGGCGTAAAATACGCCCGTTACGGACCTCCATCGAGCCGAACGTTCCGAGTACGGAACATTCGTTCGCAGACGCAATCGTATAAAAATCGTTCTGCAAACTCGCGAATTGTATCTTCGATTTCGTTCGTGTCGGAGACCCGGCTGCGAAAGAAACCGCATTTTTAGGCCTTCGTTCGCTCCGCCCGTTTCGCGGCAGAAAATTCTGGCTACGTTTTTGCTACGTTTAATCATGTTCCCGCGAGCACTAACATTTTTTTACGAACCTTAACATTTTATTGCGGACCGTAGACACCGCGTCTGAAGTGCCTATCGGACGAGATGATCCTGGCTAAGAGGGAAACTACAAAAAGACCTAAAACTTATGGAACTATCTCGGCTACTTTCTGGTTCAGGCGTAATTCCGGCTTCCTGGCAGACCCTACTTTTTCTTGCACACCGTAATCTTACCGTTGAATTTTGAACGTTTACACGAAGCTTCGGTATTTACGTAAAAGCCGCGGTCGGTTTGCCTGCGGTTCGCAATTAAATGATTGAAGAGGCCGAAGTTTCTACCATTGAAGTGCCACTTTCTACTACTAAATTTTTCTACCACTACATTCTACAATTTTTAACCAGTTATGTGTCGCGAGAATCATGCGATGACGAGTACTCTCGTGTGTGAAGCGTCTTTGTTAAAATATTCGATCAAAAAGATGGGTTTATTTTATGAAATTGACGATTTTATTACTAATATTTACTTATTCACTTAACATTAACAGCTGCTACATACATAATAAACGAAAGACGTAGGAAAAATTAAACGCTTATAAAAGTTAAAAATTCAAATTGCTGCTGTAGAGTGGTATTCGGCGAAGCAAAGAACGATACATGATGGCACTTTGCACGTGGAACATTACATTCACAGTACCGTGAATCTTTTCTAATCGTATTTTTATAACAATGTAAACCGTGGCGTAAGATTGGCCTCAAAATATTCTAAACGTGTTGAAATTTGAGAATATATTTTTGTATTCATTAAAATTACCATTTAACCGCTTCGTTCTCACGGACGCGTAAACACGCGCCGCGCTACCGTTCACGCAGCCCCACAGACGCGTAAACACGCGCCGCGCTACCGTTCACGGAGTTTCACAGACGCGTAAACACGCGCCGCGATATCGTTCACGGAGTCTCACGGACGTGTACACACACGCCTACTGATTTGCTCCGTCTGCCACGCAAAATTTTACGCCACAAGTTTGGAGGTACAGCGATTTACATCACGGTGTGTTACCCCAATCTGGTATATCAGAAGATAGTTCTTTTCTTCAAATCTTCAAATTTTTTTTTTGTGAAGAACTCATAGAGTTAATTGTGAAGGAGACTAATAAATACAGCCGAAAGCAAGGTTTCTCCAGATCTCAGTTTCATGTATCTAGTAATGATTTGCACTGTTTTTTTGCAATTATTATTCATATGAGTATTGTTCGCTTGCCGAAGATGTCCATGTATTGGAATACAAAGGCAATGTATAATTTTGTGTTTATTAGACAAATCATGTCAAAAAAAAAGTTTTTCAATATTTTGCGATTCCTTCATTTCACTAGTGTTGATGCAAATAATAATGAAATTAGAAAGACCGAAAAAATCCAATCCGTCATGGATATTCTTATTTGTCGTTTTCAAATGGCATATCGACCAAGACAGAACATTGTAGTCGACGAAAGTCTGTTATTATGGAAAGGCAGACTTTCTTTCAAGCAATACATTAGCAGCAAACGTGCAAGATTCGGCGTGAAATCATTTATTTTAGCCGAATCAGAGACAGGATATATTTATAATTTGAAATTATATGATGGACGCATATCAAATGAAGGACAGTCCAGATTAGGAAAGTCGGGTTCAATTGTAATGAATTTGTCAAGAAATTTATTAAATGAAGGACGAACCATATACTTAGACAACTGGTATACTTCCCCCGCATTATATGAGGAGTTACATAAATATAAAACACATGCGTGTGGTACCGTTCGAATGAATAGAAGAGGTTTGCCATGCGACGAAAAAATAAAAAAAATAAAAAGTTTGAATAAAGGTGAGCTGACAGTGCGCTATAACAAATTCATGACATTTAGTGCGTGGAAAGATAAAAGAGTGGTAGCGCTTCTCAGCACCGTACATACCCCAGAGTTGGTAGCCACAGATAAAGTTGATAAAAAAACGGGGCAACCCATTAAAAAACCAAACGTAGTGTTAGCTTATAATATGCACATGGGTGCTGTTGATCACACAGATCAAATTTTACATGGCATTGGATCATTTAGGAAAACAATCAAATGGTACAAAAAGTATTTCTTTTATTTATTAGATATTGCTATATGCAATGCACATGCAATTTGGAACTGCCTCCATGTAAACCGAAAAAGTTTGTACGAAGTGAAAGAAGATTTAATATTGCAGTTACTAAATAACTACAACGATCCAACAGAGAATTTTCATCGGAAAGGAAGGAGGAATCATCTTCATCCATTGCGACTGCAATCTAGATGTTTCTTAAAAAAATTACAGCCAACAAATAAGAAATCTATGCCGATGAGACGGTGTGTATGGTGCAAGCAACAATCGATTCGCAAAGAAACCAGATATCATTGTATCAATTGTGATGTTGCATTATGTGCAGTTCCTTGTTTTGAATTATATCATACAGAGCAATAATAAATTTGAAATATTTTGAAATCAATGTTTATTACTTCTATATACCGTTTCCAAAATTAACACTTTTCCAAATTAAACTCTTTATCTAATACTAGCGTGTTTACACGTCCGTGAGACTGCGTGAACGATAGCGGGGCGCGTGTTTACACGTCTGTGGGACTGCGTGAACGATATCGCGGTGCGTGTATACACGTCCATGAGAATGAACCGGTTAAGTAGTCAATATCATACAAGATATCCCAAAATTATGGTCTTTTCGGGAAATAGGGAGTTCCTGAGATCATTTAAAATAACTTTTTCCTTAGCGAAATTGCAATCCGCGGCTTCGTTTCCGAGTTATTAACGAAAAACAGTGACCAATGGGAGGCGGGCTCAGCCAGCGCAAGGCGGCCGAGCCAACCGGCTCAGTTCCCCTGATCGGCTCGGTCGCTTAGCGAGCTCGCCTCTCATTGGTCACTGTTTTTCGTTAATAACTCCCAAACAAAGCCGCGGATTGCATTTTCGCTAAGGAAAAAGTTACTCCAAATAACCTGAGGAATCCCTCATTTCTCGGAAATACCATAATTTTGGGACACCCTGTACATCACCTAGAGCAACCATAAACAAGCGTCATGATCACCAAGAATGACTGGCTCGCGGGAACGTCGGCTGAAATGATGATAGAGCCGCCATACTGCGCGTTAACGGGTCGCCCCGTAATAAGTGTGATAATTTAACGTGCGACAACATGGCCGGCGACGGCTACCGTTCCTGCGCCGCGAGCCCGATGAAAATCAGCAGCCAATTTAGCCCGACGTAGTCGCCGTCGTACGATTTACAGCATCGTGTCACAATTTCCGCTAAACGACGCGATCGCTGTTTTCGTTTTAATTTCAATCCTGCCACGTCAAGCTGGCCCGGATCACGAGCGACACGGCTCGTCGCGAAACCGCGATCCTTATCTCTTGTCCCAAGTTTCGGTTTCGACGACTGTGTCGACAGCCTCACCTGGCATCGATTATTCAACGCCACGCTGCGACGCGCGACGCCCAACACACTTGTCATCGAGAAGTTTCGTCCTCGGATCCCGAACTTCTCACTTAAGCCATCCTTCCCGCCGGGCAGAGCCTGCCCGAACTTTCCCAAACAAGTGTCAGCCACGCCTAGATACAAGAATACCTAACACAACAAGTGAACTCCGTCGTGCAACAGCTGCCAGGAGCTGCCGGAGCCCAAGGTCGTTCGCGGGACCAGCCAGCCGGGTTATCACGGCGCCTCTGTTCGCCTAATTTCTCGAGACACGATCGAACGACGTTCGGAGAATTGAACCCGCCGCAGACACTTGTTTTTCAAGCTGAGCTTTTTTCAGTTACATGGAACACAAACTACTGAAATTGAAACTGAAGACAGACATTCGAATGAATGATACGATTAACACTAGATTTATGGAGCAGCTGTTTTATAAATTTATTAAACAGCTGTATATTATTAAATATTAAATATAATATAAATATAAATATAATTATAATGAATAAATATAATATAAATATAAATATAATTATAATGAATAAATATAATATAAATATAAATATAACTATAATTAATAAATATAATATAAATATAAATATAATTATAATTAATAAATATAAATATAAATATAAATATAATTATATATTTAATATAATTATAATTAATAAATATAATTAAATATAAATATTAAACAGCTGTTTTATATTAGTTTATGAAAGTGACAGTAAGACATTTATTCTGATTCTTAACGAGCGTTATTGTAACGTTCGCCGTAACATATAAATTGAATAAATAACTCATAAATGTATCTTTACGATATGAATAACCGTAAATTAAAAAATTAGTGACCCGTGATTTTGACGGGTTCCGTAAATCTAGTGTTAATACAATTATTTACAATTATGTACAATTGTGGTATTTTACCTAGAACGATTTATTTTACTGAGCACTGTGATCTTCATTCCTTCAATATTTTCATGAGCTTTTTCATCAAACTTGCAGAAAATATCGCGAATTCAGTCATCCATTAAAAGATTGAAACAATTTTCGTGGTATTTTAAGAACTTTCGTCTTTTACACGTACAATTTCAACAGACAAACGATTAATTGAATTTAAATACAGAAATTTAATACGGATTCTTCGATAAATATGAAGTTAATTACGCTCGAAATTAAACTAAAGGCATCATAATTGGCTTCTCTACAATATCCGGCGTTCACCATCCCAGAACTTTTTACTGACCGTACTATAAGATTTCCAGAAATATGGAACTATCGACAGTTGAAACAAAGATTATTCGCGAGCCGCCATTATTTCTTGATTAGACACCATCGAGCAATTTTACAAAGTTTTGAAAGTCTGCCGGAAACTTCGGCTATGAAAGTTCGAAACGTGATCGCCGTTTCGACGTGTTCAATCTAGAAAAATGGCGTCCTTCGCGATAGGACTCGAGCCTATAGTTATTTATCGAGGTGTCAAGGTCGTGCCGAAGGGTCTCTGCGGAGAGAACTTTACTCTTACAGAGAAGTGAAGAAATTTTCTCCTGGGCATTTCTGAGCTAAATGAATTATGAGAACCCATCAGCAGGACTGCTCGTCTGCACTCTCGAAGGGCGTTTAGTGTGGTTTAGGGTCGGCTGTGGGGTATGTACTTAGATGATTAACCTATATCGTAAATGGAAAGTACGGTTATCTCACTGTAGTTCGTCACGCATAATCAGAGGCGATATGAAGAACATATTTTAAAGGAATATAATAAATAAGGAACGATGTTGCCGAAGATAATACGGTAATTTCTCCCGAAAATACCAAATTTCGGGTTACCGTGAATTTCCCTGTGCTAGTCCTACGCCCATGTAATTTATTGCGTGTAACGCGGCGAATTCCCGGAAGACAACACAAAATGGTCAGTTTGGGTCTTCGAATTGCCTTCGAATCGTGTCACGTGGCCTCCAAATTGCCTTCGAATCGTGTCACGTGGCCTCCGAATTGCCTTTGAATCGTGGCAAAAAATTGGAAACAAAAAAGTTAAGCCATCGTTTTTATTCTAGCCTTTTTTCACCGACTGTCCCGAGTTTCTATAAAAAGAAACGAGCCACGAGTTCCGAAGAATCGCGACTTAGTATTCTCGGATCTGCCAGTTTCAATTCCGACCTCCGAACATTTCTGAGAGAAATTACCGTAGTTCGAAAACGAAATGTAATTTCAATCTAATCGGATCAGAAAGAAATCGAAAGAAATCTTCTGCTTCGTTCTAGTTTGCTCATCTGGCCTTATATCTTGGATAATTGGATTAGGAGAACCATCGGCGGATCTCCTTCGAACTCCTAAACTCTTGGGCAGTCCGAAAGGAAGCGCACGTCAAATACTAAAATCCGGCGTTGTTCTTTGTTATTAACCGGACCCAGCAACCGTAGTAATTCCAGAATGTCGATGTAACGAACCAGAAACTGTGTTGATTATACTTCCAATTCGCTCGCAACTTTTGTACGTCAATGAAAAAGTTCATCGTTAACGATTGATCCGAGTTACCGAATCGCTCGAAATAAATTGTAATTAATAGCCGTTTTATTAGGAACAAGCCTGGGAGAAGCGCTCGCGGGAAATATGTTTATTGCTAAATTAATCCGTGAACTGTGCCAAGCTCTTGAAAGAGGACCTTTATCCTATTAAGCCCGGATAAATTATCTCGCATCCGGTTATATCACAGATTACTTCAGAGGATACACAGCGTTTCGCTGATATAATAAAAATGGGATAAAAATCGTAACTTCTAAACTAATCCATTTTCGACTTAACTGCGCAAAAAAGTCATATTCGATGTTCGTAAAAAAATTGTGGTTACCTTAATTTTCTCTATCGAATTAGAACTTTTATGCAAATTTTCATTAACATAATATATTGTTACCTGAATATTTAACAACTTCTGTTGTTAACATTTTTTGTCAGATGTCAGAACGTTGCATAGTGCATTGCAAATATTTCTTTTATTTCCATTCTGTAATTTTCATTGCGTAGCAGGTTAAAAATGATTTCGACCAATTCCGCCCATCTGAGGGAAATTTAAGAATCACAAAAGAATTTAAAAATTATAAATGATTTTGTTAAAAGAACAAGGATAATTTGTTATTATCGTATTCAGAATGCTTATTAGTTTTAAAAGTACTGCAGTATTGAAGACAATTTGTGTGTAAAAATAATATTAAAAGTATTAAAAAGAAATATATAATTGGAATAAAAATTAGGAATAAAACATCAGAAACTACGTTTAGTTGCCAATATTTTATCATAGAAAAAATGACGAGATTTGACACGAACTGCTGACACCGAGCGAAACACCGTGCATCAGTCTAAAATTCGCGAATGTCTTGCAAAATGGGGGACGATTTCGCGGAGGGTGCAAATGGTCGGAAGAACGTGATAAAAATACTGGAGGCAAAAAGGTTGAAAGTCGAATGAACGACGAGCACCGTTATCGGAGATAAATCGAGCCACCGAAAATGATAAGTAGGGGTGAGCAGACGGCAGCGGCGGCGGCGGCGGCGGCGAGGGTGGCGAAACGGGTCGCGGAATAAATATTCCGGAGGTTACCGGGGGCAAATACAAGGTAGCCGGGGCAGTCGTCGTTAGGTCGGCCGTAATTTCACCTCGCATGTGTTGCTGTTTGCTAATATACGGAGCCTCCGCGGTGCTCGCAACCCCTGACGCATTTCGCGTCCCTTCTCGCCCGCCTGCTTTAAGCTCTCCCACGTGACGGGAATCGCGGAACTGCTCGAAACGTAACTGCTGGTTACATTCGCTCCCCCGTTGCGCAGAATGCAAATGACACGCGAGCTGGCCCCGTAGCCGAGCCGGCCACCCACCCTTGTCTCCCTTCCGGAAAAGGGTTTTCTGCCAATTACCAACCTTTTCACCGCTGCTTTATCCCTCCGGATATTTCCGCCTTAATATCCGGCCGCCCGGTGAGATATTGTCCTAGAATCTTTTGCGTTCCATGGGGGTTGAAATTGCTACCGCGAAAGCCGATTTCTCCGTAAAACGATACTTCGTTGTTGCTATTAACACGTTGAGTGCCGTGTCGGTCGCGTATGTAGCTGACAGTAATCTTGAAATTTATCTTTTAGGTTTTGAAATTCACTTTTACCGCGATTTAATGTACAATGTGAATGTTATTAGATTTTTAGACGTTTTTATTTTCTATTTTCGGTGTTTTTCCTGCGCTGGAAATTGATCGATAGATGCCTGCGACGAAATCTTCGGAAAGAATTATTTACAATATCACCAGTGCGTTAAAGTTAATAATAATAATTGTTAATAATAATCTTGTTCGGTACTATAGACCTCGTTGTAAAATATAAGGTGCAACGAGACATCTTTTTTACGCCTCGTCAGCTCTTCCCCTATACTTAGTTACGTTATTTATTTGTTTTCTCTTTTTCCTGTTTATAATATATTTAAATATATTTTATTTAAATCTTATCTTTTAAGTGACGTGTGCAGTACATCATTCTAGCGTAAATGCACACAGAAGAAGGATTAATAAAAAAAGAAGGAGATTACAAGGGATTTCAGCACCAGATGATATATTAGATTGACTGCAACAAAGTGCTGGATTTTAAAATGTCTCTCATAGCTCGTGTCAAGGCGTACAGAATTTTGCAGCAGCAAGACTGTGGATTTTTATGCAAATTCACATTTCTGTGAATTTTCTTATAAAGCTTTGAAGAAGGAAAAAATGTCTTACGTCAGCTAGAAAATTTCTTTTGGCGAACGTAGAATATTAACGTAATTAACTTTAATTAATGTAATTAATGTTTGTTAATACGGACACTCAAAGTTGCATTTTAGAAACTTCCGCATACCATAAATGCACGAAGGTCCGCATTGTAGTAATAGTCATCGTAGGTTTCGCAAAAACAGTTGGACATAAGATCCCCTGCAGCTTCCACATTTTAATTCCGCCCTTCGTGTCTCGCTCGTAAAAGCTACGACACATAGTATGTACTCAGAAGACGCGACTAATCAGGGCTTGAATTTAACTGTATTCTTTTACAAGTAGAAGTTATTTAGTAAACTTTTCTCACTGTTGTATTATCTCCTCTTCTATTTTGAGTCAAATTTTACATTAACACTTTTAATTCTGTCATGAAAGTTCAATTTTATTTTATATCAAGTTGATAAAAATTCTGAAGGAACATTTATTTCTCAACAGATATTTTAATGTGAAATATAAAAGTTTAAGCTATTTTATATTTTATTTAAGGAACTGAAGAAATATATATAGATAGGTATGGAAATCGTGATTTTGATGCACTTATTTTATTGCACGTTTACATTCTAAGGAAAATTGGACCAAACAATTACATGTGTACATGTACATGTACATGTATTCAGCATTTAGTTTTAGAAGTGATGTATTTTCCGAAGTATTTCCTTTAATAATTTAAAAAAATGTTCATTTTTTAAATTAAATTAAATAGTTGTTTTAAATCTCCAATTAATCCAATATTCTGGTAAATTTACATTTAGATCAACTCTTCGTAAAACTCGATTACTATAAATACAAAACAGTAAACTTCGAACGTACTTCAACCATCTCAAAGCAGCATAACTGTCGCTGTCCAATTGAAACGTTTTTCTATTTCCGAAAATGTAAAAATCTCCGGTTTATGCATAAATATTGGAATAAAAGTTCCAGCGGATTTATAACTGGTTTTCCAGAACGGAAAAGTTGAGAGTCAAAATATAACCGTTACATCGAGAGCGATTCAAAATTTAACCAGTTTCACTCGAGCCCTGCGACGAATCTTCATTAACAGAAGGATCGCAGCAACGAGATTAAAAGCTCGCCAGCTGTGTCGAGTATTTCGTGACTGGAGTTTCCCGGGTCGATCGAAGAAAAATAATTTGTTTGACTTTCCCGAGCCGAGAGCTCGAGGGGCCGGCTCGTAGCGGGTGGAAGCGGTTCGGGCGAGGATTAATTAATCGCGCGCGGACCTGCTACGCTGCAAACGCCGCGCCGCTGTGAGAACACTCGAGGTTCTTTTTCCGTTCGGCCCGATCGGGCCGTCAAACTCGAGTCAAAGTGTCGCGCGGAATAATTGAATATTGGCCGGGCGCCGTTTATTAGGCATAAACAAGAGTGCGAACAAAGCGAGAGGGTGCGAGGCGGGCCGCGCGACTCTAAAGGACAAAGGATCGTTGAGGGACAGGCTGGACGGCTGCGTGTGCGGCTTGCGTGTGTGTGTATGTGTGTACGTGTGTGTTTGTGTGTTCCCTGGGCGAAATCCTTCGGCGAGCAGCGCCAGGGAAATTCGAGCGAAACGCGGTAATGAAACTAATAGACGAACCCACCCTCCTTCCACCGCCGCGTCTGGCCGCGGTGAAACGTGGCGTAAAGTCGGTCAGCGCCGCTTCAAAGTGCGAACACGCCCGAGCCGCCTAGCCGTCCGGCTAATTCTGCCCACGACTTTGGCCTCCGGCGTCCTGTGTTTCGATTGGCCACACCCAGAAAGGACCTGTTGATGTCAATATGCCAGGCCAGGCCACCCACTCGCGCCCTCCGTACCCCGCCCCTCCCTGCCAAAGGCAAACCTTATCCTGCGACTGTCACCGTCGCGCTACCTATTTCTGTTTCCCCTTGGGAGACCGAGGAATTTCTAATTTACCGCTCTCGGCCGTGGCCGTGTATCTCCGCGGAACTGTCCCGACAACCGTCCGATCCGACTGCGAACCCTTCCTTTTTCGAGCGGTACTCGGGCACAGTGACACGAAATACCGATTTTTGGCGGACGTCGTCGGCCAATTGCCGAAATTTTCTGCTATAGTTTCAGTAAATTTTCTGTAAGTGATCGCGGCGTAAGAAAATGTAGAGTGAAAGGAGACGAAGGGAATTAAGAAGTGGAAAAATTAGTTGTTAATAGTTGTGATTAATAAAATAAATTTGATATGTGTATATACGTTATACGCATACGTTGAAAGATTGGAATCAGTCGCAGATTTCTAGCAAAATCGAACATTCTTATGCATTCTGAAGTACATACTATAATTTCAAGAAAAACGAGAAGATGGAGTTTTCTAACTTTTTAATCCCATTTGCATCAAGTCGTTAAGTTAATATGAATGCCGAAAATTTCATCGAAATCGGTCAACGTTGAATCAATTATATTTGTTAAAATACAATTAAAAATTGACCAAACAAAATACAATGAATTTGTTTACTATAATTATTTAAGAATATAAATTAGAAAAGACTAAAAATTTAACGATTTCAATTCAATTCCAATAAGCAAATCCCCATTCAACTTATTAAAACAAAACAAAATTTTAAGCAATATTACCTAGAAAATTCCTCAAAATCTAAGCCTTAATTTACAATATATGCTAATTTTAACCATCCACTTAAATACAGATGACACTATCCCTAATTTTTAAACCAATCAAAATACAATACAATTTACTGTAATTATTGAAGACTATAACTTAGATAAGAGTATAAAAATTTAACGGTTTTAATTCAATTTTATATCCAATAAACAAATCCCTATTCAATTTATTCGCATGATATGAATCATAGCTCTACAATGTATATTTACATCTCTCAATGCCTGTACGAATTTCGATCGAGGAAAATTATTTTACTTATAGTCTAGTAGACTGGACCTTCAAACTTTATAAAAACAATTTCAACTTTTCTGTCTAATTTTTAAAAAGTTATTCCCTTGCAAAAAGTGTTCGCCAAAATCGTTTCTCAACAGTATTTTCGTTGCACAAGAACGTTTCGAAGAAGCCAGCATAAATGAAAACACAATCAACATATCTTCGCACTTAATTTCCCGTTTCCATTTAATACAGTTCCGTTTTCTCGCCATCTGAACCTACGACAGAACAATGAATCAACGGATGCTTGTATCTCGAACGTACACGTGCGCAATTGACAAGAATTACACACACGTAAATCTTAGTTCCTGAAACACGGCGACAGAATCTCGTCTCCCGTTTCCGCGCATCTCTTCGGATCAAACGCCGAAAGCACCGCCCTCCGATCGTAAAATCTCTTGAATGTCTTCGGAACTCCGATCGAAGACATCCTGTCTTCGCGGGCGCATTACGCAGCGAGTTTTAATTGGATCTCTTCGTTTCTCCGAGCCGACTGTTGCGCAACCGAACGACGCGACGGCTCGTATAAATTCCGGTCAACAATCCGGCGGCCGTAACTTCGAAACTGCCGTGGAATTCGAGTGGTGAGAGTGCAGCTGAGAGATATCGATAGTTCTCGCGGGAGAATGGCCGAGCGTCACTCTTTGGCTTCGATCCGGAGCAATGCGATTCGAACGGAAAAGTCTCGATGGAGAAGCCTTCGATGCTGAATGAAATAATATTGTTACACTAGTTTCCACTTATCAGAATTATTAAAAGAATCGATGTACAGGGTGTCCCAAAAATGTCTCGCAATCTGGGAACAGGGGGTTCCTGAGGTGATTTGAAGTAACTTTTTCCTTAGCGAAAATGCAATCCGCGGCTTCGTTTACGAGTTATTGACGAAAAACACTGGCCAATGAGAGGCGAGGTCGACTGACGCGAGGCGGCCAACGAGCGCACGAAGCTCAGTTCCGCTCGTTGGCTCGGTCGCCTCGCGCCAGCTGAGCTCGCCTCTCATTGGTCACCGTTTTTCGTTAATAACTCGTAAACGAAGCCGCGGATCGCAATTTCGCTAAGGAAAAAGTTACTTCAAATCACCTCAAGAAGCCTGAACTTCCAAATTCCGAGACATTTTTGGGACACCCTGTATTTTTACACAATTTTCTATTCTTACAATCGTCTTGTTACATTTTCATTCTTGCATAAAGATCCGCAGCCTAATTATAATTTATTGTCACCGTACAATTCGTACGAATCCCTTCGTTACACGAGTCTGTCCATTGTTTCGTTCGGCCAAATTCTTCAGTGGTAAAAGTATCCGAGGTCCCCTCGCCTAATAGCGGCTAGGCCACGGGCTCGTTCTCATTTTTCCCGCAATATTTGTCTCTCGCAGGACATAAAAGACCATGAAATGAACCGCGGGGGTGCGGTCGGGATAGCTGGACTGAAGACATTCGGGAGTAAAACCAAATATAGATCGCAAACAATGCCGGAAGGTTGCGGCGGCTGCCTATTTCGGCCTAAGGCTACGTCCTGGGGATGCAGGTTTCGTGTGTGCGTGGCCATTTACCCTTTTCGATGGAGGATACCCGATCTTTTGTCCGACAGTGATTGAGCAATCACGGTGCCACGGCAAAGGAACTCCGTGGAAGTACCGGAAAGTTCGTCAGAGGTGACTTGAGCCTCTCCTTTCGCAGAAATGAACTGTAAATCATTCCGCGGAGCAAGTAACGTTTTTCCAAGGAATCGCATGGAACTGGAGCTAGATATAGGCAGAGCTAGGGAGAAATAGATGTTTGAAATAGAAAATAGACTATAAATATTTTTGTATTAAAATAATACGTATTTTTGCATCGTCGAATAAAAATTATAGGATGTAAACTGTTTTTTCATAGTTTACTGATTCATTTCTTCTATATTATAATACTTTTTCGATTTGTTTCTTCCATATTGATCTTTCGGAATATTCGAATAAAGAATTTTTTTAATTATTCGAATAAGGAATTTCTTGAATTATTTGAATTATTCGAGGAAAGAATTTCTTGAATTATTCGAATTATTCGAATTATTTGAAGAAAGAATTATTCGAATTATTCGAAGAAAGAATTTTTTGAATTATTCGAATTATTCGAAGAAAGAATTTTTTGAATTATTCAAATTATTCGAAGAAAGAATTTCTTGAATTATTCGAAGAAAGAATTATTCGAATTCATTCCAGCAAGAAATGATTCGAACAAAAAGATAGAATAATTTACGACGAATAAATGAATTATTCGAACAAAATATTCGACTGCAAGGAGTTCATTCGGATAATTATCTCAGATAAATATTTATCCGAAACGATCCGAATAATGCCCAATTGTGATTGCGAAGGAAATGATACAAGTGACTGAAGACACGTTTTAAAAATAAATCGAACATTGTGTATCGCCCGGAAGCTGGATGCATTTTTGAAATATTCGTGTTAGGAACTGTTCGAAGTATTATGATTGCAAGGACGTGAAATACGAGGGCAGAGCAGTTTAGAGAAATACGATGGATCGCGGTCAACGAGCGTTCGGCGATACGAGATTCGTAGTTTCGCATGAGCCGATGCTCTCCGCGGAAAACAAATTGCGTACTTCGGCGAGGACGTACGCGATCGCAGCGGGTCAGCGTGTTCCATGGTTCCGGCACGGAGGACGTTATTTTCGTACACGAGCGGGCAAAGCACTTTCTTACAATGCTAGACAGCTACGTGACGCCGACGACAACGACCTCTTGGAAACTCCCTTATCTGGAAGTGCCGGTGTACCGCGCACGCCGACAATAAACCCACGGTGCACATTTCCTGCCAGCTCATAACGGTGCCGGCTCTTCCCAGAGTCGAAGAAGAAAGGGATCGTGTCGCGAGATAATCGGCAACAACCCCCGAATCTTGCGAATTGCGCGCCATTATCGTTTCGCGCTGCAAACGCTAATAAGCTCGGCTCGAATTTTGGAGATCGGACTGTGGAAACGGACCGAACGAAATCTCTGCCCTTTTGCGGATCGACGGCGGGTCGGTTCGGACCCTTGTCTCGAGCGTAGCCGAGTTTTCAAAGCGTACCAAGTGCGATCGTCCCGAATTAAATGTATCATATTGTCGCGAAACTCTTTGTTTCTCTCGCGTCGCGGCATTTTATTTATTGGGTTGGCAACTAAGTAATTGCCGATTTGTTCAATGAATTACAAAGTTTTTTTTACTTGGAACGAAGTTTAATCTGTAATGTATTTTCCATTTTGTTCGATGACCTTTTGCCATCTCTCTGACAACTTGAAAATTCCTTTTTGGCCAAAAACTGAGTTAAGTGAGATTTTACAGCGTCATCGTCATTAAAAGTTTTACCACGAAGGGAGTTGTCCAGGGATCGAAATAAGTGGTGATCCGATGGCGCGAGATCAGGGCTATATGGTGGGTGTAACATCAATTCCCAACCAATATCCATCAATTTTTGCCGAGTGGACAAAGACGTGTGCGGCCTAGCATTGTCCTGGTAGAAAATGGCACCTTTACGATTGACCAATTCGGGTCGCTTTTCCTTGACCGCTGCATTCAATTTGTCCAGTTGCTAACATTCACGGATAATAAAAAATAACATAATAATAATAATAATAATAATTTTATAATATAACATTTACGGATATCATAAAAATAGGACTAAGAGACATCTATAACTGAAATCGGCAATTGCTTAGTTGCCAACCCAATACAATAAATAATATAATACAACGCGATTCAATTATATTACAGATCTTTGAATTTGTAAAGTTGATCGTTCGACTCTCGGCTGTCCGTTGGTAACACTCTTCCGTGGCAATAATCTTGAAATTGATCTTTTAGGTTTCAAAATTCACTTTTACCGCGATTTAATGTACAATGTGAATGTTATTAGATTTTTAGACATTTTTATTTTCTATTTTCGGTTCTTTTCCTGCGCTGAAAAATTGATCGATGGATGCCTGTGACGAAATCTTCTGAAAGAATTACACTCTTCCGTGGTAACTCCTATCTTCCATTATTTCCTAAGGGGTTGTTCACAACAGGGCAGTTTCACATCACAGCGACCCGATTTGGACAAGTCGCCGTAACAATATTTTGTATTAGATTATTGCACGTGAAATGTCGTTTCTTCGCAATTCTCGCAGCGATTTGAGACGAGCGTTTAGAAATAAAATATTGAAAAATTAATTTTCACGCCAGTCCATCGTGTAGTTTCTATTGTGATCGATGTCGCGTAACTTTGCTCTTCGCAATTTCAATTTCGCCGAATTGCGAGCTTTAAACTCGCGAAATATGCCTGCTGTTATGGCGGCGCGGCCGTAACGTCGAAACGTAGAGAAGAAACCGCTGAAAAATGTCTGCTCGGCGTTACTTTCGAAAACTCGTACTGCCGAAGGCTTAATGGCAGACATTGTCTGCGAGTACAATAGAGTGTAGCGTTTTGTAAAGGAAGATACGCGTGTATATATCTCTGTGGCCAAAGAAACGCTGGGAAAATTGCTGGACAACAGGAGGGTCCTTTATAAGGGTTACCCGTCTCGTCCCCCAAGTCGGCCGAGAGCCCGAAAGAACAGGCCTAAGTGCCGTTCCGCCGCGAATCCGACAAATTCGGTGCTCGTGCGGGGCGGAAGTAATGCGGCGGGAACAGAAGGAAGCTTGATAAGGAGGATGACTCGGGGACACGGCGACATTAGCGACGTTGAAGAGGAGGACGCGGACGTGGCGCGGAGGAAACTCGGGCCACCCCACGGCGCCAGACGTCTTCCTCTGGATAGACGTAAACCATTATTTTAAAAACGTAGATGTTCCCGCGGACAATAAAAGACGAGAACAATGAGCGGAGAAGAAAGGTCCAAGATACCGTTGACCATCGATCATAATAGAAAGAAACAATGAAGACCGTATGGAACCGGGCAATGGAAATCAAATTAGGTGTGTAGTTATTGTCCGGGGAACGTTGATTGCTCGGCCGGCAATGAGAATTGAGAATAATGATCGGAGAACAATAAGAGACCGCGGGTTCGCCGATTGTTGCAGAGAGGAGCAGTTCTTGCGGGAGGGGGGACGCAAGGGCTTAACCAATTAGCTGTGGCGCCTCCATTTCAGAGCGCGCACCTATATGTGTCGCGAGAATCAAGCGATGACGAGTGTACTCGTCGAACATAATGTAAGTGTCGCTGTGAAAATATTGAATCAAAAAGACGGTTTTATTTAATAAAATTAACAATTTTATTATTAATATTTACTTATTCATTTGACGTTAACATATACCATATACATAATAAACGAAAAAGCCAGGGATAAACAAATACTTATAAAAGTTAAAAGTTCAAATTGCTGCTGTAGAGAGAATGGTATTTAGCAAAGCAAGGAACAATATATAATGGCACTGGTTTTATCTGATAAAATTAACAATTTTATCACTAATATTTACTTATTCACTTGACGTTAACATATACCATATACATAATAAACGAAACACCCAGGCATAATCAAATACTTATAATAGTTAAAAATTCAAATTGCTGCTGTAGAGAGAATGGTATTTAGCAAAGCAAGGAACAATATATAATGGCACTGGTTTTATCTGATAAAATTAACAATTTTATCACTAATATTTACTTATCCACTTGACGTTAACATGTACCATATACATAATAAACGAAAAACCCAGGGATAATCAAATACTTATAAAAGTTAAAAATTCAAATTGCTGCTGTAGAGAGAATGGTATTTAGCAAAGCAAGGAACAATATATAATGGCACTGGTTTTATCTGATAAAATTAACAATTTTATCACTAATATTTACTTATTCACTTGACGTTAACATGTACCATATACATAATAAACGAAAAACCCAGGGATAATCAAATACTTATAAAAGTTAAAAATTCAAATTGCTGCTGTAGAGAGAATGGTATTTAGCAAAGCAAGGAACAATATATAATGGCACTTTGCACGTCGAATACCAATACCGTGATTCTTTTCTAATTATTTTATTTTTATAACAATGTAAACAACTTCGTGCAGGGGATTGGCCTCAAAATATTCTGAACATCTTGAAATTCGAGAATATGTTTCTGTTTTCCTTAAAATCACAATTTTAATAGCCAATGGCACAAAAGCATGGCACAAAATATTGCCATTTCTCCATGACGAGTATACTCGTCAAACACAGCTAACTGGTTCAAGAGATAAATAAGATCGGGAAAACGTTGGCGAACAGCCAAGAAAGTTGGCAATCGATGATATCAAATGGCTGCGCGATAGCAAATCGTCGGACGCTTGTTAACGCTAAGCCTGTCGCGGTTCAAACGACTGGTCTTTTTATTTTACAATTGTACGAACTTCGGAGACTCTTTTATGCTCGAACAAATTACATCGTTGGAGCAAGGTTTACGACAGAAACTTCACGAAATCTACGTGAATTCGATCTCGCCGTTTTTATAGGGCGACGCGCACCGGCCGCTATTACTGTCGGTCGGTTTAGCGTGTTAAAGCGTCGGTGAGAGCGCCGCACGCGCCCGACGATGAGACAATTTCCAGTCCATATGGTCACGTGCAGGGGCCCGTGCGACGCCAGCGTCCCGACGCTCTCCGCAGAGGAGACGCGACAGAGTGGGAACTGTCGGAACGACGCGCGGCGGCGGATTTTCTCAAAAAGTTCACCGAGACGCTGTTTTCGAAGTACATAACAGTAAAGAGCCGTCGTAGTACAGTAATGTCTCCCCAATTGACGCTCAAATTGTCCCCAAAAATGGACAATTTTGGAAAAGCAGATACGATTGTTCGAGCCTTATGGCTCGTTTTTTATGGTTGTCGATTGTCAACGACTATAAAAACGAGTTGCAAGGCTCGAACAATCGTATCTCCTCTTCCCAGATTGTCCATTTTCGTGCACAATCTGAGCGTCAGTAAGGGAGACATTACTGTGCATGCATGCGTCGTATATGCATTTCAGGACATCTAGGTTTGAAATTTAAGAAGATATCGCACGAAGTTATGAATCACGACCAACATTTTCGAGATCATTGTACCGACTATTCGTAATATGTATTCCGTTTTCCTATTGTTCTAATAAGTCGCGCGTTTACGTAGCAATATTTTTCAATTCAGACGACGCGTACGGTCCTCGTCGATGGCCTTTCATCCGTCAATCGACTTCTCTATTTTTTAAAATATCGCTGGAGCCCTGGACTAAAAAACTTTCCGCCCAAGTGGAGTTTTCAATTCGTCGACGCAACAAAGAGCAAAAATAACGATCTAACCGGTCCAATATTTGATCTCGAATACCTTTCGAACGCGGGACATAAAAGCACCGATAAAATACATGGTTTCATTTAACACTAAACGCTTCGAACGTCGAAAGTTCGTCCAGTCTCATGAAATTCTTGAAAGTGCGTTCATTTAGACCTTCGCGTAATTTTCCTTGAAATAAAGAGTCGATCATCGTTCGCAACATGGATGATCCTAAAATGGAAGATGGAAACGCCGGACGTTCGACCGGCGATTATCGTTAAGGGGACGTTTAGGGTAAATGGAAGCAACTCTCGTATCCAGAGTTGGAAGAAATTCCCTCTCTTGCCGATTTTTCTCACGGTCCGGGTACGCGAGACTCAACCCAAGCATCACGTCTAGCAGCTCCGTCGTTCTCGCGATTTTATTTCGCACCCGCAGCGTCGACGTCGGGCAGTCTCCTTTGATGTTCGCAAAGGACCTCGTCGCAGCTCGTCTACACTTTCGGATACAAGCGACTCCCTCTCGACCAGGTCGCTCTCGAGGACTCTGCCGCTATTCCCACGACTCTCGGGTTTTTTTCGGGCTGCGAGGTGCTGCGAGACTTCCTCGAGGATTACATCGACGGCTTAACAACCGTAGGAACGCTTCGTGAACTTGGACTCCGTGAGCACACAATGCGAGCTGAAATTCAAGTTGCTCCTCGAAAGTTCGCCGGCAGCCCCCGGCTGCGGTCGTTGATCGTTCAAAAATCCGAGTATTTCTTGAACGAGTTTGTTCGAGGGCGTTTGCGGGAAGGATCGGTCCAATTCCGAAGCTCTGAACGAGCGTTCTTTTGTTCCTCGGTCTAGCTGGCATCTGTTGCACTAGCGCCGCGAATTTGTTTGCTTTGTTGTTTCCGCGAGTTTCGCCGGTTTCGTCGCGAATGTTTGCTGCGACGAACGACAGACGATCTGGTTTTGCTTTGATAACGTTTTCCAGCTAATTTTGGAGCTATTTAGTGACCCTTTAATGAATTAACGAATTAATTAACTTCCAGCTACGCGTGTCGTTCCAAAATTGTAGAACAATTTTTAGACATGTTTTCTCGCGATTGCGAAGAAAAAATTGATGTCGTTAGCTTATCTGTGCAATAGAGATGATGGATGGTTGGGCATTTTATTCGGATGACGGATGAAAGATAAAGGCTAATGGATGCAATTTTATTCGACGCTATCGAATATGCGTTCAATCGAATCGAAATTTATGGAGATCAACATTTTCATTCGAATAAAATTTTATACGACGCTATCGCGTACATCTCGATGAGAATTTATCCGAATAAAATTTTGTTCGTGCAGGAATTCATGCCGATAATAATCGATTTGAATAAAAATGATAGAATATAAAAATTCACACTTTTTTTCATAGTTTATCGATTTATTTCTTCGCTATTCCTTTTTTCAATTATTCGAAAACATTCTTCGATCAAAGAATTCTTCGAATAAAGAATCATTCGAATAAAAAAATTATTCGAATAAATAGACAGAATAATTTATGACGAATAATAACGATTCGAATAAAATGTTCGTCTAAAAGGAATTCCCTCGGACAATTGAGCCGTTTATTTTGAAAGTGGCATAAGTCACTTTGTTTTTAAGTCGATATATTTAAAGGTTTGCGTTTTAACACGTTTAAAAATATCGATGCTAACTTTCGAGAAGATTTACTTGTATTTGTTATCTCAGGATACTGATATTTTACTCGGTATAAATAATTTCGTATAAACATTAAAAAATCACCACTTTTCATTGCGGTAAAGTGATTGATGCCACTTTCAAAACAAACGGCTCAATTATCTCAGACAAATATTTCTTCGAAACAATTCGAAATAATGCCCAGTCGAAGTTTAACCCTTCTATAAGGAGCACATCTTCCAGAAATCCTCTTTTCCGTTTCGCGCAAATCGAACGCCCCCGTTATCCGGGATGAACTAAAAAATGTTAACGAAGTCGAGCGCGGAGCTTCTTTACGCGAGACGATATATCTCGATCCGACTCCCATTTTCCCAGGCTAATCCTTACAAATGCGACTTTGCATAAAACATCGCCGCTGTAGTCCCGTTGCGTTCCTCGACCGGGAACAACAACGAGAGCCGAGCGAGCTCTAAAGATAGCCGGTAAAAGGCACCGTCGGATGTTCCGCTTGATAGAGAAGGGAAGGTTGCGGGTGTATTCGAAAGCGGGCGGGGCGTCATCGATCAAGGGTAGCTCGAGGAAAAGGGGGTGGCGAGGTCCGAGCTCATCTCGTCCGTCTTGCAATATCTCTTCCTTTATTTTCCTCCGTTCAATCGCATCAGTCTGGCCCGATACCTCCGCAGGAATAATGGCGTTATTGCGTTCCTGGGACCTGCGGGAACCGAGGGGGATTTTTTTTTAATATCCCCGCGTTGGACGCCACGAGTTTCGCCTGGATGATAGGGGATCTTCCACGGGATCACTGTTTAGAATCCTTGGGGATTTCTTTTCAAAATAACCTGTTGATGATACGTGCATTATTATGCATACGATTTTCATTTTATGTTATTTTCATATGTATTCATTAGTTACATATGTAGGGTATTCCATAATTATGTTAACACCCGGAAGGGGGTGATTCCTGAGATCGTTTGAAGTAACTTTTTTCTCAACGAAAATGCAATCCGTGGCTTTGTTCACGAGTTATTAACGAAAAACAGCGACCAATGAGAAGCGAGGTCGGCTAGCGCTAGGCGGCCGAGCCAATCAGTGGAACCGGGCTTCGGTCGCTCGTTGGTTCGATCGCCTCGATGGAGGCGGTCGCCTGGTTGGAGCGCCAGCTGAGCTCGCCTCCCATTGGTCAGTGTTTTTTGTTAATAACTCGTAAACGAAGCCGCGCATTGCATTTTCGTTGAGGAGAAAGTTACTCTAAATGACCTCAGGAATCCCTCATTTCCCAGAAGTACCATAATTTTGGGACATCCTGTATATACAGTAAATTCTCTCCAATTGACCCCAGCTTCTAAACAGAAATGGACAATTTGAGAAAAGAAGGTACGATTATAATAAATTCTCCTTAATTGATATCAATTTTTCGAACTTAAATATTTAATATTCTACAAGCTGTGCGTCCTTGATAAGATCTTTCTAGAAAGAGAGCGTGAAAATAAAGCAGCTTTTCCACCGATACAAATGTAGCAATAATCTCGAAGAGAATAAATAAAATCTCATTATTTAAAAAAAAGAATGATAAAACTTCGATGATCGTGTTTTCATCTCTTAGATTCGTTTCTGTTTTTAATGTGATAAAGAATTAAATATACTGGCAGAGAGATTTGTTAAAAATTTTGATTCATGCTGTAACTCTAAATCGACTGAAGATTAGAAGTCCACCAAACAACGCATTCGCAATATTTCCCTTCCCCGGGTACAAGAAAATACATTCGTATTTCCATCCTCGCTCGGTACATCTGCTTCCTTCGTCATGTTTGCGAATCGAAATGAAAATATTTCGAAGATATACGCTTTGTGGAACTTCGGCAAAGAGATCGAATTCTCGAAGATTTAGATTCGAACGCTTCGCACAGTCTGTCGAGCAATTCCTCCGGAAGGGAAGAAGGTTCGAAAAGGGTACCGGCTTAAATAATTCCTTCATTATTCACCGTGTATATTTTACCGTGGACCAGTTTCAGCAGCGTCGGAGCTCATATTTATTCGGAAAATATCGTTCTCGGTGTGTCGTGTCTGCGTCGAACCTCATCCCTGCCCGCGTCCCTTCGCCGCATTAATAAATCTCACCGAGGAGCTGGGGAGCCGTCGCTTCTGCTCTACTAGCTGTCTTCTAGGCAGCTCTCGCAACTTCTTGCGAAAATCGCTGCGGAGAGCTTTGGATGCTATTCAGGATCCCCGTCTCGCTTGTTAAATAATAAACGATGTACCGCGAACGTGCAGAAAATAAGTTTCGTGCCTGCTTTCTCCGTGGAATCAATGAATGAGCAGCATCCGCTAATATCTCCTCTCAGAATCGGTAATTTATTTAGACGTTGCCGAGTTCTTCTTTGAGGCGTAATACAGTCTCGCTCGATAATTAATTAACGAACTCGGGACGTTAAGTACGAGATCGGTGACGTTTAATACATTTCCAGATAGTATTGATACAGCAGAGACTCAATTATCTGAAGTATTTTTGTAACATCTTGATTAAAACATTGTGTTATGTAAAAATTTCGTTCGTGTTTTCTACTAGGTAATAACGTATAAATGAAACAATGTGTAAATAAATGCAGCGGTCGGTAAATAAATAAAAATGGTAATAATAATAATAATATATAATATATAATAATAATATAGTAATATATAATATAATATAATAATATATATATAATATATATATAATATAATATAATATAATATAATAAAATATAATATAATATAATATAATATAATATAATATAATATAATATATAATAATAATAATAATAATAATAATAATATAGTAATAATAATAGAATGATTAGATAGAAGAACGTTTTGATACCATTACTGATTATATGATATAATTACTCTGCTATAATTAGACTGCAGATTTTATGCATTTATGACGAATGGAAATATCGCAACAGCAGAAATAATAAAGCATTTAATAATGCCGATACATTACTTTCGACCAATTAAAATGATTAAAGAAGGAATGAAACTTTTAACCTCTGTCCTTTTGCTGCATCCGTCGAAAAGGACAGAGGTCGCTTAAAAGTTTCATTCCACCTTTAATCATTTTAATTGGTCGAAAGTATTATATCGACATTATTAAATGCTTCAATATTTCTACTGTTGTAAATTACAGCTAGTTACTGTTCTCATAAATGCATGAAATCTGCAATCTATTTTTGCAGTCTAATTTTAATCATTCTATTATTTAGACCATTTCTTATTTACTGAACGCTGCATTTATTTACGCGTTGTATTATTTACACGTTATTGGACAGATGTAGGAAATTTTTCTTCTGCACAATGATCCGCAGTCTACTGATAATGTTCCTGGTAGTTTGGGATACGTTTCAAAACATTTACCTTATGGAAGAATGCTATATCGACCCAAACTGTCGCACGCGGGAGCTACGTGGATACGTGAACCGACGTCGTTTCTCGTCGCCACCGTTCGGAAAACAAAAGACGTTGACTCACATTTTCCATTCGAAACGTTCCAAAACAAGCTCTCATAAAATTTCCATACCACTTTCAATCGTAACCGGTTTCAACGAAAAACATATTTCAAGTTTCCCATCGTAACGTATATAAACTGCAAATATTCTGTAAAATTAAAATATTCTATTTAAATTAAATGTTTTTAAATTGGAAAACTAGGTTGTATGATGTCAATTACTTTTTCAGTAGTCTCACGTTTTTCGATCCTAGAACAATTAGAAGGTTGTTATAGATTGGATTAAAAATTTGAGGGATGTTGTAGAATAGATTAAAAATTAGAGGGATGTTATAGAATAGATTAAAAATTAGAGGGATGTTATAGACTAGATTAAAAATTAGAGGGATGTTATAGAAAAATTAAAAATTAGAGGGATGTTATAGAATAAATTAAAAATTAGAGGGATGTTGTAGACTACATTAAAAATTAGAAGGATGTTGTAGACTAGATTAAAAATTAAAGGGATGTTATAGGAAAATTAAAAATTACGGGGATGTTATAGAATAAATTAAAAATTAGAGGGATGTTATAGACTACATTAAAAATTGGAAGGATATTATAGACTAGATTAAAAATTAAAGGGATGTTATAGGAAGATTAAAAATAAGAGGGATGTTGCAGATTAGATTAAAAATTAAAGGGATGTCATAGTCTATATTAAAAATTAGAGGGATGTTATAGAATAAATTAAAAATTAGAGGGACGTTATAGAGTAAATTAAAAATTAGAGGGATGTTATAGAATAAATTAAAAATTAGAGGGATGTTGCAGACTAGCTTAAAAATTAATTTTCAAACTTGTACAAATAATACCGTCACTATCAACCCTTTGCACTCGAGTGGTGACTCTGAGGCGCCATTAAAACTTGTTATTCCAAAATAATGTTTAGTTCGCCAAGTTTGTTTACATTAAACAAAACTATTAAAAGCGTGACTGTTGCACGAGTCGAAAGACTGAATTTCATACGCACAAAATGCAAATATCTGGATGAGAAAAACTGTTTCAAAAATTACAATTACCTCCAAACAATTTTTAAAATAGCTTCGAGTGCAAAGTGTTAAATTGTGATCACCTTCGAACTTTCGTGAACAAAATAAATCTTCTTAGTCAGAGACACAACAGAGATATTAAACCACCGCCGCGTAATCAAAGGACAATCGTGGGCTCCCCGCGGCCCGAAATTTCGTCCTGCCCGCGACCGATCGATGGAACTCAGGGGGAACTTTGTCACAGGGGGGGGGGGGTGGACTTAGCTCGGCCGCGATCAACGGAGATCTCTCTTAAATTGTTCTCCGTCACGTAGACGCTTCGGCGGGTCGTATAAACACGGGGATCGAAAATAGAGGGCGGGTGGCAGGAGCGGGTAAGTCAGCGGGCGAGTGCTGTGGAATTAAGACGGCGCGGTTTAATTCCCGAACGAAATTTACGAGCCACCCTTACGGTTATTGTTGCGCCCTAAACGTCCTGCGTCACGACGTCCGAAAGCCCTCGTAGCTCTCGGATACGGCCGATTACCGGCCGAGTACTTAACATTAGCCCGGGATATTGCCAACGCCTCGCGATCCTTCTTCGATGACAATGGGAGAAGCTCTGGCGGCCTCGCGATGACACGTCACTCTGCCAATATCTACAGGGTGTCCCATAATTATGTCAATATAATTTTCTTTAACGGAGAGAGGTGATTCCTGAGGTCATTTGAGGTAACTTTTTCCTTAGCGAAATTGCAATCCGCGGCTTTGTTTACGAGTTATTCACGAAAAACAACGACCAATGGGAGGCGAGCTCTGACTGGCGCAAGATGGCCGAGCCAACGAGTGGTGGAAGCTCAGTTCCGCTGATTGGCTCCGCCGCCTCGCACAAGCCTATTTCGTCTCTCATTGGTCAGTGTCTTTTGTTAATAACTCGTAAACAAAGCTGCGGATTGCATTTTCGCTAAGGAAAAAGTTACTTCAAATGACCTCAAGAATCATCACTCTTTTCCCGGTGTTGACATAATTATGGAACACCCTGTATAGTCGTGTAGATATTTATAGACTGACAGTACATTTTTAATGATATTTAAACAAAAACTTAACGAAGAACCATATTCGTATATTTCAACACTAAAAGTAGTAGAAAATAAAGGTCTACAAATATTGTTCCTTTTGTGGTTGTTTAAATATCAAAAGAACTGTAAAAGTTACTTCGAGTTTATAATTATTTACAGCACTGTAGACGGCCTTCCTTAGACAACCTGTATATCTAAAAATAACTTAACACAATATCATATTTGTATAATATCTGTGTTAGAAATAATAAAAAATAGAAATATGCAAAAATAGTATCTTGTTAAGGTCTCTTTTAGATATGAGTAACAATGCGAAAGTTACTTTCAGTCTATACTTATCGACACCACAGTATATTTCGTAGCCTAATTACGAATGTTTAAAACGAAGATAATTCATTTGTAAAACAAAGACATCAACTCTTTGTACTCGAATAGCGACTCTGAGGCGCCAACTAAATTCATCATACAATAATTTCATTATTACATTATCAACCCCAAAATTGTTAACAGAATCAATAAAACGACGTCTAATTCTATATTTCATATCAGAAAATTTAAATAGAATATTAACCGTCTGTTCATTTTCATACATCAAAGCCAGCGGCGTTTCAGTGATAAGTAGGTCGTTTCTGAATAGAACGTTTAGGTTTGAGGTTAATGCGAGCAACGACGACTTTGCTCTGTGTACATATTTCCAAAGCAATGAAAACGTTCTCTTACTCCGGGAATATGCGTACACATCTTCTCCCGCGTTTATTGCGATTATATTATCTCGGGATATTAACCGTTTCATCAGCAGAGTAAAAATCAACTGCAACCGCCTTCCTTGTATTTTCGATAGAATCTTCCGGTTCCGTAAAATACCAGAAAATAATATTGACAGAAATCTCTTCCTTGTTCCATAAAACAATTGCTAAAATAATGTTCTCGACGTGATCCACGAAAAAAAAAGGAGGATTTCTACAAACCCCTTCCCTTCCGTAGAGTAAATTAACCTCTTTAATTAACCAAGAAACGTTACACAAAATTGCAACGGAGGCTCGAACAGTGTCTGCTCAGCGTCTAATCCCTTCGTAGAAAAGACAAGTGAGTGTGTATCCTTGCAACGAAGATACAACGGAGGAAGCCTGGTAAATTGTGCCGCAGATTAAATCGGAACGGAACGCGAGAGAAAACGCGTGGGAGTGTCTACAGCGGCAGTCTAAACAGTGGACAATATTGCGGGGACTGTTCGTCGACGTTTTCCAGCACGCAAACATGTTTAAAGTAAAAAAAAAGAAAGATGCGACTGTTTAAAAGAAAACAGCGGCGAACTTGTAGAAAAGTTTACAAATATTTCCTGTTGCTTGCAGATTGAAACGAAGTCATTGTAAAGAGGAACGCGTTCTCCGCACGTTCGTCCGTAAGAAAATTGGACCGCAATCCTACCGATTAAAAGGAAATGTTTTAATCTCGCCAGTTACGATCAACTTTCTCCGAGGTATTCAATTCTCCGTCGACGTTACAGATCCGAGCGTCCATTCGGCGAACCCTCCTCCGCCGCGAAAACAATTTATCCGAGCCTGCCGGAATTTTTTTCCAGGCAGGAATCTTTTTTCGGCAGAAACGGGAGAACTGTTATACAAAGTTCGACCACGGCGTGAAGCTAAGGCGGGGGCGTGAGCGGGATACATCACTTACCCTCGCCGGGGCAGATAGAACCGAAAACAGTAACTCTCGCGGGATGGTCTAATATTTTCGTCCGCCGGAGCTCGCCCGATTCGCTCAGGCGAGTTTCGCGACCCCTCTGCCGCGCCCGTTAACTTTCCGCGATATCTCTGCTGGCCCGCTGTCATCGTCATCCCTTGACAGTTCGCCGACGTTAAAACAAAAAAATAGAAACGCGCCGCGCGCCTGCGCGGCGAAATTCCCAAAACGCCGACGCTGTTAAAAATAATTACTCGGCGTCGGCTACCGGTTTTTATGTTGACGTCGTCAGGGATCTCGGTGAGAGAGAGAGAGAGAGAGAGAGAAAGAGTGTGAGAGAGAGGACAGGGCAAAAACGACCAGCCAACCCCCTTTATCGCGAGGAATCGTCGGACGCTGCGCGGCGAGAACGCGGGGGCGGATTTATGACGGGAATAAAGCGCAGGAGAATATAGGGGTGCAGAGAACACGCGTCGATGTCCTTTCCAGGCAACAACGCTCGCAGTTGTTCAACCTGTGTACAGAAAGCTTCGTCCAAAGCGTCGTGTATATAGGGTGGCTGGAAATGTCGCGCGGTTCTTGGAAAGTTCAGAGCCGGAGCTTCGTTTATCAGATGCCAACCCTTCGGATGTCGCGCGTCAGTGATATGGAACTGGCAGAATTTATTTGTCCAACGTGGAATCTAATTTTTATTGTAATTATTTGCTTTTTAACAAGTCGAGCTTGTCGCAGAGCTCGTTGCAGAAAGGATTGCAATAATAAAGCTAGTCATTTCTGCTTTTATATCTTTGAACAAGGTCTGCTGATCTTGTCTTTTATGGACACTAAGTGCGACAATTACTGTTTAACCCTTTAAAGACAAGTTTTACGGTCCTTGAGGACAGTCTTTATGGTGACACCAGACTCGTCTAACATCTACAGTTACAAATTATTAATGCAGTTATTTCTCCCGGAAATGCCAGATTTCGGGTTGCTAATTAATTAGTAATTTATTGCTTCGTCGATGCTAAGGGTCGACGGAATCGTCTCGCGTGGCCTGCGAATTGCCTCAGAATCGCGTCACGTGGCCTCCGAATTGCCTTCGAATCGTGTCACGTGGCCTCCGAATTGCCTTCGAATCGTGGTAAGAAAATTAGAAATAAAAAAGTTAAATCATCGTTTTAATTCTAGCATTACTATATATGAAAACGAGCTGCATGGACCGAAGAATCGCGGCTTATGTATTTCGATAATTAGAGGTTTATATTTTTCTCTCCTCTCCATTTTCACTATTCGAAACTCCGATCCGCGATCCGGCAATTTCAGAAAAATATTTTCGAGGTCCCGTAATCTCGATTTTGTTAGGAAACAATACAAGTAACGAAGAATGTGGACAACGTAAAAATAATTAGCGAAGATACAGCGTCAGATTGCAGCGTGGGCGAGACCAGAGCTGCGTGATCTTCATTAAGCTTCGCAGGAAATGCCATCGTAAATACGTCGACTCTGGGAATTGGTGTCAACAGGAAATCAACTGATCCGATAGTCTTTCGATGGATGTTCTATACTTTTGCTCTCACTGATATCTAAATTGCGCAATTATTTGCCGGCGTAAATAACGATTTTATATTTGAACGCTTGTCAGTCTTTCGCATTGTTCAGGAAAGTGTGAATAGTTTATTAGACAAGTTGAATCGAATATGTACTTCGATTATATACAACATACGTATATATATATATAATACGAAGTATATATATATACTTTGATGATTATAGCAGTTTAGCAGTAACTAATAATACTAATATATATATATATATATATATATATATATATATATATATATATATATATATATACGTATGTTGTATATAATCGAAGTACATATTCGATTCAACTTGTCTAATAAACTATAAATACGACGAGACGAACTCGTATTATTAGTTACTGCTAAACTGCTATAATCATCAAAGTATATATATATACTTCGTATTTCCTACTTAACCCTTTGCTCTTACACTTCCTACACGAAGCACGTACGTCGTACAATTTTCAAACAACTCGAGCAAACTCGAGCAACTGAGCAACTGAGATGCAAAAATTGTCGAACATAATTTGAGCATCCTAGAACATCGATTGCTTGGAACTCGATGTCACATTTCTAAATATATATATCGAATTAATCGTTAATTTTCGATAAATAAAATCTGGGTCATTTTGATCCTTGTGACTGCGGAGCTTTAATAATCAAGAATCTAAAAATGTACAAGACAATAGAAGGTACCGCAGATTTTATGCGTGCCCGACCTCGTAAAACTGCCGGCGAACTTCAGGAACTTTGGATCTCCTTTGAAAGACAATAGAATTCCTAACAAGAAGATCTCGTCCGAAATTTTTTATAAATCGCTCCGCGGAAACCCACGCAAAAATCCGCGTACCGTAAACGCTGCATAATTCGCTGGATGGAAACCGCAAAGCGAGATCCTTTCGTGCACTTACTTCTGAGACGCGCAGAATGCTAATACCGAAACAAAGGCGTCGTTGATGCAGGAACGGCCGCGGCCCGATTACGGCAATCATGGTAAAGAGTCTACCAAAAAGAGGATCTTTCCGAGTCTGTCGTCGTCAGCTGGGCGACCCGGATCGCCGGGGTGAAACGTCGCCCGAGCGTAACAGGTTGCTACCAAAGCATTGTGCTCCGTCGCTCCCACTCGAAGTTAAATCGAGCTATCGGAAGGCAGCGATCGGATCGCGTGTAGGAAATTATGTCCGCGAGAGAATGGGACGTGTTGTGCAGGAGAATGTTCGACGTGAAGAGGATTCTGGCGCGCGAAGGGAAAAGGGAGAATCGGGTTCCGCTGCTCGTGTTTCGACGGTCGAAAAGGAGCCGAGGTGTTTGGCATAAATAGAGCGTATAATGAATTTCTCCCGTGGAACATCCCCCCCTCCTCTCTCTCTCTCTCTCTCTCTTTCTCTCTACAGCGATGGCTTTCGTAGAGTTCGTTTTCGACTTCTAAGTACATTAGCCCGTGAAATCCAAACCGGCGGAGTTGCTCCGCTTTTATCACGGGATAATAATGGAGGGAGCGTGTAAGACGGCTCCTCGGAGATGAGTTTTTAAATTCCTCTCGGCGGAGAGAGCCTGCCGGAGGAGATCGTGCTCGGATCAGCCGCACCCGCGTACTCGAACACGTTCGGGGAATTACAATTTAATGCTCGAACAAGATTTACGGCCGGTGTTCCGGCGAACTCCGACGCCGTGCGTCGCGGCACGTCAATTTATGTGTTTCTAAAAAATGCAAAAACTGTGTCGCGGCGAGCAAGTGTTCGGCTCCCATCGATCTTCATGCATCGTGAGTGGAATTACCGTGGTTGTGTGGGCGCGTGCATGAATCCTATCTGTTCCGCGCGCGCGGTCCTCCGGTATCGGTTTACTTTGCATTGTCGCGAATGCAACGCGTCCGAGCGGCCGCAGCCTTTGCCGGATGAAATGCTCGAGCCCTCCAAGAGTTTAACTTCTTCTTCTCTCTCTCTCTCTCTCTCTCTCTCTCTCTCTCTCGTTCTGTCAGAGTTACATTAACGGTGGTAGGAACTATTAAGTTGTCTAGAACGTTTAGCATCCTTCCGCGTTTCGCGCGTTTTACGCCGCGGAAGTTCAAGAGTTTTAGGAACTGTCGGATAGACGAGCTCGCGCTCGTTTTGACCCAGTTTTTCGTAAGCTTCGTGTAACTTCCAGCTTCTGACAGCTAATTCGACTTGGCAGCTGTTTGTATTAGGTGTAAGAAGGAGATCGTTTTTGGGAATGTTCTCGAGGAAAGTTTCCCGATTGAGAGCGGATTACGGATCTTCCTGTAAATACCGATTCTCGTGAGAAAGTTTGCTCGCTCTATGAATTTTGGACACGAGCTCTGCATGTTTTCTGATTCTAATACCGGCATCGCGTGGAATCATATTTTCTTTGCACCAAATTGTACACGAGAAAGCTTTAATACTCGTCCAATACTCTTATTCAATTGAGACAGATTACCTTTTAATTACTATACTGTGTAACTAAAGAAATCACATTATTACATCCTGTCAAAAATTCCAAAAAGAAAGGTCATCTGGCAAATCGCAGCAACATCAAAGGAATCTTTTATTTCATTTTATTTCATTTTATTTCATTTTATTTCATTTTATTTCATTTTATTGAAATTTGAATCTAGAGAAATCTTTAATATCTGATATTGAATCTGAAAATCTTTATAATTTAGGAATAAAAATCTTCAAAGGTTAGTAAAGTGATTATTTTAGAACACGTTGCAACGATAGTTTTAGACTTCCTAGAGATTGCTCAACGTTATAGCATGTACGGAGTTAGCATAATTAATCATTCAATTCACACAATTTTGAAATTTATATATTGTGCGACGGTTTTCAGAATAAAATAGTGTGCGATACCTTAAATACTTTGATGGCGCACACGAATAGATTGAATAATTACAATCTATCGGTAATCTTTCATCAAACCTCTTCAAATCTAGTATGAAATTACTATAAATTAACTGGCTCTTGTAATCGTGCGGTTGCTAATGATCCTCGGATTGATGAAACTTCGAAAAATCAATGACTTTTCACTTCCTGGAGGAGAACATTCCAAAAGCGAAATTCTCGAATACGGCTGAGAAAAATGAAGCACAGTAAATTCTCCCTAATTGACGCTCAAATTGTACACAAAAATGGACAATATAGGAAGAGGAGATACGATTCTTCGAGCTTTGAGGTTCGTTTTTACAGTTACCGATTGACAACAATTATAAAAATGAGCCACAAAGCTCGAACAATCTTCTCTTCTCTTCTCAAATCCCCCCTTTTCGTGCACAATCTAAGCGTGAATTAGGGATCTAATTTTCGTCACCGGTGAAATAAATTCTAGGAGAACAGAAGTGTTACATTGCGAATCGCAGCGGCCGTAATTTAAAGAGCGCAGAGCCTCGCGGTAAAAATTTCGCTTTGCTTCTCCGGAAGCGAACAGGACGGCGTTGATGAACGCGACGAATAATGAAAGCAGCGTTCGCGATCGCGGCCGCGACACGTGATGACATTTATTCGACCAATTTCCCAGTCCCGCGTCCGACGCCGGGCTCTAAAAATGCCATAAAACCAGCCCCGGCTTCAATATTCGCGTCGCTGTTCTTTATGCGTTTCCTTTCGCGAACGATCGACGCCGGGTATACGTCCAGGAAATTGCGCCAGCTCGCAGATCCGTCGACGGAAGGAGGATCCCGTAACGTTTCCCTTGTGAAAAATTTCGGCGAGTGCCAAACGGGAGAGGAAAGAACGGGGCATGATCGAAGGGCGGATCGCCGGCGGAACGTCTCTCGATAACGATTCGAGGCGGTAAAATGCAATCGCTCGAGAAGCGAATTCTTTCGGCTAACGTTTCCGTGCGTCGGCGGGATCCTTCCTCGACCAGCTGCTGGAAGGACGAATGGATTCTCTTTTATATGGACCGTGACATTCCTCGCGAGGGACCTCGCACAATTCTCTCCATACGATCACCAAAAACTTCGTGGTTCTTCCAGAGAGCCGGGAATAAAGGTCGCGCTCTCTATATTTTACTCGCTTTCTGCTTTCCCGAACATTTTCCCCGCTTTGTTACATCGTTCATTTCATCGGAAATTCCATTACTCTGGTTGCCAACACTAATTTCTCTTAATGTAATTAGACTGCAATCTCTAATTAGTTACTGCAGTACTTCTTCTTCTTCTTCTTCTTCTTCTTCTTCATCTTCTTCTTCTTCTTGGTAAATGCGATAAAATATTCTTCGCCTGAACAGAGAACAAACCGAAGCTCTGAACATTAATACAATGCACGGTGAAAATGAAGAAAGTTTTTCTTGTTTCCTTTGATCCAGCCGACGTATGCGATGCAATTAGTTTCATGCATTTATGAGAAGAACAAGCAGACGCGCCTTGAAACAGTGGTCAGAGTGGTCTAGTCTCAGCTTGTTGAAATTGTTTGAAAAATATATAAATTTCCTTCATACATTAACCCTTTGTACTCGAGCGGCGACTCTGAGGCACGATTAAAAAATCGCCACAGAATCCACAGCAACGTTTTAAAATTCCTGGTCGCACCTAATGAATTGCTAGAATTTCCATACAGAATTCGAATAAAAATGAACACTTAATTCTTAATGCGCTCAATGTATCGTCTAAACGAAATGAAAACGATGATACACAGTGAAAATATTCGATCAGGAGAAATATCCGCGTCTTGGAGGTCAAACAGCTTCGAGCGAAAACGGGTCAATAAGAACAGAGAAGAGTTACAAGTTGATGCAAGCTTCCTCTAATCGTTACACAAGAAGATAACGACCTCGAAAAAGAAGGTAACGACCCGGCCGAAGAGGAAGGTAACGACCCCAAGAAAAATTTGGGAACGACGTTGAAATACCACTTAAACCGCGGTTTTCTTGAACCGTGCCCAAGACGTTCCCAAGGATCCTCTCGTCGGAAGGTGGTCGCCTAAATTTGAATGCCGGCCAATAAAAGGGGGACCTCGAAAAACTATCTCGCTCGTCCCGCTGGGCTCCATAAAAATCGAAAGGGGTCGGTTGGATAACGTCGCACCGGCAACTCTCCGGAAATAGCCCCGATTTACCCAACAACCGCGGCCGCACCGCGTCCCCCGTATCGTTTGCCAGGCCGTGCTCTAACGTTGCGGCGTTGCGTAACATTGGCTCGAGTATGTAATCAAGCAGGATCATTCCCGGTGTACACGGGGTTAGAGTCATCGTAAAGTGCCGGGACGGAACGATGATTCGATTGTTTGAAGAACCGGCTGAATCCTGAGGTATTCAGCCTTAACGTGGCTCGCGGTCGTTTCACTTTATACCTGTCCGATCCGACCACGTTACCTTCGCGGTGCTCGTAAAGCCGTGGCCGTCTCTTTCCCCCCGCGCTTCATCATTCTATGCAACTTTTATCGTCCCGTACGAGCACGCATCCTCGACGCAGTCCATTCGGTTGAATACGGTGCGCGAGGAAATGAGACACTTCGGAATCGGACGGTAACGGGTCAAGCAGTTCTCGAAAGCATTTTCTTTCTCCGGATTTTTTGACGTTTCCGTCGCTGAACGAGTCGAGAAGCTCCTGTAAAGAATTCAGGTGATTTATTTAACGGCGAATATGCCGCAGTCGAGTCGACTGATTTTTCTGTTATTAAATTGTACAGATTTTGGAGGGCTTTCAGTGAGATTGCGAGATCGTTGGTTTTTCAAGGAGTGCATTGTTAATGGCAGAAATTACAGCTATAGTAGACTTTTTAGTATCAGACGTGGAAAATAAAAGGACATATTTACTATATAAATATAAATCGTTCCTCCACTACCGAAATCTGCTTGAAGTCAATATTAAAGTGTATAACGAACGAGTTGTCGCGAAAACTAATTGCGATGATCAATCGCTGCAGAGCTAATCATTATTATTTAGCCTGCTCTCTGTTTGGAATAGGTTTATCGGATAATCCCACATGTTCATGTAATAGTAACGAACATGGTACTGATCACATTGTCTGGCAATGTCCCCTTTACGCATCTCAAAAATCCAAACTATATCAGCAGCTCAGTAACTTAAAACTATATATTTACCAACCATCGTGTCTGTTTTGCTCATTGAACAAAATATCGAAGCGTGAGCATGTATCCTATTATTCTTAGAAACATGTAATATGAATGCATAAATAACCCATGAATTATTATTTCAGGTTTATGTTTATTTATTTTACCGTGTAGCGAATAAATCTCATCCGAGATTTGAAAGCTTACAATAAAAAAAGTTGTCGCAAAATAAGTTCGCTCTGTTGCATTCTATGAAGACATGCTCCTCATTTTAAGCAGCTACAGTCCTCGCGCGACAAGAAGGCGCCTTTGTGTTTACTAGCTGCTCAACTAAGAGGGGGAATGTAAACACAAAGGCGCCTTCTTGTCGCGCGAGGACTATAGCTGCTTAAAATTAGAGCGTGTCCATCATAGTATGCAACAGGGCGAACTTATTTTACGACAACTCGTTCGTTACACTTTGATGTTAGCTTTGAACAGATTTCAGTTGCGAAGAAATAATTTCCCCCTCTTAGTTGAGCAGCCAGTAAGAGGGGGAATATAAACACAAAGGCACCTTCTTGTCGCGCGAGGACTATAGCTGCTTAAAATTAGAGCATGCCCATTATAGAATGCAACAGGGCGAACTCATTTTACGACAACTCGTTCGTTACACTTTGATGTTAACTTTGAACAGACGTCGGTTGCGAAGAAATAATTTCCCCCTCTTAGTTGAGCAGCCAGAAAGAGGGGGAATGTAAACACAAAGGCGCCTTCTTGTCGCGCGAGGACTATAGCTGCTTAAAATTAGAGCGTGTCCATCATAGTATGCAACAGGGCGAACTTATTTTACGACAACTTGTTCGTTACACTTTAATGTTAACTTTGAACAGATTTCATTTTGCGAAGAAATAATTTATAATTCTGCAGTGAATACGTCCTTTCGTTTATCACGTTCGATACTATATAAAATGTATTCTAAACGTAGCAGAAAAATAGCGACAACGGTGCTCGTAATTGCGACCAGCCCGGATCCACTCTCTACCGAACTTTTCTCCCAGCACGGCCGACTAGTTGTCGGGATGAACCACTTTGTATCCGATCGGCTGCATTATAATGTAAATCCGCGAGCGTGCCGAAAACTACTTCGAATCGAATTCGAGCCCGATTGTCCACGCGGATCACTCGCATAATCGAGTCAGACGTCGTTTTGTGCCCCCTCTCGTTCGTAGTTCACACGTGGTCGACCAGAATGCGGCCGAATCCAGTTTGCAGTCGCCGGAACCCGATTCCCTCGGTTACTTAATTCCGTATTTATTCGTGTCTGGCCACTCGTCCGCCGAATCTACTTCGAAACAAGTCGCAGGAAACGAAGCACTTTCTCGCCACATCGTGCCTGTGAAACGGTTCCGATTGTACCGATCTGTGAAGTGCCTCTGATTATGTGCTTTTTACCGCATTGTTACCTGCAAAATATTTCTCGCAACGGTATCGACGCATGCGAAACGATTCGATCGCTCGCGAGAAATTTGCATCTTCGCCGAAGTAAATTTCATTCGCGTTTTCGCGAATCGGTGTTGTTTCCGCTAGATTTCAGCGGAAGCAATGTTTTTTCGACAGTCTTTGTCGGCACCCAAATGTCGAAGCGTTGAAATTTCATCGAATTTGACCAAAAATTTTCGATCAACCGAGGAGAAAACAAATTTGATCGGACTTTCGTCCGAGCAAAATGCAGTCGAAAATTCGTTTCGCTGCATAGAAATGTATGCTTTCGTTGCTCCAAAAGCCCCGGCGCGGAGAATCGCGTGATTTTCAGCCGGATGAAAAATATCGCGAAATTCTTAAAGCGCGCAAGAGTTGGCCGATTATTCGTGTTTCGTTGCGAGCATCTGCGTGAAATAGAATTTATCGCGTCGGATTTGCGAGCGCGTATTTCACAGTTTCTACATTGTCAGCTATATCTTTTGTGATTGCCAATACAGCGGTACGATACCGAAAGCGCAATTATTCATCCGTGCCTGTTCAGTTTCACCGATAAAGCGATAAAATCCTGAAGAACAATCCTGCGCTCGTTTCTAGCCGGTTTTACACGCTCTAAAATTCAGCCGCGCCGCGCGAATTAAACGAACAAAACCACGAAATTCAGTTTCGCCCGGGACGCCGCCCGGGAACAACTCCCGGATAGCAAGTTTTTAAGAAAGTTATGCAACTCTCGACGAACTCCGTGAAGTCTGCAGTATTACAAACGCGTCAAGCTTCCCGGGAACTGAACCGAAAGCTGTCCGAGAGACGGTTCGCGTTTAGGTGCTGTTCCCGCGACGACACAATGGAAAGGTTTCAGTTTATGCCGGAAAGATGGGAGCGGGCTGCCGAGGGTAAAAACGAGCCGACAGCCGAGTTAACAGATCGATGCCAACTATTTCGCTGCACCGAATTCGTGGCCGCAGATGTTCACGGTTTAATAGAATCGCGCCTGTACACACGGCGACCGCAACTACTTCGCATTAGCGCTGCGCTGCGCGCCGCTGTTTGCAAATCGGTCGTAATTAATTTCCGCGCTGAAATTTCGGCGCCGCCGCGGCCCCGGCTCGAGATGCGAGCCCGGAAACTGCGATCCGCCTACTGAACTAGGCGGTAAGTATGCGGCGAGAATGGGGGTTTCATTAAAACCCAGAGAGAGAGACATCTCCTTTGTCTTTTGTATTCGGTTTCGTGGAAAGCAGAGTCCGCGTTTCAAAATTACGTTTCCTCGTGTGTAACTTCAAAAAATTACACAGTATTATTCGACTTTCTTAGAAGTAATTTCACAATTGAAGATGGTGGTTGTTCGAGCGAAATAACAATTGTTTGAACAAATTGCGGGAAACGTTGCTTTTAATCGTTTCAGCGGGTCAAACTTAATCGTGAGAAAATTGGAGAAAGAAAATTTAGGAACACTGTTTTACAATTTTCGACCTGCTGAAGTTATTAAAAGAGCAAACACATTTTTATCCTGTTTCTTGCAATGTTTCACACTGTAAAGCATTACATGCAAAACACTGTTTTACTTTGCATAAATAAACAGCATTTTTTAACTGTTGTGAAATTATTTTTGAGAAGTCGAATAAGCTATTCCGTGCAGTAACGAACACGGAAACACAGCTGTAAAAATTGTGAGACAGTGTTACTATATTTTTCTGGTGTTTCTATTATTTTATATATATTTACACGTACTTTCGAATTTGGGAAGAAATGCATAAAATCTGCAGTCCGGTGCTGACAATGAGGGAAACGTGTTTGCGGAGATGAATTTAGAATCTTGTGTGCCTTACATGACGAGAATAATGTATCTGCAGACGTTTCTCATTTATATCGTGCTCGCAGAGCGAATGCCACAAGGTACATTTTTAAAAAACAATTTAGAATGAAATTTTCAACTAAAAGCTGAAAGCTTGATATACAAAGAAATATGAAAATGTCGTAAGTAGATTAAGCATCTTCATGCAGAACATCGTCTTACAAAAATAAAAATTGAGAAAATTCTCCTTCGTCGACTCAAAGTTTGCTCACTGTAGAGAGAAAATAAAAATGCTATCAGAGTATGTTAATTATTTACGTCTTCTTGCATTTTAAAAATCTACACGTGACACGAATGCACGAAGATCCGCAGTTGAACATTTTGCCTGCTACGCCGACAAACTCAAAAAATTCATCAAACTGTGAACTACTTTATTCATTCAAAATCAAATTTCGAAGTAAGTCTTTTACAACTTTTTTACGTTCTACGAATCTGAATAAAATTAGATTAAGTAAAGATAGATTTTTAAATGTGAGGAAATAATTTCGACATTTTCGTATGGATTAAATGCTTAAGGGCGGGTGAAAAAATATCCACAGAATTTTAAGCATGTATTTTTGTTCCAACAGTATTCTTTTGTAAACTTTTTATATTTTATTCTTGCAGCTACGTAAATGTATTATTTAACAGTACTATAGAAATAAATAATAATTATAGCCAACGTAAGGTAACATAAACCACAACGTAAGCCAACATAATCCAACGTAAGCCAACTTAAGCCAACATAACCCAACATAAGCCAACGTAAGCCAACTTAAGCCAACATAACCCAACATAACCCAACATAATCCAACATAACCCAACATAATCCAACATAACCTTGACATAACCTAAGATAAACCAGTATAAGCTAACATAAGCCAACATAACCCCACATAACCTCCAACATAACCCCACATAACTCAACATAATCCAACATAGCCTTGACATAACCTAAGATAAACCAATATAAGCCAACATAACCCCACATAACTCAACATAATCCAACATAGCCTTGACATAACCTAAGATAAACCAATATAAGCCAACATAGCCCAATATAACCAAACATAATCCAACCTAAAAACTGAGATTACAAATAAAATAAAAAACGTAACATCTGAGAAACATTGTTTCCAAAACTTATTAGAACTTTTCGGTAAATAATAACAATTAGACCGCGGATTTCATGCATTTACAGCAGAAATGGATAAGAAAACCACATAACAATAAATACACGAGTAAAAATTACAAATACAATCTCATTACTGCCACTGTATCAACCCAATTAAAAGATAACAAAATCTTCATCTAACTTCTATTTCACATAATCGACCAGGAAAATATTCATCCCGCATAAAGATTCGCAATCGAATAGCAATCACGGCGAACGTTTTAATAAATTCTCAGAAAAATTTCGCAGCGAACCGACTGCGCGGAGCGTACCTAATCTCGTCCGACGTATTCGCGGTTCCCCTATACCGCGCTCCGAGTGGAAAGCGAACGATGCTGTTTCCGGTATTTATATAAATCTAGCGTCGAGCCGTCGAGACGATCGGAAGAGCTCGCAGCTCAGCCGACATATCTGTGCGGCGGGATCGCGGGTAATCCGCGGCGGAATGTGTGCACGCACCGGAGCGGAATCCGATCTCGAGGATTCTTCAAGATAGACATTTGCGAGATCCTATCAGAGGTTTGATATGCGCCAGTGAGTAAGAATGGGATCGGAGGCGGCTGGCAGCCTTGTATCTTCGGATCCCCGTAGTCGTTGTAGAAACGACCGTCTTGAGTACAGCCCGGTGGATCAGCCCGGGCCGAGGACGGGGCGGAATTTCCGGCCGAGGTGGAGGAGGCGACGGCGCTCCCGTGTTGACGCTGGATTCGAGTGAACTCGAACGCGAAAAAATCGCCCGGTCGGCTGGAAACTGCGGCCCGTATCGACCATGGCTTGTCGAGCTTTCGTTGCTCGTTTATCCGATCGCCGGGCAACGCGCGGCTTTTATTAATTGACGCTGTTCCGTCGGAAGCGCTCGCCGTTCTGTCTCTGCCGCAGCTACCGGCCAAAAAATAACAGAGCGCACAGCTTGCCACCGCGTCTCGCCGGATTTGTGTTTGTTTCTCCGCCGGACGTCCCGCGTGGGATGATCGACGGCCCGCTCTTTAGGATCGTGCCTCTCTTTTTTCGCCGGCGGCCAAACAAACGGGACAGAGAAACGCCGCGGAGGAAAAACACTCCGGCCGCTTTTCAGCGAATTGTGATAATAAAGCGGGGGATATGTTTGCCGGAAATGGAAAATCATGAACTCGAGTGCCGAAGATATGATCGGCGAGGGAGAGACGGGATCTTTTCCACTGAATCAACGTTTTCCGTGCAATTGCGGAGGCTGCAGTTAACCCTCGCGGCAAACCGACGGTCCAATGGAACATACTTCGGCTGATTTTAGTTTATATTGTAGGTGTAACGTGTGATTCCATCTGAACTAACTGATTTCTGTCGGTCTATTTTCCTTCGTCGGAATATACGTGTTCATGATATATGTTTTGTACGTGTACAGTGGCCCGCAAAAGTATTCGTACACTTTTTATAGCGCGATAATTATTTTCAAACTGAGCTAAATGACTTGAAATTTTTTTAGGTGACAGGGGAACTAGTCTATTGGACGGTGGCTAAAACCTTGTTCTTTTTTTTAAATTTTGCTATTACTTAGAATGAAAAGAAAAATTAAAAACCTCCGTCGGCTAAAAGAGGCTAAGAAAAAGTTTAAAAACGAGAGATTTTTATTTCTTTATCATTTCAAGTAATAGCAAAATTAACAGAAAAAGCATTTCAGTCATCGTCTAGCAGACTAGAAAAGCATTTCAGTCTCTCCGTCATCTAAAAAATATTCAAGTCATTTAGTTCAATTTTAAAATAGTTATTGCGTTTTAAAAGGTGTACGAACACTTTTGTCGGCCACTGTATTAACCGTATACACATAAATTTATAGTAATTAAGAATATAGTTACATATCCTTTGATATTCTCGATTAAATTATACATTTTATAACAGTATAATATATTTAATCAAAATATGAAGAAAATCAAAATAATTGCAATAAAAATAATTGCGAAATAATTGCAGTGCCTTACACGCTTTTTCAAAGAGATTGCAACAGCCGACTGGTTAAAAGTGCGCGCTTCGTGCTCGATTAATAATTAAATCTCAGACACCGGCCGCGTTTTCAAAAGAACACTTTGCACAACAAAAACGCTCGTCCTCGCGAAGCTAATTATTACGGGGGAAGCTCGTCACGTTCGATCGAGCACTCTTTCCGTCGACTGTCGCGCGTCTGTCTCTCGTGCTTTCGAGAAGATATTTTTGCGTGGCCCTCGGGGCGTTTCTCTGTCAGAGCTCGATCGAGCAAAGGAACAACGTCGTTTGGAGAAGCCACGGTCGCCGCCGATCAAAGTTTGCAAAAGAGACGAGCTCGAGAACGGCGGGAAAAGACGCGGCGGCGGCGGCTGCCGACTTCGCCGCGAGTTTTTATTTTCATTTCGCCCCGCGGCCATTTATTTCCCGCCGTTTGAATTTCCCCGTAAAGTCTCGCGCCGGCCGTAATTTTTCCACATTTTCCTTCGTTAAAGTCCCGCGCGCAGATTGACCCCGGCCGAAGTAATTCGTTTTCCGCGTCACGCGGCGATGAGAATGGATAGCAACGATCCCGCGGCCGTGAGAAAATTCAAAATTGCCATTATACGATCCGCGAAGGGGGCGTTGTAATCCTCTTATTGCGTGCGGGCCTTCGCGGTGCCGCGATCCTCGCCAATTAACGGCGTGAATCGCGAAAATGAATAGAGGGATAAATGAAAGAATCGCCGCGACGCCGGGTAAATAAGCGCGGCAACCGTCGGGCGACCCTCCGACGGGGGTAGTTTCGATAATCCGGAAACCGATACGGAAGAAAAAGAACCAGACCAGGAAATTGAACTGCCATTTCATCGCTATAGCTCGACGGAGCGAGTCGGGAAATGTAAACAAGACGGCTGCTGGATATTCGCCGAATCTAAGCCCTTCGAATATTTGATATTTTCCGAATGTACACACACACGTAAACACACAGCGATCGCATAGATCGCAGAGTTTTCTGTAAAATGAAATTGTTTGCTTTCCTTCCGTAATCATTTTGTTCCGTTGCAAATAAACGGGAATATTTCCTCGACATTTTTCGCTTCCGCAGTTTCGCGTTTAATACATTCGTTTTTCTCGTAATACCTTGACTACGCGGACCTGTTCTTTTCGACGTTTTGTACGCCGCGAATCGTAATCGCGCGCGACGAACGACGACGAGGACGCGGCGTACGTAACGCGGCGTAAAATTCGCAATCCAGCGGATTACTATGCAATTGTTCAAACTTAATCGAAGTCGCCGTGTTCCCAGTCAATTTCAGTCATTTGAATGAGCTGATAGCTTTTTCGTTTCGTTGGCCATTTCATTTTGTCACGAATGAAACGACATACTTGGGGCATCTACGATGAATGCGACGTTGACACTTCGCGGATATTGCGCGCTTACGAACAAAATTAATGAATTGTGTGCGCAAGTAGATCAATTTTCTATGTAACTTCTATTTCTTGTGGTTCAGAGAAACACATTGCATACCTGAAGATGCATAATCTACATTGTTACAAGTAGATCACGAATTTTTATGCGTCTATGACATTTGAAAATTTTTCAAATTCGATGAAACGTATAAAACAAGGTCTAACAGAGCATTGTTATTTTCTTTTTACGAGTACCAAGTTCTCTCCAATTTTCCTTCAGCTTGTAAACAAAAATGGACGATTCGGGAGGAGGTGATGCGATTATTCGAGCCTCGTGGCTCATTTTTATAGTTGCCGATTGCAAAATTATAATAACGATTATAAAATTATAATAATGATTATAAAATCGAGACTGCAAGGCTCAAATAATTGTATCTGCTCTTCCAAAAATGTCCATTTTTGTTTACAAGCTGAAGGAAAATTAGGAAGAATTTACTGTAATCCTTTACTCGACGAACGAAACTTTTTCTCTATTCTAATTATCGTAAACAATAATTTTCCTTCAGCTTGTAAACAAAAATGGACGATTTGGGAGGAGGTGATGCGATTATTCGAGCCTCGCGGCTCATTTTTATAGTTGCCGATTGCAAAATTATAATAACGATTATAAAATTATAATAATGATTATAAAATCGAGACTGCAAGGCTCAAATAATTGTATCTGCTCTTCCAAAAATGTCCATTTTTGTTTACAAGCTGAAGGAAAATTAGGAAGAATTTACTGTAATCCTTTACTCGACGAACGAAACTTTTTCTCCATTCTAATTATCGTAAAATCACGTAGAAAACCGAGCATTTCCACGGAGATCCCCGGTCCAGTTATCGACGGATTAGTTAGCGGGAACCGGAATCGAACTAAAATGAATTCATTAAAACTGAAAGCACCGGTTAAAAGTACGACTCTGAATCATCCGAGTCCGACAGATTTCGACAAGCTACAATCTCACGACCGCGCGCCGCATTAAAAGAAGACGGATCATTAATATCGCGGCGCCCGCGTTTTTCCCGAGCTTCCCGGGATCTCTATGAAATATAAGCGTCATCGATCTCAGCGCGCGCTCGGTTCCCGGCTTTTAATAAATAATCCTCGGCGACGCAATTTGTCAGGGCGAGCGCCGCCGTGAGCCAATGATCACGGCGGCGCGCATCTTTTGAGAAATCGCCGCGCGAGGAGGCGCAAGAAAGTTCGCGAACTTCGGACAGGTGGGCGCGTTGTTTCCTTTGCCGTGGGCCGAGCTCGCTGGCGACGGGACTAATTAATCGTTCGGCCTTATCGGCGCCGGCTTCGCGCGTTTCCGTAGCGCGATACAGGAAAAACTTTGTGCCCCGGGTCCGGCGATAGCTCGCTCGAAGATGAATCTCTTTCGGAGCAGTCCGCCGGACGGCAGTGCTTTCGGAGCGAGTGTTCGCAAGTAGTCGCCGGGAATAATTTAATGCCCCAATTTGCACGAGCTTAATGGCCGACACGCCGCCCGCCGACAAATGAATCCGAGGAGCAACATTTTTGCGGAGGGACGCCGCGCGGTCCGTCCGTCCCGGCGACGGGATTACACTCGGGAAAGACGCCGACGACTGCCAGAGATTCGGACACGAAATTGTTTCTACCCCGAGGTGCTTCCTTCCTCCGTGGGTCGATCAATCTTGTGCTTCAAGTCCATTGAATGTTATTCTGGCAAATTTGGACGCTTCTGAATTCTAATTTCGAAATATATTGCGTTGGCAACTAAGTAATTGCCGATTTGTTCAATGGAATACAAAATTGTTTTTTACTTGGAACGAAGTTTAATCTGTAATGTATTTTCCATTTTGTTCGATGACCTTTCGCCATCTCTCTGACAACTTGAAAATTCCACGCTCGTAGAAAGTCTGATCCTTTTCGGCCAAAAACTGAGTTAAGTGAGATTTTACAGGGTCATCGTCGTTAAAAGTTTTACCACGAAGGGAGTTGTCCAGGGATCGAAATAAGTGGTGATCCGATGGCGCGAGATCAGGGCTATGTGGTGGGTGTAACATCAATTCCCAACCAATATCCATGAATTTTTGCCGAGTGGGCAAAGACGTGTGCGGCCTAGCATTGTCTTGCTGGAAAATGACACCTTTACGATTGACCAATTCTGGTCGCTTTTCCTTGAACGCTGCATTCAATTTGTCCAGTTGCTAACATTTACGGATAATAAAAAATAACATAATAATAATAATAATTTTATAATACAACATTTACGGATATCATAAAAATGGGAGTAAGAGACATCTATAACTGAAATCGGCAATCACTTATATTGAGTTGGGGAATAAGTTCGTAGCTTTTTTATCAAAGGCGATTTTCTTTGTTGTTTTCGTTAAGCTCGCGAGGCACCCAGACTCCCAATTTTTCGGCAGATCCCATTGAATGAAGATGATTGAAAATCGTTTTATGATCGCAGTTCATTTTTTCGGCCAATTCACGACTTGTTTGGTGACCGTCCTCCAAAAGTGCTTCGAGACGCTCTTCGTCGAATTCAGAAGGTCTTCCGCTGCGGGGCGTGTCGTCGACGTCAAAATCGCCATTTTTGAATTTCGCAAACCATTTCCGTGCTGTGGGCTCGCCTATGACACCTTCTCCGTATACGTTGCAAATGTCCCGGGCTGCTTCAGCAGCTTTTTGGCCTCGATGAAAAGCGGAAAAGAGAAGGTGTCGAAAATGTTGCTTTTTATCTCCTGGATATTCCATTTCTAAGCCTCATAAGTAATAAAATATTAAATTACTCAAAAAGACGATTAGCACAGTTTTGTAGAGCAGATAGAGCTCTATCGAATGAATATTATACGCTTTGTCAGACAGCAAAAAATCGTTGCAAAATAAAAGAAAATATAACAAAGCGCTACGAACTTATTCCCCAACCTAACAGTAAAACCATGATCCCTGCTTGCATTCGACGCTGAACCTAGCGTTTCACACTTCTTCTCTGGAAATTGTTCAAGTTGTAAAGTCTCCTTTGTAGAAGGCGACAATGAAGTGTCGGAATTTCACGATAAAAATAAAGGAAAGCTGAATAAATTCGGTTTCGTCATTTCTACGAAGCAACGCGCGTTGGTCGCTTCTAATATTCGCTGGTGTATTTTTTTTAGAAAAATCTGTCCGAGTACGCTTCGCGATCGTTTATAAATTCATCAATTTGTTTACGGTACTTCTATTCGATGGTACCTCTTTCGAACACGTTAATTTGTCCACGAATCTTAGAGAAAATCTAAACGAATCGTCAGAAAGCAGATCGTCGAATAATAACATTTGTACTCTGAATTTCTGCAAAATTTCTGGCCGGCTTGTGATTCAACGGACGAACAGCAGAAAATATAACAGCAGTTGAATTTATGTGCGAAATAGAAACCACTCCACATGCCCGCGTATCACTCTACAGCTTTAATTACCAGGCCGGAAAATGATATTGCTATTTCTCACTGTTCATTAGTTCCGGTTTCACGTTTTAATCCGCCGTCCAACAGCGGACTGCGAAAGTTTTTGAAAATCGAGCGCCGTTACGAGCTCCCCGGCGCAGAACGCATTATTCCAGGCTAACAATGTTTTAGTCGGCATTTAGCGCGAATCATACTTCAACGAAGCCATCCGTTTTAATACGCGCTGCAAATTAGGCCGAGCGCCCGGCGCTGAAAAAACCGTACGAAACCGGGGCCACGCGAAAGAAGAAGTACACGGGAATCCACTTCGGTGGTTGCGGATTAATTTGAGAGAAAATTTGAGCCGGCCGTCGGGTGGAAAAATGATTGATTCGACGCGGCATGCGCGGAATTAACGCGGGCATATTTCTCACCCCGCGCGCCGGGCGGACGCGGGGGGGGCGGGCGGGTCGCGATCGGAAATTGCCGGTCAGAGAAGTTTTGACGTAGTCAGAAGGGAATTAACGTACATCGAAGATGTTGAAGTGCCACCGAAAGCAATCTACGCCGAAGTTCGGAGTGCTCGAGATAAAACGTCTCGGAGAATTACGCTCGCAATGTCGCTCGAAAGTGCGTAATAGCGGCCGCGATAATGTCAACAATGAAACCGGTGGAGGGCGATTCTAGTGTACACGCATACAGGGTGCCTCTTAACCCTTTCGCTGCGAACAGCGCCTTTTGGCGCTCGGCTATAGACACTTTCTCTCAGCGGACAGCGCCTTCTGGCGCTCGATTATTAAATTTTGTTATAATATATTATATTAATTGTCTATATTATTTAAGATTATTAAAAATTTCTAAAATTGTTATTATCATCATTATTACTATTATTGTTTGGCTGCCGTGTCGGCCAGTCGCCTCAAAGAAAAGACCAGCAAAATCGGTTTCACACACCGTCTTACGAGCGTCGCGCGTATCGTGTCGTTCGTACAGACAATCTACTATCGCGCCGGCTGCTGAGAGAGTAATTCATTTTTAGGCATTCCGCAGCGAAAGGGTTAATAACGTGTACAAGCCGGTGGTGTAGGTGATTCCGCACGAGAAAACGAGGAGAATAAGGAATCAAATGTTTCGAACTCGATTGTCTCGAAAAGCAAAGCAAAAACGGACAAATTTTGTTGCTCGTATTTTTCTTATTTTTTCTTTCACAAGGAATCGTTTTCCTTCAGCTTTCACGTGTTACTTGGACGCACCCACCCCGTGTACAAAAAGGCAGAGGAAATTCGTTGGATCGCGGTGAAAAGCTGCCCGCGAATTCCGGCGGTCTCGCTCGCGCGGAAAAATATTCGCACGAACGAAAAATATCCCGGATATATCCCGTCGATCTTCCTCTCTTCCTCCCGCTTTTCTCTCGAACATTCCCCTTGTTCTCCTTTTCGACGCCGTTCCCGTGTCACCGGCACAACGGGGACAAAGTGTAAACGAAAAACCCGCCGCAGAAACCCGGTGTGTTAAAGCTATTAAACTCGCGCCGTGGTTGACCCGTACACAGAGGTCGTTTATTGAGAAAACTCCTTTATCGCATTGTATTCGATCGGACAAAAAGACTGTTCTTCTTTTTTCTTGTTTTGTTCTGTTCCGCACTGCGGCGCGTGCACCGCGACGCGATGAATTTTATACACAAATATCAATTCGAAAAAAACAAAAAACAAAACGCGACGGAAAGTTGCTCGATGAAACGAACGATGGGTCCCAATCGAGTTTGATTTGATCGTTTTACAAGAGCTTTTTGTTTCGCGTGCTACACAATTCTCGCGAGCTTGTCCGCTTTTATATCGTTCCTCGATGGTTCCAATGTATTTTCGACTTGCACTCTTTTCCGGAATTTCGCGTCGCACGCCCCGCCGATCATTTGGTTGAAACGGTATAAATCAGAAGCTCGTAGACTCGTTCAGGAATTCGTGTACAGATTTTTGAACGTTCTATTCGATACGTACATTTCCCATTTTTATACTGCTAACCTGTATTTATGATCTTTTCGTTGGCGCAACTTCGTCATTTATCTCACTTTTCTTTTTAACATTTCAGCGCGTACAGATCATCGTTCGAAGACGTAAATAAAAATTTCGTTTACACCGCGATTATAATCCACTTTATAATGTCAGGCTAGAAAAGATTCTTACTATAAAAGTGCATCGGTTAATTGATTTTCAACAGCCTCCACGCACTATAATAAAAATCGCTGAAATATCTGAACAAGCCGTAGCTGTCTTTCGCGACGTAAAATTCATGTGTTTCTCGAAGTCGCTTAGGTGAATCGGAAGATTATTATAGCGCTTAGGAAGTCGCTTATTTAGGTAAATATAATTTATGAATAATTTAGGTTGCCGGTCTTTGAGAGCCACTGGTTCCCTTCACCCTCTGCTCAGACGACTTTTGAATACATCAGCCGATTATGCGGGTGGCATCGGGGGGTCTCCCCCCATCGCCCTTTCCCGTAGCGCGCTCGTAATGCCGGTGATTTCCATAGAAATTCGCGAGCCGCAGCTTCGCATGCCGGTGTTTTAAATACGAGAGTCCGCGATCGGAATAGTTGTTACACATTTCGCAGCCACCGGTTCGTTGTAATAACTCTGTCGCCGTTTCGCTAGCTCCTCGCTGTCGGAATAATTTTACGACAATGGCGGGGCGCAGCAACCGACACAATGGCGGTGTCGTCGGAATAACATCGACGTGTTCCTCGGAAGCGAATTCCGGCGGAATAACTTCCTTATACTGTTGTTTATGGGACGGGTTTCAGCCGATGGGGACTGCAGGTGGCCCGATCTTTCTCTCGCGAGATTTATCGGTTCGTTTATTAACGCTAGATTTACGGAGCACACGGAAAACAGCTGTTTCATATTAGTTTATAAAAGTAACAATGAGACATTCATTCTGATTTTGAACCAGTGTTACTGTAACATTTGCCGTAAGTGACATATAAATAGAATAAATAACTCGTAAATGTAGCTTTACGATATGAATAATCGTAAATTATTATTATTTAATAATCGTATTGTTATTATCATTTTGACGGGTTCCGTAAATCTGGTGTTAAAGGTTAAACGTAGACAGTGTTCGAACAAGAGGTTCCTCGAAAATTGTGCGAATTGTAAAAACTCTCGCTGGGGAAATGATCGAATCAAGTTTTTTATTCCAGTATACATCGTGAGACAAACGACGAAAAATTTGAACGAGTTAAATTTCACCTGCAAGGTTCAAAGCTTAATTTCTATCGTCACTAATTTCTATTAGAATTTATTCACAGTTTTATTAACGTATTTTCATACGTTGACTCAGGATAGGAATTTCTAATAATTACCTGCTATATATGAAAATTATTCCATTTATTTATCATGTATATTTAAGCATTGCAATATGTATATAGGTATACAAATAAATATAAATTTTGTCTTTAGTCCAAGAAATGATTACAATCGTAATAATTCTAATCACTGAATTGCTTCGATTTTATGAAATAATTTTAAGCAATGGTTTGTCAATCAATGCCGATCGTATAAAAATTCTCTCTAGCAAGCATTTACATTGGGAGCTAATTTCGATGGATCAACAATATTTATTAATCGACGAGTATTGCGTCAACCTAGCTCCGAAGATCTCGGCAACTAATAAATGTCACGAGTCTCCTTATTGCTAATCGAAATGAAATACCGTCTCTCCGTTATCGATTTTTAATCTTCGGATTAAATGTGGATTTACGAGGAACACAGGATTCCTATTTCCCGTAGTAAATTATTAACAACGGAGCGGCTTCGACGGTCGCAGTTGCGAAAGAAATCATAAGGTCAGGGGTCGGCCAGCTGGAAATACCACGAGCGGCGCGCTCTTCTCATTGCGTTAACATCTGTTCGAAGTTAATCGGCCGCGGTCCCGATTTAGTTTCTGCTGTATCGCGGGCAGCCTAAAAAGTGCGCGGGCTCGAATATCCCTCACCGCTGATTAATAATCAAGCGGTATCATCATCGTTAACTCTCGCGTCTTCGATCGCTTCCACCTGGAACCGAACACGTGAAACCACTCTGAAACCGCTCGAACAAAATGCCTAACTGTCTAGAGAAAGCAAATTTGTCTTTTTAATTATATAATCAAGCGGTATCATCGTTAACTCTCGCGTCTTCGATCGCTTCCACCTGGAACCGAACCCGTGAAACCGCTCTGAAACCGCTCGAACAAAATGCCTAACTGTCTAGAGAAAGCAAATTCGTCTTTTTAATTATATAATCAAGCGGTATCATCGTTAACTTTTGCGTCTTCGATCGCTTCCACCTGGAACCGAACCCGTGAAACCGCTCTGAAACCGCTCGAACAAAATGCCTAACTGTCTAGAGAAAGCAAATTTGTCTTTTTAATTATATAATCAAGCGGTATCATCGTTAACTCTCGCGTCTTCGATCGCTTCCACCTGGAACCGAACCCATGTAACCGCTCTGAAACCGCTCGAACAAAATGCCTAACTGTCTAGAGAAAGCAAACTTGTCTTTTTAATTATTTAAGTTCGCGTACGCCGCGGCGGTTGAAATTGCATCTGGAAACAAAATATCCGAGCGTACAGCGTGTAGCAGCGGTTTAATTATGTTATCCGGGGCAGTAATATTTTCCCGGCCGACGTTGTTCGTTAAACGGCAGTTCGAAATAAATCTTAAAAAAATATCCGAACACGGGTGTAACTCGAAGTCGCGCTTTAATTAACTTTTTGGCGAGGAATAATTTCTGGGTCACGGCGAAAGAATTACGTTTCCGTTCGGTAACGGACCAAAAATAATGGACATTTCGTTCGGTAACAACCGACGCGGGGCACAATTTTGCGCAACCGAGATTAATTCGTTTTGAGAAAAAAACACGTATGTACCATATAAAATGCCATCGCTATCTTATTCTCGCTTCCTTTCGTCTTCGACATCTATTCTAAAAATCCCTGTTACTGCGCTTCTTCGAATCGAAACATGCACTATTCAGAACGCACTTCCGACGCGTCGTACGTTCCGTGTAGCGCAATAATAAAATCGGGTCTCCGCGTCTCCGGTGCGCCATAAAAATAGATCAATTTTTATCTAGGGGAAAAAAAGCTCGCAGCATCTTCGCTCTGGCGACCGTTTCCGGCACCGTTTGTCCCGCGCGAACAAATACAATATAACAGTCGATGGGATTTACTGTCCAGACGAAACACGGCGCCGGTATAGCGTCGCGGCTGCGACAACGAACGGAAGATACTGCGCCCATTAAATTCCTCCGCGATCGTAAATCGATTAGCGTTCGCGGTCGCCTATATTTTCTGCGAGCGTGGACCGTGGACGAGCAAGAAAATTCCCGGTGTCCAGCTCGCCATGAATTTGTCGCCGCGAAACGGTTTCCCGTCGCGCGACCATGGGGGGTGAAATTCGTCGATCGCGGGGCCGTGATTCAATCAACGATTAGGCCAGCCGCGAAAACCCACGACCTACCAATGTGGAATAAAGGAAAGCTTGGTAAAAATGTAAAATGACGCGGAAAGCACAGTTTTCGTTTATTATTAAGGAGACACAAGTTTAAACAAGTTCTCGATCGTGACTGATTTGTTAATTCAACGTTGTAATTATAATTATATTTAGCTTACATATATATATATATATATATATATATATATATATATATATATATATATATATATATATATGTAATTATAATAAAATAAATTGATATAAAAAAGCTAAATATAATTATAATTACAACGTTGAATTAACAAATCAGTCACGATCGATTAATTATAATAAAATAAATATATATATATATATAATAATTTAATTGTAATTATTATAATTATAATTATAATTTAATTATAATTATTTTCACGACCAGTATACTCGTCGTGTATGAAAACGAAAATGTATTCACATTGTTATAAAAATAAGATTACAAATGAATCAGGATATTAGCGTTCAACGTGCATAGTGCCATCATGTATCATTCCTTGCTCTGTCAAATACCATTCTACAGCAGGAATTTGAATTTTTCACTCTTACGAGCATATGTTAACGTTAAGTGAACGAGTAAATGTTAATAATAAAATCGTTAATTCTATAAAATAAAACCGTCTTTTCGACTCGATATTTTAACAGCTTACAGGTGCGCGCTCTTAAAAGGAGCCGCCACAGCTAACTGGTTAAGCCGCGAAACCGGATTCATCGACGGAACTTAATCGACTAACAAATCGTCCGGCGCCAAGGGTTTGCGGCGATGCCGATGGCAAACTAGCCGGCCGGCGAACTAACTGCGTTAATTTTCTCCTGCAATTCCCACGTAGGAAACTGGACGCGGTTTGCGCCCCGCGAATGACCAACTCCCGGGCTACGAAAGCTGAAACTCCTCTGACTCGCGCTGCTGCGACTAGCCAGATATTACCGGCCAAGTGAAAACGGACAATAACGGTCTCCTCGACGGTCCAACGTTAACACCCTCGCTGCCGGTGTCGCGGATTTATGGTGACCACCGTTTCGTATTTTAGCCGGGAACGGAGAATTAGTCCCGCCGCGTTTGGTATCGGCTGCGGTGTCACCTGGTCCTCCATTTCATTCCGTTGCGAAATTTATAATCGTTAACGCCACGCGCCGGAACAGCGAATCATGCGATGGTGATTTCGTAGGTGATTCGCTGAATGTGATAATGTTGCTTAAAAAATATATATGGATATATAATACAATATAATGTAATATAATATAATATAGTGTAATATAATGTAATATAATATAATACAATATAATGTAATACAATATAATACAGGGTGTCACAAAAATGTCTCGTAATCCGGAAATGGCGGGTTCCTCAGGTCATTTGAAGCAACTTCTTCCATTACAAAAATGTTCTCCGAGGCACCGTTAACGAGTTATTAACGAAAAACAGTGACCAATAAGAATCGAGTACGTCTGACGCGAGGCGGCCCAGCCAACCAGCACACGAAGTCCAGTTCCGCTCACTAGCTCGGTTGCCTCGCGCCAGCTGAGGTAGCCTCTCATTGGTCACTGTTTTTCGTTAATAACTCGTTAATGGTGCCTTGGAGAAAATTTTTGGAAAGGAAAAAGTTGCTTCAGATGACCCGAGGAACCCGCCACTTTCGGATTGCGAGACATTTTTGGGACACCCTGTATAATATAATATAATATAATATAATATAATATAATGTAATATAATATAATATAATATAATATAATATAATGTAATATAATATAATATAATATAATATAATATAATATAATATAATATAATATAATATAATATAATATAATATAATATAATATAATATAATATAATGTAATGTAATGTAATGTAATGTAATATAATATAATATAATATAATATAATATAATGTAATATAATATAATATATAAACTTTGCTTCATCTCCATTGCATCATTCGATTGCTTGGTCGCCAGCGACGGAGATACGATGCTGTTATTCTATGTAACGTTATTCGTTTCTTCTAAATCGAAACAAAATTCGTTTCTTCTGTTATCCGTTTTTATCGTTCACCGAAATCTATGAATGGAAGTAAATTGAGTCACGCAAGAAACAGGAATTGTCTCGTTCCATTAGGAAAATTGTTAAGGATGAAGAACAGATTTATGATAATTGCAAATCTGAAGAACACAGAAAAGTGTCTAATTTAACATGCGCAACTAGACTGCGGATTTTTATGCACTCATGGCTCGTGCAGATTTTTAAGATGCAAGGGAACGTATAAAACGAAGCCGTATAAGCGACGCAAATATTTGGCCTTTTTACAACGAGTAATTCTTTATTTAACGAAGGAAAACTCGTACTTTCCCTCAGAATTTACATAAAAATTTGCAGATCACTTATAACTATATTTTCCCGGATTTTATGCAGTTTTGGCAGTAATCGCCGAAACAAGCATTGTGAAATGATATTGCAGAATGTCCAAAACTCGAGCAGAGAGAGAAACAATGGAGAGCGGGTATCATGACGCGGCAACGGAGATAATGAAAGCGTACAAACGACAGATGCGACTCGCGGGCAAGCATTCCGGCGGCATTTTCGCCGGTAACGTTTCGAAAACCGTGAAAGCGACACCGCAGCTCGCGAGCTAGGGCATCGGGTTTATTGCCGGCCGAACGAGGTAAATTGGCCAGGTGGCGTGAGGGGGTAAGCAGCTCGTTAAACCGGCGTGCCGGTACGCGCGCGGACCGGAACAAAAGAAGAAACGGTTCAACCGGCGAATTCGCGGTCGACCGCGTTATGAAACGGTTTAGCTAACACGCGTAATTTGCGCCGCGCCCGCGCGTACTTGTTGCGTCCTCGGTCCGCGACGAAATGAACTTTCGGCGTCGTCGTCGAGCACCAAGGGCGTTTCGATTCGAGCGTGTAACACGGTTCGTTTACTTTGAAGGCGGTGCGAGTTCGTTCTTTATTGTTTCGAGACAAAATTAACCCGAGAAAGATAACCTACGTCGCAGAGGCGCCTGCGAAGACCGTTGATTTTTGTTAATTTTTCATAGAGGTCTAGTGATTTAAGTTTAAAATTACTTAAAATATAAAAAAATATAATATAAATGCATTTTATTTTGACAATAATGTCAAACCTTTAAAATGACTAGATTAACTTAAATAAATATCCATTGTTAGTATAAAATTGACGCCTTAGAAAAGCATGCGCCTCTGAAGCGTATGGTTATCTTTTACGTACGTTGTCATATGGTTATCTTTCTAGGGTTAAATATTAGCATATTGGTCGATTCAAAGGTATAAATTAATTATGACGAGTCTGGCAACGTTTCTACTAATTTATCAATATGTAATTTAATGTAATTTGATGTAATATGATGTGATATGTGTGCGAAAAGAATTGTATTCTACTATATCCTTCAAGAAGACTATACTTGTTCTTCAACGCTTATGTAAACGATCAAAATTTCTACAATTGTTTGGCAATCGTGATACCCAACCTATCTTCATTTTTAAATGTTAACTATACTGCAATTTTTTGGACTTTATTATCGCTTCGAAATTCGTAATTTTCGATGGCTTGAGGAAATGCTGTTCTAAACAATTCAACTGAAAAATATGCCTGAAATGCAACTTATCGATTTGATTCTTCGAACTCTACATACGTATATACTTCAAATAACAGTGGACCACTAAAAAATAATAGTTTTATGCTAATTGCAGGAAGAACTTTGTCGTCGAACAATTCGAATTCTATTCCTGAATTCCGATATTATGAGCAGACCGCTTATCATAGATATTTGATTTTATGCAAAATCAAAACTGTCCGTACTGATTATAATGCATAGAAGCCAATTGCAATCATACTTCTCTCTGAAATAATTTTAATACCTTGTAACTAACGCATCGACATTTTTACCTTCTTTAACCCGAGAAAGATAACCTACGTCGCAGAGGCGCCTGCGAAGACTGTTGATTTTTGTTAATTTTTCATAGAGGTCTAGTGATTTAAGTTTAAAATTACTTAAAATATAAAAAAATATAATATAAATGCATTTTATTTTTACAATAATGCCAAACCTTTAAAATGACTAGATTAACTTAAATAAATATCCGTTGTTAGTATAAAATTGACGCCTTAGAAAAGCATGCGCCTCTGAAGCGTATGGTTATCTTTTACGTACGTTGTCATATGGTTATCTTTCTAGGGTTAAACGTTTTCACTGTTTTACGTTTCGTATACATTTTTCCCATCGACGCGTAAAATTCGCAGTCTAGTTACGAGGCATCTTTCATCGAAATTGCAAAAAACTACACTACGAGAGGCTACGGTGACCTCCGACCCTGTCATAAATTAACTGGAAACAGAGTAGCGTCGGGCTACCTGTCTCCGATTTCTTTAAAAAAATAAGCTGCCGCCGTCGGTCGCCTGGATTCGGCAATAAGGGGGCGAACGTCGCTGCCGAGGGTAGTCGACTCGGACGAAATTCGCCCCGCCCGCCCCGCCGGTGTTTAATCCTCCACGTTCCGAAGGTACTCTAATCCTTCGTGGTTCACCTGGTGCGCATAGCACGCCGGCATCATCGGGAAGTTATAATTGAATCCCGGAACTTCGCGCATTTGCAGTGATTACAAATTTTTCGAATGTTGCAAAACGCTCCCGCGCAGTTGAATTTAATGCAGTTTGCTTTTCATTTACTCGGGGATCCACCTTCGATTTTTGTTTCCGCGTGAATTTCAACTTCGTTGCGTAATGAGGATCTCATTCGCGCGAATATTTAGTTTCGCGGAATATTTGACGGGAACCGGGACGAGATAACGAAAATGTGGTTTCTTGTGATTCAAATCGGACAGAGATAGCGTGGAATTCAGAGTTGAAAACTTCTCGGTAAATTGTTCAGTGGCACCCATAACTCTTGCTAAATGTAGCAATTAACTCTTTGAATTCCATCGGTGACTCTAAGAAATCATCAAAAATTGTCGTATCGCCTACCAAAATAGTTTCTACATTGTCAAACTTGTTTATATGCAAGTTTATACACAAGTCGTATAAAATGGAAATATTATGGATCAGAAAAGCTATTTTCGATTTAATGTTCATATGGCTTCGGGTGTAAAGGGTTAATCGTGGACCAACCTGTCCACAGTAGCATAATCTAATCACATTGTTCGGGATTATTATGTGAGAAAACGCTCTTAAGGTATCTTTTAGTATAACAAGATAATTCAGAATCCTGTTGTAAAGTATTTCTTGGTTAAAGTGTTTTTAGTGTGCATATTTTCTGTGACTCGAAGATGGATCTATAACTTCGCGATTATGATATTGCGCATTCGCAGTCAAAATAGGCTCACATTCGTAATAACAGAGTACAACAATTTCTCCCGGAAATGCCATATTCCGGGTTGCTGTGAATTTCCCTGTGCTAGACCTACGACTATGTAATTTATTGCTACGTCAATGCTGGTGGATGCGAATTGCCTTCGAATCATGGCAAAATTTAGAAATAAAAAAGTTAAGCCACCGTTTTTATTCTAGCATTAGAGTGTCCCAAGATTATGGTACTTCCGGAAAATGAGAGGTTCCTGAGATCATTTGAAGTAATTTTTTCCTTATCGAAATTGCAATCCACGGCTTCGTTTCCGAGTTATTAACGAAAAACGCTGACCAATAAGACGCGAGCTCAGCTAGCGCGCATGGCGGCCGAGCAGTGCAAGTCCAGTTCCGCTGATTGGCTCGGCCGCTTAGCGCTGGGCGAGCTCATCTCTCATTGGTCAGCGTTTTTCGTGAATAACTCGTAAACGAAGCCGCGAATTGCATTTTCGCTAAGGAAAAAGTTACTTCAAATAACCTCAGGAATCACCTCTTTTCGTTAAAGAAAATTATATTGACATAATTATGGGACACCCTGTATAATGTACATATGCATGCTAGCCGCTCTTTTTTTGCCAACTGCCATGAATTTCTATAAAAACGAGGCCCGAAGAATCGCGACTTAGTATTCTCGGATCTGCCGGTTTCAATTCCGACCTCCGAACATTTCTGGGACAAATTACAGTATCGCGGTTCCCTCCAAATCAACACAAAACTCAACGCATTCGTTGATAACGTGGTATTTCAGTTGACAATGGAACGCACGGTGAAAAGATCAAGTAACGCGTCGCTCTGGCAGCAGCCGTGGATCGCGGAGCCCCGTGAAATGTAATTACGGAACAAGCGTCAATTCTTCGCAACAATTCCAACAATTTCGAAGAGCACGCGCGTCGCTGAACACGATGACGCTTCAATTAATAATTTCTCTCGCGAGGGGCTGACTCTCGGCACGTAGCGCGTAAAGTTCGGCTCCCACGTGAACTGCCGTGCACCCTCCTTCGCGTCCCGGACTCCATAGCGCCAGTGGAAAAGGAATTCCCAACAGGTTGTCCCTAAACAGAAGTTTAAGGATTCCACCACGGACGCGAATATTTTCGTCCACGCGATATTAATTCGTACGCACAAGTTGTAGCAGCACCGTATGCTCCATGTTCGGTCAGAAAGCCTAAACTATATTAATAAATTTTTTATAGATTTAAATAATGTCTTTTGAAAATCGATATTAGTCGGTTCTCTTTGAAAATAGATTTCTGACTAGAGTATAACTTGTAACATTTTTGTTCTAGGTTTAAACAAAGTGTCTTTTTAAAATCAATATAAGTCGGTCCTCTTTAAAAATAAATTTCTGTCTAGAGTATAACTTGTAACATTTTTATTCTAGGTTTAAACAAAATATCTTTTTAAAATCAATTTTAGTCGGTTCTCTTTGAAAATAGATTTCTGTCTAGAGTATAACTTGTAACATTTTTATTCTAGGTTTAAACAAAATATCTTTTTAAAATCAATATTAGTCGGTTCTCTTTGAAAATAGATTTCTGACTTGACATAACCTTAACATTTTTATTCTAGGTTTAAACAAAGTGTCCTTTTAAAAACAATATTAGTCGGTCCTCTTTAAAAATAGATTTCTGACTAGAGTATAACTTGCAACCTTTTTGTTCTAGGTTTAAACACAGTGTCTTTTAAAAACAATATTAGTCGGTCCTCTTTGAAAATAGATTTCTGACTAGAGTATAGCTTGCAACATTTTTGTTCTAGGTTTAAATAAAGTGTCTTTTTAAAATCAATATTAGTCGGTCCTCTTTAAAAATAAATTTCTGTCTAGAGTATAGCTCGTAACGTTTTTGTTCTAGGTTTAAACAAAATATCTTTTTAAAATCAATATTAGTCGGTTCTCTTTGAAAATAGATTTCTGACTAGAGTATAGCTTGTAACATTTTTATTCTAGGTTTAAACAAAGTGTCCTTTTAAAAACAATATTAGTCGGTCCTCTTTAAAAATAGATTTCTGACTAGAGTATAGCTTGTAACATTTTTATTCTAGGTTTAAACAAACTGTCTTGTTAAAAACGATATTAGTCGGTCTTCTTTGAAAATAGATTTTTGACTAGACTGTAGCTTGTAATATTTTCGATCGTCGATTTTTCGTGTTTTAAATAAAATCAACGTGGTCTCTATACGATTCATGGAACTGTTAATAATAAACCTACCGAGTATTGAAAGTGATTAATGCATCTTGCTCTAAAATGAAAATAATGAGAGTGAATTTATATAAATCTTTCGCCGTTTTTATTGTAATGTATCCATGGATTACAAAGTTTATTCTAACATTTTCTATGAAAAAACTTTCATAATTTCAGTATCTTTTAAATAGTACATGTGAAAACGGTCATTTAGACCTGCTCGTTAGGTTTAGTGTTAATAAAACCTCCAGCATGAGTCTGAGAAATGATACAAAGATTCAAAGTATTTTAAAACGTCAATCTATTATCTTTAATTTAATAAAATAATTTTTTTAAAATGACCTTGTTATTTAGTCTCTATTTCTTGCAATTGACACGGACAATTCTTATTTTGCATAAAAATGCTCGATCTACTCATTACTATAAATTCTGTGGAAGTTGACAATTTCGCAGAAAATTATGATTAACATCTTCATGCAAAACAAAGTCTGTATCCGCCAATTACAAGGCTCGGGAACCAAACACAGCCATCCCTGTTTATTGCTTTTAATTTTCATTTTAAAACGTTGAAAACAATATGCTTTTAAATTCTTTAAAACTCTTTCCTAAACCGTGTCAAATAACGTCTACCCAGTTCTAACACAAATGCATAAAATCCGCATTGTAATTTCTTCTTCCAGCGAAATCGACAATTTCCACGGTACACACTCAATCATAGCCCGCGCGACCCTATCTTTGATATCGCCTGAGACGAAAACGTCGATTATTTTTTTCCGGTCTAACAATGAGCGCGATCCTTTGCCGGTGGTTTTCCCGGAAAGCGGGAATCGTTGCTGGAAGATCCGTATTGTCGCAGGACGATCCCCGTTCCGGAATGACTGTGCACGCGCGATAGCACGATAATTCCGACTGTCAGCGGCCCACCGTGAAACGAGTCGATCAGAGTTCAGCCATTCATCTTCACCTTTCCCCATATTGTTCGGAGCCGCTCTTGGTTCGATGTCCTCGATCTCCATACCACTTTGTCCCGTGATCCTTTCCACGCTTTCTCTCCTCCTTGCGAGAGCCCTCTGTCATCTTTTTTTCCCCCGATTCCCTCCCCGCGCATTCAGTCGGCGAACCCGCTTTATCCGTCCGGCCTTTGTCCCTTTTCGCTCGCTCTCATTCAATCCTTCCCCAGACACCGGCTCCGAGCCGAATCGTACACGAAAGCCGAGCAAACCCCCGTTCCCGACGTGAATAGCGACGTCGACGACACTTTCGCGGACCGATCCGAATCCGATAACCCCTTCGCCGAATGTATTCCCCGATCTACATTTAATATATCGCCGCCGCCCCCGCCACTTCTTCGCACCTGTCCCCTCGAACACCGCCGGCCGAAAAATCGATCCGCGCGATTTACATTACAAAAGGGCGCGCCCTTCGGCCGCCGCCGGATAGCGGAGCTTGGGCGCGCGTTGCATCGCGTCCCGTCGCGTGATCTCTCGGCCGCGAAATTTAGCGTGAAACCGCGTTAAACCGACGCCTGAAAAATGGCCCGTCGACGAACCGTCGCGGGATATCGACGCGCTCGACTTCCGTTGAAAAGCGCGGGGGTCGCGGAATGATTTCGTCGAGTCCCGTTTTGAAACGATTACGGTGCCCCGTAAATTTCGATTGATAAAAAATTGTAATTCGCGAAGCGACCTTTTCTCGGACCGTCGAGTGTCCCGAACTGTCGCAGCCGATCACGGCGAGCGTTACTTTTCGGTCCGCTCGAGATCGAACAGATTTCATCCGACGGGCGTCCGTCGCGCGGCGACCTTTTTCGACGGATGGAACGGCGAGATGGAAAACAGCGTGATGAAATAACGAAATGCTACGCGTTCAGCTAATCCTGTTTGCTGGTTTAACGAGCGCGTGTCGCGAAGCTATCGGCGCCGCGGATGTGTTTCAGTTTCGCCCGGTAATTACGGGCACGGCGTTTACATCGACGCGGAAAAATATATTCAATACGGGCGTAATTGACGCGGGCGATGTGAATTTTCGACGAGATCGTGACCCACGGCCTCGGACAACATTGATTTCCCTCGCGTCGCATCTTCGGGCTGTGCTTACGCCTTTGATAGAGCCGCCGCGTGTCACTGGAATGACATTTAGCTGAACTATTCGAGTCATTGATTATTCGACTGTGAACTTTATGCGTTTATGGTGCACGGTTTCCTGGCCGGCGCAAGCAGAAGGCGGACGTTGACGAGCTTTTCATTTTTATTCCAGATTAAATGCGTCGACGTTCGTTGTCACGCCGATGGCTGTAAAAATCGTGTGAAATCGGAACTCATGTTGCAATGTTAGAACAGGAGGGACAAGATTTATCGTCGAAATTATTTCGTTTTAGTTGATAGACTCTAATGTGATTGACATTTTGCAGTTTAGATCTATAGAACTCGTTAAAATGACGGGTCGCTAATTCTTTAATTTACGATTGTTCATATCGTAAAGATACATTTACGAGTTATTTATTCAATTTATATGCTACTTAACATTGCAAACGTTACAATATCACTTGTTAAAAATCAGAATAAATGTCTCATTGATACTTTTATAAACTAATATAAAACAGCTGTTTTCTGTGTGCTCCGTAAATCTAGCATTAAAGCGACAATGAAACTATTAACCCTTTGCAGTCGGAGCTATTTTAATTCGAAATCCAAAAGATGCTTTCTGATCTGCAGTATTTTTACTTTACATGATTCAATGCAGTTTATGCATCTGAAATTCTGCCTGTTGGCAGGTACAATAATTGCAATTTTAACAGGTTTTTTTTAATCTGGTACTGTTACAATTATTGAATGAAAAATAGTATAACAATTTTTAGTAAAAATTTAATAACAAAGGGTTAACCCTGCTGCGTTCTCCGGGTACTTTCTGACCCATTCACGTTTCCGCCAATCCAATCATTTCCCACAAAAACGATTGCAACGGATTGGCGAAATCGTACCAATTAAAATGTGCCCTAAACACAAATTCACTTGAATTATTATCAGTTAAATAAAAATAAATTCACATCGTCGCCACGTTGGATTCCGGCAGGTTGTTCGTACAAATCATTATCTGCCCGAGTTTTGAGAGTTCCGAGTCACAGAAATGGCACAAGGCTTCGATCCCCGAGAACTCGGAAACCTTTTGTGTTTCGAGGGGTTTCGAGATCTCGAGCGTCCCAACTTTAGACGACAAAGAGGCCTTGACCAAGGGTGTGGACCGCGGAACCGCCATCGAGATCAACGAAAATCCGTGATCACGTCTGGCCGGGACGTTCCGCCGCGAAATTTAATATACCTGTCGCGTTCACCGGGTGCGGAGCTATGTTTCATCAGCGAATTCCGACTGGACTTATCGTGGCTCAGCGGCCGAGTGTGTGCCGGCGACGCACAATGGATTGGCCCTCCCCGTTCATTGTGTCCGTCGTGCCGGCTAATAAGGGAGGAGGGGAGGGAGAGGGAGAAGCAGCCCTCGTATCTTCCGATGCGTGTCCCGCGTCCACGCGCGCGTTCGCCACGCTGTCGGCCGGGAGAGGGTGCGGGAGGACGCGAAAGGGAAGCAGGGAGACAGGAGAGACGCTGGAAACCCACCTATGGATACCTATATGCGGGTCATGGCGCATGTCAGGCCCGAGAGGGTGCGGCACCGGTAACTCGAGGACTAAACCGCGTCAGGGCGGATCCATCCTTTTCTATGCTCGATCGTGTTTTCCCGTGTACTCGGCTCGGACGAGGCGAGTCCACCGGGCACGCTCGAAAACCTTCTACCATGCCTCGCGTTTCACCCTCGACCGCTTCGACCGGTTTCGGGGATACGGGGACTTTACTTTCGCCTTCTCGAAGAAGGCTGTCCCGTTATCGAGACTCCAGAGGTCGTTTCTATTTTCTTTCTTTTTCTTTTTGAAAAAAGTGAACGAGAGAGTGAATTCATTGGAAACAATGTTCAAACTGTTTTGATCGAAATTGATTTTAGGAAATCATTGTTTCGTGAACTATATGGCCACTGTTTAAACTGATTACCTAACAATGCTTAATTGTTATTGCTATTCTCTCGACATTTTTTGTAATTTGTTAATTTCATTTAAACGCTTTGTCGTCACTATTGTGCGCGACTATCCATAATTCTTGCCTTATTGTCATCATTGTCATTACTGTTACTGTTATTACCATCATTATTGTTCTTAATATTGTTATTGTTATTACCATCATTATTATTCTTAACCCTTTGCGCTCGAAGCTGATTTAACTGTAAATAAAAAATCATTCTTCTAACTTACAGTATTTCTATTTTATATAACAAAATGCATTTTATGCACATGAAATCGAGTCTTGGGACACTCTTAACAATTTCTTAAACTCGAACTTTGTTAATATAAAATTTATCTTAAAAACGAGATGTAGCAAATTTTAATGGTGCCTCTGAGTCACCACTCGAGTGCAAAGGGTTAGTATTGTTATTGTTATTACCATCATTGTTATTAAACACTCATCATTATTATTCTCAATATCGTTACCGTACAGTCATCATTATTATTTTTAATATTGTTATCATACACTCATCATTATTATTCTTAATATCGTTATTATACACTTGTACTCGTGTACTCGCTATTATTACACTTTCTGACCACCCCGTTTACACAATAAATAAATTAAATTAAATTAAATTAAATTAAATTAAATTAAATTAAATTAAATTAATTATACCCATCCGGCACTAAGAGAATGTGCGTCAACACAATGTGCGTTGCTTTATAACAGCGACAGTTTATTTACTTATCATAAATTTTTACGAAATAGCCATAATTTCAACAATGTCGACACAAAAAGCGTGAAACCGATCATTCTGATCGGCACGGTAAATACAGTGTTCATGTACACAGAATAATGTGAATGATTTATTAATTAGCTTGTGATACTGTCGCATCGGTACTAGAATATTAATGAATGCATTTAATCCGGTTACCAAAATCTCTACTGTGTAATAATTGCATTAAAACTAATACAATAATCATTTCGCGATTCCCTAAATGTTTGCACCGTTTCGCATCGTTTCGATCTGTTTATTTTTATCGTAAAATCAAGCCGCGCACAACAGAGCATTTAACATCCGACGAATAATTAAAACCGCGATACAGCCTCGTATTTCCAGCTCCCTTAAAATAGCCCGTTAGAAAAGCTAGTCGATTGAAATAAATCCGTCGTCCGGCGAAGAACAGATAATGTACACAACGGCAATGTACACAAGCCAGAGCTCGAATTGGGTAATTTTTCGCGAGCATTTCCCCACCTAAATGGATCTATCCCGAGCCAAGTCGACTCTATCAATATTGAAACATTCGATCCACGTTGTTCGCCCATCGATCCTCTTCCCGACCGTCTTCCAATCACCTTCCCGGACGTCGGCGCAGCTTTCAACTCTCGACCCGCAGACGCTTTTAGCCGGATCGCGAGAATTCTTTCACTGGCTGACCTTTCCAGTATCAAATTCACGTGCAGCTCTTCGCACTCGCCGCCGTGCGCATTCTTCCTCTCGCTGTCGCCTCGTCCTCCCCGTCGAATCTACACGCGATAAGCACGGCCATTCTCGAATGCACACGATCCGGATCATCCTGTTCCTTCAATTTTCACGATTCACCCGCCCTCGCCCCCGGCTGAAGATCGAACCGCAGGAAATCCGACGCGAAGAGCCCTGTTTCGCCTTGCTTCCACGGGAAATCCGGGTGCCGCGGGCCTCCCCGCACCCTTATCTCCGTCCTAAAATCGATCCGTCCCGATAACGAAGTGTCATAGATACGACCGTCGAACGGTCTCCTCCTCCATTCCGCTCCCTAATTCTTAACAATCGGCCGTCCCCTTCCCGCGGACGCTTTCGAAGTGGTTTTCGAACGTTCGACGCCAGCGCGGTTCGCATGATCGAGCCGGCGGTTGCTTTCCGCTGATCTCCTCCCGAGCTCGCTTCAGACTTTATTGCGTGCCCGGTGATCCCGCGTTTACATTCATTAACGAAACAAAGCCCCGGGATCCCAATTTATCCGCGCTTCGTTCCCGGAATCACGCGAGAAGCTGATTTCGACGGGATCCCGCGGACCGGTTGACCCTAACCTTCGTCGGCGGAACGAGATTTTCCCGGGCCCGTTTCCGCCGAACTCGCCAAGTTTTCTCGTTTCGGTGTATTACAGCGACGCCGATACCCGGTGAAACGAGTTTCGAGGAGACAGCTGACGAGCCGCGACCGAGCCGTGATTTAACCAGCCTCGGATGCACGAAAAGAATACCAACGAGTTCGTTTAATCCTACGCGAAGCATGTGTGCGACACAGTTTTCAAGCAATTGCCATTGAAGACGGTCCTAATAGATTGTCTTTCGACGAACGTGATCGTCTTTAGTTGACCAAGACACGACCGATGATTTAGCTGATTTCTTTAACCCTTTCGCTATGGAGCGCTTGCGTCAAGTTTTCCGTAATCCAAATATATTCAGATTTTTGTGATCTTGAGCACGTTACTGTTTGTCTTGCATGGCAAACGCTTTCAGTATCAGTATTTTCACTTTCAGTATTTTCACTGTCGCTCGTGAAAAATATTCTCCTAAATTTCCTTTCCCCATGATTTGATAATGGGTCTAAAACAATTAAATACTTTAAAACTCAACATATTATCACAAAGGCAGAAATTGAGTATTTACCCGTGAATTATTAAAGTTAAGCCAACAAAATTATTTTAGCATTATAAATTCGTGTAAACCATTTAATTTCTTTTAACTTTATTTCTGGCTCCAAGTTTTCCGTAGTCCAAATATATTCAGATTTTTGTGATCCTGAGCACGTTACTGTTTGTCTTGCATGGCAAACGCTTTCAGTATCGGTATTTTCACTTTCAGCATTTTCACTGTCGCTCGTGAAAAATATTCTCCTAAATTTCCTTTCCCCATGATTCGATAATGGGTCTAAGACAATTAAATACTTTAAAACTCAACATATTATCACAAAGGCAGGAATTGCGTATTTACCCGCGAATTATTAAAATTAAGCCAACAAAATTATTTTAGAATTATAAATTCGTGTAAACCTTTTAATCGCTACTATTATAAATTGCTGGTATATATATCTGTCGCTGGCAATGTTCTGAAGAAGACTGAAACTGTGTATCGTTAGAATAAAACACAATATCGTCTTGTCAATAGTGTTATATTCCATGATAGTCAATTGTTCAAGGCATGCAGCGTTGCCAGATACTCGATTAACAAAAGTATCTTTCTTTTATTATTTCTATTATTTACATTATCAATTATTATATTAATTATATTTATATTAGCGCGCCCACTTTTCCAGAGCGTATATATACGCTCTTCGTATATGAATGGTCATTCTTCGAGGGCGTATATATACGCCCATCGGAGCAAAAGGGTTAAATGCACGGTACACTGCAAATTTTCATGCAGAAAGTTTCGCTTCGATCCGAGAGATAAAATGTAATTGAACAGTCGTGTCTCATCTGAATAACGTGAATGAATCAAAAACACTTGTGTCTCGTCCGAATAATTTAAATAAATCCGAAACAATCGCGTCTCGCCTTCATCATTCGAATAAGTCAAAAACAGCTGCATCTATTCTTGACAATTAGAACGTGTCAAAACGAATGCAACACATTTCCTAAATCCTTCAAACGCGTTCACTCTGCTCTCGATCTATCTATACCAATTAGTAAAATCGCCAATTGGATTTTCAATTCGTTCGTACACTTCGAACAAGCGTAATGCAACGCGATCATACCGTGTCAGGGTCGCGTGTTTTCCCTCCCCCGCCGGCAAATTTACGGAAACAGTCTGGCGAGCCGTCTCGCCGACACGGCCGAGTTCCTGCCGACGGATTTCGAGAGAGTCGAACGGACGATTATTCGATTAAAAACACGTCCCCCCCTCCCCTCGGCCGCGTGGATCCCCGGCCGAACGGAAATCCTCGACACCGCTGGATCCCGGATTAACGCAAATCCCCGCGCATGTTTATTCAACGGATATAACTCCGCTCGATGGAACCCGCCCGCTAATAAGACCTTCCGCGTCACCATCGAATTAATGCGGAATCGTCGCCGCTCCGAATCCGCTCGAATCGACGCGGACGCTCGGACGAGGTTCGCCGAGGACTCGCGCGGAGATAAGGCCGCAGCCGGAGGCGGTCGACCTCGGAAGTTAGGCGACCCGGCGCAGCCGATGCGAACTTCGACCCGAATCCCGCGGGCGTGGGAGTTCGCCGATTAATTCGTCCAATAGTACGCGCGATGATTCCAGCTAATAATAAACCGTGCTCATTAAAAGAACGGGAACCGCTGGCTGTTCCTCTCGTTTCTGTCACAACTTTTACGTCGCGGCGGCAGAGATAGTGTTTTGAATTCATGGTTATTTGAATCAGAAGAAAACACTTTAACCCCTTTAACTAACTTTGAAATCTCGTGCCGAGTTATCTTGTCTTTTATCTGAGTTTTCTTTTTATTGCAGAAGTGCGACGTTTTCGCTTGGTAATCGAGGAAATTGGGTTTCGTGATTTTTGAACCCTTTGCTGTCGAAGCTATTTGAATTTGAAATTCAACTTATTGCGATTTTCGCATATGAAATTGAGCCTACAGATGGTGTAATGCAATTTTAACAGTTTTTTCAAATATAAATGAATCTGATACTCTTGCAATGATTGTGAAAAATGGTATGTCGATTTTTAGTGGCGCCTCAGAGTCGCCACTCGAGTGCAAAGGGTTAACTCTGAAGCAAGTACGATTTTTAAAAAATTGCAAGTTTGATGCTAATTTATATCTATTATCTCTGTTATCACATATCTTTTTATACTCGTCTAAACAATTCGAACTCTTTCGAACCAATGTTTATAAATTCGATTTGCTACAGTTTCGATAAAAAATGTAATCAGATGTAATCAAAACAGATTCAACTGGCTGACGTTGGTTAAACACGAATTAGTAAGAATTGCAGAAATGGAGCCAGCAAAAATAACAATGAATCGACGCAGATCTGCAACATTTCCAATGCAAATGAGGTTATGTAATTAAACCTTAAATTATTGCTTAATTTGCTATAAAATGCTGTGAAGTATGCGCCGATCTTCCGTCAGCATCTCCATCGAACAACTTTAAAGTAAATGCACGCGATAAGAATTTGCAATTTACAATTTACGATTTACAATTGATTTTATGAAATGCAGAGACCACTAGGCACTTAAACCTTAAATTATTATTTAATTTGCTATAAAACGCTGTGAAGTATGCGCCGATCTTCCGTCAGCATCTCAATCGAACAACTTTAAAATAAATGCACGCGGTAAGAATTTGCAATTTACAATTTACGAACGATTTACAATTTATTTTATGAAATGCAGAGACCACTAGGCACTTAAATATTAAATAATTATTTAATTTGCTATAAAATGCTGTGAAGTATGCGCCGATCTTCCGTCAGCATCTCCATCGAACAACTTTAAAATAAATGCACGCGATAAGAATTTGCAATTTACAATTTACAAACGATTCACAATTGATTTTATGAAATGCAGAGACCACTAGGCAAGCCGACCGAGACCTAGGTTGCGCGTAGAGTTTGATTTGAATTATCCAGGCTCCTTGTTTGTCCGGCAATCGCGATCGAACGAGCCAAAGGGCCGTCGATCTTTCACCCCCTCCGACAGTTCGCCGAAGGTTGCCGATGGTTCGCAGAAGTTCCAGCCCCGCGAGGCCGTGCCGATATCTCGGCGAGGAGACAGTTTGATCCTTCGTATCAACACGGAGTCCTGTTTCCGGCAAATGGATTTCAATTATGCATGAGGCGTTACAAAAGTGTTTACGGACACCTGGAATTGCGGGGTCCGCGAGGGGACTGCGCCGTGGGGACTCAAGTTAGAAGTTCAAAGGCTACTTGTTTCACGGAACTGATTCGATTCGGAGGGTAGCCGGTGGAAACGGAACGAGAGACGGGGAACGTGGGGGAATGTTGTCCAAATGCAGCTTCGCATGAACGCGGCATTTAAATTCCGGCAGCACGATGAAAGAGAACTCGAACTTATCGAATTTCGTTCTTCGCTGTTACTTTCGCGGAGCGCGGTTTCGGGAAGATTGCGATGTAAATTGAAAGTTGCCTCCCGTCCGACGAAATTTGATGAATCGCGGAGTTGGTAACAGCGTTACCAACGCGATGGTAGGCGAGCGAAGTTCTGTAGACCGCGGCCCTCATAAATCATTTCAGCGTGAGAATTCCGAGAAGGAAACTCGAATTAGCGGTTCAAAGGCTGCTCAATCTAAAGATGGCTCGATTCTAAATATAACTGGCCGAACTGGGTCGGAAACGGATAGAAAATCTTTCTTCCCGGGATAAATGCGACGCGGCAATTTTTCCGTACGATTTGTTTAAACAGAAGATCGTTGAAATTCGCTGAAATTATTATTGCAACATCGTGCAACATTCTCGAAGCTTTCTCCAATTGAAGAGCTCGTGGTTCTACACGGGCCACGTCACCTATTGATCATTTCAGCGAAATCCGAGTTAATTCCAAAAGGAAAATTCGAATGACATGTCTAAAAAAGCTGTCCTATCTGCGTGTGACTCTGTTCACTGAAAGTACGCTCGAGTTTGCCTCATTATCTCCAGCTAGCCTGATTCAAACGGAATCAGTGCGTACTTTCGATAAGCTTAAGCCGAAGTAACATAATTTATATAATTTCCGTTCCCTTTCCGGAGCTTTTCGGATCACCAGTGCCGTGGATCAATCGCGTTAATCGCATCAGCGTGTTTCAGCATTGCACGCAGCTTTCGTCGAGAGAGAGAGAAAACATCGTGGAAGTCAGTGAAAAGCGAAGCTTTCGAACCGCCGCCGTCGAGCTTAGGCTGAAATCGGTTCTCCAATTAGTTCGCTCGTCCCGGAATCGATTTGACGGGTCCGTCGGCTGTCCAGCAGCGTGGACATCATTTTCGGTCATTATTTCGTTTATCGTGTCAGCTCTTCCGCGCGAAGTGTAAGCTGCTGCAAGCTGCCACTCCGTGACCATAATTTTATCGAACGCGCCGAAAACGATCGGCCAAATGGGAAAGAAACCATTTAGTGCCGGTCGACGAGCAACGTACAAAAGGTAACGAAACTACCGCGGGTCGTCCTGACGTAAAGAAAAATCGCGCGTGACGTTTACTCGCGTGATGTATTCCATTTGCGGAGCATGCTCGACCGTCTGGAATCTGTTCGCGATGACAAGATTTCCAGGTAAATAAGCACGGCGACGAGATCCTGGATTTCGCGCGGCGGATGGTTGCTTGAATAAGAGAGTGGCTTTGAATGACGCCAGTATCTCGCTCCAGGAACTCATTGTGTCCCCATTGATACGTTCGGTGTTTGGATTACATCTAGAACAACGGTACAATCGAACGCGAAAATTACATCGGCATCTTCTGCCGAGCTTTGAAAGCCGTAATCGAGCCTCGTTTGGGTAATTTTGGTGGGTTCGGTTCGCACGATGTTATTCCGGGAATGAAACAATCGCTGCGAAATAAATTCCGCGAAATGTGGACATTTTTAAAGACTTGAGAAAGTTCCGTCGGATCTTCCGATCGAATTTCTCTGGACAATTAAACATCTTGGGGCCCGCAGAATCGAGCACAATTATGTTCGCTTGAGCATTCTCCTTTAAAACCCAGGCGGCAAGGCTCGGCTCCATTTGTCTCCACGGTATAAATATTGTTATTTGTTTATCTCATTTTTGGCAGTTAATTAAAATTGTCACGTGTTTCATTTGGGTCTGAAGACGAGCTAAGGTGTCTAGGCGAGGTACCTTAACCGTTTGAGTCCCGGGGGTTATTCAGAAAACACGGTCGAAAAGTGACGAACAGCGTAATGGTGCTTGTGTTAATTAACACGTTCCGTGCCACGTGTACCATCGATGGTACACGCTTGCATGTTTACTTAGTGAACTGAAGAAATTGTTTCCAAGAAATTTAGAACCGAAGAATCAATTTCCACCGCAAGAATGGGCGTTGATAAGTTTTTGTTACGTTGTTATGTGTACGAGAATTAATAATTGCACGTAATACATCAAGTTTTAGTAAAATATCAAAGTGTGAAGATTCGAGTAAAAAAAGCTCGGCACGGAACGTGTTAATTGCGAAGAGAACCAAGCGGCGCGACAACGCTCGTCAAGATTGACAAACACAACAAAAAGAAGAAAAATGAGGAAAAGCAGAGCTATGCGATGTACGTGCGTCGCTAAAGTTTTGATCGCGACACAAGATCTGAACAGCGCGATCGCGCTGCTCGGGACTGAAACGGTTAAGAAATGTGTTGGAAAGAATTGATAAATAAGATTAGAATAATTGTAATCGTAATAATAGCTTATAAATCGAAGGAATACTCCCAGTCACATAATCGTCGAAAGGAACCGGCGTTCGTGTGTTAAATCACGAAGATACGACTAACGCGGAAGAAATTGCTTGCACAGCTCTCCTTCAGGTGCGTTCGGGGTTCAATTTAAAAGATACGCAAAGATTACGGAAGTAAAAGCAGCGAGAACATTAAATATGCATGATCTCGAGGCGGGAGGCGCGGGATGGCACGCGCGAGTTAATGTAAAAAAGCTGAAGTTTAATACGATTTCCATGGGATAGCGTATTGCAACTTACAGCGTTACGAACTTCGGTAAACGAATGAACGGAGTTCAAAGTTCCCAGTGGCTGTTTAGTAACTGCGGATGGAATTTCAGTATGAGCATCGTTGCCCCTGCACTTGGTCAGCGGCAATAATCCGCGGCTATCGCTCACTTTTGATCGTCAGTATACAGGCGCGCGCGCGCGCGCGCGCCGGTGCTAGAACTCGGATTGCGTTATTCCATCGTTTGCAGACGATAAATTCGACGCAGACGCGAGATCGACTATTCGGTGACGAACGAGCTGTAGAATCCGCGTGTACGTAGAAAATAATAGCAGCGACGGCGCGCCGTTTCGCAGCCAGCGTGCCTTTTAACGTCCTTCAAACACGCCGCGGGTCGTGACACCGCGAACTTAATCCGCGCGCGAATGCTGTATTATGCAGTTGGCTGTATTCGACGAGTATAGTCGTCGTGGAGAAGTGGCAATACAGTAATGTCTCTCTAATTGACGCTCAGATTCTGCACAAAAATGGACAATTTGGGAAGAGGAGATGCGATCGTTCGAGCCTTGCGGCTCGTTTTTATAATTGTTGACAATCGGTAACTATAAAAAACTAACTGCAAGCCTCGAATAATCGTATCTCCTCTCCCCAGATTGTCCATTTTTGGGGACAATCTAAGCGTCAATTAGAGAGACATTACGGTATTTGCGTCGCGACGAGCATACTCGTACGTAAAGAGCAGCGATCATTGGCTATTTAGATTGTAATTTAAGCGAAAACAAAAACGTATTCGCAAATTTCAAGATGTTTAGAATATTCTGAGACCAATGCTACACATTGTGTAGAATTCTCTTTACGTTGTTATAAAGATAGCAATATCTTCGGAGAAAACGCGCGAAAAATACGGTGCTCGCTCCATCGAGTTCCGTTTAAAAATTCGTTTAAAAACGGCGAACCACTCGCAACCAAGACGTAAGCCTCGTTTTCAACTTAATTCTTGTCAATATCAATGATTTGCCAATGTTTCGCTATTATTGCATAATATTGAAATATAAAATTTGATTTGACAAACTGTTTTTAAATTGCACCAAACGAGCTGACATTTTTTAAGATGTTACACCACAGTTTGGTTTAATTTGCCAGACCAAAGAATAACTATCAGCTGGAACAACAAACAAACGATCACATTTTGCTAATTTTTCATCCGAGCATACAACGAGAAACCGAAACGTTGACGACGCACAGGCAAGCAACATTTTTATCGAATTCCTTCAGACGATTCTTTCAGGTTTCGGTGGCAAGTGATGAAAGTCTGCGGAAATCGCGATCTCTAATTATTCGTAGCTCTCAGCAACGTTGACGGATTCTGACGATCTTGTATACCTGAAAAAAAGCGACTTTAAGAGAAAAACACGATTCGCGGTATTCTCAGCATCGAACTAAACAGAATTGTCCTGACAGATTTCCCGATATCGGCGAAACTAACGAAGATGGTTCAACGCGCAGTGTAAAATAAACACCCTATATATTTGCATTTCGACTTCGAAAATCGCATTTCGGCCAACGTTTTGGGAAAGGATACCGCGCGTCGTGTCCGAAACGGATGAGCGCGTTCGATCAGGAATCGCGAATTTCCACGGAGAGCCTTCGGAAGCAGCTCCTCGAGGGAACGTTTTCGGCCTTCGTGCTCCGTAGACCACGATTAAGCGAGCCCGTTCCGTGTCGGCCGCGGAACGATTTTTGCAGTTGCAACAAAAGAAAGAGAGATCGCGCGGAGATTTGCAAGGCGCACACGGAACCACGTTTCCCCGAGCGTGAATAGAGCGGAGCGCTACAGAAACGGGGAGGGAGAAAAAAGAACCACCTGGAAGCGAAAAATACGGGGGAGCCCGTGGCAATTTGCTCGCGGGAGCCGAGCTAAATCATCGCCTTCAGAGCCGGCCATTGTTCGACCCGCGAAATTAACATTCTCCGGGCGAGTAGCCGAGCTAATTTCAGTTGTTCTGTTAATCAGCGCGGCGTCCGGCCAGTTGTCGAATTGAATTCCGTCGGAATGGCTCGGTGGATTCGTTGGACAGCTGCTAATTGAGAGAGCACGCCTCTCAAGACGAGAAAAATAGAGATCCCAGACCCGCGCAACCGGATATCGCTTCCCTAACTGAGAATGACAAAGACTAATCATTCTTGCCACGGGAAGACAGGCGGTTTCGTTTCACAGCGAGCACGGCACGTTTCCGGATATTACGCTCCGAACGTCGTCTCGCTTGACGCGATAACGGCGGTCTAATTTACTTCGAGCCTTCGCATCAAAATCAGATTAGGACGGCCAGTATCCGTAGCTAATTGCTCGATCACGTGCGTGCAGCTTCAACGTGAAATTTAAAAGCGTCGCTGTTTAACACTTGTCGCGGCCCGCCCATTAGCACCGTCGCGATCCTCGCTGATCTACGCACTATGCTTGTAACTATAACGCTTATTATACTTATAAATGTTTTCTTGCACTTTTGTTTCGCGCTTCTCGTAAGGAGCGAACCATAACGATGAATATTCGTCGTCAATAGACTGCGGATTTGCTCGCGATTCGTTTTTAACAGGATTGATTAGATCAAATATGAGACTGTGAAGATATTAGAAGAATTTAGACATAGCTTTACATTATGTGTCACTTATTAAAATGACTACAATAAGAATGACATTTTTCTCGGACTTAGGTTTCTTACAGATATCTTCGACAACTTTTATTTTGCATGAAAGTTCGCTGTTTAAGCGTTGCAATTCGCAGGAAAACTTCTTTAAAAATGCACCTTCTAAAACGCAATAACTTTTTTAGAACTGGACTAAGTGACTTGAATTTTTTAGATGATAGCGAGACTAGTCTACTAGACGATGACTAAAATGCCTTTTTTCAGTTTTGCTGTTGCTTGAAGAATTTTAATCTTGCTGTTACTTACAAAGAAAGATAAGTAACTCTTGTTTTTTAAGTTTTTCTATCTGTGCCTATAAACGAAAATTTAAAAAATGCCTCTCGTAGATCTCGGTTATTGTTGTAGAAATCGGTTAACCCAAAGTCGAGCTCCAAGCATTGAAAGATTTAAAAAAAAACTCCAGATTTCTTCCAGTAAATCGTGATAAAACTGCGATTTTTGCCATCTTTAATTTGTTATAACTCATAACAACGCCAATTGATTCTACGAAAGACATTTTTTAAATTTTCGTTATAGGCTCAGATAAAAAAGTTAAAAAACGAGAGCTTTTTATTTTTTCTCTGTTATTCCAAGTAACAGCAAAATTTAAGAAAAGCATTTTGGCCATAAAAAAATTCAGGTCACTTAGTCCAGTTTTAAAAAAGTTATTGCGCTTTTGTGGGCCACTGTACATAAATCAACAATGTTCACCGGACGATCTACTAATTTAGAACGAATACGTCACTGGAATCTGCGAATTCAGTCCGATGGAAATAATCGGCCGAGTCAATCCCATTCGAAGAATTAAAATCTCCTTTAAAAAAACACTAAGAACCATAATCATTGTATCGAACGTTCGCATACATGAATCAACGTTGTTCACGGGACGATCTACTAATTTAGAGCGATACTACAGGGTGTCCCAAAAATGTCTCGCAATCCAGAAATGGCGGGTTTCTCAGATCATTTGAAGCAACTTCTTCCTTTACAAAAATTTCCTCCGAGGCACCGTTAACGAGTTATTAACGAAAAACAGTGACCAATAAGAATCGAGTACGGCTGACGCGAGGCGGTCCAGCCAACCAGCGCACGAAGACCAGTTCCGCTCATTGGCTCGGTCGCCTCGCGCCAGCCGAGCTCGCCTCTAATTGGTCACAGTTTTTCATTGATAACTCGTTAACGGTGCCTCGGAGAAAATTTTTGTAAAGGAAAAAGTTGCTTCAAATAACCTGAAGAACCCGCCACTTTCGGTTTGCGAGACATTTTTGGGACACCCTGTATAGTCATTGGAATCCGTGAATCCAGTCCGGCGAACTTGAGCGTCGAGTTCCACGATCCTCGGTTCGGAGATCCACGCGAGAGACGAGGCATTAGGTTCGCGCTAATTATAGACCGGGAACCTTAAACCCAACGATTCTGGGCACCGCTAAATTTATGGTCGTAATTACGATGTTCGGGTCTGACGCGCGACAACAGGCGATCGATCACGGGCCGGGGGCCGAGCGTCACGAGACTCAATGCATATTTACCGAAGCTCGTTCCGGTTCGAGTTATGGTTGTCACTCGGGTAATACGGGTGCTCGGCTTTTTCCGCGGAATATGCAAACGATCCTCGAAAGCCGGAGAAAGAGAGGGCTGTTGCTTCGCCGCCTGTTCTCGCTCGTGCGCCCGCTAGCTAGAGCTCTCTCGCGCGCGCCGATACATTTATTCCGGTATTTTGTGTAACGGATTCTTGTGTCGCTGTGCTGATTCCGCGTAATCATGGTCGCCGCGATGTTTTATTATCAATTATTCAGTATACTTTTAGTATTTTCGTTTGCACCGCCTGCGCGTGCTGTGAATATTCGGCGAATAAAAATTTGCTCGAGCGGAAAGGAAAATGTTTGTTGAATAAAACAGACATTTTTGGTAACGAAGAAATGTATTTATCATTGTATTATGAAATGAATCGTGCCCGCGATATGCTCACAGAATGAAGAGGGAAAAATGTGTGCGTGGAGACATGAGATGATTAATACGTAATATTTTGGAGTAATTAAAAAATGTATTACCGGCGGCTAACGTTATTTATGGAACGAATTCAATGTTCGCATTTGCACTTTTTTTATTACGTTCTATACGCACATTTCAAATATAATATTTAAAGTTCGATCGTTCCTGGTGCGAAATACTCGGCCCACGAATGTGGGTGATACGAGCCTATATTTTTAATTAAAGAAAACATTACGATATGCTAAATATGAATGTGTAATCTAATAATGTGTTTCTATGATCTAACTGGTTTCACGTACGAACGTAGCTTTAATTTGTCTAAAGCGATTCTAAATTATCAAACAGAATCGAAATAACTTTCATCGATCGCGCAACGAGAAATGTCGTTTTTTAAAAATGCTCCGATGTTATTTCCTTGAATATTCATTAGGCGTCTTATATTCTGCATGACTTATGCATTTCTTGCTCGGCGCATTAATATTCATCTTGGGGCAAAGTGAAACATTTTATAAGGCACCGGAGAGTTTCCTAATTGGTTCTGCTATACGATTCCCTGAATCATTCCGGAGCAATTTAAAAGTCCGGCCATATTTTAAGAAACCGAAAGTGTTCTTCGGAGAATAGTCTTTTTCTACGGAGAATATACGTGAAAGGCAGTCGAAGCTTGCGCTAACATAGTGTACGTATAAGATATGAAGTATCTAAAGCTACATTCGGAAGACACCTCCAAGTTATAATTGGATGACTTCCGTTCGGTTTCACCCTAAACCTACCGCAGACAAATGACCAATTTCTCAGCGTACGATCATAATAATTACGAATAAATAATGGGAAAATATTCAGTATAAATTACATTATTGAAGCAAGTACTATGATAAAAACTGTACAATACTTAACAGTAATCCAACCGAGGTCTAAAAGCGGCTAACAAATGTTGCCTTTTGCGAGAATTACAAGATATAATTTATTCAAATTTCTCACAATTTTTATAATAGCCTGAATAAAGAAATACAGTCAATTCTCTCTAATTGACCCTCAGTTTGGAAACAAAACTGAACAATTTGGCTGTAAAAACGAGTAACAAGGCTCGAATAACCGTATCTCCTCTTCGTTCGGTTTCACCCTAAACCTATCACAGACAAATGACCAATTTCTCAGCGTACGATCATAATAATTACAAATAAATGATGGGAAAATATTCAGTATAAATTACATTATTGAAGCAAGTACTACGATAAAAACTGTACAATACTTAACAGTAATCCAACCGAGGTCTAAAAGCTGCTAACAAATGTTGCCTTTTGCGAGAATTACAAGATATAATTTATTCAAATTTCTCACAATTTTTATAATAGCCTGAATAAAGAAATACAGTAAATTCTCTCTAATTGACCCTCAGCTTGGAAACAAAACTGAACAATTTGGCTATAAAAACGAGTCGCAAGGCTCGAATAATCGTATCTTCTCCTCCCAAAGTGTCTATTTTTCTATACAAGCCGAGAATCAATTAGGCAAAATTTACCGCATATTCAACAATTCCTAACGAAAGCAGCTTCACGACTCGGATAATTACGAAATCAAAAATTCAGCCAGCGGCTTCTACGTCGAATCTGTAGCCCCGTAGTAGATTACACTCGAGAGTCCATTACGCGGTTCGTAAATTCGCTGGGAGCCCCGGATGCGAGTCACGTGCCCGACAAGGGCCACGATTTATCGCCGATTAATTGAGGAGAAATATGTGCTCGCACGGTGACGAGTGTTTGCATAAACCTAATGGAGGAATCGAAGTCGTCCTTCCTCTCGGACCCCACGGGATATTGGAAGATGCTCGGATTTTCTTGCGTCCACTCGGCCGGCGAGTGGCGTCTCGTCCGGTTTCGATAAATTACTGATTCGACCGGAGTAAAGGAACCCGTTCGATCGTCCGTACTACTACTCCAATCGGTGGCCCGATTCCGCTTCGATTTCCATTCCCGCGGATTCTTATTTCTCCCCTTCCGTTGCGGAATCGGGCCGTTTCCTGTGACACGTGCCCCTCGTCGATTTCGCCGGTTCAACGGTGTCCCGGACCCTCCAGAACTCGGGCATCCAACTTCTGAAACACGATCCCATACCCGGGAATCGTTCCGATAGAATACGGCCTCCCATTTTCGTGATGAAACCGTCGCGTTCGTTTTGAACAGCCTTTTTTTCGCGAATTCTCGGCAGTCGCATTTTCTGACTCGGTTCGCCTCGGGCCGATCCCGCGATTTTCCTCGGACGAAAACGAGGATTCTTATCGATCAGGTTTAATCGAAGGTTTAATATCCAAGGTCAATTGAATTGCATTTAAGTGGAACATATGTTGATTAAAGCACAGCTTGCGCCGTGAGAATTTGATGTATACTAATTGCGATTCGACTAACTGCGGTTCGAGACTTATAGAAGAAATTATGGAAATTTAGGACATGGTAATCAATCTTTTATGTATTATGCTTTAAAGACTTCTTTAAAGAGTGCTTTAGACCCTAACTGATTAACCCGAGAAAGATAACCTACGTCGCAGAGGCGCCTGCGAAGGCTGTTGATTTTTGTTAATTTTTCATAGAGGTCTAGTGATTTAAGTTTAAAATTACTTAAAATATAAAAAAATATAATATAAATGCATTTTATTTTGACAATAATGCCAAACCTTTAAAATGACTAGATTAACTTAAATAAATATCCATTGTTAGTATAAAATTGACGCCTTAGAAAAGCATGCGCCTCTGAAGCGTATGGTTATCTTTTACGTACGTTGTCATATGGTTATCTTTCTAGGGTTAAGAGAAGTGTACCGAACAGTTTTCTTCGCTATAATAATTAGACTGCGGATTTGATGCGTTTATAACAAAAATTAGTAGGTGTTGCGCACGGCACAAAATAACCGCCGGAAGTCGTGAGGAGACGACAACGATATATTTGTTGGACTCCACAGTCCTCGTTTACAATTCTTGGAGCACGGCTACGAATTTGTTACGAAGTGAAGCACGGCTTCACTGAGGCTACGAAATGGAAGCACGGCTTCGTATAGGCGCAAGGGCGCTGAATAATACTGGTCTATATGCGATAACGTTGTCTACCAAAAAATCCCCCGTTATCAAATTTGCGGCAGTATATATAGACATTTATTGCAAATCTGGCCACCGCGAAAGTGGCGCAGATATGTTTCCTCGCCAGATCTGGCGTACACAAGAAATTTAGTACCCACCCCCCGACGGAACACCTACGAGGGGTTCGAACGTGGGTAAACCAACGCCTTCTCTTATCGGTCATTAGGCCGGGTACGGAAGACCCAGTCTTAACTCCGCGTCCGTGTAAGGAATTTTGTGGTTTGCTTTGCCCCAAAAGTGCCACACGACAGCAATTGTACAGCGTGTCAGGCTAGGGGGCAAGTATATATAGACACCTGGCCGATGTTCAAGGAGAAGCATCGTCAGGTGTCGAAGGCCGGGTCATTGCCTCCTAAGGCAAAAACGCCGCGTGTTTACAACGGCCGAGGCGAGCGTTTGACGGTCCGGCCAACGCACGTCGATCGGGTTATTGTCTTGCCGCCTCGCCGTTTATTCGACAAAAACGGCGAGACGGCGTACATCGAATGTCGAACGTGCGTTGACCCGCGGTCCGCGATTCGGCCGGAACAGTAGGCGCGACTTGAAGCAGCAGCGAAATTAAAACAATGAGAGGATTCAAATACACCATTTTCATGCCATTAAAGTTATTAACCCTTTCGATACTACGAGCCACTATAGTGGCCCTCCATAAGATGCCATCGAGGTACTAAGGGCCACTATAGTGGCCCTCCATAAGATGCCATCGAGATACTAAGAGCCACTATAGTGGCCTTCCATAAGATGCCATCGAGGTACTAAGGGCCACTATAGTGGCCTTCCATAAGATGCCATCGAGGTACTAAGGGCCACTATAGTGGCCTTCCATAAGATGCCATCGAGATACTAAGAGCCACTATAGTGGCCTTCCATAAGATGCCATCGAGGTACTAAGGGCCACTATAGTGGCCTTCCATAAGATGCCACCCAGATACTACAGGCCACTATCGTTTGTAGCGAATAAAGTCAGTGCTTACTGCAGAAAGCTAATTCACCTTATTTTTCTCTCAACAACGGATAAATAGATATGCCTTATTTCTTTCAATTTTGTTTAACTTCATTTGGATTAACCCTTTTGCTACGGGCGGGTTCTCCGCTGCGGTACCCCCGCAACGATCGGCGTCTTGTAGCGTGCAGCGATGTCGCAGCGCGCCGTCCAGCAGAAGTACCGCGGCGGAAAATCCGCCCGTAGCGAAAGGGTTAAAGAAGAAGGTTAGAAATCCATGAGTCACTCCTGTATTTTTGCAACGAATGCGGAACATTTTCATTTCGCATAAAATCCGCAGTTTAATCATTCGAGAATGATTGACGTGAAAGAGTACGCGAGATATGAAACTGAAAAAGTGTTGGAAGGTTTTAAAGACTCGACTCCATTTTTTTGTTACCTATCATGATCATTAAGAGAAGAAACAAACGTCTACCCGGTTTTCTGAAACGAATGTGAAACATTTTCAGTCTGCGCAAAGATCCGCAGTTCACTAATAATCATAACCGCAATGTTCATGAATCTGCGAAAGACATTTTTATACAATTCTGAAACACGTTCCATTATGTGAATAAAACGATAAAAAGACTGGTATAATTTAGGCGACACGATTCCGTCGCTGAGGCAATATTCCGATACAAATTTAGCTGGGAAAATGAAAATCCTTTAAAGCAATTTTAATTTTCTTTGTCCAGAGTTTCAGGCGAGGAATCGCGCAAGAGCACGCATTTTCCAGTCGCTTTAACTCACGGTGGTGCCGTCTGTCACGTGCACACGGTGTTCTGCAGTTAACGACACGGCGAACGCACCGCTGCGAAGGGAGCCGGGCCCGTGTTCAGCCCAATAACCGACCAGCGAGCGGGAGAAAAGGGAAAATGACGAAAACGCGAAAAAAGAGATCGAACGAGGAGACGCGTAGCTACGCAGAGCGCGACGGCGCGGTAACAAACGACCCAGAAAACGGCAAGGGAAGAAAAGCGGAGTGCCGGGATGACCGAGAGCGTGCATGTTTTCGAGCGGCTCCGCGATGGAAACATCTATCGAGCGCGGGAGGAACAAGGTCGCCCGTTTTTTTCCATATACCTGTCGCGCATTTGCATCTTGAACTGGAAACAGTGCGTTTCCGCGTTGGCGCGAATCAATGGGATCGCGTTCGCGGAGTCGGCGGCCTAACTGAACGCGAAAAATCATGCCGCGAACGTTAATTAAACGCGACGAGATGCGATCGAGGAACGGAAGTGCGCGCGTTCCGCCGACGTTAAAATCGCATCGTGTTATTTTCCATCGATTTGGCGAAAATGTGGCACGACGATCAGCGTTGCTCGATATGCCTTACTTTAGTCGCGAACGATATACGCTCATGGATTAAAGCATGCCTTTTCAAACGCGACTAACATGTTTCAAAATTAGATCGAACGACTTGAATTATTTTTGAATTTTCCAACCGCGAAAAGGAATACTGAATCATATGCAACAGGAAACAACTTGTTCGAACATGTTACGAAGAAGCGAGGATAGTGGAGCTGGTTACTGTGAAGTGACCAATTACTGTGCTTTCAGTTTAATCTCGGGAAACAGATGAAAGTATTATCATTTTGGTATTAATTATTTTCGTAATAATTAACGGACGATTAAGTTTATAGTTGTCGAATAAGACATGTTCAATTTTTTCCTTCAAAAATGAAGAAAATCAAAGAATAAAAAAATGTATCATGTCTTATTTAACAAATATGAAATTAATTATACCCAAAAATAAATAGTTTAACAAACGCAGTAACTGGCTCCACTATGCAGATACCATTATTCACGTTGTGGATTATATGAGAAATTGAACCAGTTAACAAATTGAACCTGTTAATAAATAGAACCTACATAATTCATTGATCATTGTAATACACAAAAGTCGCATTTCCAGTTTTCAAAACAATTTTGAAAACGGTCATTTCACTGAAAATAGAAATTACATACTTTGAAATTATAAATGATTTCCAATATCTTAAATTATTCCTTTTATAATAGGAACAAAAAAGAGACAGCAATGAATTACACGTATTAGCATTAACAAATGAAGGAGTTGCAGAGCTATTTTCAATTTAAAAGTTCATACTTTTTCACATTTCATTTCATTCTTAATGGTTATCGTCCGCCGCGCCGTGTGACGCAACATCAAAACAAGTTCCGAATCCTCCGAAGAGAAATTGTTTTCCGATAGAGAGCCCCGCGTGTGTGTTTTACGTTTTCAGCAACTCGAAAATATCAAAGCTTTTTTTCAACAAGTGCCCGCGGCACTGTGTCGTTAGGTCTCGTGCGATTTCAATGCTTCTCGCGGTGGTGGGGACGACAACGAAGTGCTGCCAAAGGTGGAAACGTAGCAATGTTGTATCACGTGAGATTGCGTGAAATCATGTGACAGCACGTGGCGTTATTAGAAAACAAAAAAACATATTGATATAAACATATTGTTACGTGAAATCACATGCTACCGTGAAGCTGTAACAATTTTACCATTTTGTAATGCATCGTTTACGATGGAGCATGAGAGCTCGGGCATTAGATCATCCGATTGAGAAAAAGATATAAAAAAATATTGCAGCATCTCTAATTTGACAGAATAAGGGACGTGGATCTTGGGTGCACAAAATAAATGCGAAGAGGGAACATTTGGAAGAATATAGCCATTTAGTAAGAGAATTAGAATATCCTAGTGGATTTCATACACATATTTCAGGCTGATCAAAGACGAATTTCAATTCCTGCATGGCTTAATTGAAAATATTGCAAAAGAGAAGAATACCAAATTTCGTAGAATATAAAATTTTTTATTTGATCTTAAGCCAAATAAAATTTGATGCTTTCTCACACGTTCAATAAATAATTCTTGTATTTCTTGTTGGATTTTCATGATTTGGATTTCAAAGTTACAAATACTCATAAAATATTTTGGAAATACCTATAATAATAAATAATATATCTCTTCTTCTCAAGTTGTCCACTTCTATTGCGTTTCTAACTATTTTAGTTCATATATAAATAAATATAACTATTTTAGTCCATTTCAAATTATTACACACACGCATTTCTAACTATTCAAGCCCACATATAAATAAATATAACTATCCTAGTCCATTTCAAAAATTATTGCAAGAGCTCTTGAACTTTGAAATCGAAATCATGGAATCCCAACACGAAATGGAAGAATTACTTACTAAACGTGTGAGAAAGCATCAAGTTTAATTTGACAGATCAAATAAAAAATTTCATACTCTACAAAATTTAGTATTCCATATCATTGAACCTGTTAATAAATTCAACCTACATAATTCATCGTAACGTAATACAATATAACACATAAAAGTCACATTTCCAGTTTTCAAAACAATTTTGAACACGGTCGTTTCCGTTGGAGAGAAAAATTACTTTGAAATTATAAACACTTTATAATTATAAATGATAAATCATATACAAGCTGAGGGATAATTTAGGAGAATTTACTGCATAATGTCACGTGAAATTGAAATCACGCGTGACCACATATGAACAGCGCGACGTGATCCTGGTCTGTTGCTAATAAATTTAAAGCCATGGAAATACGTAAGCTCGCATTTTTCAAATGTGACATGATTTCATGTGATTTCACGTGACGTTGACATTAGTACGTTTCTACCTTAATCAACGCAGTGGCCGATTGGAGAGAAGCGCCGAGATCACGCGGGGCCTAAAAACACCGAAAGAGAACGGTATTTTCTGGTCTTTTCTTTTCGGTATTTCCCTGGCCGAAAAATTTCTGCCAATTTTCTCTTTTTAATAATCTCTTTTCTCTGTTAATAATCTTGCGCGCGTGGAGCACAGTCGACGGACGGGACGAAGCTGGCAGCGGCGGAAACGCGAGGGGACGCAGCGACGCGGCGCGTCGCGACGCCGCCGCTCGGCGTCCAAGATTTCCATCGCGAGGAATTTTTCGGCCGCGGACGAATTTTTCCCTCGGTATCGATCAGCCGACGCGGCGACGTTTCGCGCGAGTAAGCTTGTAGATAGAAATTCCGCGCGACGATGACAGGAAGCTTCAAACGCCGCGCGTCGGACGCGGCCCGTGCAATATTTATGGCGCGAACGACGCAAAACGATCAGCTATAAGCGTATGAATTATTCACGCGCGACTTTCTTTTTTTAGGAACATATATCTATGCTAGTCTCGCATGAAATGTCGGATCTTTAGCTAGTCATGTTTGGGACCTTGTTGCGACATAACGGGTTTATTAGAGATCACGACTTAGAACGCGTAAGAAGGATTCAGATGTGCACGTGTCAGCGAGTAATTAATGTATCCATGTTTTCAGCCGTACACTCCTTTGTACCCGGTTACACGTGTATCGAAATAAAGAGGTAATATATGGGTACCCGTTGTTTTCGATACACGTGTATTATCTGAGAAATATTGTAAAATGGAACCATCTTTTGCCGGAAAATATAAATCAATTATTATGTATTTAAAATTTAAGATATACAAACATTAAGTGATTAATGTATATTAACCTATTGCTCTACGATCTCTTTTACCTTAACTAGCAATTTTTTGTCATTAATCATTTCCTTGGTAGAACGAGAGAATGTTTGTTTCTTGTATTTTACCTTTATTCTTAGACTTTAATATTAGGTTTGATATATTTAGTAAATTATGTGTGAAATGTTCGTCGCTAGTCTGACTCAATATCGTAGTGCAAGTGGTTAATACAAATTAAAACGTTATTTGACACTATCAATCTTCATCTCGGTAACATATTTATTTGGGATTTGTATAATAATTTGTATAATAATTATTTAATAATTTGTATAATATAAAACGATAGTATCTTCGTTTGCATTGAATTTCATATTGTATGTTACAGCTTAAATTGAACCAAACTTCCACCTGTTAGGGTATTGACAAGAGAGTCGCGAATGTTGCAATCAAAATCTTAAACAGTTTTACTAACTTTTTGTATTTTTATTCGTTCTTAACGGTAAGATAGAAAATCGTCAGCCTGCTTGAGGGTAAAAATAAAATTCAGTTCGATTTTTCCTTCATTCGTCCTACCGTTGAAGAATCCGAGAAATCTTTTCAATGTATCATTCGATAATGATCGAGATAAAAGTCATGCATATGTTCTGCACGAATCCTACATATTCCTGCACAAATTCCTGCATACATGTTCAAGATGAATCTACCGCGCTCGAAGAACGCTGTGAAATGAAATTTACATTGCGTAGAAACCGCTTCGCATCATTCGTCCGATGAATGATTAAGGAGCTTCGGAATTCTTTCTAGCAACTGAACAACCACCAGAGAGTCGAGAGCATCAATCAACTTCTTGTGAAGAGAACTTTCCGCATGTACATAAAACACGAACGGTATACAATTCAATTCATGCCACGCAGAAACGTCGGTGAATACGGTACGAAACCTGTGAATAGACTTGTACTTCGAGAATCGAAATGTACACGAAGATTCGATGCTTATAAAATCCGGTTCATGGAGGGAAACTATTTTCATTCTTCTCAGGGAACGATATTATTGTATTCAAGATCATGTGCTTGATCACACGTGCTCGAAGGATCTACAACGTTCTATCATTTACTGCAGAAACTACCCTGAGAATATTATTGAAAAAATGTTGACGAATAGTCGTAAATCCGAACGTATATTATCAACCCTTTGCCGTACTTGGACAAGTCCGACTCGTGACGAAGGTGTCAAATAATAAACTCTTAGGTATGAATGTCATTTTGTTTGTTAAAGTCGGAATGAAATGTTGTACTATTATTAACGATATTCTAACATTCGAACAAATGCGGGCACACGATAAATATAAATTGCTTTCTTTTCTATGAAATTATTACAATCGAATAAGTTTTAATTGACGTAACTGTGAAGATAATGGTACGACGAGGGGTTAATTAACCTCTTGGCAACCCCTGACTCGTATTGGAGATTTCTAACAATTAATAATAAAACAAAATAACCTGTTAACAATAGAATTACCTTGCCCTAAAATACAAATGATGTACATTATTCTATGACAATGACAAAATTGTATTTATTTAAATTTCGCACGCTTTCTGTTATTTTATGTATATTACAATATATGTTTGGATAAAGCAATTTCTCCAAAACAATTCCAATAGAAATATTCGTACAATATCAGGAACAGTGAAGTGAAAAATCAGAAACTGGTCATTATGACTGGTTTGATATTACTAACGTTAAGAATGTTATTTCGTCCCTTAAAGCCAGAATAAAATTCTGTTCCTTTTTATTAGCAATATATTTAAGAACTCACGTAAACGTAGGCACGCAACGAACATAAATTTTCTCTTTTGTCCAAGAAATTCTTACGACCCGAAGAATGCGTAGTCATAGTAATCCCGAAGGCGCTGTTAGGGCAAGGGTTTCGTCTCGTAAACGGAACCGTCCCAAAAATTCCATCCCGCCGACCGAAACCGCGAGACGACTCTCGGTGACCCGGTAAATTCGAAAGTTTAGGGTGGTTTGGAGCGTTGGCGTGGGACGCCGGCTGTTCACCCTTACCTTCGGTGATCGCTGAGGGTGTCGAGCGTGGGTCAACGTGTCCGTGGCATCGCGGTGCAAGCCGTGGACGCTGTTTTGGAGGGACGCTGGCCGAGATGGTGGTGCCGGGACGCAGATGATTTATGCGCGCCGACAGCAACAGTGTCACGTGCACAAAGGGGTGAACGCGTTCGAGAGCGTCGTCGACGACGGATCGAAAGTCACCGGTGGCCGACGAAGGGACCGACGATAGGAGCCGTGTCGTCGCGACGTGTGGACGCGCACTGCTCGAGAATCGCGGCACGGTCACTGGGCGTCGCGACGACGACAACGTACACCACCACGACGACAACCACGACGCCGACGTCGACGCGTGCTACTAGGCGGTCGGTGGTCCAGGGACGTACGACGGCTGCGCAGGCGCCCCCCGCCGATCCTTGACGCCACTCGCCCGATTAAATTAAAGCCAGACCCTCGGCCCTTTCTCCCTGCTTGCTTCGGATCACCGGCCCTCCTCGCTCGCGAACCGATGTCCCATCGCGGGGGATGCTCCACGAATTGAACGGGGAACAGCTTTTCACCTTCGCGCAGCCGGAAATTTCATTTTCGGAATCTGATCGATGGATCCACGCGGGGTGCGTCGTTTCTTTGCGATTTTCGCTAACAAGCGGAATTTACGGTCGTGGGAAGCGAGAGCGAGTTTCGAAACGAGAGCAGGTTAATGTTACGGTATATAGTTAATACTAAAAAAGTTTAATGGGATTTTTCAAAATGGTTTTTCTTTTTTAAGATGTTTCGATCGCAAGTTTGCACGCGATCGTGTAGATAACACGTACAGGATGCTCGTTTGAAAACTTGAAATCTAGATGTCACGGGAACAACAAATTTTCGGGAGGAATTTTTAATACAATAGAGAGAGAGAGGGAGAGAGAGAGTTACTCGATTTCAAAAAAGAATCAATTTTATCTCACTGGGATATTTAATAAAATGGAAAATTTGTTTACTTATGAACAATTCGTGTAGTCATGAAACTCTTTTATCTTGTTTATAACTGAATGCTGATGAATCAATAACAATTTCACTTTTCCACGTTGCTTTTATTGCAACATAAATAGTCGCAGTAGTGGCTTGCGTCTCCAAACCATATATAACACTGCGATTCTTCATTTATAAAATTGTAAATTTTATTAAATATCTCTGTAAGATGAAATCTGATGAAAAAATATTTCAATAAAAATCTGTAAGTAAAATACAGTTTTCCATTTGAAGAAACAAAGTTATCCTCCAAACGACCTTTAAACCGATCAACGAAGAGAAACTATAATAGTTGTATTTTCGGTTTGAAAACATGTAACTTTTGTATTTAACATTTTGCTATTAGATATGTACTGTAACTGTAACCTGCTCTCGTTTCAAAAGCGAATCCCACGACCGTAAGTTCCCCTTGTAAGAGCGGCGTTTGGCCATACGAAAGAAAGTGTAAGGGTAAATATTTTAGTACTTCTACGTGGGTTTTCGCAATCATTCCGATGCTGTGTCGAGCAAATTGGTCGCACAGCGGACCTTATAAGCTGGTCAAACTTATTTTACTTGTTTCTGTTGGAAGAAAAGCACTTGGGGATTGAAGAACGCCATTATTTTCACTACCTTCACAAAACAGTAAACAGGATAAACAATTTACAAATAAATTACATACTCTAATGATATATTATATGTTTGTTTATGTTATTTCACTTTAACACAAATTTTCTGTTGATTATAAAAGCTTGAGTGAATTTAATCGAGTTTGGGAAGGTGGATTCGAAAGGATGAATTTGATTTGCAAACGGGTGTGTTCGACTAGCGGAAAGCTGAAAATTTGGACTGCAAACCCTTTTATGTCCGGATCGAAGCACATACAAATTTTCAATCTACCGATTATCTCGAAGAATTATCTCTTACATCGAATAATAAATACCGCTTTTCAGATGGCTTCCAGGTTAATCAAACCTGCATTTCCTATTATATCTTATACAGGGTGTAATCATGTTAACACATGGAAAAGGATGATTCCTGAGGAGATTTAAAATAACTTCTTCCTTAGCGAAAATGCAATCCGCTGCATGGTTTACGAGTTATTAACGAAAAACACTGACCAATGAGAGGCGAGCTCGCCTAATGCTAAGCGGCCGAGCCAATGAGCGGTCGAAGCCCAGTTCCGCTGATTGGCTCGGCCGCCTCGCGCCAGCCGAGCTCGCCTCTCATTGGTCAGCGTTTTTCGTCAATAACTCCAAAACAAAGCCGCGGATTGCAATTTCACTAAGGAAAAAGTTGCTTCAAATGACCTCAGGAATCACCTTCTTCCGGCTATTAACATAATTATAGGACACTCTGCATACCTGTTTAGTGGACTGCGGATTTTATGCATTTATGACAAAAATGTGTACATTAATATCGGACAGTTCTCGAAAATACCACGACTGTACAAGAGAACTCTGATCAAGAACAGACTGCTTGTTCTCGGAGGAATCCACCGCGGTATCCGGAAGCCTCGGAGTCCTTGAGAGAATTCGTAAACCATTGATGCTGCCCTCCAAGGGCCACAAGATCCCTTTGACACTGGCACATCTTCATAGAACACTCGCCGCATTAGAAATTCCATCGAGAAAGTCCTCAGTCAGCCGCTGCTACGATTTGATCCTGCGAAGCCGGGATAAGGGCGTCGAACACCGTATTCGGCGATCATAAAATTTAAGATACACTTTCTTCGAACCGGCTCTTTCGTAGACGTCTCAAGTCTCTCGACGAGCGGCTTTATCTCCGGCCGCGTTCCGCCGACGTCGCTCGCGACAACGACAACGTGACCTATCGATTCCTCGTGGTCGCGATCAAGGACAAAGTGAGATCGTGCGATCACGTGTACAGATACCTGTGCCGTCGTTCCTATACGCGGTCCAACGAGCCGAGCCAGCGAAGGTAAACAAATACTCTCGAGCGATGATCGGAGTCACATTTCTCAGATAATCAAGGGGCGAGACATATTGTAGAGCCGTTCCTGAGACGGTCTCCGTCCGATTATTTTATGTCACGTTCACAGTGCCGTGCTAGCATCGTGCCGTTCTCGGTCCGATCAAATATCCATATTATAGGTAATACAGGGTGTTCCATAATTATGTTAACATCTGGAAAGGGCTGATTCCTGAGGTCATTTGAAGAAACTTTTTCCTTAACGAAAATGCAATCCGCGGGTTCGTTTACGAGTTATTGACGAAAAACGCTGACCAATGAGAGGCGCGCTCGGCTGGCGCGTGGCGGCCGAGCCAACGAGCGGTCGAAGTCCAGTTCCGCTGATTGGCTTGGCCGCCTAGCGCTAGGGGAGCTCGCCTCTCATTGGTCAGTGTTTTTCGTTAATAACTCGTAAACCAAGCAGCGGATTGTATTTTCGCTAAGGAAAAAGTTACTTCAAATGACCTCTGGAATCACTCCTTTCCGGGTGTTAACATAATTATGGGACACCATGTTTATCAGGGTTTGAAATAAACAAGTATCTTGCATCTTGACTAGTACTCTATTTGTACTAAAATGTTTCGTTCACCAAAATATTCCTTCCTGATGAACTTTTATAAAAAAGACTTCCTATTTCCTGGTAAGTTATTAAATAAATATAAAAAATTTTGGAATCTGTGCGTTAAAAGTTTATTTCACAGTAGCGTGTAATATTATTTAGAAATTAACAAAACGATAATGAGAATCGATACATAAGTATCATAGTTTTATGAAAAATATCGAATAAAAAAATGTCAATTTAATTTCGCAAGTAACCAACTCGCAAACTTGTTTCCTATTTCGATTAATGTCACGTATTCGTTCTAATATTTCTGTTCGATCAAAATGTTTAATAACTAGAAGAGAGAGAGAGAGAGAATCTTAAAGCACAAATGAATTGCTTAAAGTAATATTAAACGAATCGAAATCACAATAAATGACGCAAAACGATCCTGATGGCGACCACCAACAGCCCTAGCTGATCATTATAACAAACAACACCGTAAAAACTGCGGCCTCGAAGGCGACGCTTCCTCTTCGTGAAATTTTCAGCGGTCTGAGAGCCAGCTGCTGCACAAGGCTTACCTGTTACACCTCGAGCCGTGGTTTATCGCCGGGGACAGGTTGTATCTCCGAAGAAGTCGGTAATGGAATTCGAACTTCGTAATTGAATGCGAATCTCGAATAAGGGTCTGTTACATTTCCGGCTTTCCGAGATCGCGCGGTTTAAAGTTATACCTATTTCTACTATAATATACCTCTATATACTCTATATAGTATATATATGCACCTCTACTATAGTATATCTCTGTATACTATATATATATTTGGTAGGTCGTCCGGTCATTTTTTAAATGACCAAATTTCAAGGCTGAAATAAAGATAATGAGAGATAAGAATGAACTACGTTTCGGCCATTCTCTCAGCCTTCTTCCATAAGCTTCAAACACCCGAAGTGCTGGTTCTTTTTCTCTTTGAGATCGATTACTTTCTTTTTTTTAATCCAATTTGTTTATACAATCTGTCTAATGACATTTAGACAAAATTTATATCATTGTACGATAATATAGTTAATGTTTAGGTGCTTGCCCTATTTTTAGCACCTATTTTGCGATACACTATAGAAACTAAATAATTCCATTGAAAAAAGGAGTATATTCATTAACCCTTTGCACTCGAGTGGCGACTCTGAGGCACCACTAAAAAATTATTAAATCACGTTCCAAGATAATTTTTATATTATCAAAGTTTAGATTTCGAACATTATTGAAAGTGTAACCGTTGTATGAATCGCGAGACTAAATTTCGTACGCATAAAATGCGCTTTGTCTTGTAAAATGAAAGCACTATAAGTCAGAAAGATGATTTTAGATTTACAGTTAAAGTGGCTTCGAGTGCAAAGGGTTAACTCGATTTTAATAAAATATTTTTTATAGTAACAATATATTAAATTATTTCATTATTATTTTTGTCATACCATATTTATTGTATAACAATGCTAGTTATACACAATCGAGCTTATATTTACAGATTGAAATGAGTGATTTCACGATGTGTGATCAAACATTTTACTTTTTATTATTTTTAGAGCGTTTTATTCTTTTTCAATCTCGAAGCGCTGCTGCTATCGTGAAGCAGATTTTCTGCTAGCTTGTTTCGATGGTTTCACAGTCTATCATCGTACCTGCCGTAGAATAGCGGTGTTTCTTCTGCCACTGTTGATAGATTCAGGTCGTTCCCAATTTCAAGATCTATCACGGACGAAATCTCTGCAACCAGTTCACGCTACAGTGGCCAACCGAGACCGTAGAATCATATTATGCTGTTCACCGAATTTCGAGCAAAATGTAACACAGACCCACCTCGGAGACACGCGTTCAATCGGAGGAGCCTTGCTCTCCGATCCGACGCGCGCAAGCATCCCCTTTAGGGCAGCTTTAAGCTCGCCGGCTGCGTAGGCGGTCGAATTATTGTTTAAACACGTGCACACTCCCTTTTACGCGTGTCCGACCGTGCCCGGTTCTCGCGGATCCAAGAATTAATCATGTAATGAACTGTTGGTGGTTGTCCGCCGCGCGCGAGCTAGATCAGAGTAGCGTCGCTCGCCGATCTGCAAGAGTATTATATTTCTCGCGTCGCGTTTTCGTTCGCGGCCGCACGTGGTTCCCGCAATATTCGAAGTAACGCAATTATTTGCGGTGGGCTAAGCCGGCCGGCTTAACAAAGCATATCTCTGTTTCCATCGATTCCGAAGGCGGTTCGAAACTTGGCCGCTTGTGTGTGTGTGTTCGAGAATCGCAAGCTCCGGTGCCACGGGACCGAGCGATAAAGCACAGAATCCTTCCCAGTACGGCGTAAGCTTTAATTCACTTTGGTGAGTACTTCTGCAGTTCGCGGGGAACTTCCCGCAATAGGTTAGCAAGCATCCGACACAGCAAAACGGATTGCCTTCGCCTCGCGAAGACGCGCTGTTTTTCGGCCAGGTTGCCAGATAACGAGAACGTTAATCGGTCATCCCGATTGTCTTGTCCAGCGTTGCCGTGAATTGCCTCGAATGTCACGTGATCCATCCGTGACGTCACGGATGAACAATTGAGCAGAGTCGGGATAGAGGGCAGTAGGTTTGCCAGGGATCCTCTCGCGTTGCGATTGGTCGCTGCTCTCTCTCTCCCCCTACTCCGCTGAACTGCTCATCCGTGACGTCACGATGGAGTCACGCGACGTTGGAGGGAATTCACGGCAACAATGTTCGCGACGCGTGCGTTGTTCCGTCGTCTCTACAGTTTGTGTTTAGGCTGCGGGCGGTTTGGGCGATGCCATTTTTTAGAGTCTCTTCAGTGTCTCTTTGACTAATTTATTGCTCGGGTGCGGCTGGAGGATGTCTCGCAACGGCACTTGGCGCGGTCCACGCAGGACGCCAAGTGAGACTGGACATTTTTTACGTATTTACATCCAATTCTGTTTTTACGCGGTAGATACGTTCCAGAAAAAAATCCGTGTAAAAAGTGCCGTGCAAAGAAGACATCGTGTACGTACACTGAGAAATATAAGAGCTTGGTTTAATATTCTTAAAAGCTGTAAAAAAGATGGTTAAAATAAAAGGATTCATACAAAAGACTTTGTTAAGAGTCTTTGCAAAAAGCAGACTTTGATTCGTATGTGCGTTCATGTTTATTTTATAGAAACGAAAGATAATTCAATTGTTAAAGCGAAAGTCGACATTTTTTAGCCGTGATGAGAATGTTAACTGCCGCGTGGCGATGGCTGGGTCAATTTTGATCCAGAGTATTTAAAAATCGTTCTCTAATTACTCAATTTTCAGCAATTGAATAAACTGAATTGTTGTTACATCGGGATCGACAGGAAAGGCTGATAAATCTGCAAGAAATACCTTCGAAAATACGTTTTGAAAAATTACCGAATGTAGGTTAGAATTTTTATAAAATTATGAACATCGTCAATGCTACAGTCGTAAAAATGTACCGCTCTCCGAGTGTTTATAAAATTATAAAGTTAGGCGACAATATCTCGGAAGTGAGGACACGCGACACGCGGCGCGTTCTTCCCGTAGAAATATTAGGTCTACCGGAAAGTTCTGTCCGATAGTGTCACTTCAATTTTCAATCCATATGCATATGTTGATTTGAGATATATACGACTATCTCTCTTTATCATTGCATTTACACACATGTGCTCTCCTAAATAAACTGACACAAAGATGTCTCATGTCATTATCAAGTGAGACGCGATCGCGAAAACATGGCTACCGATGATAATGCCAGACCACATGCTGCTTTGGCGACTCGTCAGAAAATCGCAGAGCTAGGCTGGGAAATTCTGTCGCATCCACCATACTCCCCAGACCTAGCACCCTCCGATTATCACTTGTTTCTCTCTTCGCAAAACTTTTTACAGGAAAAAAATTCAAAACTGAAGCCGACGTCAACCAAGCACTAGTCGAGTTCTTCGCCTCTAAAAATAAATCATTTTTTCAAAATGGCATTTACAAGTTGCCATCGCGCTGGCAAGAAGTCATAAGTAACGATGGAAAGTATATTCTACAATAAATCTTATTAAATGTATGAAAATTGTGTTATATTTCGATTCAAAAACGGACAGAACTTTCCGGTAGACCTAATACATGCGCACGTCTTTCGTTTAAGCGGCGAGATCGGGTCGTTCAGATCCGTCTGTTTTACGTCTTCACTGGACACTAATCTCCGCCGCTTCGAGACCAGGCTGCGATCAGGCTGTGGGAGATTCAGGACCAGTCAGCAGGTGTGCACCTCGGGATGCAATTAACCGATGGGGCTTTCAATCTAGTTATGTCCCCGATTTCGGGCCTCGACGGCGCGAGGTCTCGGCACTCCTGCGGGTCACACAATGACACCGATAAAATTAGCCGCCGACACGGTTTCGCAATAAACCCGATCGATTTAACGGGCGGCCGAATTAGGTTTACCCGCGGCGGACCCGGGCATCGCAATCGACGCTTGAATAAATAGCGGCGCGGACGTACGACGCCGTGATGGAGGAACTTACGGCGAGAAAATGCGGCATCTTGGACGGGACGCAATCCACGTTACGAGCCTAATTTCCTTCGTCGAAAGCTAATTTCGACGAAGGTTTTATTGCGGGTATTGGATTATTTTCTCTCTTTTAAATACTCAGAAGTTTTTCCTTCTAGCATATAAGTTACAAAAACGAATCGACGCCGAGAGTCTCGCCAGAGTACCATTAGATAAACAATGATTTCATATGTATATAGAACAGAGTGCTCTTTGTCTTTAGGTGACGTTTTTGGTTTCGTCTTTGTGTATAGTCTTCAGTCTCCTGGAGCAATCAGGAGAGTAAAGACGGTCCTTCCTCGTACATCAAATTAATAAACTAAAAGGGATAAGTTTAATTCACTGCGTTTTGCTTTTATTTATCTACCCATTTCCAATAGAGGGAAACGATCTCGCGCGCGAACGGCAAACAAATGGCGGCCGCGGTCGGATTGCACGAGTTTGAAAGTCGAGGAATGAAAGTGCACCAAAAGTGGCTCGTTTCCGATGGCTCTTTGACTAGCTTCGCCGTACCACTGTTTCTACTGTCGCGACTTTTACATCACGATTACGCGATATTAAGCGCTGCGACTTTCTCAAATTAAAGGGAAAGGATCGAAGTTCATTCAGCTGCAAACAGCATCTCCGAAAATAATTTTACAGAGACCGTGCATCTCGTCAAACTTGGTAATTTTCAACACGACGATCACGACCTCGCATTTAAAGGGTTGCAGTTGTTGCAGTGCGTCAAACATGATATCCAGAAACATGATCGTGAAGTAGAGAACACTGTCACCATTTTCGTGCACGGAGAATCTCGCGACAGGTCCCGAATGCGTCTCGATTCGTCCACGTGATGTACGAGTGTAACGCGAGAGGAACGGTTCAAACACAGCGGGACTAATTCAGGATGTTGAGTCCTAGAGATCCGTCTTTCTCCCGCCGGCAATTATTCATTCGTGAGCAGAGAAACCGGCAATTTACCTCTCGAGCAATTAAGGGAATCCTCGGTGTCCGTTTGATAGACCTATCGTTGTTTCTTCTCCCGGGCGTTCCGCCGTCGCTTTTCAAAGCGACCCGAACATCCGGAAATCTCGTTATGCTCGGCAAGAAAATGGAACGTCCGCGTCGAAGCGCGCGGAGTTAAAGCTCCGATGGCCTGTACGTGCAAGGAGCGCCGCTCGAAAATAGCATTACACTCGTTCAAACGCTCTCTTCTTGCCGCTCTAAACCATCTACCGGGTGTTCCCGCTCCGACCTGCCTCACCGACACGTTTTTATTCCTCGCCGCGTATGCCGTGCACGTACCGGCAAACGCGAGGCATCGATACGCCGCGCGCGTCGTTCTATTATTTATTAACCCTTTCGCTACGGACGGATTCTCCGTCGCGGTACTTCTGCTGAACAGAGCGCTGCGACATCACTGCACGCTACGCGACGGCGATCGTCAGCGGAAGTCGGTACTCCGCGGCGGTCGGCGGAGAACCTAAGCTGTTTGAATTGAATGAATTTTTCGAACGAAAAAATTTTTCTCCAAAGGGTATTTATAAATAAAGGGTATTCCAGGGTGTTTTATAACGTCTTAGCATGCGCTCTTTAATTTACAGTATGAGAGGAAGTAACATTATGCAATATAATGCATCTTATGGAAAGCCACTATAGTGGTCCGTAGTACCTCAGTGGCACCAAATGGAAAGCCACTATAGTGGTCCGTAGTACCTCAGTGGCACCATATAGAAAGCCACTATAGTGGTCCGTAGTACCTCAGTGGCACCAAATGGAAAGCCACTATAGTGGTCCGTAGTACCTCAATGGCACCATATGGAAAGCCACTATAGTGGTCCGTAGTATCTCAGTGGCACCAAATGGAAAGCCACTATAGTGGTCCGTAGTACCTCAGTGGCACCAAATGGAAAGCCACTATAGTGGTCCGTAGTACCTCAGTGGCATCATATGGAAAGCCACTATAGTGGTCCGTAGTACCTCAATGGCACCATATGGAAAGCCACTATAGTGGTCCGTAGTACCTCAGTGGCACCAAATGGAAAGCCACTATAGTGGTCCGTAGTACCTCAGTGGCACCAAATGGAAAGCCACTATAGTGGTCCGTAGTACCTCAGTGGCACCATATAGAAAGCCACTATAGTGGTCCGTAGTACCTCAGTGGCACCAAATGGAAAGCCACTATAGTGGTCCGTAGTACCTCAGTGGCACCAAATGGAAAGCCACTATAGTGGTCCGTAGTACCTCAGTGGTACCACATGGAAAGCCACTATAGTGGTCCGTAGTACCTCAGTGGCACCAAATGGAAAGCCACTATAGTGGTCCGTAGTACTTCAGTGGCATCATATGGAAAGCCACTATAGTGGTCCGTAGTAGCGAAAGGGTTAAACGACGCGAACAATCCCGTACGCGCGGCAGCACCGTTTTTCTTTTTCAATAAAAAATTCGAGTTCCGTTGTTTATCATTCCATTAATCGGAATTTTCGATCGGTCCGCCGATCTGACAAATTTTGTCGCGCGCAGGCCGAACGGCGTCGTGATGAATGCGAAAGTGCAGCGTGCCGTGCACGCGTTGTCCACGCGAACACGGAGACCCTTCATTTTCAGCACTGCACAATCTCCAGGTCGCTATTTATCTTTCCGTTAAATCGAACTTCCCCCCCACAATTGTGGCAGCTCGCGGAGTATATAAACCCGGTTTATTCGCATCAAAATATCAATTATGTTTTGCTTGAACCCGTTAAAACGCTCGCGCGTTTTGTGCCACCGGCACGCGAAATTAACGAAGAGAAGTTCCGAACCGTGTAAACTTGATCAAATTCGGTGCCAGGTTTCGCGTTGTATCCGCGCACAAGAGCCACCGCCACGTGGGAATCGAGTGACGTCAATTTTCTTTTGACAGTCCGGTATAACAAGATTAAATTGATTGATTTACGGTTCCGTAACGACGCAACCGGGCGAAAATATTTATGCGCCGAGCAAAATCGAAATTGCGTTAATTAATCGCGAATCACAGAAGCTGCGTACACGTACGTTTCTCCCTTTAATTATGTTATCGAGGTAGAAACGATACGGCTGCGTTTTTCTTTTCTTCACATATTTTTACACTCTCTTGTGCTTGGTCTACTTATTTTTATCGTACATTCACAAAATACACAGTCCAGTCGTTATAATTTCGCGTTGTTTACCGAGAATTCGCCTCGCGTGCCGCATCACTTGACCGACTCCGTCGATCCTTAGCGTCGACGTAGCAATGAGTTGCATAGGCGTAGGACTGGCACAGGGAAATTCACAGCAACCCGAAATTTGGCATTTCGAGAAGAAATTACGGTACACAACGATAAACAAGGATTTCCGTATGTTGGAAGTCCGAGTGAAATCGATCATGAATATCGCCAGAAGTCTCACCTGCGCAAAAAATTCGAGCCCGATGCGAGACGATGTAAACTTGTCTGACTCTGCGCGGACCATAACTACTGGCCGAGGTTCGCCACAATGCGAGCGCGATCGGTTTGCCATCGCGGCGGACTCGTTTCCCCGTGTTATTTATTTCATTTGCGTCATAAATCTGTTTCCCGCCGAACGAGGAACTTTTTCACGGCGAGCGGAACGCGCGACCGCCGCGTCGAGCCGCGCCGAATAAAGATTTATGGAGGCGACTCTTTAATAGACGCGACCGAACGACTCGGCCGTGGGATAAAGCGGTTCTTAGCTGCAGGGATCGAAAATTATTTTTAAGAGATCTAGGTTTTACCTTCTTTAAATCGCGACACTTTGTGAGCAAATGATGTGTGCAAAATTTGGAAGCAATTGAATAGTGAGAGCTCGTGCCACATTTGATGTAGATAGTTGATGAATTGTAATTATTTCGTTTCATTTTCGAACCTAATTGTATTTCGTTGTTTCTATTATTTATTAAACGACGCGAACAATCCTGGACGCGCGGGAACACCAGTTTTCTTTTTCAATAAAAGAACAAATAAAAGAAAATGGTTTTTAGGATATCTAGGTTTTACCTTCTTTAAATCGCGATACTTTGTGAACAAATGATGTGTGCAAAATTTGGAAGCAATTGAACGGTGGGAGCTCGTGCCATATTTGATGTAGAAAGTTGAAGAATTGTAATGATTTCGTTTCACTTTCGAACCTAATTGTATCTCGTTGTTTCAGAGGTATTGTTAAACGCGGCGCGCGTCGTTCTATTATTTATTAAACGACGCGAACAATCCTGGTCGCACGGGAACACCAGTTTTCTTTTTCAATAAAAGAACAAATAAAAGAAAATGGTTTTTAGGATATCTAGGATTTACCTTCTTTAAATCGCGATACTTTGTGAACAAATGATGTGTGCAAAATTTGGAAGCAATTGAACGGTGGGAGCTCGTGCCATATTTGATGTAGAAAGTTGATGAATGGTAATGATTTCGTTTCACTTTCGAACCTAATTGTATCTCGTTGTTTTAGAGACGTTTTTAAACATAGTTTTACTGGAAGTCAATGCCTTAGATGAAGAATGTTGAGCTTTTGTTACTTTTCTTTATTTTATTTTCACTTATAATATAATGTTTCTCGTTGATCTTATTATAATTATTTGTAAGTTGACTGCGGATCTTTATGCAAAATAATAATTATCTTCGACAATTGCGATAAGAATGTGTCAGATAGAAATTTCTTACTCTGTTCAATAATTTAAGCGAGTTGAAGACAATGTCCTTAAAATCTTTTGATATTTTCGTCATTTTCAATTTTAATTATCTATTTTTGTCATAAATGCACACAATCCGCAATCTACTTATAAGGTACATCGTGCGTGACCGAGAGAGAGAAACATGTAAATGTATAATAAATTTATTATATATTATTATCTTAACGTTTAGTCTATTCGTGTATATATTCGCAAGTCTAAATTGCATATATTTAAATCTTCGAGAAATGGTCGATAATGAATATCGGTTCATTATAAAATATACTTGTGTTCCAATAAATGATTATTTCTCTGAAAAAATCTAGAAAAATATAGATCACCCTGCGTAAGAAGCGATTCCGTGCTTTAGTCTATTCGTGTATCTATTCGCAAGTCTAAATTACACATATTTAAATCTTCGAGAGAGTCAATAATAAATATCGGTTCATTATAAAATATACTTGTGTTCCAATAAATGATTATTTCTCTGAAAAAATCTAGAAAAATATAGATCACCCTGCGTAAGAAGCGATTCCGTGCTTTAGTCTATTCGTGTATCTATTCGCAAGTCTAAATTACACATATTTAAATCTTCGAGAGAGTCAATAATAAATATCGGTTCATTATAAAATATACTTGTGTTTCAATAAATGATTATTTCTCTGAAAAAATCTAGAAAAATATAGATCACCCTGCGTAGGAAGCGATTCCGTGCTTTAGTCTATTCGTGTATCTATTCGCAAGTCTAAATTACATATATTTAAATCTTCGAGAGAGTCAATAATAAATATCGGTTCATTATAAAATATACTTGTGTTCCAATAAATGATTATTTCTCTAGAAAAATCTAGAAAAATATAGATCACCCTGCGTAGGAAGCGATTCCGTGCGCGAACGCTTCCACGCGACGTATCGTCGGCTATAAAGAAGCAAACTGTGGCACTCTGGCCGGGTATATTTTCCCGTTTGTCAATTAATTTTTCCGAAGCGGCCGTGAAATATTCATCGGCACGGCCCGGCGTATCCCGGCTCGCGTATCGACCTGACGACCGGAATAGGGGTCGTCCCCGAATTGACCAGGGAAAACAATGCGAAGGAACGCAGCGGCGAGACGAGGCACGGAACGACGTGTCTCTCCCGTCGAGAACGGCGACGCTGATGGAAAGCCATTGTCCACGGCAATCGATAACGTTTTAGAGTAATAACCGCTTCAATTTACGACGCACTCAGCCATTTTTACCGGCGCCTCCCCATTCACGGGGTAAACAGTCGCCGTTTCGAGGTCCAAGTGGGTCGAAATCTTTGCCGGTGGCCGGCTCCCGTCGTTTCCGTCCGAAACTAGCTTCTGTTTACACACCGCGCGGGTCAATTTCCGCGCGGTCCCTCGTTTATTCAACAGTCATCCAGCCGGCCGGCCGGCCGGCCTGCCTCCGCCGGATAATCCCGTTTTTGTAACAGCGCGAATGATTTACTGCGACCCGCTGTAATAACCCCGCGACACTGTTCTATTATGTATATGCAGGACATTCGCGGGGGCAAGCACGCAGCCAGACACGCGGCACGGTAATAGGATGGAATTTTCAGGGAAGGTCGCGCCAGCTGACCTGGAACCCTCCAATCTAGCCGACTTCCTGCGCGTGTTCGTTAGAATCCCTAAGGTGGCCGAGCCGGTTACTCTGGAATGACCAATTACTGTGCCTTTGATTCGTTCTCGGGCATAATTAACTTTATATTTACCGAATAACGATTGTTTATATATTATATATATATTATATATATTATTATATATTATTATATATATATATATATATTATTATATATTATATATATATTATTATATATTATATATATTATTATATTATATATATTATTATATTATATATATTATTATATTATTATATTATTATATTATATATATATATAGATATAGATGTATATTATATAATAACGATTGTTTTATTCTTTTACTTTATTTATTTTCTAATCAGAAAATTTAGCGTTTTATTCGATAAATGTAAAGTCGTTCTTTTATTTCGTTTATTTTTTAAGAAGGTTAAACATGCCTTATTCGATAAATATAAAGTTAATTATGTTAACCAACTCCGCTAGTCTGAATACGATGAAACCACTAACGCGGCCACGAATGAAGTTATTTCATTCGTTTTTCCCTGTTATTCTTCTTCTTCTTTATCAACGCACCAAGGTCATCCTCAGCCTTCTAAATTGGATGTGCACTATTCATTCCTGAATTTCGGATGTTCCAACTCTGAAACGGTGCCAGTTCGTATAAAGTTACTTCGAACGCTTTGGAACACTTCGAGTCACGAACTTGAAAGACTCTCGTGCCTCTAAGTATTTTGCAATGCGTTAAAATCAGAGCTAAAATGAATACCGACGTCTCATAAAAAATTCATTTCAGCCCTCTGTTAATACATTGATTTTCATGTCTTGCGAGATACACGTGACTAGACTGCGGATCTTTCAACGAAGAATGTGCATCGATTGCGCGAGACAGGAGTCAAATGAAAATGTGTTTCTTGTTTTAATAATTTTGGTAAATTAAAATTTTGCAACAAGTTCGCTCGATGTAACAATATTCGGTCGGATAGAGAGGGATACTACAAACAATCAGGAAAAAGTGGATGGAAAATAGCAATTAGAATTAGATCAATTCAAGAGCATTGAGCGCAATATAATACCTCGAAACGGAAACATTGTTCAATAGATAATAATAATATAACAATATCCATAAATTCTCCCGATTTCTTCGCTGATCATTAGACTGCGGATTTAATGCATTTTTGACAAGAATGAATAAATCAAATTTAAACGAATTTAAGAATATAAACACACTATTTTCTGCTGATTAAAATTATTAACCCTTTTATAGGCACTGGGAACAATGCCTCCCACCCACTTTTAGCGCGCATATGGACCACCAGTTTCAAATATTCCCACCGTTGAAAATTCTTATTGAATTCAAATATTCTGCTGAAAAAATTCATATTATGCCCATGAAAGGGTTAAAGGAAGGATGAAATTAATTCTCCGCAACTGTTTCTTACAATTGAGACAGACAAATTTCATTTCACATAAAAATCCGCAGTCCACTGATCAGTGCATCGCTCACCCATTTCTGCCATAAATGCCTAAAATCCGCAATCTACGTGTACGAAGCCTTTACCGACGTCTCAGAAGAAAACGTTTCATTCCGGGACGATGCCAAAAGCCTGTTCACGTTCGCAGACATAATGCATGCAAGTAAAACAAACGCGACTTCCAAGGATCGTGTAAAGTCGTGGCATCATGGGACTCGCCTAGCAGTCGCAATCATCGTATGCATGCACGTCCATCGGCGAATTTACATGAAGAAAGTAGCTGCAGGTAGTAAAAAGCAATTGGATTGCACCGCGCGTTGATGAGAACGTTCTGTTCGAGGAAACCGCCCTAACGACGCGCCCTAACGAGTGCATAATCCCTCGGATTATAAATCGGAATCCGACACGCAATATCGCCGGGAATGATCGGCACGGTGAAATATCGACGCGAGGAAATTGATATTGCAAATGAACCGCCGATTCCTCGATCCGGAACGCCGCGAGCCGGCGCGTAGCCGCGCCGTTGTTATTAACAGGAACGTTAAATTTCGCGCCAAAATCGGCCACGCTTTTACGAGCCATCCGGCTCGGCATGGACCCACTTCCTCGGCGAAGTGTTCCTTCGTTGCGAACTTAGCCCCTACTTTGCCAGCTCGTCCGCGGTGCTCGTAATTCTCCCCGAGAATTCTCGGCAACCACTACCGACGCAGCTGCGAAGTTCGCTCGTAAAATGTTTGACATGCCTGAGAGCGATATGTTGTTTCGACACCGAAGCCGTCGGCTGTGCAAATCAGCCGTGGATAGACTCCCTTAAGGTCCTGTCAAATTATTTTTCCTGCGGAAGGGGTTGCACGCGTGTACTAGCAAAATTACGCTTCGAAATTAAAATGTGATCTATGCGTGCTAATATTAACCAAAGAGGCGAACAAAACTAATCGAAAATACAAGTGGAATAAGTTGTAAAGTTACTGTAAATTAATTCAACTCTTAATCCTCTTAACAATAAATTTGGCCAGTCAACGTGATAGTCGCGAATAACACTCCTTGTTTCTCGCAATGAAGAAAATGTAGCTTACGCCACTGCGATTTCGACCTACCAAAATACGCTATCGAAATCAGTAGCGCGCCAATATTGTTTCGACGACAAGATTTTCATATTGATATGGTCAACACTTTCGATCGTGATAAACCGACGTTTATTTATTATTATTTATTTAAATAGCGTGCAGGTAAATCGCGAAACGGTAAAAGCTTCAGGAGAATTTAACCCTTAATTACTATTGCTGATCTGCGGGACCGCTGCTAATTGCTTACTCATTCTTATTCATAATACTTAGTCACAATTGTAAGAAAAATTGCATTAACGAGCAAAGTGAAAACGTGGATCTTTATCTTTATTTAACACTTCCATATCGGTAAAACCGCGACACAGTAATTAACCTTTTAGGCACGACGCGTCACTATAGTGGCTATTGCGGATGTCATCTTTCAGAACGACGCGCCACTATAGTGGCTTGCTCTAGTAGCTCACTCGCTCATCGTTTGAGCCAAATAATCGTCTTCATATGCATTGTTTCACACTTCTTTTGTCTTCGCATCGATTTACAACAGTCTACAGGGTGCCCCAAAAATATCTCGCAATCCGGAAATGGCGGGTTCCTCGGATCATTTGAAACAACTTCTTCCTTTACAAAAATGTTCTCCGAGATACCGTTAACGAGTTATTAACGAAAAACAGTGACCAATAAGAATCGAGTACGGCTGACGCGAGGCGGCCCAGCCAACCAGCGCACGAAGCCCAGCTCCGCTCACTGGCTCGATCGCCTCGCGCCAGCCGAGCTCGCCTCTCATTGGTCACTGTTTTTCGTTAATAACTCGTTAACGGTGCCTCGGAGAAAATTTTTGTAAAGGAAAAAGTTGCTTCGAATGGCTCGAGGAACCCGCCACTTTCGGATTGCGAGACATTTTTGGGACACCCTGTATATACAGACTCTGTACAGTGCACATAAGACTCTGCCGTCCAGAGAAATAGTCTCGCGCAGAAGTCAGCCGTACCTAAAAGGTTAAGGGTTAAAGAATCAACTATTTAACTGCTGCTTCTAGTGATCGATCATTTCTATTTTGTAAAGAGATCCGCGGCCGAGTGATAAAACAGCGATTATCAGAGAAAACTGGAATCTTTCTGATCCACAACAGACCATGTGAATCGTGGAAACGCGGGCCGCGGGGTCGCGGCGAATCAAGCTCCAATTGAGACACTCGAATGGTTCTAATTACGGTGTCATTGACAATTGGATGCCCGGATCATTTGCAGCGCGATGGAGCGCGTTCGAATTACATCTCGACTCGTGCTGATGTAACGCCGACCGGTCAGCCGTATTGACCGATTGTGTTGTCCCCGACCGACGTTTGGGGGATCAACGGAGGATATCGCTGGGGGGAGGGGGAGGATTGATTAACAGGGCGCGCAGCCTCGCGCGATCCAGACGGTTAAAAATGCAAACGGTGTGCACCGGAACGGAGGAAGTTCGAGGTTACGCGGCTGCGACACACTTTTCCGCTCGCAGTTTCACCATGAATAATTCACGTTCCGGCGCAAAGGTAAAATTCATTCGCCTTACACGGTCGTACTCGGTCCGGCACGCGGATTTACTCTCGCGGTTTTATCTCGTGAATTATTCACGGCCGCGGATTACCGAACGCCGTTAGCCGGTCAGCGCAAACATTTGGAAAGGAAACGTCTCCGGGGGGTCTGAGAAGTTCCGGCTCGCTCGAAGGACGAACGCCGTGGAAGGAAGGCAGGATGTCGAGGGAGGACAACGGGACGAAGAAAAAGAGCGGTCGTCGTGAAAGCCGTGACGCTGATGGAACTCGAACAGAAGCTAATCGGCAGTCGAGTTAGGTCGATTGGCAACGGAACGAATCATCGGCCACGTAGAAAACACGAGGACGTCGCCGCGGTGATCTGAAACGCGATTCCAGTTGAGCACAGTGATCATTATGATTGTATTTTCTTCTACGTGAATATACAGGGTGTTCCACAATTATTTTAACAGCTGAAAATGAGGGGTAGCTAAGGTCATTTGAAGTAACATTTTCCTTTGCGAAAATGCGATCTGCGGCTTAGTTTACGAGTTATTAACGGAAAACACTGACCAATGAGAGGTGACGGCGCGAAGTTCGAGAGCCCGCAGCACGAGGCTTTGACAGATGGTCGGGACGGACTCGAGCCGCGTTCGAAATATTGAACAAATCACGAAGCGAGAACTTTCCAGATGTTTTTTACTATGTTTGTTAGAGAAATATGAAGAATATTATCAATAACCTTCACATAACAAGGTTATGTCAAGGTCATGTCAAGGTTAACCTATGAAATTTTTAAGGAAGGTGTACAGTGTAGATTAACAAAGTACGTAAATGATATTTCAATTTAAATAACTCCGTGTCCGAACACAGCTCAACGAATGATTCGCAGGCTAATTTAATAAATAATAATCGTGTTAAATGGGTGTTAATGGGTGAGTTGCTTTAAAATTTCATATGATGACCTTGACATAACCTTGACATGACCTTGGCATAACCTTGACATATCAAGGTCATATCAAGGTTACGTCAAGGTCATGTCAAGGTCATGTCAAGGTTATGTCAAGGTCCTATCAAGGTTATGTCAAGGTTATGTCAAGGTCAACATATGAAATTACTTAATATTTCGGGTCTGAAAAATTATTAAATATTCTTCAGACGTTCTAAAGTAAAAGTGAACAGCGTTTTTCTTAAAAATATCACTGTTACGTAGTAAAAAAAAGTCCGGAAAGTTCTCGCTTCGTGATTTGTTCAATACTTCGAACGCGGCTCGAGTCCGTCCCGACCATCTGTCAAAGGCTCTCGAACTTCGCGCCGTCACCTCTCATTGGTCAGTGTTTTCCGTTAATAACTCGTAAACAAAGCCGCAGATCGCATTTTCGCAAAGGAAAAAGTTACTTCAAATGACCTCAGCTACCCCACATTTTCGGCTGTTAAAATAATAGTGGAACACCCTGTATATCGTACAATTATGAACACAATTCAATATACTAATACACAATGAACATACAATAACAATGCATGTGTAATCCGTACAAAGTGAATATACATTGTACACACATATTATCTAGGGTTGTGTCACTCTATTATAGTGGGAAATGCATATAGCGATGAAGATCATTATGCTAAACTAGGAACACATTTTAGACTGCGTTGATCGGTGGAACGTTATTCGCCCGTCACTCGCGGCCTGCATACTATTAGCGGACCTAGAAATATCGCTTATCTACGAAATTATCGACAACCGACAACGCGCGGCGTCGACGTCGACTGATGCGGCCAGCGGACGGACGCGAATATTAGAAATCGAACGCAACACAACCGATACAATAAAACCGGAGTGCCTGTCGGAATTGAATAGTAACGGTTACGACGAGGGAGAATCATGGGCCGGTCCTGTCCGGCCCGTGGAACGTAACGGCCGAACGTAAAACGCGTCGGATCGCTGCGGAACGTTCCTGAATCGAGTTAATCTTCATCACTTTATTTGGCTCGGGGCTAATGAAGCATTCGGGCCAGATGGGGAACGCTGAAAGACAGAACCAGGGAAACGGGGACCGAGCGAAAGAGACAGGGCTGCGGCGGTGGTATAGTCCGATGAAATAGTTCGGCAATCATGGAAGCCCGAGGAAACGGCGGAGGAAGCCGGAGACGGATCGGAATAGGGAGAACTTCCAGCGGGCTAATTATAGGAGTTCATTTCGCCTCGGCCTTTAATCGCTCGATTACGAGGGACAAAGAGCGCCCGCTGTAACGGCCCGGCGAAGATCTATCCGACTAGAATGTTGCGAACGATACACGCGATTCGCGCGAATTAATCTCGCGACCGGAATCCCGCCGTGAATAGACGAATCTCGCGGAAGCAAAACCGCAGGTTCGCAGCCACTGTTCGAATTGCGTGAACGCCTCGCCTCGCATTCGTTCGACTTCCTTCCGGCCGCGTTCATCGGCGAGTTGTCCGGCCGAAATCGTTAAGGGCGCGGGTGTGAATTCGACCTTGACGATCGCCGTATATACGCGCGAGTGGTCACTAAAATTAGCTAATTAATCAGATCTTCGACCGATAGATAGTTTAAATATCATTTTCTGCGACGAGATAGTTTTTTGTCAAGGGATTTAGAGTTCGTACGGATAATGCTTGAACCGATTATCGGTTCTCAACTATGGAATTATTTAAAGCACAGTTTGAAATATTTTATATATATATTATATATTATATAATATTATTCTTTTATAATTAATATATTATTTTATATGTTTATATATACAGGGTGTCCCAAAAATGTCTCGCAATCCGAAAGTAGAGGATTCCTGAGGCCATTCGAAGCAACTTTTTCCTTAGCGAAAATGCAATCCGCGGCATCGTTTACGAGTTATTAACGAAAAACAGTGACCAATCAGAGGCGAGATCATTTGGCGCGAGACGGCCGAGCCAGTGAGCGGAACCGGGCTCCGCGCACTCGTTGGCTGGGTCGCCGCGCGCCAGCCGAGCTCGCCTCTTATTGGTCAGTGTTTTTCGTTAATAACTCGTAAACGAAGCCTCGGAGAAAATTTTCGCAAAGGAAAAAGTTGCTTCAAATGACCCCAGGAACCTCCCATTTCTGGATTGCGAGATATTTTCGGTACACCCTGTATATATATTATATAATATTATTTTTTTATTATTAATATATACAACATTTAATTCAAGTTAACTATCTATCACTTCTTTTTACTGTTGATCGGGTGTCCAGATAAGGTAAGAATGTTAATTAATGTCGTCCAAGCTGCAGAACACAACAAATTACGTTTCTGACTCGCGAGTGGGGTAGTAGCATTGCGTTGGTTTCCCGCACCGGCGAATTAAATCGCTGCCGATCGGAGATCTCCTTTGTTCCCTGGCGCGCGTTCGCAACGCGCGAAACGCTTTTGTTCCCCTTTTCAAATACAACCGTTGGCCGCGGTGGAAAAAAATCCGTTCACCGACGGAACTTGTAACGAAGTCCGTTAACAACGCCTCGCGTACGCCGCAATTTCTGGTTTTCGCACCCAACGTTCCATTGAAAAGAGTAATTGAACAGCGAAACCTTTTGTATAACGAGTCACCCGCGGTCCGGGTTTTTATCATTAATGTTCCGTCGGCCGGAACTTTCTCGCGGCTTTCCCCTTACGTTTGAGAGCGTACACGGCTGACGCAAAGGGGAGAATTAAGACACGGGGAAGAAGGATAGCTGTTATGGCTACGGTGTGCGGGCTCGCTAAAAGGCCAGTCTCATTTTCAGAAGTTCCTCGGCGAAGCCAGACAAAGCGACCTTTTCCCTTTTACAACCATCCTCCTCTCGTTCTCATCAGCTTCTGAGCGCCACATTTTCATGTTTAAGAGTGGAAAAGATCGTCGACGGTATTAATTTCAATCGTAGTTTAATATCCGGCTCGCCATGTGGCGCAATAACGGGACCATTTATAGTCTTGCTTCCTTTTGTTGGGAGAATTAGAGTCGTTCAATTACTTCTGTCTCTGTATTTATACGAAAAAATGCTTGATATTATGGATGAAATAATTGTGCTGTAATATTTCTGCTCGGGAGAGTCGCCTAAGTTCAATAAGGGTTCTTGTTCGTTCGTAAACAGCGCCGAATTTTTTGCAAGCAGGAAACGTTAAAGGTTTGAAATACTCGAATCTGATTGGTCGAAAGAAATTCAACTCGGCCAATGAGAGCGTGGCCGTTGATTTGTGCGCAGCTAGATTTCGTTCGCGCAGCCGCCATTTGTTTTTTGAACGGTGCTGGACGGTTCCCAGTGAAGCAGGAGAATGGTAAAGTACAAATTATTTATTGTTTTATAATGTATTTGTTTTGGTTTCGTTGGAAGAGAGTACTAGCGTTTCTTTATCGTACGATCTAAATAAGTCGTATTCGTCGATTAGTATGCGCCGACATTTTTCGGTCACGTGTCGGCAGTCACGTCTAGTTCTGGTCGTTAAAAAGTAACGATGCATTTTATTTACTGATACGATGATACACATATGGTTCTCAACATAAAATATAAAAAAATATTAAAAGATTTACAATATATCGGTTGTTAACGCGATTTATTAAAGCGGCTCATGCCTCAGTGGTGGTTGGTACTTTGTCCGCATCAGTCGTGGACACGATCCGTGGTTCTATTAGTTGGGCAATATTTATTGTTATAGTGTCATTTACTGTTTGGATCTCTTCATCTTCGATAAGCGTAAATTTTCCAACTGGTACTTGAACCTCGGATAAGCCATCTACGGAACATCAATTTCTCATTCGATTACTCGAAATTTATTGTTGCATAGAATGACTTCAAATTCACTTACATAACACTTTAAAGGTGTACAGTAGAGTTTTAGGACAATACGATATTACTTTGGCCACGATGAACTCTGAAACCTGTGGTGTATAATCCGAACCAATTTTGAGCATCTGAAAATTCAATCAGCATATATGTATTCATTGTTCGCCATTTTAACTAATAAAGCGCTTACCTTGAACGCCACTATATCTTTCAGTTCAGGTTTTGCTATCAGAGCTGAACAAGCTTCGAGATCTTTACTTGTTAATTCTCTCCCTTCTTGCAACTGTTTGAGCACATTGTTGCTCTTGCTGTTATTCTCCAATTTATTCTCTTCATCGGATACGTGTTCGAGTTTGATCTCCTGCTTCACCTGCGAGTTTGTGAAAGTAACCGGAGTAGAATTTTCACCCAGAGATAACAGGTTAGCAAGCTCAGAAGGTGCTTCTTCATTGGTGCAAGATCCGTTCATCTTATTGCTCGGAGTAATTTCCTTTTCTACGATTTCTGGACTGTCTAGATTATCAAACCTTATATGCTTGCTGGTAGATATCACATAAGTATTTATTATTTTGGGTTTCCTAGTGACAAGCTCAGTTTTTACAGACTTCGTAACCTCCTGTGTCTTCTTCTTCCTCCTTGTTCTTGTTCTTTTCCTTTTCAGACGCAAGCTACTGTCTACATTTAAATCGGAGAGAATCTGCCCATCTACTTTCGAGTCGCTTGTACTGTTCATTTCATCTTCTGTTCTGTCATATATCATACTACTAGTTTCTAAAGCATCTGGAAAGATAGTTTTACAACATTAATCAACTAAATGAAGATTAAGGATTTAAATCGATTTTCTTACCATTCTGGGACCTATTTAAAGCATCAATTAATTCGTTCTTTTCAACAACACTTGGCTCTGATTGGACAGAATAAAAATTAGTCTGCGACTCTTTGTGTAAAACCAAATTACTAATTATTTCTGTTTTCGCAAAACTGTCCCGAACTTCTGGAACCGTTGTATTGATTGCTATTGTTGGTAACTCTGTCTCCCCTTCTAGTCCCGTTCCTGGACAAACACTGCAACAATTCAGAATTTTGTCAGTTATGTTTATACATTTTGACAGCTCAAGTACACAACAATGGTACACGACAATCAAATTCTATTAAAAATTGTGATTCTGTTGTTTCTCAAAATCTCCTATGAGCTACAGTTATCCAATAACAGACAAGATCCTCACAGTATTGTCTCATTTTCCTTGAGAACACGAATATCCTCGTCAGGTGGCAAATACTCGGTCTCATTTAACAACAAATGAAACGGCTCTTTGATATTAAACAGTTTTGTGATGTGATCAACCGCATGGGCGATCCGCAGCATTTTCGTGCCATCCACGAAAATCCAACAAAACCGACGAACATCGTTGTAAAATTTGCACAGATCCACCCTGACACGAAAATTCGACCGGCACATTTTCACTGTTGAGGTTACTTTCCATTTATCTTTAGAAACAAGCGCCATTTTCCTGGCGGTCGGTTGCCGAATACTCGAAATCAACAAACAATGATAAATTCGTCAAGCTGGCCGCTCATGCCCTCTGCAGTCGATGATCAACTGTATATACACTTAAAAATAATATCACAGGCACACAAAGTTTCTAGCTGAAAATGCAGAAGACATTACACAACAGATATCATATCTATAATTGCCTATATCTTACATTATTCCATATAATATAATTTAATTCTTCCAGATAATCAAACATATTGAAACAGAAATGAAGAAGATAATAATAAGCACGAAGACACTATAGCTCGAAATAACTATACCTTATCTGTGATATCGCATTATATCATCTGTTGATAAAAATTGGTTAACTGTTTAAGCGTACTGCCACTACGTGAATTGGTGTTCAGGTTTTATGAATAAAGTGTTATATTAATAATTGAAAGAGAACAACTACGAAAATGAAAGTGATATATACTATATGATATATATTATACTATATATACTATACTATATATCATATATATATATGATATATACTATACTATATACTATACTATACTATACTATGTGTATATACTACTTTAGTTAAACTATCCTAATTAACATTTCCGACTATCCAAAAAATGAAGCTTTAATAAAATCATTTTTAAATAAGTGAAAACAGATAAATGGGATCACATTTTGAACTCTGCGAATAGAATATATGTATATATAGAATATTCTAGCTTCGTTCAACACTTTTACAACCGCGTCAAGAGTCTCAAAAATTCAAATAAAATTAAAGTATTGCAAAGCAAAATTATACGACATCGATTACTTCGTCAACATTCTGACGCGAATATTATTAATTAATTAAAGGTCAACGGGTTAATGAGGAAAGACTTGGTGTCCGTGGAAGTTGAATACGACATCCATCTTTTATTTAATTTCTGATAACGCGATGATACAAAGTTAAGAGCTTACACGGTACTAGTGTTCTGTCACCAGATTACTTCGTCCAAAGCTACGCTAGAAATTAATTAGTCACAGTCGCGTCCGCGAGCACGAACCCGACGCGATCGCTTTACTTACACACGGTCGGGTTCGCTCGTCTCAAGTCGTTTCTCGGTCTAGACAACATTAAATCTAAGTAACACGAAGGTAACGGGATCGCAAAAAGTCCAGATGAATAGATGTGTTTTTGTTTGTGTATGTGTGTAGATTCGTATGCGTGTTGTGTTGTGTGTATTTATCAGCAGAAGTTACGCCCGACATAGAGTCCCGAGCAGTGTTAGAAAGCTTACGACTCGACACGCGATTTTACATTGAAAATTGATTTACTGTTATCGTGATGCGCGACATTTCAATTACGTTCGCTAAGCCCTCGGATCGCGGGCTCCACCGCTCGCGGCCGTTCAAACCTTGTCTATTTATGTAAAATTATGGCCCAATGTGGGCTCCGATTCGACGAGATATCCACATCACAATATTCTGTTATTTACATAGACTCTCTACATTTATGCTAACGAAGTATATATATCTATATTTATATTTATAACGAAGTATATATATTTATAATTTATAATTTATAATATATAATATATAATATATATATATATAGATGTATATATATTATATGTATATCGTAATACAAAGATGACACTAGTTACTTTATTCCCCCGAAACGATGTAATTACAACGCCGTCCGACAAACGGAAAATACAATAATAAAAAAACGCTCGCTCTGTCTAATCCTTAAAATCAACGATCGTTGCACATGGTTCGCCGAAAATCTCGCCGTGTCGCGACAAAAACGGTGGTGTGTCTTTCCTTTTTACGTATTTCAGCGTGCAGCGCGTAAACCAACGGCCGCGCTATTAAGTATAGAATCTTCGAAAAGCTAATCCGCGATCAAACAGAGTTTGTACCCGGTATTACAGACGTTCCGCCTGAACGTGTTATTGTACTTACAAGTAACTCAGGCTCGGGCAAAGGCAATCGTGTACAAGAATTTTTATGTATTATTGTAATTGACAAATAATTCGATATTCCTCACGAAGAAGAAGAGTGAGAGAGAGAGAGAGAGAGAGAGAGAGAGAGAGAGAAGGGGGGAGAGAGACATCAACGCTGGAAGTACCGGACGGTTAATTATTATTTGTGTCTCGTTTGCTAATGAAATCATAGAGGTCCGAGGAAAATTGATTCCTCGAAGAACTCGGTAGACAGAAATTTTCGCGAGATGTTCCCGGCAGTTCCAGCGTTAATTCTGTGGCTGCGAGGAAGAACGCCGCAAAGTCACGTGTTTTCACTTCCGAGACATTGTCGCTTAATTTTATTCAAGTAAATTTTGATTGAATGATTTTAATCGAATAAATTTTGATTGAATGATTTTAATCGAATAAATTTTGATTGAATGATTTTCATCGAATAAATTTGGATCAAATGATTTTAATCGAATAAATTTGGATCAAATGATTTTAATCGAATAAATTTGGATTAAATGATTTTAATCCAATAAATTTGGATTAAATGATTTTAATCAAATAAATTCGGATGAAATAATTTTGTTCAAATAAATTTTGATTAAATAATTCTGGTCAAATAAATTTTGATCAAATAAATTTCGATTAAATAATTTCGATCAAATAAATTGAATTTCATTTAAATTTCTAAATTTCTCGAAGTTTATAGAATTTCTTTTCGCGTCGTTTCTTCCGATAAGTACATAAATCCTGTACGCCGCAGTTCAATTAACGCATTAGCTGAAATCTTTCGAAATCGCGGACTGCAGCGTTTTTCCTTATAGCCGCAGAATTGTGCGGCGTGATTCACGAAGGTAAACACACCGGGACGTGGATCTTCTGTTACGCTCTCAAACAAATTACGCAGCGCAGAGAAGAGCGTGGGCGGCTGGGAATTCAATCGATTGGCCAACGATACTTTATAAAACGTCTTCCGTGGACGTTTGCTTGTGCTGCTTGTAACGGGTAATAAGGTAGGCGAGCTGGGCAGTGGGAGAGAAACCCTGAAATAGGACACGGGACGCCTCGACGCGTCCGGAAAAGATTGGACACGGTCTTAATAATTCGGTATGATCGCTGAACGTTCGAACCCGCTGCAATTTGGTCGACTTCCCGCCGTGAACGATTTCGCCGAACGGTCTTGATTCCGCGAATCGGTGATTCGCGGCATCCCAAAGAAACTCCCTCATCGGATCCCAATTTCCGCTATTAATCTACACAAGTACACGCGGGCCGTTCTATCGTCTAATCGCCGAGACGCGAACGTGGTTCACGGATGAACCGCGAATATTGTGCGTTCGCTAATAGCAACACGAAAAGAGTTCGGAGATACAGTTCTCTCTCGCAATAGTTCGCATACTCCTCCGTCGCATTTGAACGCTTGCTTGACTGGCGAATTAAGTCACTTTTCTTGATATTGCACAAAATTGCAGTTTCGCGTAACAACGCGAACGAAAGATTAAATACAAAATGTAACTTTATTGTAACGAGATTAAGCGAAGGAATCGTAATTATGTCGTTATAGCTTAACATAAAATCCGTGTGTGATTATTACGTACGCCATGCGGTTATTAATTTATTAGTAATTATTAATTAGTTACAATAAGTAATAGTCATAAGCAGTTGTAATTAGTTAAGGAAACCGAAGAAACACGTTTGCAGCGTCGATCGTTAAATCACTGTTCGAATCGTTCAAAGATACGTTCTGACTCCTTCATTGCAGTGTAATCGACTAGTAATTAGTCTAATTACATGGCGCCAGAGTTGGGCAAATTTTATTTCAAATAATAAACAACGAATTACAAATTAGCTTAATATTTCATTTTCCGAACATATCTTTGTTCAGTGCAAAAGTCATTCAAATAATCCCACAGATAATTCATTCATTATTTCTTATTCGCCAATGAAATGATCATTTGAATGCACGTTTACTCCAACGATGACCAACTCTGCATAACGCGTTGGTTAACTCGTGTTAAATGAAAACGAGATATTCGCAAAACGTGCGCCGCGTTATACGAGAAGTAACTTGTGTTACCGAATTATTTGGAGAGGGTGCTGTATCCGCTGGCAAATGGTATGCTCCCGACTCAAGGATGTATTGGTAAGATTGGTGTTCGAGGTACCGCAGCGAAGAAATCGAGGACAAAATGTAGAATACATCGAGCACATAGACCTGCGCTAAATACATCGAATTAATCGAACAGTGAACATCTATCTCTCGGTATCGCGATCCCAGGCGGTTTCTCGCTGCGAGGACGACCCTCCTGATCGCCGTCGAATCTCGGAGGTCCTCGAGGTTTCAATGCGGATCGGACGTGAAGATCGTACTCCGGGGTCGATATTGGCGAGAAATTGGAATCGAAGGATCGCGTTGGCAGCGCCGACGGTCGCGGGAGGTTCGGGATCAGCGGCGTTCATTCGGAGATACTCTCGACGCTCCGCGTCTCCTCCTTCGAATTCCTCCGAGGTGGCATCCTTGGGATCGATTCGGCCCGCCGCACACGCACAGCCCGGACGCGTTACCGGGGGTTATTATCGATCGATCCGGAATCACTGGTCGTGTTCGGATCGGCGCCGAGCATAGCTTGCCTCATCCCCGGCCGTCGAAACGTTCGTTCCCGTTCTCGGTCCCGGCTGAGACCCGAGGTCCGCGCCCGAGAACCCTTACGAGAGAATGCAGGAATTCCTCTTGGACTCGGACCGCTCGCGGATCTGCTGCAGGTGCTGCAACTGCGCCGGCGATGGCACGTGAGCGCTGCTGCTACGGGAATTCAAATGCTGCGGCGGCGGCAACGACTGCCGGCGACGTCGACGCAACGCCGGGCTCAGGTTGTACTTCAGCTTCGCCTGGATCAGCAGCTCCTTGAACACCTGCGAGATGTTCACGTTCTCTTTCGCCGACACCTCCACGAAACCGTTCTCCCACTTCAGCGTCACCAGCTCCCTCGTGCTCTCCGTGTCCACCTGCAACAGCCACCGGTTAGAATCGACGACAGATTTAGGCGGTATTCATTTTTGCAATCTCTGACAAGAAGTATACAGTAATTTCTCCCTAATTCGCGCTGGAATTGCGCACAGAAATGGACAATTTGGGAAGAGGAGATACGATTATTCGAGCCTTGCGTCTCGTTTTTGTAGTTGTTGACAATCGGTAATTATATCGGTATCTCATCTTCCCAAATTGTCCAATTTCAGCGCGAATTAGGGAGAAATTACTGTATTCGAACACCTTCCAAGACAGTATAACTTTATTAACGCTAGCTTTACGGAAGCCGACAAAATGGCGGATCACCAATTTTTCAATTTACGATCGTTCGGATTACGAACATACGTTTATGAGTTATTTATTCGATACATGCGTCACTTGCGGCAAATATTACGACACTCGTTAAAGATTAGAACGAACGTCTTGATTAGTTAGTTTTATGAACTAATTAATTAATATAGAACAGATGCTTTTGTCGCTCCTTTTAAGACAGTATAACTTTATTAACGCTAGCTTTACGGAACCCGACAAAATGGCGGGCCACTAATTTTTCAGTCTACGATCGTTCGGATTGCGAACATACGTTTATGAGTTATTTAATCGATATATGTGTCACTTGCGGCAAATATTACGACACTCGTTAAAGATTAGAACGAACGTCTTGATTAGTTAGTTTTATGAACTAACTAATTAATATAGAACAGATGCTTTTGTCGCTCCTTTTAAGACAGTATAACTTTATTAAGTTAGCTTTACGGAACCCGACAAAATGACGGGTCACTAATTTTTCAATCTACGATTGTTCGGATTGCGAACATACGTTTATGAGTTATTTATTCGATACATGTGTCACTTACGGCAAATATTACGACACTCGTTCAAAATTAGAACAGATGCTTTTGTCGCTCCGTGAATCTAGTGTTGAGACTGGTCTAAATGACATGAATTCTTTTGAAAATGTTAGGGCGACTAGTTTACTGTACGATGGCTAAAATAATTCTTTTTAATTTTGCTACTTTTTTACACGAACCTGGAACGAAAATTTAAAAGACGCGTTTCGCAAATCTCGGTAACTTCTTATGCATGCTGGAAATTTGTGGTGCGAGTCGGACAAGATTGGAATATAGTCCGGGTACACGTAGACTCGGGTCGTCGCCGTGATAGGGTTAATTAGAACACGATGTTGAAGAACGTCTCGTTACGTAAATACAGAGAAGAACCACAATTGTCCGAGCTATTTACGAGAACATGAACGTTCTTATAATAGAACAGTTACGCGAATACTGTCCAAGATTAGATCCTTAGCAATTACTAATCAGTAGATCTGTAGAATGAATAGTCGGCTTACATCGAGTAATTCGCGCGTGAAACATGTTTGCATCGTCGCTACTGCGAGTCCGCGGATTTTATGCAATTATGACAAGAAATGAGTCATTTGAAACAGCAGAAAGATCAAAAGAAACCGAGAATTTTGTTCTATTAATCTGAACTTCTTTCAAAACATTTAACAATGGACAGAAATTGTGCTTGTTGTTGTGTCTTGCAATTTTGACGCAGATAATAAATATTATTATTATATATATTATTTATATATATTATTTTATATATTATTTATATATATTATATATATATATTATTTATATTATAATAAATATTAGAATTTAATGTAGAAATAAATATTTCTACATTAAATTTTGCAGTCTAACAATACCGACTTAACGATAGGGGCCGTGAAGGTTAACTCACCGCCTGTTTGGAGACGACCAGATCGACCTTGTTGCCGACGACGACGATCGGCACGGCGCCCTTCGCGCTGTAGATCTGCGCCTTGAGGGTCTCGACCTCGAGGAAGGTGTTCGCGTCGTTCACGTCGTAGACGAGAATGAACGCGTCGGCGGACTTGATCGAGAGGTCCCTCATCGCCGGGAACTCGTAGGAGCCGGATGTGTCGAGGATGTCGAGGGTCAGGTGTACCCCGGAGACGTTGAAGTCCCCGTGATGCATCTCCTCGACGGTCCGCTTGTACTTCGCGGTGAACGTGTTGTAGAGGAACTGATTGATGATGGCGGACTTGCCGACCTTCGCGGCGCCCATCACCACGATCTTGTGCCTTATATTGCTGTCGGCCGGTTTACCGCCGCCGCTGTCCGATTCCGACAGCCTCTCGTTCCTGAAACGATCATCGATCCGGTCCGAGGTTATTTCGGGCTCTCCGGCGCGAGGGGCCGAGCTTTCTCATCGGGCTGATGACGGTCGCGCCGAGCACGATCAAACTGTCGCGGTAAAGCAAAATTAGAGGGCCTACCGGGCGAGTAAAATTTCTTAATGTCCCCTCTTCTTGGCGCTGGAATCGACCCCTAACGAGGCTACGGGCGTCGAAAAGAGGAAGAGAGAGGGAGAAAGACGCGGACAAGAAGTGCCTCGCGTTTAAGGGGACAACGGCCCCCGGGCCGAGAGAATGGCGCTAATGAACGTTAAAGATCCCTTTCACAGGCATCACGGCGTTATTGAGCACGCGTTTTGTGCCTGTCCTGGATTCGTGCTTCGCGAAGGTCTACGTGTCTCCTCCGCGGTCGCTGTGCTCTTTGCATGCACCAGATAACAACTGCTCCCCCTAAGTATCTTCGTCTCCGTAATCATCCACGCTTATTACAGGAAAGAGCCGGGCCGTGGTTATTACCGTCCGCACAAAGGAAGAAGAGCCGAGCTTCCCTTTTTGCGAAGTCTCGCCGCAAAATTAAAGCTCGGCCCGCCATATCCCCGCTACCGACAGCGAGTCAAGAGGAGAGGCCAGAGATGAAGAGGCCGGAAGAAAGGAGCCAAGGAGGAGGCGGGACCTGCTAAGGGTAAGTGGTTGAAGGCTGAATGTGTTTCAAGTAGCATGCTAGATGTGATCTCTCTCTCTCTCTCTCTCTCTCTCTCTCTCTCTCTCTCTCTTTCTCTCTTGCTTGTTTCGGCCCCGTTCTCCTCCCTTCCCCCAAGAGTTACGCAACTTTCTCGCTGGTTCCCCTGTTGGAAATTTCGCGGCTGATATTCGAAACGTGCGGACAGTTAATTGCGACCGTGATTGCGGTGGAGACTGGGTGCGAACGATACTTCGGGGTTGTGTTACTGGAAATATTTCGGGGTTCGTTAGCTACGGGTAATGAAACTGTTCCATTTAATTGCGCCTGGGGAAAGTAGCTATCGTCGAGGTTTAACCGGTAACTTTGCCAGATTTTCGACGACGGTCTAGCTAGGCTCGTAATTAGATCGCGAACTTTATGCATTTGTGGAAAGAATGATTAGGCGAGACGCGGATTAGCGACAAAATTCTACTGTTACATTATTTTCAACTTATTGGACTTATTAACGCTCTGAAAATTAAATTAAATTAAATCTGTTTTAGACGCCGACCTTTTAAGTAAAAATAAATAAATAATAGCAAGCAGAAAATAATAAATAAATTTCTTTTATGGTGTTTTATAAGCTATATCGCGTTAAGAAAGGAAACACTTTTATATTTTACATTAGTTTGTTGAAATTGAGATAGAAAATGGTGGTTAAAAAAACAGATTGAAAGACGCAATTAAAGATACGCTTAGCAATTCGTTTCCAATCGTTTGTTACAGCAAAGTTTGTCGCGTTCGTTTGAAACACAGAATCTCGATTAAGATTCAATCTGCAAAATGGCTGAAATATCGCTCGATCATCGGAGTGACTATTTCTACGGCGCGTTAAGGAAATGGAAGTTAAATGAAATTTTCTTTCCTTTGCCAGGCCATTCGGCAAATTAAAAGTGTAAGGAAATTGTGCCGCATCCTATCGAATATTACGGTTTCGGTCTTCGACTGCGTATAAAATTTCGCAGCGTGATTACAATCAACCGTGTCATATCTGCTTCGCGAAGAAACGTGGAATATTCAATCCGCCTTATCAAATAAGTCCAGAAAAAATTGCTGGTACACAAAAATGAACAATTTACCATGATCATACCATGTTTAAATTTTCAGCATTTATTCACATAAAACAAACAGATTTAGAAACGTGAAAATCGTTGCGGATTATGCTATGACACTTCTTAACACGTTCCGTGCCGAGCTTTTTTTACTCGAATCTTCACACTTTGATATTTTACTAAAACTTGATGTATTACGTGCAATTATTAATTCTCGTACACATAACAACGTAACAAAAACTTATCAACGCCCATTCTTGCGGTGGAAATTGATTCTTCGGTTCTAAATTTCTTGTAAACAATTTGTTCAGTTCACTAAGTAAACATGCAAGCGTGTATCATGGATGGTACACGTGGCACGGAACGTGTTAATGGCGTTGGCGAGAGTCGCTACTCGAGTGCAAAGGGTTGAACGCTGCGAAAACTATACAGATCCGTGTCGCGTTTTCTCACCTGACATGCTTCGTCGGCCCGTCTTCCTGGCCCTCTTTCAAGGACGACGGCTGTAGACTGAAGCGTCGTCGAAACTGATGCCGTCCTTTCATCATTTGTGCGGTGGCGTTCCTATAAAAAAGAAAAACGAAGCAAGGTTCACAAGGTGGATCAGTTCATCAGGGGCCTCGTAAAACGGAAAAATTCGAGAGTGACGAGCCGGTGAAACGACGACGTAACGTATTCCTCGTTAAACCGTCGGTTTCTTCCAATTTCTACGTGCTCGGAGTCGAAGCTGCCGGCCGGCTCGCGTGTAAAACGCTCTTGGACAGCTATTACGTCGTCTGCGCTCGGTTATAGATCTCTTGCGAGCGCCGTGGAAAAAGCTTATGACAGGGGAGAGATGATACACCGTCTGTATTATATTACACACCGTCTCTCTCTCTCTCTCTCTCTCTCTCTCTCTCTCTCTCTCTCTCTCTCTCTCTTCGTCTCTCTTTCGTTCTGCTCGTTGGCACAGCTCCGTTACAGCCGAGAAATATTTCGCGCGATTCTTCGAGCTTGCACGCGCGTCCGTTTAATTGTTCCTCCCCCGCTTATCCGAACGCGATTCCTCCCCGTCAGCTCGATCCGCTCGCAGACGGATCCAACGAACTGTCCACGCGACTTCCGGAAACCTTCGAACCTGTTTTCACGGGGACGCCGATTGATCTACCCGCGGATGGACGTCCGCGTTTCTGATAAAGCTCGGCGAACCACGCGCGACGAATGTTATATCGATCGGCCGGGCGGTTTGCCGCGGTCGCACGAACGTTGATTCCGCTGCCCACGGCTGCCGGAAGTTCGCGCATTATTGTTTGTCCCAATTCGGGAATCCGAAGAACTTTTTGCGCAAGCACGGGAAAACCTGGCCGCCCTACGGGCCGAATCGCGGCTGCGATGATTTCGAAGTCCTCTGGAAAGCGAAAGTTCCGAGTGGACTCGAACCTCGAGAACGGAGGCTCGTTTTACAAGTACTTCGAGGAGGGCTGTCGGCGCTTTAAGCATCATCGAATCTTGAACATGGTCGAATCTTTCGCGAATAACTCCGGCTCTTGCGGTAGACTCGGCTTATCGGCGGGCGGGGTCTCTGTAATTGGGCCGAGAAACTTTCGAGACGAATCTCTGAGGAAGCAGAAGTTTCACGGAAATCGGATTTTCCTTTATAAATGGTACGAAAACAGCGCCGCGGTTTGTTCACGTTCAAAATGCCTTCGTACTTTGTGCAGCGGATGCTTAATGCTTTCGGCGCAAGCGTCGCTGGTGTGCATAATTAAATTAATCGTATTTATTGTATTTATCGTATTAAATACATCGCATCCCGTTAGAAAGCGTGATGAAAGCGTCGTCAAAGGGAAGCTATAAATTCTCGAAATGTCGTGCTATGTGTTACAATTTTCAGTAATTATATTCACGAGATTCGTTTGACGTTCTTTACGTGAAATGCGAAATCGCGGTCGTCGCACATGTGTAAATCTGTTAGCGAACGTGTTAAGGAACTACTGTATATTTAAGTGAAAAGAATTTTGAAGACAAGCACAAACACTTCAGGTATTTTCTAGCAGGTGATCAAAGATGGTCAATTAACCCTTTGCACTCGAGCGGTGACTCTGAGGCACCGCTAAAATTGTTACGTTACGTTCCAAGATAATTTTTATATTACCAAAGCTTAGATACAAAAAAAAATTATAAGTTTAACTGTTGTATGTGTCACAAGATTCAGTTTCATACGCATGAAATGCGCTTGGTCACATAAAATGGAAATATTATAAGTCAGAAATGTTAATTTAGATTTACAGTTAAATTGGCTTCGAGTGCAAAGGGTTAATATGTTCCAGGCAAAAATAATTAATGACATTTTACAGTCCCCGAGAGAATTGTTCGAGATTCTGTGCAACGATACTTGAACGTTGAAATAAACCGAAAATATAACAATATAAAATAAATTAGATCCAGAGATCGAAGGAAAAAATCGGAAGATACAAAAAGAGCAAAATTTATTACTTCAATGAACGTCGATAAAGTGTAACGAGAAGAAAATTAATGTATCTTGGAATCTGAAAGAATGTGTATAGAAAGTGCCAAAAAGCTCCACCACACGCCTCCTTTAATAAAAACAAAAACAAATCTGAATAAATCGAGAAACAGCCGCGTAACGCGAAGTTCGCGTCGCAAAAAGGTTTGTTCGAACGCGTAATTTCCGATCGCGACAACGTCGAGCCCGTGACGATCGTGGTGCACTTGTTCGCGAAAATGTTCGAGGCTTTGTTCACGGCGAGCGTTGAGCGAATCGCCGTCCGTGAAAGGTCGCAACCTCGGCGACACGGAATATTCGCGAGCTTAACGAGGAGATGCCTTGCATTTCAAAGGTTCGTTAAATAGGATTCGTACGGAGCGATTAATGCTCGTCATCCTTTCGTCGCGAAGTAAGCTGGTGTTAAGACGCGAGCACGAGGATCCCCGGCTCAACGGGAAAGCAGAGAGAGAGAGAGAGAGAGAGAGAGAGGGAGAGAGAGAGAGAGAGAGAGAGGGAGGGAGAGAGGGCTCCTATGAATTTGCAAACACCTCTGAAAATTATTCACTGCCGGCTTGTGCCGTGCGAATGTACGCTCGCGAAACGGCGCGGCGCCTTCGTCGGAACAATATTCCGCGGGGATAGATTCGCAACAGATGGATCGTTAACTTTAGACTCCATTTGCTTTAATACCGCGTCCGTCTGAGAGAGCTGCTGCAGTTTCGAGTAATTTGTTTGCAGCTCGTTTCGGTGGAACGCCTCTGTCATTGCGACTGCAACAGAGCTGCCGTTTCAAATGGAATGACTTCAAATTTGAATAAATAGCTCGGGAGTGTTTTCGGAGAAGGTGGAAGTACTCTGACGGAGTTCGTGAAAAATCGCGGACGATCGATTAGGGAGGTCAGATTCAGGCAGAAACGATAGGCGAGGGAACATGGAAGAATCGAGGAACGAAAGCGCCATTTTTATTATCACCAGAATTACCAAAACAGTCATCTGACTGGTTTCTGATTGCTTCTTTCATTTTTCCTGATGCTATAAAAATGTTTACCTACACAAATCTTTACGAAAACACTTCTTTATTTCAGCGTAGATTGCGGCAAAAATCGTACGAAGTTTGAGTAAATTCAATCTCGTCGTTTTTGCGAAACAATGTATATTAATCGTATTCGAGGCTCGGTGGTTCCAGTGTTGAACAGTTGCAAGTTATTGAAAACATTGGATTTTCGAACGAATCGGAATTCATTAAGTTGTTCAGGTAAACTGGTACTTCGAACTTCTCGAGAAGATCCAGATCGTTTCGTTGAATTTCAAAATCTTTGTTCTGTTTTACATCGGCAGCATCGCGATCTCGAGAAGCAAAGAACATTGAAAACACCTTGGCAGCAGTTTCTCTCCAGATTTTTACGCGGGCGGAATTAATGCTGCCGTGAAAGTTGCAAAACTTGCGTCATTTCCTTTTCGAGGCAAACGGATCGAATCGTAAGAACTCGGCAGAACGACCTGCCGTTTCTTTGCACAGCGTTCGCTACTTTATCGAGGTTCCGGAGGAAGTATCGGACACGCGATAAAATCGAACGAAACCTTAATAATTATTCAGGAATAATATACGATAGTTCGGATCATTTTCCACGCATCTCGTTATAATTCGACGTCTTAGGTGCACTGATCGGTACATACTTCGTGCCGAACAGCCGCGTGCAGGGACTTTTTAAGTCGTTCCGGGGGGGGGGGGGAGCAGCGGAAGCAATCAGAAATTTAAAGGGGTTTTATTTCTTATTTTCCGTGTTCGGGGAAATGACTCGGGACGATCTCGGCGGCGACCGACTCGGGAAATGGAGTACTGTGGAAAAAGAAGGCGAGGAAGATGAAAATTCGTTAGACGGTAACGTCGTAAAGTTTTCGCTGGGGCCCTCGGCTGTCGCGACTGATCCGCGAAAGCGACAGTGGATCAATTTATCGGGGCGCGTAGGGGTAACTTTTTCCGGTAAAATTCGGCACATTTCGTAACTGCGTACGATTTTCAAGAAAATCGGTGCTCTTATGTTTTCAAGATTGATGAATTTGAATGTGCTATAAGCAGATTGTGGATTTCATGCGTTCGCGATCAAAATGAATTTAAACAATTTAAAGATACTATTGTATTACGACCAACTTGTTGAACTTTTTCAGGAAAGAAATAAATGCCTGTTAAATTCCTGCATCTTGCAGTCAATGCAAACAATTTTTATTTTGCGTACAGGTCCGCAGTCTAGTTATAATAACATTCAGCGACATTCTAAGTGGAATATCAGATAGTTTTAATTTATACTTTTCCTGGATATCAATAATTATCAGATATTAGGGTTGATGGCCGTTACTGGATACTTCAAATTTTAATACAACTAATATAATATAATTAATATATTTACTTATTAATTATATATTAATAAATAATTTTATATTTATTAACATATTTATTTATATATAATTAATATTTTTATATATTACAACGTAATCATTACTAACGGTCACTCAGACCGGTAATGTTTATCGCGTTATTATTGATATCAAAGTGTTAAATAAAAAATCAAAATCAATTGTTTTGACTTTGTATATCGATAACGAAGAGGTCCAAAAGTTCGATTGCGTAGAAGCAAGTGTATTAAAAACTTAGAATTTTTCTCACAATTACGAAGAAAAAATATAAATGAGAATGGACGTATAATTAGTAGCGGTCTCGCACATCGTTTAATAGTTAATTCAAAATTATTTTGCGTCCGTTTGTGTACGAAGTTTATCCTTATAAAGTGTACGCTCGAGGCAGTGAAGATGTTACCACCTTTATGGTAAGCACGAGAACTCGTCAACTTTGACGGTCTATATCTCGGTGTCAGTAGCCATACCCGATACTTTATAATTTCAAACGCGGCATTTAATACTCCACCTTGTGTACAATATACGTTACATTATGTTATGGTTACTATCACGCATAAAGCAGCTTTTTGCTGCCGTGTAACGTCGAAAATTGCGTTTTGGTCGACTTATTAAACAAAAAATAAGGCACCACTGTGCGACATGACCCACGATCAATCGATTCTTTCGCGTTCCCTGGGCACGTCCGGATTAATCCCGGACTGGATTCGGCCGCGATGTCGCTAATATCGGCCGGGATGAGCCCCGGGAACGGCGCCCATGGGCGTCCTTTGGCTCCTCGCCGTAGGAGGCGACATTTTCTAATCTTGTCCAGGCCGGTTGCCCGATTCTCCCGCGGATAAACACGTAAACTCACTCCCGGCACCGAACCGTTTGCAAAGCGGATCGATACACCTCTATTCCGCTCCGTTCCGCGCCGTGCCGCGCGCGTTACGCAGTTTCCCGCCACGATAAGCTCCGCACGCGTGTCCCCGTGGCGGTGCGAGGCCAAACACGCGTTCCCGATGGAGAACAAGACCCGAAGGATCGATAGACCCGCGCGATAATTGCCAGGCAACCGGCTGAAAACGACGCTGATAGCCGCCTCGCGAACTTTTTCATGAGGACTCATCCCCGCGGCGCCGAATCGCGCCGTGCCGCGCACCGATTCGGCTCCGTGAATTCATTAACGGTCTGGCTCGTGATTTAGAGACTGCGAATGCTCGGCAATTTGTGACACGGAAGGCCGTTCACCGGAACAATGATCCCCTCGTTGCAATCGAAACGTTGGATTCTTGCTTTCATTTTTGCTTTTTTGATTTATTAATTTTTAGCCCGATATTTCAAATTTGGTTTAGTCTTTTCTGGTTGTTTTGAACGATTTATCTAAATCGTTAAACGATCAGTGCTAATCTAGTTGATCGCTGATTTAATTGTGACGATTGAAAATTATTTTTTATTAATTTATGCATTTCTCTTTATGTATTTCTCGTATTTTCCCATTTATTTCCTTTACCGTATTATTTATAACTCGCCTATCGGCATCTCCGATATTACCATCGAGTTATAATAAATATATATAATAAATAATATATGTATATAATAAATAACAGTAATACATACCGACCGATTCGTCGATTACAAAAGGTACAGAAGTCGCAGAAATAATTGTTGAAACTCGTTAACGAAGGAATAAAATCCTATTCGATATCGGACTCGAAGAAATTGTTTGTAAAAGTCTACGTACTTCGACTGTTTGTTTCTCGGTGATTAATAGTCGGCGGTTGTTTGTGCAGGTATTGATTTCGATGCTCGAATTCGCAGAGGCTGAAGCCAGAATATAATAATAGAAATCAGTTCGGTTGGTTAATTATTCTATCAAGTTGTAAATAAAATAGCGACAGCGTTGCATTCTGTTAAATCGTATACAATATCAAATTTCGGACAATCGTGAATAATTTTGTGTTAACAATTTTTTGGCAGGCGAATAAATTATATAGTGATGACAACTATGTATTAACGAAACATTCTAATTAATAACTGATTTATGGAGTTTTTAAATATTATTTAGAATACACGTCAATCGTTTCACTCGATATCAAAAATCAATATTGAGATTCGTTCGTTACCCGATGGCCACCGTATTTTCACAGACTAAATAACGGACCGTACTCTTTAAATTCACCGTTAAATAATAACTCGGTATCCCGCAGGACTTTTTAATCGACGATTATCCCGCGTAGTTGTGCAACGGCAGCGTTAACGGCGTTAACAGCGTTGCTTCCTTTGATGAGCTTATTCAATTGACTTAAACGCTTTACGTAAAAGGAATAACAAAATATTACGCTGCGGAGACCGGAAGAGTAAAGTCCATTAAAACCTTCACTAATCGGAACATTTTTTAACCGTGTAAACTTCGTTGCCTCGTGCTTATAATTCAATCAGTATTCGCGATCTATTTCTCGCATAAAATTATACATTTTTACCTAAACATTTTTATCTAAATCATCTCTAAACATTTGCAGCTGTTGCTATCGACATAGAAAAAATTCACTTTATACAACGTTCTAAGAAACCATATAAAAATTGCACTTCTTCCTTCGTCTCACAAAACGATTCGCGAGCAACGGAATTATTTCCTCGGTGTTGACAATTAATTTTTACGCGCGTCGATGATATCTTCTTAATTTTATCAGGATCCTCGGAACGTGAGAATGTTGAAAAAGTGATCGTACAATTTGAACTTCTCCGTTTAAATTTGATTAAATCAATTAAAAGTGACATTTTTCTGTTTGACGGCGTGGCAGTCAAAATATCGAAGATCGATCAAACCGCTGCAGCATTTTCGATCGATCCGTGCCGCAAGGTGAATCAAAATCGGCGGACTCTGTACGCTTCCGCTGAAGAACAATTTCAATTTTCCCGTCGCAGGCGGATGATAAAGTTTCGATGCGGATCGTGACAAAAATTGAAGACGGCGACGTGGCTCGGGTACACGAAGACGCGCGACGATCCCGAAGTATTCTTTAAAGATCTCCAGCTCGGAGACAAACGAGCGCCGCGAACTTTTGCGGCGTGCACGAATGCTGTTGCGTCCCGTGTTTTCCTCGGGCCATTAGAAATTACTCTGGGAACACAAGCTATAGCCGTAGTCATAGCGAGACAACTTGTTCAACTTTTCCTGTCCTCGGCGATATGTGCACAAATCTCTCGAAAACGGTAAAAAATATCTCCTCATTGAAAATGAGAATATCAAGCGGCGTATAATATTAGGTTCGAAACTATGAAACGGGCGTTGAATGATGTAAATCGCGTTTTATTTCCATCTGGTTTCGGAGAAAAATAAAATAAAAATGGGATACGAGCACGAAACAAATTTTACGAAATGAGCAAGAAAAATACCTTTAAAATCTATAAATAAAAAAATCGAGCGCACATTAAAATGAGCACAGTCGCAGCTGAACACAGACTAAACAAAAACGTCCGTTTCATAGTTTCCAACCTAATACAACGAATATTAAAAAACTATCAACATACAAAAATATCCAATACTTTCTTAAACGTTTTCACAAGCTTTGCAGAAAATATCGCGAGTTCAGTATCAAAAACGTGAAATCATGTTTCTGCTTTTTCAAGAACTTTCGTCTTTTACATGATCAAGTTGAACAAATAAACAATTAACTGAATGTAAATAAAAGAATTTGATACGTCTCATACGATAAATATTAAGCTCATTATGATTCGAAATAAACAAGATAAACACGGTAATTGGCTACTCCACAGTAACTGGATCCATTATCTTATCCTGGTCCAAACAGGAATTTCTCGGTGCATCGTCGTAGTCAGAAAGGAAACCGAGGATCCCAATAAAATCGCTTCCGCCGCGTAAATATGTATTCGAGTGTTCTCTGCGGTCGGTCGTTTTCGAGAACGATAAAAGTGAAAATTCGCGGGCCCCGCCGGGCTGGCGCGTTTTAATCCCCCGCGTTTATTGGCTCATAAAGCCCTGAAGAAGCTGCGGACTCGCCGGTATCGATCAACGTTTCGCGGCGATATTGCCGCCATAAACCATCGAAACGCCCGCTGTCCAACTTTTCAATCCAGTCTCCACGGCCGATTTATTTCTCGCCGGTTTGTTGTAGCAGCTCGGGGACAATAAAGGGCAAATTTACTATCATCCCTCCAGACTCGAGAGATCCTCTTCACCCCTGCTCGATAACGCCTCCGCTGCTCTGACCACCCTCTTTCGAGATACACGCCGCGGCCCTTCGCGTCGCGCCGCGCGCCATAAATTACGATAATTAGGAAACGCGGCGATCAGGCTCCATAATATATGCGTTACGATTTGTAATTAACCGCGGGGGCTCTCCGGGTATCGCTCCTCGGGGAGACCGGCAATTATTGCTCCAGGACTCTTTGAAAGCATTCCCAATAACCGGCGGCGTGCTTATTAGAAGCGGCGGCGGCGGCGCCGACGAGCGTGGCTACGGCACACAACTCCTAAAATAATACCAAAATCGAACCTCGGACCTGGATTACGCTCGACCACGATCGCCTTTGCACTAATACGTCCGTGGAAATTGCGCTTTCCCATCGAGGATTTAAGCGACTCTGTTGTTTTCTGTCGAATTAGATCGTTACATCGGTAATTTGGAGCAAATGCTAATTTGAAAGGAAATGTCGCAACGAAAATTATGCTGACACCACTTCGAACAGAACAACTATTTAAAAATTGTGTCGAATGGCTTGTATCCTTTTTTACATGTTAGACCGAACGGTTTTGCTGGACAGTGAGCGAAAACGATATTACAAAAATTGCAACAGGTTGGAACGATGCAAAAATTCGGCGCCGTTTGCAGCCCAATATCACAACGTTCAAAACGAGTTCACGTAAAACTGTTTACCAAAACTGCTGTTTCGATTATTCTCTGTCAGTATTAATATTATATTTGCTTTTGTTTTTTTATCGTGAAAATGGATGTAAACAAATAGATTCAATTAAATCGAATTAAAAATTGAAAGATGATGTTTCTTCACACAACTTTTTTATCCGAATCTATAACGAAAATATAATATATCTAAGTTAGATGACTAACTCTCTCTCTCTCTCTCTCTCTCTCTCTCTCTCTCTCTCTCTCTCCCCTCTCTAATATCTATAACTTAGATGACAAATCTTTTCCAGTAAACTGGACAATTTAACATCCATTTTATTCCGTTTCAAAAACTGTCGATATACTTTCTTTAACAATTTTAACAAGAAGAAAATAGTACATCGATACCGTTTGATTAGTATTAAGTAGAAATGCGAACTGTAATTATAATTATAACGTATATTATCACATAAGAATCGGGTTCATTGGATCCAGACATTCGGAGAAAAACTTGCTGCAAAAAAGTTAACTAAAAATTACTCCATCGGAGTAAAATATAGAAAGAAGATGCAGGAAAAAGCACAACATAAAAACGACACCGATACAATGAGTAATACTTCGTGCCTCAAAGTGATACGAACTTCTTCGCGCAACAACAAAGGAACCGATCAAAACTGAAAGCTTGAATTGACGCAGAAGAACCTACGAAGATTAATACTGTTTGAGTGAAAGATGCTTTGATAACGCGTTGGAGAACAGAGAACAGCGAATAGAAGCGTGTAAACATCGCGTCCGAGGGAAAGGAAGCTGGAAATTCGACAAACAGTGAAAGCGTCAGAGAGTGATTCACAAAGAGAACAAACGTAATCGTGATAGAGCAAATTAACAAGACCGAGAATTGGATTAACAATTTCCTATTGACGAAATACACTGTTGAAAGAGAGTTCGCAACAATATTTAAGTAAAAGATGATTCTATGACGCGCTGGAAGACAGAAAGCAGCGAAAAGGAGAGTAAACATCGGATCTGATGGAAAAAGAAGCTCTAAATTCGGCAAACAATAGAATTTTGCGTCGGAGCAGTGCGCGCAGAGTGAGAGAAAGAGAGAGAGAGAGAGAGAGGGGGGGAGACTGCAGCTGCAGAAATTCTCGAATTCGAAATTCAAATGATTGCAGAGGAACCTAGAAAAAAAGCAGGACACGTGTATTCCGCGCAATGCAGCTGCAGCATCGAACGGGCGTGAAATGGAGGATGTCTGGCGAATGAAAACTGACTGCAGGTATCGTTACGGCTTCGGTCGCGTAATCAGATGCGTCTCGAGACCTGGGATTCCGAAATAATCCGAATTAAGAAGATCCGCGAGCTGGTTTTCTCCCCGGAGGCCGGTTATCCCATCCTCTGCCGAGCCTTTCCGCCTTTCTTTCTCCGCTTCGGAGTTTTAGAACCGAGTGGATTGGTTTTAACGCTTTGACTCTGCGGCAGATATTAATACGCACACACAGAATATGATAGCCGAACCGCGATCTTTTACGATGAACGACGTGCGCGTATTTCTCGGATTTCCATCGAAATACAATGTTATCGTTTTCTCGACGCGTTGCTTACATCTTGGTTCTACTAAATCAGTAAACAGCGCAAGAGACTGACAAATTTTCAAGAAATCGAGAAGATCGAAGTTTTGATTCGGCTATGAAAAATACACTTTAAATTTTATTTTAAAAAATCGGTATCTTCAATTTAACGTCGACGTTGTTTTCGAATATAAGTGAAATTATCGTAAGGGCTCAATAAGCAGAGGGTGAGAAAATAATTCACTTATCCTATTATACGATATCTACAATGTACCAAGTGAACGTTTTCTACGCTTAAATGTAAAAAATCACGATATACGATTATGTAAATAATTATAAACTCGAAGTAACTTTTACATACTTGAACGATATTTGAATATACGAATGTTTCGCTAAGTTTTCATTTCAATATCAGTAACAACGTAAACGTTACTTCGATTCTATGATTACACACACCAGTGTACGTCGAATGTATTGTTCTTTCGACCAATGCTATACGTCGGAAGCAAACATTGACCGCCTGTAGACGGCCATAGTAGTCTCTGGTCGTTAATCGGTGCGAACGCCGCGGCGTTTCGTCACGATGTTTTTTTTTCCCCCGGTGCGGGTACATATCGCGGATAGGCTAAAATTATGCGGAAGCGGGTGATATACGTCCGATCGATATTCAGATTATCCGAAAAAATGATGCGGGCTGTGGTAGGCGGCGCGTATCGCGACGACGGAGCGCGATAACGTCTCCCACGATTTACAGCTAATTCGACGAACGTGCCTCGATTTATCTTGCGGCCGCGAGCAGCTGAATAAATTTGCTCGGCCCGCTTTATTTATAACGGCCGAGAACCGTCGCGATGAGGCGATATCAGAAATATAATAAGCGGACGGGAGGGCGCGCGTATTCCCATTTTCGAAGACAAATCCGGAGCCGCGATCGTGCTTCGAAACTGGAAGCACGAATTCTTTTGTTTGCGGTGGTAACCGCCTCGCGGACGGGGAAAAATATTTTCCTACAACGGCTGGATCGGTGTCACGAATGCCGGGCAGACGGAAAAATGTATGGCGATTGGACTGCGGATTTCATGTACGCGAAATACGAACCCGCGGAAACGTTCGATGAATTTGAAAATAGTGTCGTACCATGGATTTCCCGGTTATTATCTTGCACTGTGACAACGCGACGAAGATTTCGTACGCGAGATATTCAACGGGAGCGTCGTTCGTTGTTTCGAAATCGAAATTAAATTTGATCCATTACCGCTGGATCGCGGATCTTCGCGTAAAAGAAGAATTGTCGAATTGAATAATCGCAAGAAACATAAATTATATGAAAATATCTTTCTGCTTTCCATAATTGCAATAAATATCTGCACAAATCTAATTTTTATTACAAAGTTACATGTAAACTGAATCGCTACAAGTTCGCGTGTAAAGTCTATAAATTTCATATTTTCAAGTAATCGCATAAAATATTATTCTCGACGGAATCATATTCGAAATAACCATTTTTATGAACGCCAATTTATTTATCAATTTTATTCTCACACGGTTCTGTATAAATTTTGTATGAAAATCTAATTTCTACTGATTCATGAATTCAATGTTTATCAGAAGTTTGCGTATAAATTTCGTTTTCGCTGTGAATTTCATTTACGGAAAGTTCGGATTCGGTTATCTCGGTAAGCGAAAATCGCATATATTCGCGCGGGATCCTCGAAATCGACTTACGCTCTGTTTTCGAGACGAGACACTTCGGCGCGACGTCGTCGTACGGGTTCCGCGGACGTCGATCCGAGGCGTAGCCGCGGAAAAAAAATCGTGAAAGAGGAGAATTTCGTCGGGATTGACGCGCGCAACGCCGCCGCGCCTCGTGGTTGGACGCAGCCGCGGCGACAGCGCTGACATTAATTAAATTCAATGACTGCGTTAATGCCAGCGCGTTAACGGGTCGCCTGAAAAAGTTGCCTGACTGTTTTCCGATAGAGGATGTCGCATCTGTTTATCGTCGATTCCGCTTCCGATCGATCCCCGTGCAACCTGTTTACCGCCACGCGTGCTTCTACGAGCAACGCGGAATTCATTCCCGGTCTGTTGTGTCACGCCGCGTTGACCCCGATCCGTCTTCATTTTCCTCACCCTCGGAGCACCCGGCGTCTCGAGAGCTCCTTTGTTTAATAATGATACTAATTACGCACTCCCCGGGGGACCCGTTCGCGAAGGCAACGGCTCCGCGGCGTTCCTCTGATAATTTTCAGATTCCAGGCCGGAGGAGCCGTCGCCTCTCATTGCCAGCTTTTTGTCAAGAAATGAAAATGGCCGACGGTATCCGGTGCCACCACACCCTCCGGCTAGCCTCTTTTCAATTAAGAAAATTGCCAGCCCTCTCATGCATATTCATGGCGGCGTTCGCGGGGGAATAAGCATCGATGAGTCCCGGTCGCGATTTAACTGGTTTAATTCGCGATCGCTACCGCGATATGCGAAATCTGTGGGTTTAGCAGTTTACAGCGAGATCTATCGTCTTTGTTTAACCCTTTCGGTGGTTAGTTCGTACAAGCGTGGCACGGATTGTTTAATTTTTGGTATTTAAGCATTATTTTATCTTCCACGATCTTCGTGTAATTTATTACGTAAAATCGAAACCTACCGACGATTACGTATAACTTTTTAATGTATAATTTATGAGTTGTAATTTATGTGGAATATAATATAAGAGTGTAATTAAAATGATATTCGTGTAATACGAATGGAATACGAAACCGTAAAAAGATGATAGAAGCAATATGTGTGTCTTTTATTCTATATTCTTTCATTTTATTCAACTCTGAAAGGATTAATCCGAGCAACATTTCTTTGAACATATCGATAGACTTTATATAGCATCGGCACACAATTAAATCCGTAAGATCGATTCGTAATTAAAAATAAACAATAACATCCGACAATACCATCGAGACGACTTTCTCATTTTCGGCAAGTCTATGAAATTTTAATTTATTTATGAAACAGTCTGTGTAACATTTCGTAAAAATAATAAAATCCCTGCGCGAAGAATAATTCCACGAAATTATGAGATAGCGCGTATAACATTTTGTAAAAATCGTCGAATTCCTACGCGAACGGTAACTCCGCGGGATTATGTAATAGTGTGCGCAACATTTCGTGCAAATTGCGAAGTTCCTACGCAAAGATATAATTCCATAAAAGCGTCCCAATTTCGGACCAGCGATTTCGACTGGTTTCGCAGTCGCGTCGTTAAAAAGCGATTCGGAAGGAGATCTATGCAGTCCCGGGGATCCAGTCCGGCGGTATCGATTGTTTGTGGAACAACAAGCTGCTAGCTCGCCGGTGGAAAATAGAAATGGTACACTCTCGTAAAATCGTCTCGTTTATGGTGCTCTTCCGCATCGATGGAAACTTTCACGTAACGCGAAAAGGTATCCTCCTTTCACGGCCGTTCTCGAAATCCAGCGCTACTTGCCGTCATAAAGGTGTTTGCCGGCCAGTCCCGGCACGTGTGCGGAGAGGAGAGAGAGAGAGAGAGAGAGAGAGAAGAGACTTCGAGAGAACGAGAGAGAGAGAGAGAAGAGACTTCGAGAGAGCGAGAGAGAGAGAGAAGAGACTTCGAGAGAGCGAGAGAGAGAGAGAAGAGACTTCGAGAGAGCGAGAGAGAGAGAGAGAAGAGACTTCGAGAGAGCGAGAGAGAGAGAGAAGAGACTTCGAGAGTGCGAGAGAGAGAGAGAAGAGACTTCGAGAGATCGAGAGAGGGAGAAAGGGAGGGGGAAGGACGTACACGGACGGTATAAATGCCCAGCCCTTGTGGAAAATGCTTTTACGGGCCTCGCTCAGCCTCGTAAATTACGGGGGCAGGGTAGAGGCAACAAGTTCGCGACAGTTTCTCGGTCATGCGAGGCTCTTCGCGCGAGCCAATCGATAATCGATCGTCTTCGGTTTCAGTCAACTTGTCGCCCTTACGCACCAGTTGATTACATGAAACCGGGTATAGGTTTGCGCAGACCAGAAGCCGGCCTCGTTTTATCATACCATCTCGTCTCTATTTTCTCTCTCTCTCTCTTTCTCTCTCTCGTCTCTATTTTCTCTCTCTCTCTCTCTCTCGTCTCTATTTTCTCTCTCTCTCCCTCTCTCTCTCTCCCTCTCTCTCTCCCCCTCTCTCTCTCCCTCTCTCTCTCTCCCTCTCTCTCTCTCCCTCTCTCTCTCCCTCTCTCTCTCTCTCTGTTTCGCTTTCTCTCCGGTCGCGCCGACGAGATACAATTTTCTCCGCTAATAAGGCGTCGCGGGGGTGTAACGGGACAGAGGCGACTGCGACAGTATACTGTCTGCGAAACAGAGTGCCGGATTTAATGGCCAAGCAACCGGAGACCCCGGCTTGCACCGTGATTCTCGAAAAGCGCGACAGCATCGCGGATGAGCCCTAATTGCGAAGAAAGACTCCCGTCTCTTCCACAATAATCCTGCCGCCACCCTCGGATACCTTCGAATACGACGGTGCCTCGACGGTGGAAACAAGCTCGTTGATATATTTCCTGGAATTTCTATCGGCGACTTTTTTGGGCGCTTTGCATTATCGGGGGAGATTCAATGAAACGGGAAATTCGGAAAGTAACAATTTCATGAAAATGTTACCGAACACGGCCATGTTCGGATGAGAATTTACAGGGACGCTACGATTCAGAAAATAGAGACTAAATAAATAGAGAATAAATGTTATAGCTAAACTGTCGATTTTATGTAATTATAACAAAAATGAGTAGCTCGAATAAAAAAACATTAAAGACACGAATTTGAAGATATTGCTGCATTATATTACAAGCTATTAAAACAGGAAAAACATTTTCGTGTGATTTATGTTTCTTGTAACTGAATTAAACAATTTTTATGCTACATCAAAATCCACAGTTTGATATCCAAACTGCGGATTTGATGCATTTATTGGAAAAATGTACAAGGTGAAACCGTAGAAACAACATTGCACTTCGGCGCGGATGATTTTTATTTTGCATAAAGATCCGCGATCTGGTTATAACAATATAACCGGATAACAGAAGAATAAGCTAAAGTAGCAGAATAAAATTCTGCGGCGCTACTGTGTTCCACGAATATTGTCGGAAACTCGCGCTTAACGAGTAAAGAAACTTTGGAAACGATCTCTCAATTAATGAGAGGTACGCCCGGAAAATCCTAAGCACCGGGAGAGAGAGCCGTGGGTGGAACAAGAGTACTATCGTGATGCGGGGAGCTAGCTGATCGCGCTGATTGTCAGCGTGTTTCGACTTCTGCTGGATACCGTTGGAGTGTTTCTCTTTCGCTTTCAAGTTTCGTCATGTCTCCTCGTTCGCGGCTACTTCTGATCGGCTTATCGGCAAGTTGCGTGGGATTCCTCTGACATTTATGTTTGCGGGATTATCGAGTTGACCTGAACACTGATTTTGATCTGTTGAACTATTGATCACCGTAACGCCTTTTCTGAGAACACTCGAACCGAATTAATTCGTTGTATTTCGTTTATTAGTCGATACTAATTCCATCTGTATTTCTATCTTCGGTTCGTCTTCTCGATCAATTGGTCACAGAATAAATGAGCCGTTTATTTTGAAAGTGGCATAAGTCACTTTGTTTTTAAGTCGATATATTTAAGGGTTTGCGTTTTAACACGTTTCAAAATATGGATGCTAACTCTCGAGAAGATTTACTTGTATTTGTTATCTCAGGATACTGATATTTTTCTCAGTATAAATAATTTCGTATAAACATTAAAAAATCACCACTTTTCATTACGGTAAAGTGACTTATGCCACTTTCGAAATAAACGGCTCAAATAATATTTTGATCTTCTCGCAAGAGTGAATTACACGTTCGCCACACAAATTTCACAAAATTAAGACATTTTATTAATCGAATCAAAATTGAAGAGTTAAACTGTATCGCATGAATTACTTGTCCAATTTACTTCCGTTTCTCGAATCCTAATCAAATTAGAAAGGTGTAACAACGGATCAGCGTAAGAATTACTTTTCTAGACCGAGCAAATAATTCCGTCGCTCGCATATGGATGACGCGCAGTCAAAGTGTTAACCGTAGTTGATGTAAGAGTATTATTTATGCTGTCCTTAATATGACTTACTGACAGCCTTGCGGAGCTATACATAGCAGGAAGACCTAAAATACTTCTAGGTCGAATTCAGTTCTCTGTCACCGACACGTCGAGTGAAACACACGCATTGTTACATTTCGTTCAAGCGTACGTATCGTGGAAGACGTCGTCATTGTTTCGCCACGATCTTAACGAACGTGGCAGATTACATACATACACACACACGGTATCCTGTAACCGAGCTCGGTGCAATCGAGAAGTGGCCGGTTCTACGAGAAACTAGGTCATAAAAGTAGACTAACATTTCTTCGGACGAAACTTCGTTTCTCGAGTTGATCGACTTCGAAAATTTATTTGGCACACATGGATTATGATCCGGTTATCGGGAGAAGGTTCGAACAAGAACTGCGCCGATCAACCGGAATTGCTGTTTTCAGAGGATGAAAATGTCCGTTAAAGTGAAACTTTTGATATCCATCCCAGAAACCGTTAACTTTCGAGAGAACAATTTTAACCGCGCGACGTCTTCGTACACCTTGAAAATACCTTCTAAAAGTGTACGTGAAACGTGCTTTTATTAGACATAGCTGCAACTATATTTTCACCGTTCCGCACAAAAAGTGACGGCTAAAGAAAGCCGCAGGTCGAACATTCTTATTTTTATCTGCAATTATCTTATAGACAGAGTCCACTCGATAGTCCGTCGCAACAGAGGAGTCGGGCTAAATCACGGCAACACCTCGCATAGTACGACGATGCTATGTATATCTCGACACTATTCATATTTAATAAAATTCTTTATCGGTGCCCGACACTTTTCATATTTTAATATAATTCTTCATCGACGCTCGACACTTTTCATATTTAATACAATTCCCCGTCGGTGTGCTCGACGCTATTAATATTTAATACAATTCTCAATCGGTGCTCGACACTGTTCATAATTCATTCAATTCTTTATCAGTGCTCGACACTGTTCAAATTTAAAGCAATTCTCAAAATGCCAGCCGTTTTCGAGAAGACGATACACGGCTCGCGCCATTCGATGAACGCAACATCTACGGAGTAAAACAATCGTCCTCTTTTTCTCCCTCGGTGGTATCAACGATCGAGCGTGTGCTAAGTCGCATTATTATTGTCATCAGTATATTTCCCGCGCGTGCTGACTCGGCCGACTTATTCCGACGTGATCCGGTTCAACCCTTCGTCGATGGTAACGCGTGGCGAAAGCGGGGCGAGACCCCCGCGGTGACTTCCCACCCTCCGGATATACAGAGTGTTCCGTCAGCAATGATACAGTTGGCTGCGAGTGATTTCTCATGACGAAATATGTCGGATGGATACAACGAAGTTCTCGCGTGTCAGGCTTCGTTTACCCGGAGAAAAAAGCAATTTTAAGAATCCGTTCAACGCGCGTCTGCTCGCTGTAAACTTGAAGAAAAAACAGCGAACGTCATGAGTTAGAAGGAAACAACAACAGCATTTAGTTGAAAAGTCGCAACCGTGTATCGGATGTCGTGGTCGAAATTGAATACAGTTTCCAATGCACGGTGTTGTTGTTATTTATGAAATAAATCGGACCGATACGTCAGAAGGTGATTTGATACAATAATACGCCGATAATTGTAACGGTTGCGCTCCGGTTTGTAAATACAGGCACGAGCGTAAGCAAACACTTGGCGCAACAAACTCACCGAATAAATAATCGAGTGACAAATTTATTGGCCAACACAATCTCAATACAGTAATGTCTCCCTAATTGACGCCCAGATTGACCACAAAAATGGACAATTTGGGAAGCAGAGATACGATTATTCGAGCCTTGCGGTTTATTTTTATAGTTATAAGTTGCCCACAATTATAACAATGAGCCGCAAGGCTCGAATAATCGTATCTCCTCTTCCCGAATTATCCATTTTAGTGGAGCACAATCTGAGCGTCAGCAAGGGAGACATTACTGTAATCGTATATTTTCAATTTTCTAACGCGCCATTTTGACGGGTCCCGTAAACCTAGCGCTAATAACATGAGCAATCGAAACTGTGAGTTGTAACAAGGGCGCGAAGGGATGAATCACGTACTATGGCAAATGGAAGTTCTACGACTCTCGAAGATCAAGATTAAGTGAAAGTATGCATAAGATAACATTGCTACCACCCCCTCGGCACAGAAATGTTGATTTAAAGGCTCACACGTCAGGGCGTGCCTTTACAGTCGTGAACAAATATACCTAGACACCCTTTCCGAGTAAAGTACCTTACCAGACTTCGACAAATGGTATCAATAGTTCAATAATGGTATAATTCTATTTCACTCCATTCTATCAGTTCGTTTTATTTCTTTGCTTTATTTTTTCTATTTTATTTTGTTATATTACATGTGACACTTGTTGACACTGTTTTCGTCTTTTTATCACTTCAGCATGTATAAATTATATTTTAAGAGAGACAAAATTTTCGAATGCGTGACTTACGCTATTATTATTCTAACCCACTCATTTGCTGCTGCAGTTGCACGATACATAGTTATTTTAATATATCTTCAAATTTTTATATTAGGATATAATATTGTTTTGGTATTTTTACAGCTAAAATTATTAAGACTTTTAAACGTGTTACTTAGAATCTGTAATCTACTATGTCATCAAAAGGAGAACCGAGAAATACTGGTACATATTTTGGTTTCGGTTAATTATTATTATATTATTATAATTATTATTATATTATTATAATAATTATTATATTATTATAATTATTATTATAATTATTATAATAATTATTATATTAGTATAATTATTAATATATTATTATAATAATTATTATATTAGTATAATTATTAATATATTATTATAATTATTATTAATTAACATTGTACAATGTATATTTTGGTTTCGGTAGCATAACCATTTCGGTGTTCATATATTTCGGTATTTATACGTTTCGATATTGCAACGATTTCATTATTGTATTGATTTCGGTACAGTTTTATTAGTACCGGTGTCAAAATCCTAGTTATATAATAATAACTAGTTATATAATAATAACTAATTATATAATAAACTAGTTATATAATAAACTAGTTATATAATAAACTAGTTATATAATAAAATAACCCAGGTTGCCGGTACACCCCGTATATCGATAACTCTTAGGAAAAGAGCAACGGGATGGTCGACATGGGACGAAATAAGGGAAACGATGCTCGGGGCAGGGGTGGATCTGTTCGCCGCGGGACGCCGGAATATCGTGCCGGTGACACGGGCGAGGGCAAAAAAGGAAAGCGGAGGAACAGCCGAGGGGTGGGGATCGCACCCCGTGGCTAGCTAGCGAGTCGTCGTCGTCTTCGGTCGTAGCAGCACGCCCTTGCTTTTCTCTGGCTCGTCTGAACTGGATCGGTGCAGTACGACGGGACCCGACAGCATGGAGCCGGCAGTTCCGTCGACTGACTTCGCTCCAGGTCGTTGCTCCACTTTGCTGGGACACGCGTTTCCACCCACACACGCCGACCCCGACGCCGACGCCGACGGCCGATCGTCGCCAATACCGAACCGGACTCCGGTAAACACACGCGCGAATTCTACCCGCGTTTATGCGCACTGCCGCGCGAACCTCCCCTCCGCAATTCGCATAAACTACGGCCGCGCGTGCATTACAGGCCACGGGCTTGTGTCATCGTCCGTGGACCAGCCATTGTCCCACTTATGGCTCTCTAAACTGCCTTCGAGAGCGGGCCGATCGGACCGTACGATTTTCCGTGATCGCTGGGGGATGTGGATTTTATGCATCCCGGCTGGGGATTATGGGCGATTTTAGCTTTTACCGCGTGCAGATCGACGAAGAATGAACATTGTCTGCGTGCAACGTGAAGCGACGGTCAATTAATTAATTCGATGATAATAGTACGCTGAGATTTTTAACACTGTTTTTGCCTGGGGGGTTGATGGACGGTTTTTAATTCTTTGTAATACGATTTCTTTTACAGCCTCGTCGATTTACCCCTTGCCGTACTTTGTCGAGTTCGACTCGTTATGAAAATTTCTGATAATTACTTATTCCGCATAGATTTTATTTTATCCTTCAAAATTGGAATAAAATTTTCATTCCTTGTCATCAATATTTATGCAGTAAATTTACGATAAGCATCAATTTTCTTCTCCTTCTAAGAAATTATTGCAACCGAGAAATTTCTGATCGCAGTAACTGCGAAGAAGATGATATATCAAGGGGTTAACAGTTGTTTGTCTCGAATATTTATCGTTTGCTAATATTTACTTCAATGTTCAATTAATCGTCTACGGATTTTTATGCAAAATAAAAATCGTCTTCATCGGTGGTGCAGAACAATACTTAAACGAAGATGTATTTCTTCTTTCAATAGTCCGAATAAATTGAGAACAGCGTAACAAGATGCTTCATAGATCTGACATTTCACTCGTTCAATCCGCGGTCGAGTAATTACTGACGACAAGAGGCTAGAATTTCATTTCGATTCCAATGACGCTGACAACCATCCCCTTTTAGTAGATCATGTTACAGATCCTCGTAACGGAGTCTGACACGATATTGTAGAGCAAGGGGTTGAGTCTTTAATTTAACCTTACTTTTATCAGAAGGGTCAAAGTTTTCCTTTAAGATCTTCGTTTTAAATTCTGTTCGAAATTTTATCAGTTTTCTACGATCGATTTTTCAGCATTTTCTATATCGATTATAAAATTGAAATTCGTTAAAGTAGATATCTATACAAATGTCTCGTTATTGTGTTACAAATTCACAGTTCGGCAATTTGGCATGTTTTCTTAATATTTTATACATGAATTAATTTATTATATTATATATTATATTTATTATATTTATTATATTATTATATATAAATTATTATTATATTTATTATATATGAATTTAATTTTTTATATATGATTAGCACTAAACCTATTGTGCTGGTCAAAGAGAAACGATCTCATGTTTCTTCTTTTAAGATGTGAAGTTTTCTTCGTAGAAAATAGTTCAATAAATTTCTTAACTTAAAAATATCGAGAACCTAAGTAAATTAAATCTTGTTATTCTTATGAAGGAACACATGTTAATAAATTTTATTGCTTAACAGGTTTAAAATTAACTGATGGAATACTTGAAAGATATTCCCGTCAGAGTACAATGTTTTACGGTGAATTTAGAGAAGTGAACGATTTTCCACTCTCGATAAAACGCTAAGATAACAAAGACGTAATCACGAAACTGAAATTACTCCTTGAAGCTGCACGATCTTTCTGTCGACATATTTCCACCTGAAAGTAACGCGGGTCGGTGGAACCGTAGCCACGAGCTAAAACGAAACTATTTGAGATAAACAAATATTTAAAATGCGAAGTTCCCTGAAATTCGATATAAGACAGGGTTGCACAAGTTTCCGACCAGTCGAGTGATATACACCGTACCCATCAGAAGCAAACGTTCGAATTATGCATCTAATGCCGAGCACGCGGAAATGGCAACTAAAAAAGGACTGTGAAATGAAATTTCCGGCCGGAAATTCGTTCCCCATCCGGAAGAATGCAGAATCACGTGACGCGGTCCGATAACGATGTTTTGCTTGCCGAGAAAACCTTCCTCGACAAAGGACCGAAATTCCCGTTTGATTCGTATTTTCGTAAACGAGTCACCCCAAGTCAAACAATCACCTTAGCCGAATGGCGGGATTAAATGTCGAGGATGCGACTTATCTCGGATCCCGTCGACGCCCCATTTATTCTTCCCATGAAGATAGGGCGCAAATGCCCGCGGTGCGCCAGAACAGAGTCTGTATCAGACTGCAGTATAACGGAGCCAGTTACTGCGGTGCAGCCAATTACAGCGTCTTCGGTTTATTTTCAAGCATATATGTATAACTTTATATTTACCGAATTAGACATATACAATTTTTGTTTTAAGGTTCGATCAGTAGTTCGTTTGTTTAAATTAAGCATACAAAAGACGGAAGTTCTTATAATACCAGAAAAATTATATCAATTTTTTGATACCGAACACGTGAAAGATTTGCAAAAGACGTACAGAGTAATTGGCTCCAGAATTTTTTCAGTTTTTGTACCATTGTTCAAAGAAGGCTCGACATTTGTTTCATGGAAAAATTGATATCGATAAAAGAAGCTCTTAACCCTAGAATGCTCAAGGTATTAGAATATCTGCTGAAGGGACATTTTTTATCCGTGTAAGAAAAAGTACTATAAATATTATTTCTTTTGTTTGAGGTGTTTTCGTTTATACAATACTGTTAAATAGTACAGTAAATACAATATTAGTAAATATAATATTAGTAAATACAATATTAGTAAATATAATATTAGTAAATGTAATATTAGTAAATATAATATTAGTAAATACAATATTAGTAAATATAATATTAGTAAATACAATATAAGTAAATACAATATTAGTAAATATAATATTAGTAAATATAATATTAGTAAATACAATATTAGTAAATATAAAATTAGTAAATACAATATTAATAAATACAATACCGTTAAATAATGCATTTAGGTACCTGGAAAAATGAAATATAGAAAATACATAAAACAACACAAATAATTGAAACATAAAAATACATATTTAGAATTCTCCTCTCTCAAGCATCTCAATTAAATAGCAAAAGTTGTCTTTAGTAGCAGAAACTCCCCAAAGTCCGCCAACGGGGGGCGCGATAAAGCTGGAAACATACTAATGTCACGTGAAATCGCATGAAATCGTGTGACGTGATCCTAATCTGTTTCTAACAGATTTGAAGCAATAAAAATACGCAGGCTCAGGCTCTTCGAACGTCACACGATTTCACGTGATCTCACGTGACGTGACATTGGTACGTTTCCACCTTAATTGGCTCGTCTAGCCTATTCCTCGAACAGACGGAAACGTGATGATCGGGGATCGCGCGTGGCTGGGTCCAGCCCGCTAAATCCGGGATGAGTTATGCGAGCAGGCTGCCAAGCAGGCTCGGGCCAGCTACAGAAGCGACGGCAGCAGAGAAAACGCGACCGGTTTCGTTGACCTTAATGCGGCGGAGGGAACCGCACGATATTAACGGGCCATTTTTCCGCGAACGGAATGGGGCCGTTCCGCCGTGACCGAACCGGGCAAATAGGGTATTTTGGTCAACACCGGCGAGGAAAAGTAATTTCGCTTATCGTCTCTCCCGGCCCCTCGTTCCCTACGGCCTGGATTACGGGTCCGGATGGCGTCCACCCTCCCGGAAGACTGCGCCCGTCTTCGAGGACCTCCCCGAGGGCTTGTTTCGCGCCCCCGAATTAAACGCACACGCGGACCTCGCCTGTCCAGCCAACGGAAACCAACGAACGACCGACCGACCGACCATCCCTTTCCGACCGCGGCTTTAGAAATGTTAGGCGAACGGAGCACAAAAGGGGTTGGAACTCGGATCCGTTCTTTACACGGTGGCGGAAAGTGCTTGAATATTACGACGGCCATCGGTGGCCGCCGCCAGCGAATTCCTCGACCCTCGGCTGGAGGACGTTCCCGGTGACCTCTGGCTGTCACGAACCAACGGCCGCGGCTTTATTAATTTTTGTAAACGCGTTCGAACACTTCTGTCCATTTCTGCTTATCGAACAGACGTTGATTGATGGGAATCTGCGCTGGGATTGAAGCGAAAGGCGACTCCTGTGAATGATGGAGGAGGAAAGGGAAAAATAGGCTTGGAGGAAGCGGTGTTCTCGCCGGGCATTATTCGAATTGTCTCGGATAAATATTGGTCTGTAACAATTATTCGAATGAATCCCTTTTCGGTCGGGTATTCTCTTCGGATAACAATTATTCATTATTCGTAGGAAATCATTCTATCTATTTATTCGATCAATTCTACATTTTTGGGCACATGAATTATTCGAACAGAGATCGCAAAACTATTTGAACAATAATGTGGATAATTGTCGGCCGTTTCCTTCGTAACTTTTTTAAACATATACGTGTTACAAATATGAATGCACGAAGAAAGTTCATTTAGTGGTGCATCGACGATCAATTTAAAGTAAACCAAAAGTAACAAACCTTCCGATGCAGTATTTTAGGAAACAGTGAATCGTAAAAATTAACAAAGAAGAAATGAATGAATAAACTACGGCAAAACACCGTATCCTATAATTTTCATTCGAGTCGATTATTTCCCGAATTAATTTCTCTGCAAATCGCTTCATATTCGACGGACAAATAAATTCATACCACGGTGACAAATAAATTCTTATTCGAGCAACAAATAATTTCCTATTCGACCAACAAATAATTTCTTACACGGGCGTAATTTTACTCGAATAAATTCTTCTTCGACCGGAGTTCTAGATAATCTAGATAAATTTACATTCGATCGGATATTCATGCGATAACGTCGAATAAAATTTTATTGGTTAATCCCAACCTCTTATCCGTCGCCCGGATAAAATTTCGCCGAGCAGTGCCGTAAACCGGCGCGGCTCGAATAGATTGAAAATAATATATCGACGTGGATATCCACGCTCTCGCGGGCGTGTACGTAGTTGGCAACACGTACAGGATCCATCCGGGGAAGGATATTCCGCTGGCCCCGAAACCCGGGATTCTTGACACGCAAGAAATTTACTATTACCCTCGACCGAGTACGCCGGTCCAACTGGGACGTCCGGGGCCATTACTCCAGTTTCGGTCCCGGGTGCCGGTCGCCATGGATCCGCGGCCATTGGCCGTTCCCGCGTCGCGCCGTTGCTCCGGGCAGCTTCCTCCGAAAGACGATCGCGCGACAGCCATGGTTCGCCTATGAATTACGACGGCCTTTTTCCTCGCCCCGGAGAACGGAGCGAGAACTGCTGTCGGACGCGTTCGACGGTAATCGGTGCGCTGCGTTCGCGACGCGTATTTACGAGGGGCCATTTATCAGCGGGACGGCCCCGGTGGGGCGGAGTCCTCGGGACGTCGCCAGAGACAGTTCTTGCGTCTCGCGGAAGTATTCTAATGAGACGGGGAAAGCCGTTGCTCCAGTTCCGCTGGCCTGTTTCGGATGGCTCGCCAGCCGGAGCAACCCGGTTCCGTTTGATGATAATGACGTTGACCCGGCTCAGCACCGCGCCCACGGTTCAAGCTGATCGGAAGAGCCCCCCGACTTGATAGATGAGCCCGCTGCTGGGCCTCTTCCGAGCGAGACGTTTCCGCGCCCCGTCGGCGCTCGTTCCGTCGACGGAGCTTTATCCGGGGCCAGGATCCTCGGAATTTCCATTTTCCAACGACGAGGACGACTCTTCGGCTCCCTCGGCCGGCCCTTCGATTTATAAACCTTCATCCGATAGACCGGGATCGGCCGACCCTGATCCCCCAACGCCGACACTGACAAATGGACGTGTGTTCCACGGGATCCCGTCGACGGAGTCGACGCCGTAGTAAACACCCGCGTTCGACCATCGACGAACGGAACGACGGCTCCTTTCCGGGACGAATAAGTCGAGCTACTCTTTATGGCCGGCCAAGTAGACCAGCCGGATTTCATTGAAAATCCCGACACTTTGTTACCTTCGGTTTAATAAAAGGGCGACGTCCGCGGTGGGGTCGAAGGTGACATTTTCGCGTTGGATTGTCCGGAACGAGTGTTGCATTTGCAATGAAAGGTTTTATGCCGAAATGATTCCCAGGTTCTGATATTATTTAACTACGTTGATTTTTACTCGATTTGCGGCAAACAATGCATAAGTTGTTAATGAAGAATTGTGACGGAGGGGAGTGACACAATATATATTTTTCAATTAAAGTATTCATTGAACTGAATTGCGATAAGTCTTCGTAACTCTATAGGTGATTCTTAATTTCTCCTTTCCTTTTATCTTCTTTTATTCTCTTTTTCTATGATTTTCTTCAAATTTTCTTCAAATCTCTCCTGTTATTTGCGTTTAAAAAAAAAATGGTTGATAATGGCGTAAATGGTTGATTTTCTTACCGATTGTTATTTCGGGTTGCGATTACAAATTTTCGGTAATTAAATGCTTAAGGGCGTCAATTTGACGACCGGTTTTACATTTAAAAACAACAAATTAAAAATTACTATAAAGAAAAAGTGACTTATGCTATCGACTAGTCATTTGTACAAATGTTAGTACAAATGTTAATTACATAACTATACGATTGAAGTAACAATGTATATACATTTCCGTACAACAGTCTCGCACAACGCGTCCAAAATTCGAAATAATTCTGCTGTTACATTTTCAGCTATTTATATATACCACAATGTAGCTTTCACCCCCTGTTACTTTCGACCCTTGCCTCTGTACAATATTATTCCACTCCAAATATTTGATTTCGGGCAGCACAGGTTTTTAAAGCAACAATTCAATTCGCTAGGCTGGAACGAATCGGAAGCTTACTTCCTTTGCCGGCGATTTTATCGCGTTAACGTGTAATTGCACTTTACGTTTCATTGTTTCCCACGCACTCGTAACTGATATGAATGGATAATCGTCCACAATCTGGTTATAGGGGATCGATACCGAGCTCGGCGAACCGAAGATTGATGTATGGTGACGAATGCTCGTAATCCATTTATAACGAAAGATAAAATCAACGATGTGACTCTACGAGTTGTTGACAGACGATCGGGAAATTCGACGATCTATTGAATGGGGAAACGAGGTCGAAATGCTACAGAGCAGAAAGGCCGACGTGAATAGGTTGCAAAAGCACGACTTCAGTTACGTTTAAAACTATACAGGGTATTCCATAATTATGTTAATACTCGGGGAGAGGTGATTCCTGAGGTGATTTGAAGTAACTCTTTCCTTAACGAAAATGTAATCCGCGGCTTCGTTTACGAGTTATTAACGAAAAACATTGACCAATGAGAGGCGAGCTTGGCTGGCGCGAGACGGCCGCGCCAATCAGCGGAACTGGGCTTCGACCGCTAGTTGGCTAGACCGCCTCGCGCCAGCATATCTCGCCTCTCATTGGTCAGTGTTTTTCGTTAATATCTCGTGAACGAAGCCGCGGATTGCATTTTCGCTAAGGAAAAAGTTACTTCAAATCACCTCAGGAATCACCTCTCTCCGAGTGTTGACATAGTTATGGAGCAATTATTGTTATTATATACGCAATTATTCTACTGGCTAAAAAAATCGAAAAATTCAATGTGCCGAATAAAATTTGATAAAGCTCAGACTTGAATTTGACAAAGTCCCTGAAGGAACAAACTAGCTTTCTCAAGTCTTACATTTACATTCAATCTACCTTTATGGAAAAATATCTAAAGAGCGACGCTGATTTTAATATTATTATTATCCCTAGCATTTAATTCACGAAGAAATCGATTGCGCAAAGGAAGTATCCGTAATTTTCAAATAAATAAATTCTGCTTCGTTCACAAATTCCGTATGTACTTGTTTAATACAATGTATTACGGTGCCGCGGCTATAATTCACGTAAAATATGCAGATAAAAATCGAGAAATAAGAAGTAAAGTTCGCGTTATTTAATACGCGGGGGCAGGATCCGCGGAGATACATCTCGTCCGAATCTGTTCACCGTACATGCCTGATCGGATCAGCGAGCCCAGAGGGACACGGCAGCCGACGTCTTCGATAATTCCGGGGGATCTCCGGAGCGCGACGACACAGATAAAAATAGGATTGCCCCGACGGATACCTCGATATCGACGAATTCGTAACTCCAGAACTTTAAAGTAGCCGATTGCTCTGATATTAAATGAACGGCTCCTTCGGCCGGTCCGCAGTGTACAGCCGTGCTACTTGTCTCCGAGCGCAGGGTGCCTCCTATTGTCCTCCTATCTCGACTATTTGCCAGTGCTTCCGCGTATCTGCTCGCGTCATCTGAGCGAATTGCCGCGGGGGATATTAAGTGAATAGCGAAACTATTGCATCCCTGAACCTAACAGCAAAATTATGCTTAGCTCGCCTCCGAAGTTAGGCTGCCGTTTCTTCTCCCCAACGTAACATTTCAGCAAACACCTCGCACCGGTACGATATTTCCTCCATACCGTCGCGCATCGACTTTCCTCTCAACGATCTCCGGCCGAGGCCGGAGTCGCATTAGCCTCGCTCCTTAGCCGCGCGTCCCCTGCCGCGCGACGCTACGGAGGGAACGCCGTAATCTCGATTTTACTACCTCGAACGTCGTTTCGCGCGAGTCGGCTCGTCAGCGAAGCGCGGGATTCGGCGACACGATGGAACATCTAGAAAACGCGACGGTTTCAGTCGGGAAAAATCGATTTTTCAAATAGTAAATTGACCGTAAATATTTTTACCTTCCCACGTAATACAGAATTTGCATACTGAACTTTCTCTGCCGTGTTGTCTGTCGTGTAACTGCTATTGCAAAAAGACGTTCGTTCGTCGAATTCTGTGTTATCTGAAGGACTTTCGTATATTAATACATTGGCGACCGCGCCGGAAACGTCTGAAAATTTCATAGAATTGAAGTATTTTAATCGATCGAATTAAACTTGCGAAGCGAAGTTATAGGACATCGATTACTATTTCAACATTCTTACCTCTTGCGAATCGTAATAAAATTAAGAAGTTCTTATGGATTAGCGCAGAAATGAAATTTTAAATAATTTCGTCACCGCATACGAGTTATTTCTAATCGATTTCATTGTCAATTGCCAGAAGAACAAAGGGCTGCACTTGTACTGTGAAAATGGGTCCAGAAATCTGTGGCTGTAAAAAACAACGCTACAAGTCACACGTTTCCATTTTCGCGGTATCGTCGATTAAAGCACTGATTGATGGCTAATTCTTCGTATTATTGTTTCAAATTGCATAATTCGGTCGAGTCTACAGAATTTGTTTCTATAATGTTTCCTCTGACAAACAGGATTTACGAATCCTATATGGCACAGTCCGATTATTGCATTAGCATAAATTTTTTGAAATTGTGACTTGCGACCGCAGAAATAGCGTTTATCAGTTTCTTTTATTTTCAAAGAGCGTCTCTTCTCTTTATTGAAAAAAAGGTGCCTCGCGCGACACCCGGAAGGGTTATTGCTCGCGAAAGGGTATATTAGGAAAAATCTCTTTACATATCCCACACGCGTGACACTTGTCAGCGCGTATTTCGATCGCGCCATAAATGCTCTCGATGCTCGCATAAATCGCAGATACCGTTAACGGGTCGGTTGAGCGGCTCTTTATTCCCGGCGCGGCGACGTGACCTCTTCCGCTCCGTTCGTTCCCGCGGAGCCATAAAAAAAGGAACACAGAGAAAGAGAAAATGAATCGTATGGCGGACGGCGAAAAACGTGGCGGCGCCGCGACGCGAGGCGAGGCGACGCGTCGCGCCGGTCGCTCGTTAAGGCCGGCGACCTGTGAAATTTCGGAATAGCATCGCGATCCCATCGCGACGGCCATGAAACACAATTAAAACGATGACCGGCGGCTGGCACGTTTCGATGATTTTCCACTGGCCGCGGTCGCCGCCGTTGCACCTTTTTTTTTTCGCCGGCGTGCGGTCGCGGGATTGAGTCCCCGGGAAAACAAAGAGCTACTCTGTTTCATTGTTTCGAATAGCGCCGATCGAATCGACAGACGTCCCGGCAGTTTCGGACCCCGTAGCGGTTTCGTCCTGCATGTAACCCGCCGCGGATCTCGAAACGGTGGGCCAATGCGCCGCGCGGAAAATAAAGGTATAAAGCCGGCGCGGTGCAGCTGAATCGGCGCAAATATTTTTGTGGCCGGGGTTGCAAACTCGCGGACCGGGGATGCAGCAACGTTTCCGATCTTATTAGCGGTCCTGCCAGTCCTTTGTCAAGTTTCAATTGGTACACGGTGTTCCAGATTTAGGACGATGCCGTTTTTCGGTTCTTCGTTGTGTGTTTTACGAATCGTTCGATGCGGGGCAATTGTTGAGAAATGCGGCGGATCAATCCGAAACTGAAAACTGACGGACTTCGCTTCCGTTTTGTTTCTTTTTTCTTCTTTTTTACCAAATCATCCGTCAACCTCGCTGTCACCCGCTACAACAAGCCCATCAATCACGCGCTTGTGAACTTCGGCATTTCGGCTTTTGTTTACGACGACCGAATTACTGGCCGAACTTCGCACGATCGACGAAGCGAATCGTGAGAAGCAATAAATAATTAATAATCGATAACTATATAATAATAATAATAATAATAATTATTATTATTATTATTATGTGTATTTAATAAATAAACAATAAATAAATATAATAATATATAATAATAATAATTTTATTTAGAAGCGCGTCTGATAATCAAATATTGAAGCAAAGCGTCAGTTAAAGTATCGAACGTCTTCATAATCCAGCGGCTCAAGACAATTCTTCTGTTTATGATTCACTAGAGCCCGTATTAACCCCTTGATAATTAATAATCACCGATAATTAATAAGCTCCGTAATAGAACAAAACAATTTTTGTTTGTCGCGTGTCATGATTTACTTTTATTCCTAGACATTCACAACAAAATCAAATAACGTCAAGTTTTGTTTCTAAATAAATTTCGTTTCGATTTAAAAGAAAACTCGTTGTTACGATGCAAGCGGTGAAAATCGATAATTAATAGTCATCGATAATTAATAAGTTCCCCAATAGAACGAGACAATTTTTGTTTTTCGCGTGTCATGATTTACTTTTATTCCTAGACATTGACAACAAAATCACAAATAACGTCAAGTTTTGTTTCTAAATAAATTTCGTTTCGATTTAAAAGAAAACTCGTTGTTACGATGCAAGCGGTGAAAATCGATAATTAATAGTCATCGATAATTAATAAGTTCCCCAATAGAACGAGACAATTTTTGTTTTTTTTTTCGTGTGTCATGATTTACTTTTATTCCTAGACATTCACAACAAAATCAAATAACGTCAAGTTTTGTTTCTAAATAAATTTCGTTTCGATTTAAAAGAAACGAACAACGTTCGTATTTAGTAAACAATGTATGAAATCTACGCAACGGCTCCGATACGTTGTTACGATGCGAGCGGTTCAAATCCAGAAACACCAGCTTATCGGAAGTTCGAAAATTCTGGCGTGCAATAATGTTTGAAATTTCCCCGTGGTCCTTGGAGCACAGCGGTAACCGCGAAAGCAGTGCGATTGTAACAAATTTAGAGTGAACGCGCGGCCGTAGCGGAAAAATATTGAAATCACCGGGCTCCGGTGTACGCGGGCTTCGACCGTTCTGCGGCTGAATAAGACTTAATTGCAGCCGGTAATCCCGCTCCGCGAGCGGAAAATCGAGTTACGCGGCGTACGCGGTGTAGATTACAAAATGATTTTCCAGCTTAACCGACCCCGGGAAACGTCGGAGCGGCCGGCGCGGCGTGGTTGCCGCGCGTTTTAATGTTTATACACGGCGTCGTACGCGTTCGGGAGACTTTAACGCCCCGAAACGAGAAGTTAAGGCACTTACGAAGGTGTTCCCTTCGGTGCACCGTGGGCCAAATGGCAGCCGAAAGCGACAAAAGGAAAGAAAATTAACCCCTTGACTACGGCAGACTTTGAGACACGTCGGTCGTACCATACGGCAGAAATTGAGTCACGATGTACGCCGAGCACGGCGAACTTTTGGATAGGGATGCATTTTTGTGAAAACATATTTCAATATTTAAAAAACTAAATTTCGCTACATTAAAACAATATTATTTATTTCTCTGAATCGAATTACTATAAATGTTACAAATTTAATATTAATGTGAAACTTGTCTCTCGTCTAACTGAGATAAGATCTATCGAAATAAATATCGATACAATTTTCTGGGCGTCTATAGGCGCCCTCCGTGTCAGAAAACAAAACTGCATCGAGCGCCTATAGGCGCTCCGAGTGTCACAAACGCAAAATTCCTAAGCGCCTATGGGCGCCCACAGTAGTCTAGGGGTTAAGGAAACGAAATTATAAAGAAAAATTGCACAGAGAGCTGATTGAATTCTATTAATTATTCGCCACACGATTTCAAAGAAGTTTCAATCACAAAATAACGGGAATATAAAATCATTATTTACAGCGCTGTTGTTTTCTTAATTCGACTAATTGTCGAGGGTCGAGCCAGGATGTTTCACAAATGTGTTTGAATCGTGCATTTCATTTGCAAATCATCCAAATGCAAGGGTCACTTTAAAGCGATGTAACCTCGCGAAAGAAAAATCGCGGCCACGTTTCTCTTTTTCGAAATTAAAGGAGAAGGATCAAGCTTCATTCAGCTGCAAACTGCATCTCCGAAAGAAATTTTACAAAGTCCGTGCATTTCGTCAATCTTGATCATTTTCAATATTGCAAACATGGCCTCGCATTTGAACGGCAACAGTGGCGAGATTGCGTCGAATTAAAAATCCAGAAATATTATCTTAAGATAGAGGTTTCAAGCTTTAATTTAAAGAAAGAGTCGTCACATCCTGCGATGATTTTTCGCGAAGTTATCGTCGGTCAAATTTGGCCAATTTTTATCCAAAATTTTTCCATGCAACAATTTCTTTGAGCTTCGTTTTCAGGGCTGAATTCGTAATGCTAGAATTAGTACTAAAATTAAATTCTTTCAAAATTCATTCATGCTGCTCTGCATAACTTAGTGCATCGAAGATCACGGTGGCCTCGTACGCAATATCGTTGCTCGTAAATGTTATTAAAAATTGAATTGCATTACTTATGTCGATAAGACCGCGTATACATATAAAGTCTTAACGAATCAAAAAGTTCGGCAGAAATATGCGATTTCAATCGGAGAATAACTTCCATCCCATTTGGGTGCCCTCGGACCCATAACGCGGCGCGGCTCGCGCGCCGTAAAGGAAAGCAATTGTCTAATTTCGCCTTAACACCGGTGAACACGCGCACGGCATGCCGGCCGTCTGGCGAACTTTAATTCGTTTCCGCGGTGCTCGTTAAACTTTTCCGCCGCGCGGAAACGTGAATCTTAACGTCTGCTTTCCATAATCCATTTTTCCGCGCCGGGGACAAGAAGTTTCTCCAGGTTCGATCCCCGGGATACGCGGCCTCCGTTTCAATCTCGATGCTTATTCGGTAACTTCGTAGCGGAGGCGAAACCGCGCGCGTGGGAGACCGCCCGCGGAAATTGGATATGCAAACCCCAGCCGTGCACCGTTCGATCGGCGCCTCGACCGCCGAGGCCCCACCCGGCTCTGTAATTTTTGGGTACCGCCGGGACTGATTAAAATTAAAGAGGACATTGCGGAAATGATCGGCGCGGTGAATGACCCGCGAACTTTCCGCCGCTCGGTTGAGCGTCGTTCGTTTTGATTGCGGTAAAAATCGTCCGTGTTTGTGATCATTGTTAGTCACTGGAGCTCCGACTTTGAGCTGTAATCTAGTTAATTGCCGGACTGCGCGGCTCTGCGCTGCTCATTTTCTACGTCGACGCTTTGACTGACGCGCCAACAGCCGCAATAATTGCAAACAATTGATGTGTTTCGATCGACTAAAAAATTACGAAGCAAAGTTCTATGACGTCGCTTACCTTTCCGACATTCTTACGCGTTGCATATCTTGATAAAATTCGGAGATTGTAACAATTAAAACGAATGAAAATTGGTAATTCAATTTAAACGAAATCCAAATTAATTAGTAACGATTGAAAAACGCATCGGTTGCGAGAAACGGAAACTACGTAAACATTTATTCTCGCCTTGAACGAAAAATTCGGTAAAAAGTAATATAGTTAAATTATTAAATTTCTTTTCATATTATCACTGTCTTGCGTTTCATATTTTTGTCGTAAACGCGCTTAATCATAGCGATCAGTAGACCGCGTTTTCAACGCATTTATAAAAACAAGTGAATAGATAGAACAAAAAAGAATAAATTAACAATACCGTCAGACTGTCTTCGACTTGTCAAAAATGTTAAGAACTCAAATAAATTTTTATTCAACTCCTGTTCACGGAATCGAGGCAGAGAACGTTCATTTTGCACGAAGATCCGCAGTCTGGTGTCCGCAGCCGCATCAGCATACGGAAGAAACTTCTGATGGCTGTGAGACCAGGATTATATCCTCTAAAATGGTAACCAAAGTGGTCCGCCGTTATTCCGGAATGAATAATGACAGAACGCAGAAGTTTGCGTCGCTTCGGAGCCCCTGCGAGAAGAAGGATCGTGAGCTGAAAGAGAAGTCTCGCGGATCGCGACGCAACGCGCGCTAGTTTCGGCTAAGAACGGAAGAGACAAACGACTTTTCACGGCGAAATCCACTCGACAGGGTAAACAATGACGCGATCCCGCGCGCTGCATAGCAAGTTCCGCCGCAACGCGGGAAATTCGGCTCGCCGCGCGACAACGCCGGAAAAATCGACTGTATCGTTTACCCGCGCAAACACGTACTTAAGTTGCTGCCGCCGCTTCGCGGAAGGTTCTCAGGAATTTCAAACACAATCGTCTCGACTGGAAGTTCGAAATCACTCTGTTGCCCTTTCCCGGTTCAGCAAATAAGTTGGAATAACTAGGTACCGGCGCGCGCTCCCCTGCGCGCCGCGTTAACCCCTTCGCTTTACTTCTTTCGCAGCCGCCCTCGTCGGAGCTCGGCTATTTTTTAGCCCGCCGCTGGAGCGAACGTACTTTCACGTCGGCAGCCGCATTTACTCTCGAGATTAAACGCCGATGGTAGGAAAATAACGCCTTTCGTCCAGACGCGGCGAATAGACCGCGGATTATGTATTGTGCAAAATAAAAATTGCCTGCCTTATAGTTGCAGTTAATTGCGGTTTTTAAAAGCTACGTTCAATAATGCATCGTTGCGTATTTTATCGAGGGAAATAATGCAACAGTAATCATTAAAATTCTTTAAATGTTCTCCCACTGTTCTCTGCTTGATCTATGCATTTTTGTCACGAATAAATTTGCAATTTAGTTGATATGTTAAATTTTATCTGACTCCAATTTTCAATGAAATTTTAAGCATGCGTATTAATTACCGGGATCTGCACACCGCATTTTTTAAACTCTCGTTAGAGGCTCTGATTTAAAAAATTCGAGAAACTAGAGTTCTTTTTCGTCGTTCCAAGTAACAGCAAGATTAAAAAAATATATATTTTAGTCGTTCTACAATGAATCGCTCTGACATTAAAAAACAATTCGAGTCACTTAGTCCGATTTGAAAAGTAAATAGTGTTTTGAAAGGTGCGCGAACACTTTAGCCCGTCACCGTGGTTCCGCAGACGAGCATAATTTGCGACTCCGCCGAACGGCGTTATAGGGAAATTGGCGGGAAACGTGTTCCCGGGAACGCGACGGGATCCGCGGAGATTTAATGCGATCGGGAGTAGTCGACGGCACGAACGTTTGCGTGAAAATCGATCGGGAAATGTAAATGAGAGGAGGTTGCCGGGCGGGAATATTTTCTTAGACATCGATGAAGATCGACCGGGCTGCGATCGAGTCTGAAGGGAGAGGGTTGCTCGCGCGCGCGCGGGCTGTAACAAACCGGGCAATTTTCCGGGACGCGTGACGATCCATTCTGAAAGAGGAATCGCGGCTCGCGGCATTCTCCGAGAGACCCTAGCAAATTCCACACCCGCGGGACATTTTCGCCTTTTTCCCGGAGATTTATTCGAAACGTCTCGAGGTGACGAGGCTCTTCGCGGTATGCAACGAGCAAATCTGGAAGCCCGGAATCCCTTTCTGACTATTTTTTTCGTCTGACGCGTCTCGAAAGATTCGACAGAGACGGAGCACTTTGTGAGAACTCCGAGACGACTACGCCACACCTGCCGCTTTTTCTCAAAAGCTTGGCCAAATTGCTGTCTTCGAAGCACACGGCAGCAGAAAACTGCCGCGGCACTTACGCTCAATGGAAAATGCCTGCGCCACAGTCTTTGAAACTGAATAACTTATCTAAAATTGCACCGAGAGACTTGTATTTTATTTTAGATCCAAGATGAACTAGTTTTCTAGATTCCATTTTTTGATAAAATTGGTAATTGGTTGGAGTGACAAAAACGAGCTGAAAATTGATGTATTTTAATGTTTTTATAAATGTCTAACATTTATTATTTTTTATATAAACGTTCTCTTATAATCGTCATATTAAATTTTATATTCTACTTATATAATCATAACTAAATATCGAAAAATTATTGATACCCATATAAAAATAAATTAAGAACTTCGCTTGTATTAATAACGTCCGATTGAAGTTATGAAGTGTGAACTATTTGGAAAAAGGTAGCTCTATGCGTCAGTAGACTATGATTTTATAAACTATGATTTTATATTCCTAATCGTTGTAATAATATAATAAGGTCACTTTTATATTTCTAATTTTCTTTTGCTTTGAGAAATAATATCCAGACTGTAATGATTCGAGTGTAAAAGATTCGATAATCTTTTTACCAAATCTTTATACGATTTTGTATCCAATTATAATAATAACAATATAATGCAATGCAATACAATATAATACAATATAATGAAATACAATATAAGACAATAACTAATTATACAAATTACACAACCAACAGACAAAGAGCACTATTAACCCTATGCAATTATCTTCACAATTACGATGACTGAACTCCTTCGATTGCAATAATTTCTTAAAAAACAGAAGGGATTTATATTTATCGAATTTATATTTATATTTATTTAATTTATATTTATAATTAAATATATATATATATATCTTTTATTTATATTTATATTTATTTACTCGAGTGTTCAAATACAGATGACAAAAGAACAGAATTTAATTACAACTCTTATAAAGGAACGGAATAACATTCATAACAGGTTATCGCTAGAAATCTAAATTATTATGGTCGAGAATAATGCGACAGGAGAAAGAAAAATTAGGATGCACCGGAGTGCAGTTTAGGGCTAAGCCGAATTGGTACAAGCCCCGATAAATTGGAATCGAAATGGAATCAGAGCGCGGAGGTGTTAACGACCACGTGCCGCGAGATGTTTCCCCCGAGCGGCCTTTGGAAGTTTATTAAAAATCAGTCGGCCGGAACGCGACCGCGACCATTAGCCGAGTCAGTTGAATTGAAAGGCTCCCGTCGAAAAATTGTCCGCTTGAGCGACCGGGGACAAGGGCTGCCTGTTCCGGAGGATTAATTGTCCGGACGGTCGATAAATCCAGCAAAGTTTGTTTGCTCGAACACGGATCGCGCGTGATTGGATCGGTTGCGGAAGCCCTTTGGCGGTTCAGGGTGAGCGGAATATAGAACGAAATTGATTAGGGACGGCTAGGAATTTTTCTATAATTAAATTGCCCGCTATAATCAAAATAAGGCGAACACGTAACAAGCTTTCGCGAGTAACGTCGGCCCAACGTCGACAAATTCGAACATTAAAATTTCGATTTCAAATTCGAACTTGTTTCGTTAAGGTCTTCTAAAGAACATAGTTATCATCCTACGATGACTTTTCGCGGAATTATCGTCAGTCAAAGTTGGCCAATTTTTGTCAAAAATTTGTTAATTATAGAATTATGGAATTTGACAATTAACACTGGAATTGGTGCTAGAATTAAACACTTTCAAAACTCTCATTTATATCGAAACAATTCGAGTAGTACCAAAGGTCTTCTGGGTACAATAGAACGTACTTTATCAAATATGTTGGCAAATTGTTAATTAAGATTATAAATATTCCTAAACTAGCCGAGTTATAGTTTACTCGTCAAAGTGCTAATTACATACTCATTAAAATCAGTCACACGCCCGACTCGCCGCCTGCATATTAATCCGTATAGAAACGTGTAGAGGTATATATATAAATTCTCCATCATCGGCCAATAATTTATTATTATATCGTCCAATCGTGTTACCGGTAATAACCCTAGTACACATTAACGCGTCATAAATTAGTATAAAACATCATCGCAATTCATCCAAATTATCTGCTCACTCCGGCGGCATTGTGGCAGCGGGCACGGTCGATGATTTCTTGGAATTAACGCATTAGCTGATAATCATGTAATGATTCATCACGTTACGAGATTCCGGGGAAGCGAAATTACACCGGTTAACAGGCCATTAAATGTCTGCCGCATTAATTTGCTGATTACACGTCGATCAATTAACGGATTTGTAATGTAGGCGTCGCTTTTCACGATTCGCGGTGAACATGGTCTCTCTCTCTTGGTCCCCCCTTTCTCTCTCTCTCCCTCTCTCCCTCTCTCATCATCGCAGTCGATTTTTTCTCCATCGGATAGCTCGTTCAATCGAACCTTATCTCCCGTCTGCTCTTTGTCACGGAGGGTCGTGAATCCTTTATCACGCATCGGCGTTCCATCGGCGCTCCTGTATCGGAGCGTAGACAGGTTTCCACGCTGTTAGGCGATCTGCTTGTGTTTTCACCCTCAGGGTGTCTGGGGACGAGGTGAAGAAAAACTCCTCGAAAGATATGCAAATTCGCCCCTTCAGTTTCGAACAAAAGATCCCGCGCGCTCGGGGCCCGAGTGAAAATTAATCGGATGTTTTATCTTCGAATGCCGGCACGGCGCGCAGAGAAAACGATACAGGATTTATTTTTCCAATTTCTCGCCTGTTACGGAGAACAGGCAACGTTCGCACGGCTTTCCGCGGGTTAAAACCCCGTGAAAATTGTAACGCACGCGGTGGAACTAAGCCACAGGCTGCGCGAATTACTAGTTTTTCAACCGAGAAATTAACTGTACAGAGGTAATTAACGCAATCGCCAGTTTTAGCACGCACGACTCAATAAAGAAATCGATCAAATTCTTAATAAGGGAACCAGGGGAAGAGTCCTAATTCGTAATATCTATGATTAATAGATGGATAGTGGATTTTTTTACTCACAATATCAGATTTGAAAATTCATTTTTACACTTATCTATTATAGTTTCTTAATTTGATTACGTAGAAAAGTATATGTAGAAAAATCCATCGATGTCGTGCAACTTTACTATGCAATTTTCATTTATGTAAGTAAAACGCTTTACTGTTATGAAATTTTTGAGCTTACTGACATGGAGTGTTAACGAAAAATTTCCTGAATTGTTTAAACAGAAGATTAGAGACCATATAACTTAATCCCTTGCATATATGATTTTTTTTTTCTAATAAAACGAGACAATATTTGTTTCTCACAAGTCTTCGGCTTCGATTCCGAATATTAATTATAATTAATGAATGGATAGCGGATTTGTTTACTCACAATCCGATTTGAAAATTCATTTTTACGCTTGTCTATTATAGTTTCTTAATTTGATTAAGATTCGCAAAACATGAAAATGTAGAAAAATCGATCGATGTCGTGGAACTTTACTAGGCAATTTTCATTTAATTAAGTAAAACGCTTCACTTTTATGAAATTCTGGCGTGGAGTGTTAAGCGAACAATTTTCTGGATTGTTTAAACAGAAGATTAGAGACCATATAACTTAATCCCTTGCAGTATATGACTTTTTTTCTAATAAAACGAGACAATATTTGTTTCTCGCAAGTCATCGGCTTCGATTCCGAATATTAATTATAATTAATAAATGGATAGCGGATTTGTTTACTCACAATCAGATTTGAAAATTCATTTTATAGTTTCTTAATTTGATTAAGTTTCGCAAAACGTGGAAATGTAGAAAAATTGGTCGGTGTCGTGCAACTTTACTATGCAATTTTCATTTATGCAAGTAAAACGCTTTACTTTTATTAAATATTTGAGCTTGTTGGCGTGGAGTGTTAAGCAAAAAATTTCCTGGATTGTTTAAACAGAAGATTAAAGACCATATAACTTAATCCCTTGCATATATGATTTTTTTTTCTAATAAAACGAGACAATATTTGTTTCTCGCAAGTCTTCGGCTTCGATTCCGAATATCAATTATAAATTAATTTGTTTACTCACAATCAGATTTGAAAATTCATTTTTATGCTTATCTATTATAATTTCTTAATTTGATTAAGATTCGCCAACCGTGGAAATGTAGAAAAATTGATCGGTGTCGTGCAACTTTACTATGCAATTTTCATCTATGTAAGTAAAACGCTTTACTTTTATTAAATTTTTGAGCTTGCTGGCGTGGAGTGTTAGCAAAAAATTTCCTGGATTGTTTAAACAGAAGATTAAAGACTATATAACTTAATCCCTTGCAGTATATGATTCTTTTTCTAATAAAACGAGACAATATTCGTTTCTCGCAGATCTTCGACTTCGGTTTCGAAATTTTGATAACGGGGGAATCAAATTTTATTTTTTTATTTTAGAAGAAACGAATAATGTTTATGTTCATTGGGATTACGTATAAAATCTTCCTCACGAGTCTGTGTCGTTGCCACGGCGCAGGAAGTCAAAGGAATTTATCCAAGCGGCTGAGCACAGTTTATTTAAGACGATAACAGATGAATGCAGCGCATGTATATCCGGCGCATAATCAGGCCGGCGTTTATATCCGGCTGCTTAATTAAAAACACAGAATTCCCGGTTTTACGCTGCTGAATTTCTTGCGTCCCGTAATTCGAAATAATAGCTCGGCCGGCTTGCTTTGAAAAAATAGCCGAAGACTTCGTTGTACGATGTATAATGAAGTTAATGTTTGAGATCTCCCGGGGGCATAATAGAGGCGGAAGATTAAAAAGCAAACTCGCGATTGACCCGACAATGGGGCGCAACAATAAAACAACCGATGCAAGACGGTGTCCTGTCGCGGCGGAATTTAAATGTCTCCCCGGGCGCGTTCTAAAAAGTAATCTTCCAAGAAGGAGAAACTTCCGCGCGGAGAAGCGTTCCGCTTTGTTGCGGGAACGACGCCGTCGAGGAATCGAGTCCCACCTTCGGTTCCTTCGTTCTTCCATTAGCGTTCCTTTTTTCTTTGCCGAATGAAACTTTCATTCGGTTGGCCACGTGGACGTGGTCCAGCGCGAGGGCGCGGACCGGAAGAACTTTCTCGCCCGTCTGTTTATCACGCCGACACAATCATCGATGCGTTTTTAATCCCGCCACCGCCGTAGACAGCCGGTCTTTATCGGCGATACGTATCCATTCGTTCGCGCTAAGCCTCCCGGATACACGGTGAAAAAGACGGATACCCTTGAAACATCGGCCTCGTTATTTCGCCGTATCATGGCACACCTAATCCTCCGGGGATGTGCGCGCGAAACGTCCCTCGGCGGAGTTTAATCACTTCCCCGTGTCCCGCTCCTGATCTTTTTCGAAAACCACCGTGCACGGTATTCTGCGAGATATTCCCGTCTACACGCCGGTAGGCGGATTAATTTCATTACCAGCACCGCGGATCTTTGCGCGGAAACGAAATTTTCCGGACCAATTGCGGGAGAACGTATTTATTTCTTCTTTTAACAAGAGTAAGTCGGACGTGATAATTAAGCTTTGTACGGTCGCGACGTGAATGGTTGTAGATAATTGAAACAGTAGAAACGTTGAGAGAATTCAGCGATATCATAACGCGGTTTACGATTTAAAATTACTTGAACCTAGGGTAAATATGGTTATTACTGTGGACGCCGCAATTACTGCGGTATTTTGTAAAAGTAATAAAATCTAACATTTAACAGTGTGTAATCTTCAAAAATCATTTTTGTATGTTTAATATTGATTATTCATGACTTGCGAGTAACAGCAATCGCAGTTTTAATTCATTTATTGACTTTAATTTCATCATCAACCTAGGGTAAATGTGGGTATTACTGTGGATGCCCCAATTATTGCGGTATTTTGTAAAAGTAATAAAATGTAGCATTTTACAGTGTGTAATCTTCAAAAATCATTTTTATATGTTTGATATTGATTATTTACGACTTGCGAGTAACAGCAATCGCAGTTTTAATTCATCTATTGACTTTAATTTCATCATCAGCAGCGTGGATCTTTACGCGGACACGAAATTTTCCGTACTAATTGCGGGAGAACGTATTTATTTCTTCTTTTAACAAGAGTAAGTCGGACGTGATAATTAAGCTTTGTACGGTCGCGACGTGAATGGTTGTAGATAATTGAAACAGTAGAAACGTTGAGAGAATTCAGCGATATCATAACGCGGTTTACGATTTAAAATTACTTGAACCTAGGGTAAATGTGGGTATTACTGTGGATGCACCAATTATTGCGGTATTTTGTAAAAGTAATAAAATGTAGCATTTTACAGTATGTAATCCTCAAAAATCATTTTTATATGTTTAATATTGATTATTTATAACTTGCGAGTAACAGCAATCTCAGTTTTAATTCATTTATTGACTTTAATTTCATCATCAGCAGCGTGGATCTTTACGCAGACACGAAATTTTCCGTACTAATTGCGGGAGAACGTATTTATTTCTTCTTTTAACAAGAGTAAGTCGGACGTGATAATTAAGCTTTGTACGGTCGCGACGTGAATGGTTGTAGATAATTGAAACAGTAGAAACGTTGAGAGAATTCAGCGATATCATAACGCGGTTTACGATTTAAAATTACTTGAACCTAGGGTAAATATGGTTATTACTGTGGACGCCGCAATTACTGCGGTATTTTGTAAAAGTAATAAAATCTAACATTTAACAGTGTGTAATCTTCAAAAATCATTTTTGTATGTTTAATATTGATTATTCATGACTTGCGAGTAACAGCAATCGCAGTTTTAATTCATTTATTGACTTTTGATATTCGGAAGCTTATGAAAACGTTGAGTCTTTGCACCACGCCTTTAATGAAACTTGTGCTTTCAGAGATCCAATATATTGAAAAAAATAAATATTCAAGTTAAAGAATAATAGGTATAACTCAAGCTGTCAATTTATTGAAGTAAAAGGTTTTATTTTCTCTGTCAAAGAGTTCGCCTTCATTGAGAAACCGCAGTAATACCTACGCTAACCCTATCGAGCGCTGAAAGTCTGCGTTGCTCCGTAACGATGACAGAATTTTATTCGTTTAGACTTTTCGTAATTCTCGATATAACACGTAGTTGGATTCAGAAAATGATTGCATCGTTTCCTATGGAAAATACAATTTTAACGATTTTAAAATGAAAAATATAAAACCACATTAGACGTATCGTTAGAGACACGATACCGATTTCTATTTCACTTTTCGTGTCGTATTCTTTTGTCATAGATGCATCAAATCCTGGCCGAACATTTATGTCTTCGTTTATATATTTATAAATTAATGGCACGCTTTAAATACATGGCTTAAAATACTGTTCAAGTTCCTGAAGGGAGAACTTTCTATCCGGAGTTTCAGAAGATCAAAGTGATACAAGCATACGATCCGCATTCCGCTGCTTAATCATCCTGATAGTAATCTTTCTTACTTTCCTTATCTCCGCCGTTGGGTCGCGACTCCAGAGTTTCCTCCCCTTTCCCGGCCGACTTATTTTTCTTGATCTTGTTTTTAATCAACTCCGGCTCCATCTGTGCGTCTCTCCGTATCTCGTTTTCCCCGTTTTCCGCATTCTACCTTTTACCTTAATATTTTGCGCTGCTCGTGTGCATTATTTTTCTCTTGCGCGCGCGCGCCCGCGCGTTCTCTCGGTGTTTTTGTTAATCTGCTCTTTTGTCCACGCGTCAAAAGCCGTGACGTAGACGAATTCGAGCACACAGGAAACTCTGTCTCTCCGTGAATTGTTCCGCTGAATTGCGGACAGAACGAAGCTGCGTACATTCTCATCAGAATTTATGGAAATTTGTGTTTTGTTAACGGGTTCGCCGATACTCGCGAACGGACGACCGGTCCGCGGCGAGCAGTGAAAAATTATGCACACGGTCGATCCTAAATACTTCGCCGATACGCAACGTTCCTAGAGTAAGTGTCGGTATTACTGCGGTTTCTCAATGAAAGCGAACTTCGACGGAGAAAATAAAACCTTTTACTTCGGTAAATTGACAACTTCAGCTACACTTATTATTCTTTAACTTGAATATTTATTTCTCTCAAAATATTGCATCTCTGAAACCACAAGATTCGTTAAGAAACGTGATGCAAAGACTCAACGTTTTCATAAGCCTCCGAATATCAAAAATCAATTAATTAAAACTACGATTGCTGTTACTTGCATGTCATAAACAATCAATATTAAACATATAAATAATGATGAGATTCATTTTTAGAAGATCACACGCTATAAAATGTTAGATTTTATTACTTTTATAAAATACCCCAGTAATTAGGGCGTCCACAGTAATACGCATACTTACCCTATCAATCGCAAAGTTCTCAGCGCGTTATCAAAAATACTCGATCGATCGCAGCGTTCGGAGCTCCACGAAAAAGCCTCGATCGATCGCGGCGCCGCGAAATAAAAATACTCCGTTCCGGTATCATCGCGACGAAGATTATTGCTCGCCGTAAATAAAGTCCGGCGAGAGCAGTCGAAACTGAATCGGCGCTGTTTTCATGTTGCTTCTCACGTCTTCGTGTACGAGCGTGCAACAGACCGTCGCGGCAGAAGGCGGCTCCGTGAAAAGAAAACGCTGGAGAGCACGATCGTTTTTCAACGGGAAAGTTTCAGCATCTGGCGCGCGACAAATTGGCCGCTGTCCCCTTGATTCGAAAGCGATTTCTCGCCGAGCGTATTTCCGGACCGGCTCCCTTGTGTCTCGCCTGTGCGTTATGAAACCGAGCGGTGCATGAGAACGAAGCTGGCCAAATTACGCTCCGTTATACCGGCGACGACGTGAAAACGCGGCGCTCCGAGTCACGGCTTCTTATACGTCGGATTATTTCCCGTTCTCAAATCGTTTTACGGACGATCGAGAATGTTAGTTATTTGACTGACGAGGACGGCATAGAAAAATTCAACTTTTCAAACGTTTGACAAATAACAGAGGATTCCCAAGCGATTCCTGTTTTATTCGATTTCTTAAATTTCGAATCTTTATTCAAAATTCAAGATTCCCCAGAATACAAAAATCATTTTTCTACTTTTATATATTTTTATATTTATTTTTATATTTATTTTTATATTTATTTTTATATTTATTTTTATATTTATTTTTATATTTATTTTTATATTTATTTTTATATTTATTTTTATATTTATTCTTATATTTATTCTTATATTTATTCTTATATTTATTTTTATATTTATTTTTATATTTACTTTTATATTTATTCTTATATTTATTTTTATATTTATTCTTATATTTATTCTTATATTTATTTTTATATTTATTCTTATATTTATTCTTATATTTATTTTTATATTTATTTTTATATTTATTTTATATTTATTTTTATATGTATTTTTAAATTTATTTTTATATATTTTTATGACGACATTGCAGGCTTCGATGTGATCTAATATTTCCCGATCTACTTCCAGCAACTGAAATAAGTTGGTGACTCGTGCTCACGATCGAGATTAGTCCGTCGATAAGATGAGAAATTCGTGGAAGTTACATTCCGTGATCGCGTTCGCCGGACAGGCTGCCGTCGAACGAAAACATTTCGCGTTCTGTCCGGATCGATTCCGGGCCGGTAATCGGCAACTGAACGAGGGTGAAAGCCACGGGGGCAGAGGACGGCTGAGACGTTAATTGCCCGGTTCGCCCCGGACAGGATAACTTACTGTCTTCGTTTAAGGGAATTGATAACGGCAATTAAGGAGATCGCGCTCGCCCCCGTATTTTTCTTGGGACGTCTCGACGGGAAGGGATGGATCGCGGGCCCGTAATAATAGCCGATAGGCGACGCGCGATTAATCACCCGTGTCCGTCGGCGCTGTAATTAAACGTCGGATAAAAAGCGGAAAAATAGCGGGGATATTATCGGCCGGCGATTCCACGCGCGGAACCGCGCGTTTCCCGGCGACCAGATCCGGCGACCAGGCCGCTCGATTTTTGCGGCTACGCGGAACAAAAGCGTTTCATCCGCCGCGCGCGCGGCTCGGTTAATCACGCTTCGGGCCTTTGTCGGCCGAGCAGGCGTCGTCTCGCGCGGAAAACACGTCGATCGGCGACCGATTCGCGGCAATTCGCGAGCGGAACACGGCGAGCTCGGCGTTCCACGGTGTTTCGAGCGACAAATTGCTCTTCGGCGCGGAAAACGCCGGAAATTGCCGCCCAGGCGGCAGAAAAGAAGTAATCGTTCCATTGTAAACTACGATTAAACTTTGCCGTAGTTCTGTTCGATTTGTTGGAATTTATGAGACGCGGTCTTCGCGGGAATATTTATTGAGCGCGTTTTTTTGCAGGTCGTTTCTGCAGAACCGGTGAGAACCGCCCTCGAAGTTTCGGGGCTGAAACTTTCTTGTTCGACGGCCACGGGAAAAGGTGAGTGCCACGAAATGTTTCCTTTCCGATTGCATGGCTTTTAACGTGGAATTTAGGGAAATAATGTATTAAACGTGAACATCTTTTTTATAGTAATAAATTAATTAATTTAAATAATAATAAATAATATTATATATATTAATAATATTATATTAATTTTAAATAATAATAAATAATATAATTAATAACTGTATATAATAATAAATAATATAATTAATAACTGTATATAATAATAAGTAATATAATTAATAATTGTATTAATAATTATATAATAACTGTACGACAACTGCTCGAGAAGTGATAAAAAGTAATTCGACTGTCCAAAGACAATGCATTTGTACAATGTAAAATCAGACGTAAAAAATTCGATGCTTCCTTCAGATAAAAAGAAAATAATACTCCTATTATTGTTCATCGAGCTTTCTTTCCTTATATGTAGTGTCCCACGCATCCTTCAGGTTACATTTCATCGCTAGAACGCAACATTTTATTGCTCCGCAACGCAAGAATTTCTTTATTGCGATTCTACAGTTTCCATCATTATCAGTCATGCTATACATTACATGAAAAAGTACCCGGAATTTCGCGTTTTATAAAATCTCACTGTGCGTGTATTGAAACAAATTAATTTGATTATCATAACGTGGGCTATCTCTGCGAATCCAAAATTTTCCGCGCGTAATAATCAGACTTCGTGCGTTTGCGACGGAAATTGATAGACGATTGAAACAAACAATTCTAGACTTTAATGTAATGCAATTACATTTTAGACACATTATTTAGTAGACTAGTTGCTTTATATTCTAAATAAAAATTCAAGTCATTTAGTCCAGGTTTGGAAATGTTGTACCGTTTTGAAGGACCTCCACATTTGTTCTCCGCTGCACGTGACAAACCCGAATTGTTTCGATATAGCATACATTACTAAATACTGCAACTTTAGCAGTAAATATCTCTTGACGGAAGCACTTTCGAGCATGGTTGCGCAGGAAAAAATTTGTTTCACGGTCCCGAATTCATACCTAAAGTTTGTCGATTTAACACTAAACCTATCTGAGAGAAACTAACACATGTTGCATCATCGCGATGAAAAGACTGTCCTTACTCGAGCCTCTCACCATTTTTATTACAATAATACTCGAATAAGGAAATTGATTAAATCGTTTCTTCAGAAAAAATCCCCATAATTTCGACAATTTGAGAATAAAAGACGCGAGACCGGTCCATTCGACCGGCGATGACAGGACTCGTATTAACATTGGAACACCCTGTGTAAGGTCCGCGGCGGACAATTAAGAACGGAAAAAGCCGTCACGTTGCTGTGTGAATAGCGCAGAGAGCCGGCATTTTTTCGGCGAGCCAATTCCGCGGAAAGAAACGAGATTTGCATAACGCGACGGAGCGCGTCGCGTCGCGAGCCTTGTTTCGCCGCGATCCGACCACTTCGCAAATTGCTCGGAACTTCCTTGAAAACATTTCCGACGAGCGGCTTTCGCGAGGCAACGCCGCGCCGGTGACGTAATTCGAATCAAAGCGAGAGACGAATTCCGCGCGACGACGACGGCCCCGCATCCCCCCGGTTGCCGCAATGCGAGCGAAATAAAGCTCCAAGCAGTTTTTAGCTCCGACCGCGAAGGTTTCCCGTCGGGGCGCTGAAATGCTTTGCTGATTTTCATATATTATTCAATGCCTCGCGATGGAATAATTACGTGTTAGCTGGCTTCGCGCGTCGCCCGTGCCCACCCTCGCCACCCTTCCTCCGCTCCGGCCGCCCTTCCCACGCCGGTGTCCCCGTTGTTCCCGCTTTGAACGCTCCAGCTGAAAGCTCGCCGCGAGTCTTTTCTGTCTCGCGCTTTTCACCGACCAGACAATCCCGAATAATACACAGCCGTGTACAAAGACGCTAACCGGGGAAGCATCCCGGCCGCTTCAAACACCCGCATTTTTCTGCTCCCCTTTCAAAGGTTTTACCGCCGCCGGTTCTACTTGTCCGTCTCTCCCCGCGACAACGCCGCCGACCGGTCGATTTAAATTTCCGACTCGCATCTCGGGACCTTTGCGTGGCTGATCCGCTGCTGGGTCGCGGTTACCAGATGCTCGTTGATAAACGCCTTCGCCGTTTGATCGTGTTACCAGTGCACCACTTTGCCTCCCACGAGCGCGCGAACCTCGATCGGTTCGGTGACATTGTGATTAGGGTGGGACGTCGCGTCCTCTGTCCGCGCGGTGCCCGTCGTTTCATTTGCGCCGAGAAAAACGTCGTCCGACACAAAGGCCGACGTTCTCGTTCTCGCGGGTGCTCTCTGCTCGACGACGAATCAATTGTCTCCTTGCTACGTAGGCGGCCCCGGTGATTTACCTCTTTCGTTGTCGCCGCGTCCGCGTACAGGTCGATGGTATCATCGATGATGTTGTCGGGGATCGAGATCGATTTGTAATCGAGATCGTTTTATTCGGTTTCGTTTGATTTGGGGACGAAATCCGCGTCACGTGAATTTGCGTTTCTGGTAAGTCGATCGAATGCGAAGGTAACAATGGTCCTCGTCGAATGAATTATTCGAGGAATTTTTATGGTAATATTGATCGGTTCTGTGACTTAAGTCTTCGTTTGCAGAGCTAGACATATTTTTGTCTTCTCGTCTAACACAAAATTTGGCAAATGAACGGTTTTTGAAATTGTAGTCACGTACGAAAATTGCGTTTCGAATACGTTTGAAATTACCATTGCGACTATCATTAAAAAAAAAATTTATTTGGCTATTTATGTATTACACGAGAAGCTGAAAATATAGTCTATTTACTATTTCGAGAATCTATTTTCTCCCAGTCCTGTTCGTTTGGAATACTTGACGAATAAACATATTTAATATTTGACGGAATTACATATCGACGCGTATTTTTCTTCGAACGAATTTTTTACGTTCGACCTATTTGAGAATATTTGTTTCTCTGGTCCATGGAGGCAATACGTTGCAAGAAGTAATAATCTGTAACGAGTAGAGTCTGTAAATTGTTAAGATATCGATATTATGAATAATTTTATCGATAATCGATGGTCGCATCTCTGCTGCTGCATTAAATTGAATCGGCGACAATTTTAGAAGAGAAATATCATTTCACGACCGTACCTCTCTCGTTCGATAATTAAATGGAATCAAGATAATGAAGGAACAACTTGCCACCCCCTTGATACGTTTCAGTGACTGTGTACTCGCGTTTGCTTTGTGCAGTTTTGATATTTACACGGTTCCGTAACGGCGTCTCGGTTGCAGAGTTGTGTAGAATTACAATTGAATTACTCGCGGAATTATAATTTCAAAGTAATTCAATTACCTTTTTATTCATTGACATTTTAATTCAATTATATTTTAATTTATTGACATTGTAATTCAATCATATTTTAATTCATTGACATTGCAATTCAATTATATTTTAATTCATTCACATTGCAATTCAATTATATTTTAATTCATTGCCATTGCAATTCAATTATATTTTAATTCATTGACATTACAGTTCAATTATATTTTAATTCATTGACATTGTAATTCAATTATATTTTAATTCATTGACATTACAGTTCAATTATATTTTAATTCATTGACATTGTAATTCAATTATATTTTAATTCATTGACATTTTAATTCAATTATATTTTAATTCATTGACATTATAATTCAATTATATTTTAATTCATTGACATTGCAATTCAATTATATTTTAATTCATTGACATTGTAATTCAATTATATTTTAATTCATTCACATATTGCAATTCAATTACACTCATGATTAAGATAATTAGTAATTGAATTAACTGGAAGGTTTGAATTACATAATTGAATCACAATGTAATTCAATTGCTCATGAACGATTTAAATGATGACATTGAAGACAAAATTGCCATGAATCGATTGCCACAATACTTGAAATAATTCGGCGATACAAAACACCAAGGCTTCGCATGCAAACATAAACAAATGAACATAAACATTACAAATGCTCATTTATTCAATTTCAGACCTTAACACATAAAACCAAAGAAAAATTTATATAAAACCAAATGTTGTGGCAATCGATTCATGGCAATTTCTCCCTCAATGTCATTCGAAGATCATCATGTAGCAGGTCGTTGAATTCGTCTCGACGTCGTCTTCAACACAATGAAGTTAAAATTACCTAGTTTCATTTAAAAATATAACGGTGATTTTATTTTTTTAACGAAAATCAATTTGTTCTTAAATTTAAACAATTGAAATTCCTTGTCGCTTAAACACTAATTAACATTGATACGAAACATTTTCTTGTCAGACTATCGGAAGGGGCTGAAAAATCGTGGGAACTGATTTGTGACCCACCCTCTATATATCGTGTGTCCACATTTGCTTGAATGTTTCAATATTGACGAGAAGAAATCGGAATTTTGTTCAGATTAAAAAGAACGGGCCAGCATTTCATACGTGAAAAGTCATTAGCGGAAATCTCCGTCACGGGTCAGACTCGTCAAAGTATGGCAGGGGGTTAAATACAACGTCGGCAATGTTCGCGGGACGAAGAGCAGCTTGCGCGTTTCGCTCCGGCGTATCTTTACATATTCAGTAGATCGTGTATCGGTCCCGGGCAAATATCCCCGAGCGGCCTCCGGGGAGGAAGTTTGATTCACGACGATTGCAGAAAAATTCGATTCTATTTCCACGAGTCGTCCGATTAAGCTGTTTTCGGAGGAAACCCGATCTCCTGGGCCGCGAGCCTGGTTTCTTAGGTAACCGACGATGTTTCCTCGAAGATTCCCCAAACGATAATAATGCGGCCTCCGCCCCAGTTGGAAAATACTTCCCCGTGCTTTCGAATACAGCCCGGCATTACAGGATACCATTGTTAAATCTTAATCGATGAATTCTGCTTCGTGAAAAATTTCAGCTTGATTCTGTTTGTTTACGAGGCTCTCGATCGCGAGCGTTCGTGCGTGGCTACATTTTTGCTATTCGGTGACATTAATTCTTGACTGGTTTTCCAAATTCATTTCTTTTGCAACTATTCGAACATACTGAATTTTAGTAGGACGTTTGGAATACGAAAGAGTTAAAATACCATCATCTATGATAAAGTTTGACTTTCTAGTTTCGGTTTCATTAATTAAATTACTTCGATTTCGTAGGAATTTTCGGGGTTGATTTTCGACACTTCGCGTGTTAAATAAAACACTTTTCAATAGAGTAGAGCCTCTGTTAAATTATTTATTTTATTGATATTTTTATGATATTTAATATCCCGATTATTTTTGTGATATCCTGATAGCAAAACATTCTATTATCTAGAAATTTGCGTTCAAGTTTTTCACTAAATGATAACGCGTCTAAATAATACAATAGATTGGATAGTGAAACGTTTTGATACCAGAATATCGTGCAAATAAAATGCTGAGATAAGGGAGTCTCTACGGTACTTTCCAATGTAACCATGACTTTACTTTGAAGAACGAACAAGGCATGTCTTTACAGTGCCATCAGAGGGACCAGAGCGAGGAGTCAAAAGCGATCTCCGCCAAGCATCCGCAGACCCTATAGGTCTGAAGGTAAACAGCCGGTCGAGAGCTACAAAGCTGCATTGTCTTAAGATTTCAAGGGAGAAATGTAAGGGACGATGTTCGTGTCTTTATTAGATAAATCAGAAATAGCGAAGACGAGAGAATAAAATAGAACGAATAAGAATAAATAAGAAGCCGAGGGAAACTTCTAATTTCTACGAATATTCTTCGACATTTTTGTACACTTTAAATGCTCGAACAGCAATAATATTTGTTCTTCAATATTTGGTTTCGATGGGACGAGCTACAGCAAATTCTCCCCAATTGTCCTCTTCAGCTTGTAAGCAAAAATGGACAATATCAGGAGAGGAGATACGATTATTCGATTGTTACTTGCTTTTATAATTGTTGATTATTCGAACCTCGCGCCTCGTTTTTATAGTTATTGGCAATCGGCGAGTTGTTGACGTCGAGTCGCGAGGCTCGAACAATCGTATCCCCTCCTCCGAAATTTCCCATTTTCGTTCACAAGCTGAAGGACAATTGGGGAGCGTTCACAGTACACAGTTTCAATATTTTGTAAGCAGCGGACTCGACGAGCCACTTCGCGTGCCAATCAGCGTTCCACTCATCTCACATTCGTCGTATACAAACACGTTTGTTTGTCCGGAAGATCCACCCTTTTTCCGATTATATCATTTCCATTACGACATAAGCACGCATATTGTAAATAAACAATATACTAAAAGATGACAGAAAATGACACGACAAGGCACACAAAGACCATCCATTCGGTGGTGATCCGGTAATCAAATTCCAACAATTGGAAGGCAATATTACCGGCAAATCAAAGCCACGGATACATGTTTTCTGACGAGCCTGTCGAGTGAACAACAACTTTGTAAGAGTAAACTTACCAAGCGTCAAAAGTACCAGGAATGATTTTTCTTGTAAAAATGACACGATCGAATTTATTCGAATTTTGTGCGATCTTTGTTAGAAAATGTGCTTGTATAAAGAAACGTATTACATCATTTTCCACAGAAGCATCCTTCGAATTTTAATGATTCTTGAGATTTGATAATTAAATAAGAATTGTTGATATTTTTATAATTGGGAAATATGAAACGGGTCATTCGACCGATTGATATTGAAAAGACATGGATATTTATAATATATTGACTTTTGTCTGACATTGGCGCAGTTTTTGGGTTTCCGCTCCGTTTCGAAGCGATGTTCCAAAGATTATAGATTATAAGAACGTTAAGATTATAGAACGTAGTACCACCAGAAATTTCATTGGAAATTAAATAGAATTAATGCAAATTCTCTGGTCGACAGCATTTTCCATTGTAAAAGTAGCAAAGACACGATTAAAATCGACCGACGTGAACAGCTGTTGCGGACACAATAGTTGACGAATCTCTCTCTCTCTCTCTCTCTCTCTCTCTCTCTCTGCATATAAATATATATAATAACTCAGCATCGAAACCGAGTACAAGAAGAATAAAAAATTCTTTTGCACAATATATAACTTCAAATGAATATTTTGCCACCATTTCTTCGCCCGTATCCACGTATGTTTTAGCACAAAAATGGACAATTTAGGGAGAGGAGACACTATTCTTATTATTACGACAATTATATTTTTAGAATTACCAATTGTCAACAACTATAAAAGACGCGAGGCTCGAACAATCGCATCTCCTCTTCCCAAAATTGTCCCCTTTCGTGCGCAATCGGAGCGCGAATTAGGGAGAAATTTCTGTATCTCAGCATCTCTCCTCTCTGCTGACGACGCGTCTTTGGCGACCATCGTCGCGATATCGAGCCGGGTAGTGCGAGCCGGTGCTAAATAAATTTTCCCGGACGATCGGCAGCTGCCGCGGCCGAGAAATTCGGAGCGGACGTCTCCCCGGCGGCTAGCCATGATTCGTCGGACAGCACCCCAGCAAGGCGGGGTCCGTCATCCCCGGTCCTATCTTTTCCTTTCTGGCTGGTAATCGATAGCGGTGACCGCGCGCAAGGGTGCACCAAGTCAAACATTATTATCGACAACGCGGTACCCTTGTCCCGCTTTGTCGCCGGTCGTGCACCGTTAATTGGACGTGCACGTAGATCCTGTGGGTTTACGGCTCGCAAGGCGACGCGACGCTCCTCTCGTCCGGAGAGCTCGGGACGTTCTCTCGCGCGGCGATTGTTCGCCGTCGAAGCGCCCGTCGTCGCTAACAAACCGCGTTCCGAGGCACTTTATTGTCCACCGGCTACAGCGAACGGCGCCGTATTCGATTAATCGTTACCGCCGGCGGACACCGCTCCCGAAATTTGCATTCTGCCCGCCGCTGTTATTGTTAACGGCGGCCGGCGCTGCTGCGAAGCGTTTCAGCACACCCACAGACGGCACCCGCCCGCGTTCCTCACGGTGTCCCGTCGCGACTGCACCGGCTAATGGTGTTGAAAATATCATTCTATTATTGTTTACCGCGCGCGCGACGCTGTCCGCCGTGCACTCGAGTGTTTACTGTAAACTTCGCGATGGCGGAACGCGCGCGGATCTCGATGGCTGCATCCGCGGATGGACCGATGTATTTTTGAACGGATTCGTTGATATCACTTTCGTGATTCGATGGGAATAGTGCTGGGTTCGTCGAGGCGGATGTTTTAATTTGGAGCGGCGCGTTTCGTTGATCCAGTTGTTTGGATCTTGTTCGTTCGTTGGTAATGATTAGGGTAAAAGATTCGAGGGTACTAAGTATGTAGTACTTTAAAGAATAGGGCGAACTGCAAGGGTTCGAGCGAGAGACGCGCGAAAATAATCGAACGAGAATTCAAGACGATGTGCTGTAAATTGCAGTGCAGTAATTCTCTCCAATTGTATTTTAGCTTGTAAACGAAAATGGACAATTTGAGAAGATTATTCGATTATTAGATCCTTGCGGCTTGTTTTTATAGTCGCCGATTGTCAAGAACTATACAAACGAGCCGAGAGGCTCGAATAATCGCATCTGCTCTTTCCGAATTGTCTATTTTTGCTTAGAAGCTGAGGGACAATTGGAGAGAATTCACTGTACAGTAATTTCTCCCGGAAACGCCAAATTTCGGGTTGCTGTGAATTTCCCTGTCTTACGTCTGTGTAATTTATAGCTACGTTGATGCTAAGGGTCGACGGAGTCGGTCAAGATTAATTGTTGACAATCGGTAACTATCTCCTCTTCCCAAATTGTCAATTTTTGTGCGCAATTTGAGCGCGAATTAAGGAGAAATTACTGTACTAGATACGTGGCCGTCGAATCGTGGCATGTGGCCTCCAAATTGCCTTCGAATCGTGTCACGTGACTTCCGAATTGCCTTCTAATCGAATCATGTGGCCTCCAAATTGCCTTCGAATCGTGTCATATGGCCTCCAAATTGTCTTCGAATCATATCATGTGACCTCTGAATAGCCCTCAAATCGTGGCAAAAAATTAGAAATAAAAAAATTGAGTCATTCTTTTTATCCTAGCATTGCTATGTATTTAAATTACTGTACATCGATATCGCTGGCCACTGCCTTTTTTGCCAACTGCCCCAAATTTCTATAAAAACGAACCGCGAGGCTCGAAGAATCGCAACTTAGTATTCTCAGATCTGCCGATATATATCAATTCCGACCTCCGAACATTTCTGATTGAAATTACCGTACCTGGTTCGAGACAATGGTATTCTCTAAACAGTCCCGACAAGGCTGTTCCGTTATCGCGAAAATGACGCGGTCCAGGGAACCGTTCTCCTTCGTCCGTCATTGTAACGTCTAAACGTTTATCGCGGCAGCGTTCTCTCCGTCGCGAATGCAATTTGCCGAAACGATCGGCTGCAACGAGCCACGCGGGAGAGGGGGCGGGGTTGACGTAGCCCGAGCAAGCTTGACCCTGCCCAACATCGGTCCTCGTTACGAATTCATCCGGTGATCGTCGGCGAGCAGACGATATACATAGGTGCACGCACAGATGCAACAGATGTCACGGTGAAGCCCGTGCTTTTATCGGCCCGGCTGTCCCCCGATCCAATTAATCTTCCCTCGCGCGAGAAAAAAAAGAGGATGCCCGTCTGATAACCGAGACACAACGCTGCTACGCAAACTGAACTATCGCGCGATGCTATTCATCATTCCCGCAATATTCGCGGCCGAACATCGAGCGGGAGGAACATTGGCGTCGCTGCCAAACGAATTTGTGTCGTGTTCGATGCATCTTCGGACTATCGACTTACGTAAAATTTTATAGCTTTTCTGCTTGCACGATCGCGAGACACCGTGGAGATTGATTCGCGAGCTGTTTGGGATTGATCTGCGAATTTTTAGACTTTTTTCTGCGGTCTTCGGTTGTTTTAACCCTTTGCACTCGAAGCTATTTTAACTCTAAATATAAAATCATTTTTCTAACCTATAGTATATAGTATTTATTAAAATTTTATAGTTTTCCTGCTTGCACGATCGCGAGACAGCGTGGAGATTGGTTCGCGAGCTGTTTGGGATTGATCTGCGACTTTTTAGATTTTTTCTACGGTCTTCGGTTGTTTTAACCATTTGCACTCGCAGCTATTTTAACTCTAAATATAAAATCATTTTTCTAACTATAGTATATAGTATTTATATATATTATTTATAGTATACTCTATAATATTTCTATTTTATATGACAAAATGCATTTTATGCGCGTGAAATTGACTCTTCGGACTCGCACAACGGTTGCACTATCAACGATCTCTTAAATTTAAACTTTGTTAATGTCACAATTATCTTGAAACGTGATATAACAAATCTCAGTGGTGCCTCAGAGTCACCACTCGAGTGCAAAGGGTTAAACAATCCCGGTTATTGATTATTGTTATTGCGATTAGAGATCGATTCCCCCGTGATTTAATTTCAAGACAATTTAGTAGCACGAAGAGTTCATGAATTTATATATGTAACACGTTAACCTTCGTTCGTCCCTGATTTTGCCAACTCGATTCGTTCTTTAACACTAGATTTACGGAACCCGTCAAGATGGCGGGTCACTAATTTTTTGATTATTCACATGGTAAAGATACATTTATTAGTTATTTATTCAATTTATACGTTACTTACGGTATATGCTACAACAACATTTGTTAAGAAATCAGAACAAATGTCTCATTGTGACTTTTATAAACTAATATATAAAACAGCTGTTTCTTGTGCACGGTAAATGCAGCATTAATATCCCGTTCTCGCAGAAATCAGAACGTTCGAAATTCGCGGAGAATGAACACCGTGGTTAAGATGGGATAATATTGAAAGAGGATTGTTCGTATAGACAGAAGGAACGAACGTAGGTTGATCAATAATGCACGCAGCCTTTTGCTGTACAACCATCCCCCGTCTTATGTCAATTTAAATGCAGCATAGCCGCAGTGCGACTCTGTATCACACACCGGATCCGCGTTTATTTGTCGAATCCTTGGAACCCGCGATCATTGCGCCCGCCCCGAAACAATTCAACCGTCGCTTATTAAAGAAAGACTGACAACCGACGAACTTTTGCAACCCCCCTCCCCCCTCCCGCCGATCTTCCTCGGCACGAGCCGAGCAACAGAACCCAGGAAATTACATTATCGACCGAATGCATCGGTTTGGAAACGATATAGACTCGGCCTAACGAGGTAAAAACACGTTCGATCCGATCTAAAAAGAGAAACGGCCGAAGTTTTCGGCCGATGCGAACGCGACGGCCTAACAAGCGCGCCGCCCCTTTCCCAATCGGTTTCCGCGAAATCACGAGGCGAATTGGAAACTTTCGGCCGCTATCGTGATTCCGATTACGTTCCCGCCGGCGGATGATTAAAGTAATAATGCCTCCAGTCGGTCGTAGCGAATCGAGTGTATCGTCGAATGTCCGGCGCAGGGAGAACCGACGGGGCCGCGGGCGGGGGTGGCCGGCCGACGGGAATGATTTCCGCGCGACTAACTGCGAGTTATGATCGCGGGGCTGCGTCGTCGAGCGGGTAAACTGTCCGGAGCGTGTTCCGGCACGTTCTCGCACGTGCCCGACGGTCCGGCGGCCCGTGACCGCGACGGTGCCGGTCACGTCGGAAGTTATTCAGAGTCCTGACCGCTGTTACGTAAACTTCGGACGGGTCGGCGGAGGGCTAAACCGCCGGAAGTGTCCGCCCGGACAAAGGGGACACGTTCCTCCGGCTGAGAAGTTCCAACACGAGCGACGGACGGCCCGGCGTGCATGCGAGAGGACGCCGCGTAGGCGAGCATTAAACCGGAAATTAATTAGTTTGAGGGTGGAAGAACGGCCGTCTCTCCCGGCGCTGTCCCGCGTAGGTGCGCGCGGGAACACCGTGGATAACAATGCCGCGGGTAACGAACGTCATCGTGGGTCCGCGGGGGGATAGCGCCGTACAAACCTCGGAATAGGTTCCGGGATAAAATAGAACGGTATGCAAATCGATGGTAAATCAAGTCTTTCGAGGGCTTGATTAACCCTCAGACGTCGCTCGGCACGCGGTCCAATTTCGTCCCTCGTCGTGCCTACCTTCGCGTCCTACCGCCTATCAATTACGCGGGCGACGGAAGAAAAAGAGCATCGATCCAATGGCGGCGCACATGCGAGCCTCGAGCATCGACCAAATTCGGAATCCCGCGAGCTACGGCTTTGGAAAACGATGTCTACGAATTTAATGGAAAAGCAACCGCGGGTATGTATATGGTAATTTCTCGCAGAAATGTTCGGAGGGCGGAATTGAAACCGGCAGATCTGAGAATACTAGGACGCGATTCTTCGGGCCTCGCGGCTCGTTTCTGTAGAAGCTCGGGGCAGTCGGCAAAAAAGGTAGTGGCCAGCGACATCGATGTGCATTAATTTAAATACATAGCAATGCTAGAATAAAAGGGATGACTTAACTTTTTTATTTCTAATTTTTTGCCACGATTTGAGGGCAATTTGGAGGCCACGTGACACGATTCGAAGGCAATTTGGAGGCCATATGACACGATTCGAAGGCAATTTGAAGGCCACTTGACTCGATTAGAAGGCAATTCGGAAGTCACGTGACACGATTCGAAGGCAATTTGAAGGCTACATGCCACGATTCGAAGGAAATTCTGAGATCACATGAGACGATTCGACTAATGTTCCTTCAGCTCGTAAACAAAAATGAGCAATTTGGGAAGAGGAGATACGATTGTTCGAGCCTTGCAACTCGTTTTTATAATTGTTAACAATCGGTAACTATAAAAATGAATAATCGTATCTCCTCTTCCCAAATTGTCCATTTTTGTTCACAAGCTGAAGGAAAATTAGGGAGAATCTACTGAACCTTTTTACCTCTATGGTTTTTCTTATCTTTCTCACTGACCCTTAGCATCGACGTAGCAATAAATTACATAGGCGTAGGACTAGCACCGGGAAAAATTCACAGCATCCCGAAAAATGGCATTTCCGGGAGAAATTACTGTATTTCATGGGACAATAAAAATAGACCGTCCTTCGACTCCGAAATTACATGATCGAAAAGTCGCTATAGAAAACTCCGCGTTGTTCGCGGAAAACTCGCCCCTATTGTTTTAACGAAGTGCAAAATGTTTTGTTCTTTTTGTAGGTCGCCGCGTTGCGTTCGCCATTTCATGTGAATTTTTAACAGAATCGCGTGGTCAATTTCTTCTGTAGAACGTTTTGGCCGCGATCGACGAGTGGAATTTGCGAAGCGAATGTAACTAAAAAGAATCTGCTTTCACTTCGTATTAAGGCTAAGGTTATGGCCGTCAGACCTCGATGAGGCGTGGGAGGACTCTTCAGTGGAAGCCTCCTCGTCGTGTCACTAAAATAGTCCAAGATATAGACTCACATTCTGACGGCTAATTCAATGAAATGAAAAGAAAAAAACACATTGCGGCTCCTAGGAAAAAAAAGACATTAACGCGAAATTTATTAAAAATAATAATCGCTTTGAAGGTATTTGCAGTTGAAAATAATGAGGAATTAGCACGAGATTTACGGGTCGTTAAAAACAGCTGTTTTATATCAGTCTATAAATAAGGATGTAATGTAATAATGTATCTTTATAATCTGATTAATCGTAGATTAAAAAATACCAATTTTGTAATTATGATAACTATATTTAAACAACTATACCAATACTAATTAAATAATGTTAATACAACTATACCAATATTAATAATATACTAACGATAAATAATACAACTATTGGTATAGTTCTGTTAATATTAGTATTGCTATAGTTGTTTAAATACAGTTATATATATATCATAGCTTCTCAAAAGCATTTCGCATGGATGCAATCGAATAATCCGTCTTCTGCGTGGCAATCGTAACAGAAATGAACAAATTGTTGCAACATTAGATCCGTCAACCGCTGAAAAAATTCGACGAAAATACCGATAGAGCGACAATAATGGAAACACGATTTGCCTTCCGATTTATACCATTACCGAACGATCGCTTGATTCGATATCGAGAACCATTTGGCATCGGGCAATCGGGCGGAACGACATTGTTCAGTCTATTTTTTCTCTTAAAAACACTTGCCACTCGTTGGACTTCAGTTTGCAGCGGTTCGACGTGAACGAGCCCGGTCGATCTAATCGTGCGGAATGTTGAAAATTCGATAGCGCCGCGCCGTTGATACGGAGCCGCGAGAGTACGACAACGTCGCGATCGCGATCGCGATCGAGATCGAGAACAAGGGCGTTGTTACGCTGACAGGAGAACAAGCCGGAGTCCATAACTTCCGCATCGTTTAGAATAAAAGGCAAAAGAAGCTTCGTGACGAAGTTCCGAGCGAGGAGTTTCGAAACACGCCGAGCGCTCTCCTATCGCTTTCTTTCCCCTAGCTGGATCGAGGAGTGGAATAAGAAATGCGTAAAATCTATTACCTCCCGGGGAAGTTGGCTCGAAGGATTCGCGGGAACTCCGCGGGAACTCGTTTTGAAGTTCGGTACAGGTGATACCGGCTGATGATCGCGTAAAAAGTTTCCGAACGAGTTCCACCCGTTCCTGTTTTCATACGCGGCCAACACGGAGATGCGTTTCTATTTAAAGTCGCCGCCTTGATGGAACTTGCTCCCAGTTAATTACCGATGCCCCGGCACCGTGAACCCTTCTGAACGTTCACGACGGGACTCGGAACTTCCGATCCGCGATGTTTTCGAAGCGAGAGGCATCTTCCCGCGGCTTTTTTATAATTAATCCTGCCCCGCCGGCGCGGACCGATCCCTCAACGATATTTTCCGCATCCGGAAATCATTCGTGGTTGTTTGCCTTGCGGTTATATATAGAGCAGTCTACCCCTAACGCGGTCGTTTACTTTCTGCAACGTTGACGTCCCTGTCGGGAGACTCGCGCGAAGACTGCGGATATCGAAGCATTTATGAAAAAAAAAATAAATGGAGATGTCAAATAGGCAATAGACGAAACGCTAGAAGAATTCGAAGATATTGCAATATTCTTTGGAAATCGGCGAAGTTGATAGAAGAAGTGAATCTCGGTGCAATATCTACTTCTTGCAATTAATGTTGACAATATTCATTTTGTATGAAGAACCATGATCTGCTGATGAGGAATGAAGGAAAGAATATAAAGACGTTAAATGAATTATTATTCCGACAACGAACGTATTATCTGCACATTTTCGAACTCGATTTTCTCGTAAACGAGACTGCAAACGGAAAAATTGTTATTCCTTTTTTTCGACTTATTTTTGCACGTAGAATCGTCGCATGTCCAATGGTATCAACCGTCCGGTAACTCCCTGTACGCGACTTATCAAAACGATTAGAAGAGAAATGATAATTTTATCGAACTCACGATTCTTCCAATTAACCAGTTATGCAGAGAATTTTCATTTTGCATAAAGTCCCACGATCTACTAATGAGGAATAAAGGAAAGCTTGGTAAAAATATAAAAATGACGCGAAAAGCACAGCTTCCATTTATTATTAACCCTTTCGCGCCGAGCGCCGCATATATGCGGCATCCACTCGACGACCTGTGGGTACGGGCGCCGCATATATGCGGCATCGAAATGAAGTGTATACAAGAGACGCGTTGGCTCGGCCGCCTCGCGCCAGCTGAGCTGGGATTCGACCGCTTCGACCGCTGGCGCCGTCGGCTCGGCCGCCTCGCGCGCTCGCGAGCTAGGATTCGACCGCCTCGACCGCTGGCGCCGTCGGCCCGGCCGCCTCGCGCCAGCTGAGCTGGGATTCGACCGCTTCGACCGCTGGCGCCGTCGGCTCGGCCGCCTCGCGCGCTCGCGAGCTAGGATTCGACCGCCTCGACCGCTGGCGCCGTCGGCCCGGCCGCCTCGCGCCAGCTGAGCTGGGATTCGACCGCCTCGACCGCTGGCGCCGTCGGCCCGGCCGCCTCGCGCGCTCGCGAGCTAGAATTCGACCGCCTCGACCGCTGGCGCCGTTGGCTCGGTCTTCTCGCGCCAGCTGAGCTCGCCTCTCATTGGTAACTGTTTTTCGTTAATAACTAGCTAACGGTGCCTCGGAGAAAATTTTTGTAAAGGAAAAAGTTGCTTCAAATGATCTGAGGAACCCGCCATTTCTGGATTGGGAGACATTTTTGGGACACCCTGTATGCGGCATCGAAATGAAGTGTATACAGAAGACGCGGATGTGTAATTTGTAGCAAAAATGATAAAAGAACGGATTCGCGGTACGAGTGCAAAGTTGTAGTACAAGTGTTGGCCTTTGTATAGATCCTTGCTTTCAAATATATCACACAGAATTATATTATTATCTTTTAATCATTTTCGTCTCGTTATTAATTGTATTAAACATTTAATCGTTAGGCTTTGTAATGATATAAATACCTATGTTACCTATAATTTTGTAAGTCTTTTTCAATTAAAAATGTAAATATACTTGTTACATTGGAGCAACGATTGTTTTATTCGGCACAGTTATTATTTAAGACTTGGAACAACATATATACAGAAACCACGCGCACTGTGCATATTTCCGGAGCGAGTTTCCGTTCAGTGACGGTACTTCGGCGGATAGAGCTGCCGTAGCGAAAGGGTTAAGGAGACACAAGTATAAATAAATTCTCGATCATGACTGATTTGTTAATAGAACGTTATTCAACCATTCCGTTATCTTCCCACGTGTACGTATTACTGAATCTATAGTTCCGGCATTGAATTAATAAGACCTTTAGAATGCCAGTTGCCAATCATCGCGCGCGGATTATTCCGCTTTGCGGATGCAAACGAGTTAAGGAGAAAACGTCCCAGTGAGACGTTAGGTAATAATACACGCACTGATAATACTATCGACGCGATATCGCGACATCGGTGCATTATATCGCGCTATAGTGTTCGCGTTCTACGTTTTACCGTGCGAGATGCCGCCTGTCCCCTCCGTTACAGACGAAAGGAAATATTATCCCGTAAATAATGGAACCGGATGGCGTACGAGAATGAAACAAAAACAGCTCGTAACTACCGACACCGCGACATTTCATTACATTTTCTCGAAATAACATTGCGCTCCCGTTGTGCCGTGGCACAGTTATTTACATAAAATGTTGCGGGAACGCTTTTCCGAACGAACGGAATCGCACGAACACGCTGGAACTACGGTTAATTCCTCTCCAATTTCCTTTCAGCTTGTAAACAAAACTGGACAATTTGGAAAAAGGAGATCGCAATAATCGATTCGAGCCTTTCACCTCGTCTTCATAATTGAGCCGTTTATTTTGAAAGTGGCATAAGTCACTTTGTTTTTAAGTCGATATATTTAAGAGTTTGCGTTTGAACACGTTTAAAAATATGGATGCTAACTTTCGAGAAGATTCACTTGTATTTGTCATCTCAGGATACTGATGTTTTTCTCAGTATAAATAATTTCGTATAAACATTAAAAAATCACCGCTTTTCATTACGGTAAAGTGACTTACGCCACTTTCAAAATAAACGGCTCAATTGTTGACAATCGGCAGAACGTAAAAACGAGGCGCGAGGCTCGAATAATCGCTCGTCTCCTCTTCTAAAATTCTCCATTTTTATCTCGAAGCTGGAGGAAAATTCGGGAGAATTTACTATAATTCGAAACAACGATCTAACAAAACAAAAAAAATGGAACAAACGAACCATTTCTATCGAGCTGTCGCGCAGAATCCTCTCGTACCGTGTGTTCGTCAACTATCATTGCCTGTTGAAGCTAAAAAAAGTGTCTACGCTTCCGTTCGCCCGACAAAACTCGCGAATAACGAAAATGTCAGGCGAGATAGAGGTCCATTGATAAAACAATGTTTAGAAGCGCCGCTAACGAAAGCGGCTGGCTAAAAATTCGCGTGCGTCAAAGTCTGTTGATACCCCGGCGCATAAAAGTTTCGAGCGCGAGTACACACGGAGCGCGCGCGAGCCCGTGAAATAATTAGCTTCTCTGTGAAACATCGTTGCGTGAAACGTCACCGCTGTCGTGCGGAACTGACAAAGCTGCTCTCATTCGTGTCTCGCGAAATTTTAATCACGCGCGATGTAACCTCGAATAAGCAGCCGTGCCCCGTTCCGGAAGTTCGTTCTAAAATAAACGAGACAGACCGTCATCGACGTCGCTTTGGTCCGGCAGCTCGAAGCGTTACCCTTTCAAAGGGAAGCGAACGTTCGCGGCGGCGCCAAAAATCAGCAACATGGGTGTGCCACGATCAAAGCGATTGCGAGGGCTGATCGTCGTGCGACGAGGAAAACGCGTCTGACCCGAATGGGACGCGTCTTCGGAATCGAACCGGAACGAGGTGCGCGTATCAAATCGACCGGCGACGACGCTTCGAGGTACGCCTCGTTAAAACCGGCGCGATGCGGCGAGTGCGGCTGCGGGAGTGCCTGCTCGAAACTAGTGTCGGCGATACGCGCGAATCGTATCGATATTTCGCATCGATACGTATTATTGGCCGGGGTATCGGTACAGGTGACATCGACGCTCAAATGCGTCGACCAGTATCGAATGTAACGCGGCTTCCGTTCTACAAATTGCGAAATAAAAACCTGGAGTGCAAATAAACCATTTATTCATAAATGTCACTCTTTTTTAATATTATAAATCTGCTTGATTGTTTCATTAATAAATACTGTCGTAACGAATACGTATGGGGAAATTTCCACCAAACTGGGTATTTTGGTATTTAAATAGCCGTTGCCTCGCTTTATACCGTGAGATGGAAAAGTATATAACATAATGAAGACAGTTGTTCTGTATATATGACAAATGTAGCGATTGCAACAAAATTTCGATAACAAAAACAGTGAACAGCAAAATTAAAGCATCGATAATTTTTGGCCGAAAGATTGTCAATCTTTGGACAGCTGTAACTCTGTTGAAAACTGTCACAAAATTATGACTTTTTTTTTAAATTGAAGCTTGAGATCTCTACTTTACGATAGTATATTGTAATTTTTTATATCATGCAACTACATGGCTGTAGTATCCTAAGTCTGAGGACATTGTGATACCGTGATATCGTAAAAGTGCAAAGTTCAACAACGACTGTGGACTCGGCAAAATTTTTGTGAAGCGTGCCATTAACAGCAAATTAAACTTCGGACTTTCCTCTTTAATTAGAGGACTGAATTGAGCAGCTCCGATTTTTTTCTCGCGAACCTGCAGCACTTTAAATGATAAATACGCCGCCGGCATTAAAATAACGTACACCACGAGGAGGTTGCATGGTTAAATTGTAGCTCACGTGTATGTGTTTCCTGTTTGTTTAGGATGTTTTTGGTGCATGTTTAGTGCACGTTTAGCGTATGTTTAGGTGTATGTTTAATGTAAGTTGAGCGTAACGTGAGCGTATGCCCTGAGCGCGTTTTGTTTAAACGTGTCGAATTTATTACATTTCGACGAAAAGAAAGTAATAATTTTATGAAAGCTGTTGACGGAGTTTCAACGAATGAAATCCATGTAATGATTGAAAATCATATAATGATGAAATCTATAATGATATAATGAATCTATTCAATGATTTTTTCAATTTTTCGGCCAAAAATTTTTTTTTCTCCCGGAAATGCTCAATTTCGGGTTGCTCTGTTCAAGCAATTCTGTGAATCCTGTGCTACTCCTACGCCCATGTAATTAATGACGTGTGATGCGGCACGCGACGCGAATTCCCGGAAGACAGCACAAAATGGTCAGTTTGGGTCTCGGAATTGTCTTCGAATCGTGTCACGTGGCCTCCGAATTTCCTCTGAATCGTGGCAAATAATTAGAAATAAAAAAGTTAAGTTATTATATAACTATATTACTGACATTATATAACTATAGCATTATTATGTATGCATACTAATGTACACTGACACGCTAGCCGCTGCCTATTTTCGCCGATCGGCCCGAGTTTCTACAAAAAACGAGCCGCGAGGCCCGAAGAATCCGAGCTCCGAAAATTTCTCTCTAATTGACGCTCGGATCGTCCACAAAAATGGACAATTTGGGAACAGTAGATACGATCATTCGATTCTTCTGGTTCATTTTTGTATAGTCACGAATCGTTAACAGCTATAAAAACAAGCTGCAAGGCTCGAACAATCGTATCCGCTCTTCCCGAATTGTCCATTTTTGTGCAGAATCTGAGCGTCAATTAGGGAGAACATTACCAACATCAAATATCGGCCGAAAATATCGACGTTTGATTCGTAAGGCGTCGACATGTGAAATATCGATGCAGTGTATCGGCGATCGCTGCTCGAAACAGAGAAACGGGGAAACGCGGGGAAAAAGAGGGAGCTGGAGACGGCGAGGGGGGAGCGCGGCAAAGCTGCGGTTTGAAAGGACTTTGGTAAATGGCGCAATCTACCGCGCCATTTCCGACACCTGACGGAACAGTTGGCCAGATAAGACTGGAAGGAAATGAGGAAGCGGCGGCGTATGGCAGCGGCTGCGTGCCGAAATCCTATCGAAAATCGCCGGGCCTCGCTCGGCGGATTCTGGGGCAAAAGGGTCGCAGAATTGCCTCGAAAAACGCGGATCGCTCCCAGGAGGCGAGGGGACCCTCGGACGAACGGATATCCCGGCTCTACTTCCGCAGCATCCTCGAGATTGCTATGCCCAGAATTGCCTTGCGTGCACTCGGTTTAATAACGGCGAAATCTCTCGCCGCCTCTCGCAGGCGATAAACCGAAAGGCCGGATTCGTTATTAAAATAACTACAAAGCGATGTGTCGCGCGGACGCCGCTCCGCTCTCGGCTTCGCTCCAGAGCGAGGCTGTAAACAGTGTTTACTGCGTCCGCGAGACCGGCGGGAATGTTTACCGTCTGCCTCGTCGTCTTAACATTAGAACTACCGGCGACTGATGTACGTTTACTTTTACCGGACTGTACGAAATGACTTGTTTTTCAAATTGACGTGGCGTTTAATCCCTTCGCGACTGAGGGAAACATTTCTTCTCGTCTTAGAATTGGTGATTGTCGTATTTAATTGTTGGCTACTTTTGCTACAAATTGTAATTTGCCGGCGCACGACACGTAGAAAGCGGGAAAAAAATGAAAAGATTTGCAAATTGTGGTAAACGTCGCATAGAAAATAGGACGCATAGTGTATGTACTATGTGCAATGTTCATATTTGCTTCACGACCAGAAGAAATTGCTTCGCAGAATATCGTAATTAGCGCGTCATTTTGTGTAGTAATTTTATTTCATAATTTTGTACTATTTTAGATAACATTTTGTTATAATAAACCGATAAATAAAAGACATTGCATAATAAGCCTGACCATAATTTGCGTTACCTTTATAGCCCACTGGGAAAAATATTTTCCACAAAATTTCAAAGAAACGCATTGTTATGTATTTTTAAACTAAAATAAACAGTTACATACTAATATTTGCACTTAGCAACCTTATGGTCCTGTAAGGGTTAAGAAAAGACAGCATATAATGCGTTTTTATATATTTTCTTATTTTATATCAGCGAAAATTAATTATAGACTGTGAATTATTATTATTATTATTATATTTATTATATTATTATTATATATTATTATTATTACATTTATTATATTATTATTATATATTATTATTATTATATTTATTATATTATTATTATATATTATTATTATTATTATATATTATTATTATTATTATTATTATTATTATTATTATTATTATTATTATTATTATTATTAAAGAAATTTTTCTTCACTTTCTTTTTCTATGCAAACGTCGAAATCTTTCAACTGCACTGTCGGTATCAGATGACTCGCTTGTGCTTTTATTGCAGGACGGTGGATATTCATTTTCACCGCCTACTAGATCACTTCCATCACAGTCGGAACCGGAACAAGTTTTCTTCAAGTCATTTATCTTTGCCAGTAATTTACTGTTTCGTGAAAATTTTTACCATAGCTTATGAGTCATTTTATGGGAACACGGAGATCACGATAAAAAGTAGAATTTCGATTTTCTGAAAGTATTATGGCACACATAATTTTGAAAAACAAAATTCAATGAAAATAAGTAATAACTGGAAGAAATGCCCCCCGCCGCCCCTCTTGGTAGTTCCAGCGTTAATTTCATTTCCCCGAGGCGACCATCGCTTTTACAGACCCCGAGGCTCGTCTTGGGCGCTGAAACCGAGTGAAGGACCCTTCTGTCGATCGCGGAGAATGCGATTCATGGATGCAATTGCACCGACTGCATTTTATGCGCATATCTGACTTCGATATTTATGGACTGTGCATTTTTAATAGTACTTTTCATGTCTGTTCAACGATGACATTTTTAAAATGCTGCTTTTGAAACGGACGCAAGCTTCGCTGCCCATGTGTTAACCCTTTGTACTCGAAGATGTTTAACCCTATTATGGTGTTCTCTGTTTGCGTGACCCAGATTGTGTACAAAGCTTATGCTACTTCTGCAATTGTCACCTTATTCGAGTCTTTATCGAATTTTACAGTTTCTTTTGCACTTTTATATGGATTGCTATATATTTTCATATAATAAGCTTTAAAGAATCGTATTACAGTGCAGTTTCGAAAGATACGAGCTCGATATGCATTTTCGATTGCACATGTAAGTTTTCGTGGACACTTTTCGAACACTTATTTTACCCACAAAATGTTTCAATTTAATACGATTTTTTGAATTTTATGCATACGACACTGAGCTTATAAAATAAAACAAAATTATAAAAGAAATAATAGAAATTATTTCGGACAATATAACAGCAAGTTTTAATGCACAGAGTGCATAGGGTTAACGTAATCGTTCAACTTTCAACTTCCTTTCGGCATTAATCTCTTAAACGAGTTACACGCGTATTTATTACCAATTAAACTCTAATGGCAATATTGTATTTCCAAACGTACTAAATCATTTTCAACACTGCACTCTCCAAAATAGCCTTCGTGTCATGAAGTCACGAAGCATTGTCCTCGTTCGTTCTAACGACAGTTACATAGCACGGTAGAACGAGGTATTCTAACAATAAAGACAGAGCATGTCAGTGTAAATCTAAACCGTTTAGCCTATGATAATGTATGGTAATGTTCAAAGTCCGTGTAATCAGCGTGAAATATGATAATTATGTTAAATTATGCTGAATACCTCTCCTCAACATCTACCCAATTTATATTCAGCTTATGATAATTTGAAAACACTAACAAAGTCGAAGTGGAACGCGTACGATCGTTCCCATAACGTCAAGACTGTCGCGTCTACTATCGCGGGATCACGCGATTTTCAACAATCGCTTTCAGTCAATAGTTTTTGTATTTTATTACAGATAAACAGCCTTTGTGCTCAGAGCGATAAAGTAGAAACGATATTTGTAAGATAACTCGGCGATATCGGGGCGAGTGCACGTAACCGCCCGCATCTACTTTCGCGATATCCTTCGTATAAATCAAGAATGCCTCGTTATTCCTTTGACAGCTGCTTTGTTTACTATTTTCCACGGCATATACGCTATCGATCTACCGACTGCAATCGCGACTCTCCCCGCAGCTCTGTAAAAATGTAAACACACTGCCGTAAACATCGTAACGTACGAGCCCTTTTTGCCTTGTTATACGAACACTGTCGCAATTTTCGCAGCTCATTATACGGACCCGCGTTAACACGGCCACCGTCGTCCCGGGCTGCCGCAAGAATCCCACAGAACCGAATTTATTCACTCAACTTCTCCGCGAATAATGTCCTCAACAATTTTATTGTACTTCCTCGCAGAATTATTCGTGAATACTGTTCGCTGCGCACTGTCACGTCGATCTACACTTTCGAAATGGAGATACAGGAGATTCAAACTGATTTATACAGTATGAACATTATGCATATTTATATTATTTTTCATAATTTTATTATATCTTTGCAAAATTATCTCACAATTCTTCTATTTATTTTATACTGTCACGACGAGCTACACTTTCAAAGTAAAAATACAGGATATTTAAACTAATTTATACAGTGTGAATATTATGCCAATCTATATTCTCTTTGATAATTTTATTATATCTTTGCAAAATTATCTCAAAATTCTACTATTCGTTATATACTGTCACGTCGAGCTACACTTTCAAAATTAAAATACAGGATATTTAAACTAATTTATACAGTGTGAATATTATGCCAATCTATATTCTCTTTGATAATTTTATTATATCTTTGTAAAATTATCTCACAATTCTTCTATTCATTTTATACTGTCACGACGAGCTACACTTTCAAAGTAAAAATACAGGATATTTAAACTAATTTATACAGTGCGAATATTATGGCAATCTATATTCTCTTTGATAATTTTATTATATCTTTGCAAAATTATCTCAAAATTCTTCCATTCGTTCTATGCTGTCACGTCGAGCTACACTTCCAAAATTAAAATACAGGATATTTAAACTAATTTATACAGTGCGAATATTATGGCAATCTATATTCTCTTTGATAATTTTATTATATCTTTATAAAATTATCTCACAATTCTTCTATTCACTTTATACTGTCAAAGTAAAAATACAGGATATTTAAACTAATTTATACAGTATGAACATTATGCATATTTATATTATTTTTCATAATTTTATTATATCTTTGCAAAATTATCTCACAATTCTTCCATTCATTCTACACTGCCATATCAATCTACACTTTCAAAATAAATATACAGAATATTTGTGAACTAATTTATATACTGTCAATATACCCATCTATATTCGGTTTAACAATTTCATTATATCTTTGCGAAATTATCCCAAAATTCTTCTTTTCATTGTACACCGTCGATCTACACTTTCAAAATAAAAATACAGGATATTTAAACTAATTTACCCCGTCTATATTCTCTTTAACAATGTTATTAAATTTTAACAAAATTACCTGAAAATTCCCTTATTCAAAGTAAACCGTCACGTCGCTCTACATGTTCAAAATAAAGATACAGGATATTTAAACTAATTTACACACTGTTAATATCCCCATCTATATTCTCTTTAACAATTCTATTAAGTTCTAACAAAATTACCTGAAAATTCCCCTATTCAAAGCGCGCCGTCACGTCGATCTACGTGTTCAAAATGAAACTGCAACACCTTCGGACTAATTAATACGCTGAATACTCTAAACTAATTAATACATCTACGCAAAAATTACAGAACGGTTGACACCAGCGCAATTCTCCAGGCAAATTAGAATCGCATTTAACAAACAAACTCAACAAAAACTCAATAATGACGAAATATTGAAATCGCCGACCAATTGCGTCACTGAAACGGTGCAAGATCATGGTATTAAAGGAAGCCTCGTCGCAGAGGTAACCACCGGTTGTTCAGTATTCCATGGAGCGAGGCACTCGCGTTGTTTTTCTGTGCGCGGTGGTGCGACCGATTCAAAGAGCGATAAGCCGTTTAAGCGTAAACGCGCAAGGAGAATATTCCGCATTCAGGCTTGTTCACGCAGCCGGAAATCCGTGTGGGAAGATTAGATGCCACGGTTACAGGGGTTAGCGCGGCGAGAACGCGTTCCCCGCATTGTCAGCCGCGATACCATTAATATCTCATCAAATACGCGCAGCCGTTCCCGTAGACGAGCAAATTGCCTCCGATCCGAGCACCGGTATCCGCAGACCGTTCCCTTGCGAAACCGCGCCCCGGGTTTCGAACTCGGAAAACTGTTCTCGTCCCATATCGGGCGAACCATGTACTCCTGGGATTGAATGCATCCCTCTCGGTGTCGCAGAAGTTGCGGCCTCGCATTAAGACCCGGAGAAGTTCGCCGGCGTGATCGTTAGCAGGGTTAATAATCCGCTGGGCTCGTTTAGTTAATTTACGTGTCGCCGAACTTACGGAAACTTTACGGCACACGGTCAAAGACCAGGCTGTCGGGGGAGGGAGAGGGGGGAAGGGGATGCGGGTTACACGTCCGAGACACCTTAACGCGAGGCCCTATGAAATTCTTTGCTACTTTATAGGCGGAATAATGTTGATTCTTAACGCTCGAGCGACGGTCCTTTCGCGTGAAAGCGTGACCCAGTGTGCTATGGATTGTTTGTAATTTTATTTATGAATTTGTGTCAGCTGATCTTTCAAGGTGCTGTCGCTGGACGCGTTGGTTTATTGCGGGATCTTAATGAAACGCGCGAAAAATGTAATTATTTGTCGGGAACTAGATTCGTGGGACAAAGTTAGAACATTAATATCCTGATAATATGACAATATTTGTATCGTGGATTCGGATGGATCCGAGCTCCGGAGTTTTAATTAGTATTGTCGGGTTTCTGGTGGCCTGCGGTGTTTCTGCTCGCTAAGCTATTCCATGATATTTGTCCTTCTGAACTATTTCCTCTCTGTCTGTTATTAACACTAGATTTACGGAGCCCGTCAAAATGGCGGGTCGCTAAGTTTTTAATTTACGATTATTCATCTCGTGAAGATGCATTTATGAGTTATTTTTTCAATTTATATTAGACACTTGTTAAAAATCAGAATAGATGTCTTATTGTTACTTTTATAAATTAATATAAAACATCTGTTTTTTGTGCTCTGTAAATCTAGTGTTAGTATATCGTGCACGTTATTAATTATAGCGAATTCCGAGCATTGTTAATCCTCTGCGATACGGAGGATTTTTTAAGATCGCCTATCAAAAACTCGAATGTGTTTATTCGCGAGACAATAAGCAGCGTTTCAAAGGAAATATAAAATGATAGAACGTTGGGAATAATTGGACTGTTCGAATAAAATTTGGTAAAAAGTTTATACGATGCTGATTACACGGAACAAAAGATTGTTGAAAAATTATGAGCAGTTTTGTTCTGTCCCCTGAGAAGAGAACAAAGTCAATTCGTGACCTGTCCCCATTTTGTTGTCCATTCACGAACAACCAAAGCACGTTAAAATCTTGAAAATAATCGACAATTACTTGTGACAGCCACAAATGAATATGCACGCCTAACAGTTCGAAATTCTGCATGTTAATTAGATCGCTGTCGCATTTCTGTCACACCTGTTACAAAACCTAGGACGATCTAAACGCGCGATGTACAATAAATTCTCCTTAATTCACGGCCAGATCGTGCACAAATATTCCTGCGGCTCGTTTTTATAGTCAACAACTACGAAAACGATCCGCGAGGCTCGAATAATCGTATCCGCTCTTCCCAAATTGTCCATTTTTGCGCGCAATCTGTGCGCGAATTAGGGAGAAATTACTGTATCGGAGATTGCAAATTATGGAAATGCAAGGATATAAAGTATAATAAATGTCCAAACAGGCCAGCACTGCTCCCTTGTCTACTCACTCTGCCACGGGCTGCAGAGCGCCGCGTTGTAATCGAACGTTGCACAGCGGCAAAATCGTCGCCGATAATCCGAAACTGCATCGCCGCATGCAATTTCAATTTCGATCGAGCCGTAGAATATGCTTTGTTCGCTTCTTGCGAGCATTCGGCCGGACAATAATCATTTTGTCACCGCGACGTATCAGTACGACGTTCGATTAGAACGTAGCTTTATGGATGCGTTATTCCGTTTAAACCGATTGCGCGAATCTTTTCGTTCTCGCCGAAAAAGATTCGTATTCTTAATTGGGCTGCGGATCTTTACGCGAAACTACGAAAGCTCTATGAAAGTGAACGCGCGCCGTCCGTTCATTTTCTACTCGCGTTACGCTCAATTTTTCTGGGCTAAAGCAACTTCGTCGGGAAGAGTTCTAAGAGCGCCGGGTCTGAAGGAAAAAAGGAGAAGAAATGCATCAGCGTGCTAATTGCCAAGGAGCTTTGTGCACCAACCACTTCGAGCAATGTACGCGCGAGACGATAATAACATAATTGTTTACCGTGTTTGCTCGTAGTAATTCGATGATTCGAAAGGATCGAGTACAACGAACCAATTTAACGTTTCACCGACTCGTTTCCGCGTCGAACGTGTAAAATTCTCGGTCTACGTAACCCTCGCGCGACCGACCGTGTTCACCAACCGTGCCATCGACGATGTTCATAACAAATTCCGAGCTCTATTCAACAATTTTCCAAACGTATTTTTCAACATATTTCTCTCGCAGCCCTCTATCATCCTCTCCGTTCCTTCCCAATGCGCCAGCAATTTACGCGATTAAATCACCGAAAATTGATCAACCAACCGAACGATGTAACTGCTCCCAGTCAAAATTGACCCGGGCACCGCGTCGCGATGCTCGCGGCACCGCGTTTGCGGCAAATTCGAGCAAATACAATTTCCATCGATCATCCACGAAATCCGTCGGCGTCTCCGCCAAAGAAACTTCCCTCAACCACACAATCTCCCCCCCGTGGACTCGTATTTATTTACGCGTCCTTCCGTCAACGATCTCCACTGTCCCCGTCAGCTGCTCCAAAAAACAAACGCACTTTAAAGTCCGTCCACCCTAAATCATGAGCCGCGCGTGCAGGCTGTTGGCAGAGGCGTCCCCGAAGACGCTTCCAGCGCGCTTTAGCTGGAAGACGCTTATAGCCGAATGAAGCAACACGTAACAAACACACTGTCACTCTCGGAAAGGTTCGGGCCGTGGGCCGTGGCGTCCGGCGCCGGGTCACCGTCGCGTTCGCTTACCTGGCGTGTTCCCCTCGAACAAAGAAGACTGCGTCGGCTCCCGGTTAACAGGTGCAGAGTGGTAGCACGTAGCGCGGGAAAGGTTCGAGTGGCTCTCTTCGAATCCGCCGGTAACTCGCGGCGTTGCGCCGGTTGGTTTCTCCGCTGATCGACGCACGGTCTCGGGGTCCAAGGTCGGCGGGCACGAGAGGCGGGCGATCGAGAGGCGGCCGGGATCGCGTGGATCGCAGGGGCACCGGTCGGGATCAATCGTGCGCGGTTTTAATCTCGGGGGTTAGGTCCGGGATTCCTGTCGGACGAGCGCAGCGTTGCGGACGAGCTAGCTCTGTCCGGTACTTCGGAGCCGTGCCGGGTGCTATCCTCGATGCTTTCGGTCGGCGTCTGCGCTCTCGTAACCTTCCGACCTTCTCTGCCACCTGCACACCCCCACCGGACCACGCTCGGCGTATTTTAGACTGCAGCCGAGCCAGCCCGACTCCCCTCGCCGTCCCCCCTCTATCTGTCTCGCTCTCCCACCCCCGATTTGCCTACGGCGACCCGCGTCCCACCTGTGCTCACCCCTTCACCCTCTCGCCTCACCTGGCTGCCAACAACGCGACAGCACCTGACGCTGCACCTGAGCGCGATAGGGTCAATGCTTCTGCTCGACGGCTCCGCACGGCTTCTGCGGATCCTCCGCGAGGATCCTCCGCGACCACGGACGAGTTTCCGGCGGCCTCCACGCACGGGTTAATATTTGCCGCGGAACTTAGTTGATTAGGACCGGCCCGCCGCCGCCGGCGGCGAACCGACGCGCACCCGGAATAATGCGTTTACCAGTTATCAGTATCTTCCGGTTCGACGGGCCCTCCGGCCCTCTCGCGCTGTCTCGAGGAATATTCTACCTCGGGATTTTGGTCGCGGCGTCTGTTCGTGACGGGAAATATCGAGCTACGGGAGCAATGACGCGTTAAGGGGATCCGGGGGATGAATCTTATTTAATTTCAGATAAACTTTATCGCCGGAAATATCGCTGATAACGATGCGTCCGTTCTGTGTGTCTTTTACATAATTGCGTTCTTCTAATTGAATTGTTCTGCGAACGTTTCCGCAATTGTTTTGCAATTTTTTTGTTTGCTTCTTTTCAAACGACATGGTAATTATTTCTGTTATAATGTGGCATTCGCCGATGTTTGTTTTATCGGTACAGGGTGTCCCAAAAGTTACTCGAAGTAAATGGGAGGGGTTTTTGAAGTCGTTCGAAGTCGATTTTTCTTTGGCGCGATCCGCGGTTTTGTTTACGAGTTATTAATACTAGATTTACGGAGCACAAAAAACAGCTGGTTTATATTGGTTTATAAAAGTAACAATAGGACATTTGCTCTGATTTTTAGCAAGTTTTATTGTAACATTTGACATTGAAATTGAATAAATAACTGATAGATGTATCTTTGCGATATGAATAATCGTAAATTAAAAAGTCTAATATTAATATAATCTAGTATTAATATAATATTATATATAATCTAGTATTAATATAAATCTAGTGTTAACGAAAAACAATGGCCAATGAGAGGCGAGATCGGCGAACAAGACGAAACTGAGCTTCGTCCGCTCGTTGGTCAGTGTTTTTCGTTAACACAGTAAATTCTCCTTAATTTTTCTCCAACTTGTAAACAAAAATAGATTGTAAACAAGATTAGAAATACGATTATTCGAGCCTTGCACCTGGTTTTTATAATTGTTGACAATCGGCGACTATAAAAATAAGCCGCGGGGCTCGAATAATCGTACCTCCTCTTCCCAAATTGTCCATTTTCGTTTACAAGCCGAAGGAAAATTAGGGAGAATTTACTGTAACTCGTAAACAAAGCTACGGATTGCATTTGCGCTAAGAAAAAAGTTACTTCAAATGACCTCAGGGACGCCTTATTTCCCGATTTTAAGCAATTTTTCGGACTCCCTGTATTTAGTACTTCGTCAGTATACAGAATAGACTTAACTGATGACTCCACAAATAAAAATCTAGCGGTGATAGATCTAAATTTTATGATAAAGACGAATAGAAAAACTGTACCAAGTCCATTTTTTTTTTTTAAACAAAGTCCCCAATGAAAAAAATTTATTCCATATTTTCGACTTATCTCCGTTCCTCGGTTCTCGTGCGAAGCTCGGGATTGAAGCTCTTGTAACTAGAATTGTAACTAGAATTTTCGGCACGGGACATTGCAGATTCATTTGGTATTTCATGCAGATTGGAAAATCTTGTTTTCCCTACGACGAGAACTTTGCTCGCCTCGAATCCGAAAAAAATATTGGCACAGCGGCTGCACGAGAGCAAAAGGACCATGCCGATACGGATTACATAAATAAATAATATACGCGGAAAAAGGTCTAAAAAGGGCACGATCAAACGGAACTGTGCTGAATTTTGTTACACCTTGTATTCGGATTTTAATCTTTCGCTCGTCCCCTTTCAAGCATCGGCGCAGATAAGAAAATTGCGTTTCATTTCAACTTTGAAATTGTTGTTTCAAACGTCGCCAGTGATTACGGTGTCGGAAGACAGACAAAGCAATTTAATATTTAAAGAGCAAATTGCTAAAGGTGCACGACGTAGGCGCACGAGCCTCTATTAATTTTACAAGCTTCGTACGATGCAGTTAACTGCTAGCCCAGATAAATAAAAACGAGCCACTTTGTCTTCCTTATCAAGCTAAATGTTCAAAGAATTGAATTAAACGGCATTTTTGGGCATTTCTGGGGAATTTCTTTTTGAAAATTCTTATGAAGCAATACAAACGAGATTTTGAAGGTTTATTATACACATCTTTGGGTGCTCAGATGAATCTTCTATTTTCCAAAAGAGTACAAAATGGCTGCCCAGTGGCCTCCTTTCGGTATTAAATATTGTTAAGTATTATAAATTCTTTCGTATTTTTTTCGGAAAATTAAAAATTGATTTGAGTACTGAAAAATATGCGAATGCGTTAGAATCACAGTGGCGTAAGTCGCATCATCCTCATAGTGAGAAACGAGGAGTGTTATTGTTTTATTAATGTATATATTATTTGCTAACTAAATTTATTGTCAAGATAATCCAGACTTAAGTCAACGTATGGTAACTTTATCATTTATTTCACTCGTTTTTTCAACATTTTGGCACGTACGAATTACATTTCAAGGCGTAAGCGAAAATTTTCGAAATTCTGATTTACGCCACTATGATTCTAATCCACTCGTTCATGTTAAACCCTCGTTTTTATCGCTTCTTAAGAATTTTCAGAAAATAATTCAGAGGAGAGAAAAAGCCATGTTTTTTCGACCACTGGAATGGATGTAACCCCTTAGCGACAGGACTTCGACAATTTCCAAGAAGATCCCAGACAATTCCAGTCGCCGATTAATCAGTTAACGTTAATCCGAGACCTCGATTGTCAAGATCGAATAATCCGACGGCGAATCGAGGCGAAGCCGCAAGGATTTGCAAAGGTCCTTCTGAGCGAAGCCTTCCGGCGCACCTGAGCCAGACGCGATCTCTCTCTCTCTCTCTCTCTCTCTCTCTCTCTTTCTCTCCCCGTTACACCCCGAAGTCTCCCGTCTTTCTGAAGAAGATACGGGTCGCGTTAACAGATAGCGAACACTTATTCGCCGTGCATAATGCACGCGGCAGATGCTAGCTGCTCAAATTTTCTATCAATATTTAGCCGCGGGCCACCGGTTCATCAGAGATTACGACTGCGGCTGAAATATTTACGGGACGATTCGGTAACGTGTTCGAAATTCTCGTTTCCCGACGCACGCCGGGCACATTCGTAACAGATCGATCCACGAAATAGATAACGCTCGCCCGTAAAACTCTCGGCCCGACGTATGCACGTGTGCATACGCTCGTACAAAACGCCCGATAAGATTTTACCGGGTGTTCGCGACCTGTGGATCATCTTCCGATCTATCCGACTTTGTTCGCACGTCGTTCGCCGATTCATTTCCCGCAGGAATTGAGTCGCTGTTACGGGTCCCGATCGTGGCGACATATTCTTCGTGGCGAGTTTTGGGATCTGAGATCTTTCGTTTATTAATTATATTATTATATCGTTATATTTTTATATTATTACATTACTATATTATTATATTATTAGATTATTAGATTATTACATTGTTATATTATTATATTATTATATTTTATTATATTGTTATATTGTTATATTATTATATTGTTATATTATTACATTACTATATTATTATATTGTTATATTATTAGATTATTAGATTATTACATTGTTATATTGTTATATTATTACACTGTTATATGGTTATATTATTATATTATTATATTATTATATTATTATATTGCTATATTATTATATTATTAGATCATTATATTATTAGATTATTACATTATTATGTTGTTATATTATTAGATTATTACATTGTTATATTGTTATATTGTTGTATTGTTATATTATTATATTATTATATTTTATTATATTGTTATATTGTTATATTATTATATTGTTATATTATTACATTACTATATTATTATATTGTTATATTATTAGATTATTAGATTATTACATTGTTATATTGTTATATTATTACACTGTTATATGGTTATATTATTATATTATTATATTATTATATTATTATATTGCTATATTATTATATTATTAGATCATTATATTATTAGATTATTACATTATTATGTTGTTATATTATTAGATTATTACATTGTTATATTGTTATATTGTCGTATTGTTATATTATTATATTATTATTCTTGTCTTGTTACTCGCGTGCGATCAGTCTATTTTGCTTCGCATCATTTTCATGGTTCGTCGAGTAAAATCATTCGAACATGGAATTCTTAATTTTTGTTTAAATTTCTAAATAACAGAATTAAAACGGAATAACATTTGCAATCATTAGCTTATAATTAGAAATAACCATCGGAAGTCGGACTCGTCGAAGAAACGGCTTCACGCCGATGGTCCCAAAAACGAATCTTCGAGAAAACTTCATAGGCCCGCACGAGGTTTCGAATGCTTGATCGAAGGAATCTACCGAGGCAGTTTCTCGCGGGCTGCGTCGTTCCGACCGTCGTTGGCACGATCCGGCGAAGCTGTCGAAAGCATCCTAGCGATAGAGTGGATGTTTACCCCGCGGTCCCCGGCCGGGATCTGCCGGGATCGTCCGGGACGCGAGGTCGAAATAAATATTGCGATCGTTCGGATGCAAATACACGGGCGCCGTTTATTTCGAGCACCCGACAAGGAAGACGAATCGACTTCCTCCAGCCTGCTCGGCAATATTCCAAGGATCGGGGAGCACTGATCTAGGCTCCGCGCTGGCTTCCATAAATTCTTTCCTCGCGTCTCGAAATAATGTATTCGGAGGTTGTTCCCCGTTCTCCGGTTGGCCACGTTCGAGCAGCAGCGCGCCGGGAGCATGACGGAGCCCGTCAGCCACGGTCAACGTACCGGGTGCCAGACCTGGATGAAATTCTGGCCGTGCACCGCGGATGGAGCAATTCGGTCGCCGCGACTCCATTTACCTGGACGAACTAATCAAACTTGGTCGGCACGCGGCAGCGTCGGTGGCGGCAGCGCGCCATCCGAACGCCGAAACACCGGCCACGTAACACGTTTCACGAACGAGCCCCCGAACGAACCTCTCTCGTCTTCCTCGTCCGAGGAGATCCGCCCTGATTTACGAGCCTCGGCCAGATGCGAGGTTCAACCTCCGCGGTTCGATTATGCATCGATCTGCTAGTCGTATCGCGACACCGCGTTCCGCGTCTTCTCGCTGATTAGATCCGGCGACACTGGCGCCGGATGGAACGTATCGGGTAAACATTGACTCGCGATGTCATTTATTGCCCCGTCGAGATTGTTGACGAGTTCGCCGCTCTGCTTTGGCAAAGATACTAGCGAGGGACGACCAATCGCTGTGCCTTTGTTTCGTTTTCCGGTGCGATTAATGCTGCAGGTATATCTTCAAATTTTCTGGAAAAATGTTACGAGAAATTCTAACTGCAATTTCTCCAAATGCTATCCTGATCTTTAGGTGGCCATCGGTGCTGAAAGAAGAATCGGCTGGTCCCTTATAAAAAATCCCAATCGCATGCAACCTACGGCCACGAAAAGCTGCCTGGCCCTCGGCTCGCAACACCGGATGTTCCAGAAAAATTCCAGAAATGTTCCACAAAGGTTGCAGAAAAATTCCAGAAATGTTCCACGAAGGTTGCAGAAAAATTCCAGAAAGGTTCCAGAAAAGATCCCGAAAAATTCCAGAAAAGTTCCAGAAATGTTCCAGAAATGTTCCAGAAAAGTTCCAGAAATGTTCCAGAAAGTCCAGTAATTCCAGAAGTTCCAGTATACTGTCTATTTTCATGATCATATTGGTTAATATTTTCATTTTGAACAAATTGGTGCACGTAAATTCGTCTTTAAGGTAAAGTTTCAAGTGTTCAGAAGTTACGTAGTAAAAAATACGGAAAGATCACACTCCGTGACTTGTTCAATACTTCAAACGCCACTCGAATCCGTCCCGACCTTCTACCAAAGGAACCTCGCCTCTCATTGGTCACTGCTTTTCGTTAATAACTCGTGAACAAAGTGGCTGGCGCCAGTCTGGCTTATGCATTCAGGAAGGAGTATAAAAAACGCGTCGGAAAATTCTCCGCATGCTACATCAGACTTTCTGCACTTTCTGGAACTTCTGGAACTTCTGGAACATTTCTGGAATTTATCTGCAACATTCCTGGAACTTTTCTGGAACATTTCTGGAACATTTCTGCAACATTCCTGGAACTTTTCTGGAACATTCCTGGAACTTTTCTGAAATGTTTCTGGAACATTTCTGGAACTTTTCTGGAACATTTCTGCAACATTCCTGGAACTTTTCTGGAACATTCCTGGAACTTTTCTGAAATGTTTCTGGAACATTTCTGGAACATTTCTGGAACTTTTCTGGAACATTTCTGCAACATTCCTGGAACATCTCTGGAATATTTCTGGAACATTTCTTGAACATTTCTGGAACCTTTCTGGAACTTATGTGGAACATTTCTGCAACATTCCTGGAACATTTCTGGAACATTCCTGGAACATTCCTGGAACTTTTCTGGAACCTTTCTGGAACTTATCTGGAACATTTTCTGCAACATTCCTGGAACATTTCTGGAATATTTCTGGAACTTCTGGATATGTATATCTCACACGTAAAATATGTGATCGTTGTACCCATTGCTTCTTCGATGCAGTTCGCTGGTATCGAAGAGAACGTAATATTAACAATTACGATGTTGTCCGTTCGTTTAGTCATCCACGAAGGTTGGCCCGCCGGTGCTCACTATGTAAGGTCAATGTTTGCGGCCGTGCAACTTCGACGAGATTGAACTTGCCTCTCGAACGACGTACCCGGCTGCGCGGTCTATTGACCCAATCTGAGCTACCCGTTCTGTGTTTAGCGTCGTCGGAACGAAGTCATCCGGTTTTTGCGTCGCGGACGGGTTTCATGTTCTTTGGCACGTGTTCTCGCATGAAACAGTGCCGAAAGAGGACCAACAAGCGCCTTGTTTTCTCAGTTCTCGTCTCACTCGGACTGGTTCCAGGCGACAACGACGTCTGATAATGATGACGAGATCTCAATGTTTCACCGAGAATAAGAATAGCCAGACCTCTTTTTATTTTCTACTCGTTTATTGCGTATGCGATTTGAGACGACTGACCACGCGTGGACTCATACTACTTGCAAGGGAGACAGGCTGAAACGCTGTCTTCGTCGCGAGATCATGACCAGACAGTGAGTTTTCAGATAAGATAATAATTGTTTGTATTAATAATTCTTTTGGCATAACAGTGAATGTTGGATATTATTTATCTACTGTCGCATGAAATAGTAACAATTGCTATAGTAGTAACTATTACTATATTACTACTATATTACTATATTATTATTATATTATTATATTATAATATATATTACTATTACTATATTACTATTATATTACTACTAGTAACAATTACTATAGTAACAATACTAAATCAGTATTACTTTAATTCGATATGAAATCAAACAAAACAGTTTGAGAAATGAAAGAAATTGTTATAAGCCAAATACCGATTGTCATAATTATTGTACAATTAAAATTAACATGCATATTTGCCATAGTTAACGAAGGGCCGAACCTGAAAACAATGGATGAAAATTAATCTGCAAGTGGTTGACCGAAACACGAGTAACAGGATAAAATGTAAAACGTGGTCTTGTAATCGTTTTTCTGCTTGGGTAGCATGTGTTCATTGATATCCAGCTGAAAGGAATTCCACGCGGCTCGCGTGCCGCTTTTTTCTTGAGGAACGGCGCCGCCTGCGAGCGATAATCAATGAAATCGTAGCGTCAGTTCATTTTCGCGTTCGGATTGGTTTCAGCGTTGCCGCAATACAGTCATGTCTCCCTAATTGACGCTCAGATTGTGCACAAAAATGGACAATTTGGGGAAAGGAGATACGATTATTCGAGCCCTTAGGTTTGTTGTTATATATATAATATAATATAATATAATATATATAATATAATATAATATAATATAATATAATATAATATAATATAATATAATATAATATAATATAATATAATATAATATAATATAATATAATATAATATAATATAATATAATATAATATAATATAATATAATATAATATAATATAATATAATATAATATAATATAATATAATATAATATAATATAATATAATATAATATAATATAATATAATATAATATAATATAATATAATATAATATATTATAATATATATAATATATATAAATAACGAAAAGGTCTAAGTCCGATTGAATACAAGCAAGTACATTAAAAACGTGCCCTTTTTTGTTGTAATTTTTCTTGTAGTCATGAATAAAAATTATAAATAAGAATTACACACATATACGAATGAATAACCTCAATAAGCCTCAAAGACCGACAGAAATAGTTAAGAACTAACGCTAAATTATCGTAGCAATAAATTTATACACGAACCAATAAACATGTCACTAAGTATCCATAACTATATACAACTCGTTTATAGTTTTCTGTTACAGTTACGCATGTCAATATAAATTTTAATTAAAATCTAGAACATAAATTTTTATGTGTACAGTCAACTGTAAATCATGTGATCGCTAATGACCTCGCAGTTAACAATAGGTCATACTGATCCAGAGTATTGAAATCGTCACCTAATTACTGAATATCCGCCAATTAAATGGAATAAATTGCTGTTACGCTAGGAACAATGGAAAGCTTTAGACGATCAGGTTCAAAAAAGAAATATCTTTAAATATACGTTTCGAATACTTGGCAAATAAAGCTGCGATTGGTTATAAACATCATCAGTTTTGTAGTTGCAAAAATGTCAGCTGTCCGAGGGTTAATGCGACCACGCTAAAAATAAATAAACTTGTAGTAATAATAATAATAATAACAATAATAATAATAATAGTAATAATAATAACCGTAATAATAGTTATAATAATAACAATAATAACAGTAATAATAGTTACAATAATAATAACAATGATAATAACAGTAATAATAATAATAACAATAATAACAGTAATAATAATAACCGTAATAATAGTTATAATAATAATAACAATAATAACAGTAATAATAATAATAATAAGGAAAATATGGCTCACGCCACTACAATTCCAGCCCGCTGAAATGTTAATTCGGACCAGAGAATAAAACGGGGCAACGGTGTCCCGACTAAAATCGAATTCCCGGGCGAGCCGCCTCGGAATCAGTTTCCCTCTCGACTCCGCGTGCGTAATCGGTTCGTGGAACGGTAACGTAATGTCGCGCCGGGTGTCTGGCCCCAGCGTCCACGTAGGCGAAGTTCTTCGTCTTCGGAAACGAAGTGTGAATAATTCATTTCGACGGGATTTAACTTCGTTCCATCGAACCATCCCGTCCGGTCCCGTCCCGTCCCGTTCCGTTCCGTTCCGGTTCTCTTCCTGAGAAAGCGATTAGGAAGTCACGAGAGGTAACGCGAGAACTTTATTTCTCGCGGCCTACAGCTCCCGGGTCTCGTCCCGTCCTGCCATAATTTCATCGCGACAAAGCGGAAAATGTCAAGGTCGACGATTCCAGGGCCCGTCCCGGCGGCTCAAGTGGGATACAGAAGTGGTTAATTTTACGGCCGGGGCTTAGACAGAGTCTGTGCCGCGTCTGGCTACTCTGTATTAAATTGTTCCGGCGATTCCTCCGGGATTTCTTCTTATAAAGCAGCCGCATTTAATAACGCAGCGATTTCTCTTCGCCAACGACCCCCGCTCCCCTTAATCGTCCACCGGCTCAAGTATTTGCTGACTAAAAGCTGACGGAAATCGATTTCGGAATTCTCGACGAGCCGTTCGATTTTTCCTCGTTGTTTCTGCGTTTGGGGCATCGTCCCAAATCTTGATGGAAGTTTTTCTGATCAAGCTAGAGCAAAAATTAGTCGATTTATAGGCTAACGATAGTCTTGGCCGAGGTCTAAGTTCGATTGAATGGAAGCAAGTGTATCAAAAACGTGCCCTTTTCTACAATTTTTCTTGTAACCGTGAACAAGAATTATAAATAAGAATTATACGTATATACGAATGAATAACCGGCCTCAAAGATCGACAGAAATAGTTAAGAATTGAGCCGTTTATTTTGAAAGTGGCATAAGTCACTTTACCGTAATGAAAAGTGGTGATTTTTTAATGTTTATACGAAATTATTTATACTGAGAAAAATATCAGTGTCCTGAGATAACAAATACAAGTAAATCTTCTCGAAAGTTAGTACCCATATTTTTAAACGTGTTAAAACGCAAACCCTTAAATATATCGACTTAAAAACAAAGTGACTTATGCCACTTTCAAAATAAACGGCACAATTAACGCTAAATTATCGTAGCAATGAATTTAAACATGAAACAATAAACATGTCACTAAGTATCCATAATTTTATACGACTCGTTATAGTTTCCTGTTTTAGTTACGCGTGTCAGTATAAATTTTAATTAAAATCTAGAACATAAATCTTTATGTGTACGGTCAACTGTAAATCATGTGGTCGCTAATTACCTCGCAGTTAACAATAGGTCATTCTGATCCAGAGTATTGAAATTGTCACCTAATTACTCAATTTCCGCCAATTAAATGGAATAAATTGCGTTTGGGGCGTCGTCCTATCTTGATGGAAGCTTTTTCCGATGAAGCTAGAGCAAAAATTAGCCGATTTATATACTTTGTCGGTTTCGTCAATAGTACTCGTTGTTTACGACGATATTTTACATTTAATCTTTGTGATTTTGTCTAATACTGAATTAACGCGTTACAATAATTACAGTAGCGAAAGTGATGAAGTGGAAGGCTCTTAAATTTCCGATGGTTTAAAATTCGAAGGATCTTGTTTCTTTCGCAAATAAACTTTCTTACTCGCAATTCCGCGATATTTCTTAAACTCTTGTCCGTTTTGCATATTTCTCTTTTCTCAATCCAAGCAAATAAAGAAACTATTAATCTCTCAACATAACAAATTTCTATTAAGTATTCGTGAAGATCGCGTTAATTGAGAAAGACGACGAAATCTTTTATGGAAACCGTGCTTTGAAACCACGACGATTTCGTAGCCGCTTTGCTGCGTTTAAAAATCCTTCCGTTTTGTTTTCGTCGCGCGTGAACGCTTAGGTCGTCGAAATAAATTGTTCTCTTGTCCCAGCGTTCGCAAAATAACGCACGATTTTTCCTTGAAAAATCTGCGGCACGCTAAACGCGGTCTCGGGAAAGGAAGAGCAAAAAAATGTTGATACCGCGATGTACTTTATCCGGATCGCGGATCTTTATGCGAATACAGATTTTTCAACGGTGCTTTATGGAAACGATCATTCCCGAGATACGCGCGGTAATGGACATAGAAATTGCACCACTCCAAAGATATCAACGTTTTTCAACCCTTGCACGCGCGGTAATCGTCTCTGCTACGCTCGGCTGTGTACGAATTTCGTATCGATTTTTGCTAAATTAGTTGGTCACATGCAGCAATATCGATTTCGATGTTCATTTCTACTAGGATCTTTAGAACGACGACGATTTCAAATTCGCAGAGATAAATCTCGATTTTCCAGTTTCGTTAAAATCGCCTTGATTTCCTGGACATTTTTTAAGACACTCTGAACTTGTTAAACCATTTGTCACGCGCATTCGTCGCGTTTCTAGCACGGCTGTTCGAGCTTTAAGGCCGTACGAAGGTTCGAATTTGAAATTAGCCCGGATCCGAGACAAAGGTGGGCGCGCTTCCGAAACCCGAAAGGGAAGATATATCCGAAAAACGGGGATAAAGAAGTGCCGTGTCGCAGTTTGCTCGTCGGCAGGAAATAGAACTCAATGTTCGATGGTATGCCTTTCATTCCGGGACGCGGCATTGAAACCGAAACGCGACAGAACGGAATTTCCAATCTCCTCTCATCCTCGAGCGAAACCGAGGCACCGAAAAGCTGCAGCTGGTATGCGAGCTGTCACTCTTCGTATCCACGCCGTGCCTAGCAAATTCTCGCGGACCAGCCCGCTAAATATGCCACGGCTGGATCGCCGATATTCCATTAACTTAAAAGCCTAATTTGTCCCGCCGCCAGCCTGCACCTCGATACAGTTCGTACATCTACCCTCCAGAATATCGTTTCCCCTCTGCCATTCTTTGCTTAAACGACGCCCCGAGAACAAAGGAGGAAAGTTTTAGAATCTCGTGTCAAGACAAAATGCCTGCGAAATTACCAGCCACTTAATTGGTTTTCTCAGCGAGCTGAAAAGGACACGGAAATTGAACATCGCTTTAGTATAAGCTGATACATTGTTGCGAATTGACATCACCTCGGCATAATCTTGACATAACCTTAACGTACAGGGTGTCCCAAAAATGTCTCGCAATCCGAAAGTGGCGGGTTCCTCAGGTCATTTGAAGCAACTTCTTCCTTTACGAAAATTTTCTCCGAGGCACCGTTAACGAGTTATTAACGGAAAACAGTGACCAATGAGAGGCGAGTTCAGCTGGCGCGAGGCGACCGAGCCAATGAGCGGAACTGGGCTTCGTGCGCTGGTTGACTGGGCCGCCTCGCGTCAGCCGTACTCGATTCTTATTGGTCACTGTTTTTCGTCGATAACTCGTTAACGGTGCCTCGGAAAAAAATTTTGTAAAGGAAGAAGTTGCTTCAAATGATCCGAGGAGCCCGTCATTTCCAGATTGCGAGACATTTTTGGGACACCCTGTATATTATGCGATGATGATGATGATATTTTGATGCACATTGAACATTGAATAAAATGAACGTCTTCGCGTTAGATATGCACATAAAATGATACTCGGCAAAGCGGCGCTCGCAAAATAGTGAGCAACGCTTCGAATAAAATATAAACAAATAATATAGCGTTCGAAACGATCACTCTATTCGAACAGAACGTGATCGAAGATTGCGCGGAGGCAAATTTTATGAAACAGAAATGTTTCGGAGCAAAGCCAAGAGTTTAAAAGCAGATATTAAAGAACGACCGACGCTTTATCTAAAAATCGTTATTTAACCGGCCGTGGTAAATTCAGTATTAGTAATAAATTCTGTCAGACTTTTACGGGGAGCCCTCTATCGCGTTCTCATGTTCCTAAACAAAGTCAAGCTGGAAACGGGAGAAGGGTAAACACAACTGGAGAGCGGGGCAAAGAGCAGAAAACAGTGGTGGACGGAGAAACAAATGTATAAAATGGAAAATCGAGAAGATAGAAAAAAAAATAAAGGGAATATAGAAAAATTGGAACGTAAAAGTGGTGATAGAGAAGAAGTAAAAACAATTGGCGGAAGGAGGAAATGGGGAGAGGAGCGCGAGAAAGAGAGGCAGTTGATACAAATTGAACGTGAAACGAAATCCAACGTGGCCGGGGCACGAAGCGTCCCGGGATAGGGGCCAGCCTCTGATTTCCACGGGCCGACGGCTAAATTTCCCGTGAAACAAGCCACGTAGACGTCATTGTTTCGCGTTATTGCGGTGTACGATATTCCCTTGGATCCTATTCCCCTCGAAAACCGTCTTATGAATCGCCACGGACCTCGCCGGGCGGCGCGTAGTAAAGCTTCATCCAGCATTACCCAATTTACTTTGCTCCGAGTCGCTTGGATTCGAGTTACGCGGAGCCAAATGATACCTGTTATTCGGTCGAGACACTCTTTCGAGATTCTTTCGAGTTGCGGGCGGACTTTCAAGTCGACTCGCTGATCGTTGCGCGGAAAGATCCGATGGTTGAACGCGTTAAGTGTCGGATATCAATCCCAAAAAATTCATCCTCCGACCGCGGGCGAGTTTTTGAGTTTTATTTGTTATAAATATGCGTTCTAAGAGGTGGATTAAAAAAGAGGATATACTATAAAGGGTAACTAAACGAAGTAATGAATATTTTTAAATTTAATTTTACCTCGCTAAATTTTAGAAAATATTTAGAACGTCAATTGCACATTGCCAAGGTTATATTGGAGGGTGAATGCAATTAAATCTAGACAGATAAAATTTACCGTAGTAAATATTAATTTAAATATATCTATGTAACAACCTGAATGTTGAATTCAAAAGCGCGTTAAATTAATATTTACTATGGTAAATTTTATCTGTCTAGGTTCGATTTCATATGTATACAATATATATAAATATATTACATAGATAATAAAATATACAATATATTTTATATTATACTATTATATTATTATATATATATATTATATTATTATATATTATATATTATACTATTATAGTATATATGTAGTATTATATAGTACTATATATTATATTACACTAATACAATATATTACAATTAAGATGAATTTCAAAATCTAGTTAAAAATAAACGTCACCCATATGTGACCAACGCGGCACCCATCGTGTTAATACTTTGACTATCACAGCGACAACTTCAAAATATGCTTTATAAAATGATATTTTATTGAATCAAATTAAAATTGAATAGTTAAGTTTTACCATTCTCACGTTTTGTCGATCTTAATAAAACTAGGAATTTAAAAGGGATTTAAAAAACTAGAAATAAAAAGCTGTAATAGGAAGTGTTATAAGGAATAGCCAAAGCTTCGAATTTTTACTCTCCGGATCATAATTTCAGGGAGCTTTATTGTAACGCTCGATTGTTTGCCATTTGCAATAATGTATGCTACAAATGCACAAACACCTGCAGCCTAGGAAAAATAAATATAGTCTCTGTTTACAACAGATGATTTGTGTGCCCAAATATTTGGGCATGCTTCTGTGTCTGCATATGGTAGCTAAATGCGGATGTTTCCGTTGGTTGCAGCGCGAATCGAAGGAAAAAACTTCGTGTAGAAAATTCGTGTGCCATCACTGCGACAGCGCGATTACAATTGGTAGTAGAGAAATAATTAAAATGAGCTTCGGGTTGTCACTGTTTCAGTCTACACCTCGCGGTGCAGAATAGAAAAGTTAATTTCTAGGAGAATTAACTTCTTAACAGGTCTCGCGAAACAAATTGCGCTCGATGCATAAAAATCTGCAGGCTGCTCACGATCGTTACAGCCTCCAACTACCTGCATCGCAACAGGTGCATTTTTCCTCGGACAGCCCGAGGACCCTAAACCCGGCTGATGTGGCCGAGGCTTACACTCTCCGCCCACGCTTCTTGATGCCGTTGTAACTAAAGTAAAACGAAATTAGTCCCCGCATCAAAATTAACTTTACGGTCCTCTGCTACGCGAGGTCGCAGCTGGGCTAAATCAAATATTAATCTGGACAAGCTAAAAATACCGTTACGCTATTCCCAGCTTAGCTAAAAATTTCTAAAAAAAAAAAGTGGCACGATTCTGTTTCACTCCTGTGTTTCGCAAACTTGCTGAAATGTGCATGAAATTGCAGAAAACGTGTATTCTGCGTAAAAATCCGCGGTCTGGTCATAACGTGTGCCATAAAGCGGACGGAATTTACGGCATTCTTTCTCAAACATTCTTCATGCGCCCATAAAGGAGCACGGTCGCTTTTTGATGCTACATTGTAAGCTCAAAAACTATCAGAATATCAAACGAAAGGAGTCGAACGACAAACATGGGTACACCGCAACCGAGAGCGTAAAAATCGTTATTTAAGACTCGAGTCCATTTAGATAAACAATATAAGAACGATAAGACCAAAAAGAATAGTCAGAATAATAAGAACAATAAGAACAATAAGAATAATAAGAATAATAAGAATAATAAGAATAATAAGAATAATAAGAATAATAAGAATAATAAGAATAATAAGAATAATAAGAATAATAAGAATAATAAGAATAATAAGAATAATAGAAATAATAAGAATAATTTCTTCATAGTTTTATTATTTTTATTATTCCTATTGTTCTTATCGCTCTTATTATTCTTAATACAAATATTATTATTTGACTAGCTAACAATTAACTTAAATACCCTGACAATCAACTTAAATTTTCACACGTTTAATTCAATTAAAAATTAAATTCTATGTCCTAGAAAACGAAAGCATTCGGTGTCACAATCTCTGCTGCAATTTAAAACAATCAATCTTACCATCTTAATTTGCACAAACTCATCGTCTTCATCGCATGAAATATTTGCAAGTTCGACTTCGTTTTCATCGTTGATGTAAATTTCGTCGGACGAATTTCTCTCAATACTTTCCTTTCACTGAGCATCTCATTAAATCTGCTGCAGCGTCTTCGTTAAATTTCATTAAATCACGTCGAAATCTCATTGCACGTCGAATATTTCGATCGACGTAATGGCGCATGCAATGGCGCTTTCCAGCATTTTTTGGCGAATTCAATAGCTTCGTAGAAATTTACTGACCCGGTGAATTGATATCGCCTATAAAAACTATCCGCTTAAATAGCGTTCTAATTTAGCGTGTAAAAAGGGGACGCGCGTGAAAAAGTGTCGCGTAAATTAAAGAACGGCCGCGTTATGAATAACCGTGAGCGCGCGCCGAGCTGTATTGTTGTCCGAGCGGGTCGGCTCCGCGAGCATGAAAGAAACGCGAGAAGTAAATGAACGGCACCGATATTTTTATCGAATGTTTACGGGGATCTGCAGGACGCTCGGGGTGCCGGTGGTCTCGCTGTTCTCTCATCTTGGTCCAACTCGTTCCACGGACGAAAATACCGGCGAAAACAATGGAACGGAAGCGGCGCGGGGCGGGTAAGGCCGGACGCGTTTCCCGATGCGTCATGCGGTACAGCGAAGTGAAAAAAAGAAGAAGAGGACCAAAACAAGGCATCGCGATTCCGATTGGCAAAAAGCCGAGTCCCGCGGAATCACTGCTCGTCAGCGTGTCGAGGATGCTCGAGATTCTTCGGCGAAGTTTTTACGCGTGGACGCGCATAAAAATGGACGACGGGCGAGCTCTCTTTCCTTCACGGTGACGTTAAAGGGGATGCGCGAGGCAAGGGGTTGCAATCCCGGCGTGTTCCCATGACGTTTTCTTGGAGGTCGAACCTTTGAAAGACTTCCGCTCGCTGCACAGCGCAACTGAATCCAAGAAATGTTCGAACGTCCATGCGTATTTGCGGAATATAAAATTAGTAAACGAGAATTCTACAAATCTTTGGATGTTAGTCGCTGTATATTCTGCATCGGTATTTTCTGTTTCGACGTTCTTGCATTAACATATGCTGTTTCGCAAATCGCACAAAATGTTTGATCGAGATAAATTTCTTCCTTCGCGCGTCTATTTCGATGTTTTTGCAAATACGACTCCTCGTGTCACGGTAAATCGTCGATTTCGGTCATTATTCCACGAGGTAATCGATTGTAAATGCTTTAAGTGAGTATATTAAAATAGAACGTGCGAGAACTATATACCGTTCAATTTCAGGAAAATGTGTATACTTCTTTGAATTCATCCTTTTTGAAATCCTTTCTCGATGTATGGATTCCTCTGAAAAATGATAGATAAAGAGATTGTATAACGATATAATTCAATAATTTCTTCGCGTGAAATAATCAAAATTTCGCTCGTTCTCTTTCCAAACAATTTTTGAAGACGACGAAGTTCCTTTATCGTAGACTAAAATTGTACAAACTTTTCTTCAAATTCTCCATATTTTAGATACAACAAACACTGTTTAACGCTCGTCGGCAAATAGCAATGCACGTGTGAGTATTGTTTTTTTATTGTTCCGACAGCACCGCGTACAGAAGACGTCGTTATAAAAAATAAAGTATCCGAACGTTAATGCATAATTTCAGCCGGAAAATCTTTTCTACTCTCCTGGGACATTCTAAAGATATCGGAAAGATTTGAATTGGAAACGTTCGACGAAGAGAAGCCGACTTCCGAATCGAGACTGTGGATTCTGGTCAACAGGGTAGTTGTTGAACGAGATTGGCAGATCGATCCGAGACGTCGGAAATAGAAGACGCACGGCGATTAACGACATGCTGCAGAGTTGCGTTCCATTAAATAGTGTAGCGGCACACGGTCGGCGACCGTAATAACCATAAAACTGTCCGCTTGCAGATGTCAAGGGGTCGACGGAGAGAAAACGTCCTTGACGTTTGCAAGAACCGGAAATTCCTTTGTCTCTTTATTTTTATCACTGCCAGATGTACTGCATGCCTGGTCGCGGAGAAAGCCGCCGGCCGCGTACCGCTACCTGGCCGAACGGTCAGCGCGCCCCTACAGCGAGGGTTCATCGATGGCTGTCTCCCCCGCCAAACTAAACGGGGGTAAAAGAAGACAGCGAGTCCCCCAAAACAGGCGTGGCCTTTTTGGGGGACGTAATATAAATAAGAGACCCGAGTCAGTCAACAGGACAGTCGATATTTTTCAGTTTAGTTTTTCTGAGCCCTCAATAGTAATTAAATCCGATGCATTCTGACGAACGTGTCCGTTTTATACCGTCGCAGTTATACCGTCGACGCACGGTATCGGACGTTAAAAATATTTGTATTATTGAAACGAAGCTGATCGAAGCAAAGTCAATCAACGAAGAGCGGCGATGCTGTATTTTCCTTTCTCGAGATAAATGTCGGTGCAGTCTGCAATTAAATTAGCCAACTCTGGCTTAGAATCTTGCACAAGGGCGGATTGCACGCCAGGGGCTGTTTCATACCTAACCTAGAAACTCAAACTAATGTCGGACTATTCTACCACTAAATTCCATTCAATTATAACAACAGGTATATGCATGTACAAGTAGAAACGGAAGAAAAACAGAAGAAAGGGGAAACGCAACATTGGCGAACTTAAACGGTCTCGAAACATTGAGTCGAATCGGAACTGTTTTCTACCGAACAATTTACGCTGTCGTATAAATAAACTGATTTTCTAGTAATTAGGACATAGTCGAATTCCAGGATTCCATAGATTGGAGCCGATTTTTTAAGGAAAACCTTAACTTTAACTTGCATAAAGAATCGGTTGCTATTAAATGCTATTATTGGAGTGTTTTATAATCACTGATCTTACTAAACAAAAACTTCACGTAACTCGAATTCAGATATCTTGGAAAAAAATTTCATTTATTAATTACGCGATTGCAAAAGAGACACGACAGATGAAAATACTTTCGCCGCGTTGTGGTTAAAAATGAAAAATGAAATGAAATCTATGACACATCGGCGTGCGACTTTAAAGTTAAATCAAATTTGTTGCAAGATAGCATTGATACAGTTTGTATGCAACAGAAATTTGTTGCCTTCGTAATTATCGGCAGCGCAAAGGATTAAATGGACGAAATCAAATGAAAGGATTAAATAAATTTCACTCAATAAATTTCAATTTTGGCAATGAGAATGTTTTCGAAGTGATCGGATTTGTTCCGCATTTTTCTAGGGAAATCCGTGCCGGAAGAGAAATAAAGGAGAGATTTACTGGTCGCGTACAGAGACACGCGATCTGCTACCAATAATGCATCACGGTTTTCGATCGGCATGCGGCGCATTGATTTACCGTGGCGGAGCGCGGCGCCGCTGATAACGGTAAAAACAGTCGCCTGGCCGCGGCCTGGGCCAATAAATAATGAAATGAACCGTAATTTTTTGAACAGAGCTTCCCGGTTTTTCGCGGGAACCGATTAATCTTCCGTTTCTTCCTCCTATCGGATAGCAGACAAGTGGCTCGGGACACGGAATAGATTCGGTAACTCCCGCGGACCGGTTATTTCATCGAGCCGGCTCCGTTCTACACGATAAATTCCCGTTTATATGCCATCCACTTAAACTTCTCCGCCGTTTGTTTCCCAGAGAGAGAGAGAGAGAGAGAGAGAGATAGAGAGAGAGAAAAAAAAGACATCGGATCTCCTAATCGGAAGAATACGGTCGAATGCGCTCCAGTTGACTTCTACGACCGAGCTGCCCTATTGCAACCGGCTCAGTACCGATCAATGACTATGCTTCGCTGTGAACCACATCCAGGTAAGCTGTGTTTAAACTTTTAACCCTTACAGAGCGGTGGCTGCGTCAATTTTGATCCGGAGCGTTTAAATCGCTCTCAGATTACGCAATTTTCAGTAATTAAATCAACTAAATTGCTGTTGCATTGGGAACAACGGAAAGGCTGCAAGAAATGTCTTCGAAAGTATGTTTTGAAAAATTGTCGAATCCCGCTCAGAATTGTTATAAATGGACAGCGAATTTTATGCATTTTTAGCGAGAATGACTGGGTCAAATGCAAGAATATAAAGACGTTAAATGAATTATTATTCCGATAGCGAACGTATTATCTGCGCATTTTCGAACTCGATTTTCTCGTAAACGAGGCTCCAAACGGAAAATTGTTATTCCTTTTTTTCGTCTTATTTTCGCACGTAGAATCGTCGCATGTCCAATGATACCCCTAACGCGGTAACACCCTGTACGCGACTTATCAAAACGATTAGAAGAGAAAAGATAATTTCATCGAATTCACGATTCTTTCAATGAACCAGTTATGCAGAGAATTTTCATTTTGCAAAAAGACCCACGATCTACTAATGAGGAATAAAGGAAAGCTTAGTAAAAATGTAAAATGATGCGAAAAGTACGGCTTCCATTTATTATTAAGGAGACACAAGTTTAAACAAGTTCTCGATCATGACTGATTTGTTAATACAACGTTATTCAAGTATTAATATTTCGTTACCTTTCCACGCGTACGTATTACTGAATTTATAGTCCCGGCATTGAATTAATAAGACCTTTAGAATCCCAGTTGCCAATCATCGTGCGCGTATTACAGTAATGTCTCCCTAACTGACGCTCATACAGTAATGTTTCCCTTACTGACGCTCGGATTGTCCACTAAATTGGAAAATTTGGGAAGAGGAGATACGATTATTCGAGCCTTGCAGCTCGTTTTTATAATTGTGGACAATTTATAACTATAAAAATAAACCGCAAGGCTCGAATAATCGTATCTCCTCTTCCCAAATTGTCCATTTTTGTGCGCAATCTGGGCGTCAATTAGAGAGACATTACTGTATTGTACACAATGGCGGAAAATTTGGAAAGAGGAGATACGATTATTCAAGCCTTGCAGCTCGTTTTTACAGTTGTTGACAATTCGTAACTATAAAAATGAACCGCAAGGATCGAACAATTGTATCTCCTCTTCCTAAATTGTTCATTTTTGTGGACTGATCTGAGCGTCAATTAGAGAAACATTACTGTATTCCGCTTGCAGATGCAAACGAGTTGAGAAGAAAACGTCCCAGTAAGACGTTAGGTGATAATACTGTAATGCTGATAATACTGTAGATGCGATCGCGACATCGATGCATTATACAGTGTATCCCAAAAATGTCTCGCAATACGGAAATGTGGGGTAGTTGAGATCATTCTAAGTAACTTTTTCCTTCGCGAAAATGCAATCTGCCGCTTTGTTTACGAGTTATTAATGAAAAACACTGACCAATGAGAGACGCTCTCGCCTAGCGCTTGGCGGCCGAGCCAATGAGCGCGCGAAGCCCAGTTCCACTCATTGCGCCAGCCCTATTGCACATACCGCCTTGCGCCAGCATATCTCAGCTTTCATTGGTCACTTTTATTCGTTAATAACTCGTAAACAAAGCCGTGGATTGCATTTTCGTCAAGGACAAACTTACTTCAAATTACCTCAGGAACCTCCCATTCTCGGATTGCGAGACATTTTTGGGACAGCCTGTATTGTACTCTACAGCTCGCACCACATTTGACTGATTAACTCGGACAATTGTTACTTTGCATGGAGCTTCTCAATCTGTTTAGAAACGTCGCGAACAGCAGCACAGTTGCGAAAATACGCCGATGGTTAAACACTGACAGCTGACGCGAAGGTTCCATTCGTCTCTCATAATGTTCCCTCGACGCCCACGGAGCTCCGAAATATCAATTACCTGTCCCGCCGTAAAAGTTTTTCCACTTCAGTCTCGGGTGAGATATGTGTGCCATCGGCGACTGGTCGTAGAACAGGAAATTTCGGACCGTTTCGCAGTCGACGTTCCCGGCTTTATGTCACCCCGACGCGGCGCGGCGCGGAGCGGAGCGGCGACGAAGTGCTTCGACCCCTAAGCTCCATCGTCGAAATCTCGCCGTCCCCTGTCGTCGCCGGGTCCATATCACGATGGCGTAACAGCACTTTCCCCCGACCAGGGGAGCGTTACACGTACCCGGCGACCACGGCCTCGAATAAAATCCGCCGCGCCGTTACGAAATCGGCTCCGCTCGGAAAACGCGCGCCGCGTAGACGCGCGTTGCGTAATAGCCAAGGGTCTTCTCCGTTCCCGACACATCTGCGATGGAAACGCACGGTCGTCGCTCGTTTCGAGCGTGAATTCGGCCCGGACCGGAAGCCCGGCGTATTTACTGCCAGCCGCCCTCATCCGTGTAATGCAGGCGATGCCCTCTGGGCCACTATCTTTCGGCAACGGGATCCTGCCCCGCCGCTTTGTTTCGAGTGCGGTGCACTTCCTTTGTAACCACGGTCCATCTGGGCACCGGGAATTTCTAATTTAAGGCTCCGTCTTCGATTGAAATCACTGTTCCCGCGATTAATCAATAGGGTCCGGGAAGTGCGTCAATTTGAAAGTAGCGGCGTCTCTGCATCCAGCGAGCTGCTGCATCTGTTATTTACATCTGCACGGATCCGTGTCTGGGTTTCTGTGTGTCTTCGCAATTCGAGCACTCGATCTTAAGATGTTTAATGCCAAACATGCTTGGGAGAGAGAAAAATGTTCACAGAATTTTGAACTTCTATTTATGATGTTGTTGGAACATTGTTGTGTATTTTTGTAAATTTTTTATATTTTATTTTTGAAGGTACCTGAATGAAGTCTTTTTTTTTAACTGCTACAATAAATCGTAAATGTCTTACATCTTTTCAATGAAGTATTTTCGGAAATGAGTCGGGGAAGAGAAAAATGTCCAGAGAATTTTAAACGCCTATTTATGATCTTGTTGGAACATTGTTGTGTATTTTTGTAAATTTTTTATATTTTATTTTTGAAGGTACCTGAATGAAGTCTTTTTTTTTTAACTGTTACAATAAATCGTAAATGTCTTACGTCTTTTCAATGAAGTATTTTCGGAAATGAGTCGGGGGAGAGAAAAATGTCCAGAGAATTTTAAACGTCTATTTATGATCTTGTTGGAATATTGTTACGTATTTTTGTAAATTTTTTATCATTTATTTTCGAAGGTACCTAAATGAATTTTTCTTTTTAACTGCTACAATAAATCGTAAATATCTTTGAAAGCTTACGTCTTTTCAATAAAGTATTTTCGGAAATGAGTTTATACGGTTTTCTTTTTTACTCAATCTTAACATGCTTAATTCCAAACATGCTCGGGAGAGAGAAAATTTTCCACGGAACTTTAAACTTCTATTTATGATCTTGTTGGAACACTGTTGTATCTTTTTTGCAAATTTTTCATGCTTTATTTTCGAAGATAACCAAATGATTTTTTTTTAACTACTAGAATAAATCGTAAATATTTTTAAAAGCTTGCGTCTTTTCAATAAAGAATTTTCGGTCGTAAGTTTATACTAATTTTTTTCATCTATCTGATCTCGGTAACGCATGGTATAAGTTTGCTCGCAACATTTCTGGACACCCTGCACACGCAATTAGTAACATCATCAATTTGTTCTCTGAACAATAAACTAATTATTACTGCTATTGATTGACTTTGTTGCAAGGATCGGAACACTTTCGATCGTAATAATCTCTCGATAGAAAAAAGATAGTAAATAGAAAGAAAATATATAGAAAATAGATAAAAAATAGATAGAAAATAGATAGAAAATAGATAAAAAATAGATAGAAAATAGATAGAAAATAGATAAAAAATAGATGGAAAATAGATAGAAAATTCATATTTATTGTCGAGCAGCAACATTGGAATCCAGGAAATTGTAAGTCCGAGAGCTATGTAAACGGATCGTCCGGTGCGGCGTGAACGGAATGAAAATTTGATCTGCAATTTAAATCGCCGACCCCTCGGAGAGCGTAAATTGAATTACTTTGGGAAATTCGGTGTTTCCTTAGGCGGGGATCGATTAAAACGACAACGACAGATTTCCCAGCGCGCGACCGTTTATGAATCCCTGGATAACTATCCGAACGATTTCTGATGAACGATGGCCCGCCTTTGGCGATAAAACTTTTACTGCCGCGGAACGTTTGAATGCGATCAACGAACCCTCGGCCCGATCAAGATACCAGCCGTGCACCATTATAGGATTTACGTACCGTGGTAAATTCGACGTAGCGTGCCGCGCGGCCCGGTATTAACGTTAATGGTGTTTCCCCATTAATAATCGTATCGGATTTTGATGCTAACAGCCTGATTACGATCACGAAAGCACCCCATAAACATGCCACTGATTGAAGGCGAGTTGTTACCGCTTTCAATCGCAATCGATATATCGGATTCTTCGTCCCTTCGTTTTCCTCGCAAGACGTCGCGTCGTCTTCGTCGTCGTCGTCGTCGTCGACGACGTACCGTCTTGCTGTTTCCATCGTCTCTGCTGATGAAATTAACTTCGGTTTACCGTTAGCATTACGCGTTACGGAAAGTATCAAATTAATTTTCATCGGATTCCTTGCGACGAATTGGAGAATTTCAGATCGAAATCGCGATACAGAAAATTCTCCCCAATTCGCCACTGAGATTGCGCAGAAAAATGGACAATTTGGGACGAGGGGATACGATTATTCGAGCCTTGCGGCTCGTTTTTATAGTTGCCGATTGTCAACGGCTATAAAAATAATAATAATAAAATAAAAAGAAAATGATAATAAGAAGAAGAAGAAGAATCGTGTCTCCTCTTCTCAAATTGTCCATTTTTACGCGCGATCTGAGCGCAAATTAGGGAGAATTTACTTCATTCTCATTTGCGGAATGTAAAATTAGTATAACTTTACAAATATTTTTAAACTTACTCGCTATCTTTCGATGGTATTCTCGGATTCGATTAAGCTGTTTTGTAAAGACTGATTAATTTCTGAAAAATCTTTAGGCCGCCTTCTTCGAGATCGTTCTTCGATCGGATTTTTTAGTGTCGGAGACAAACATTATACAACCATGTAAAACAGCAGCTTCTTGATATGAAACAGATCGTGACTACAGAATAAATTTCGCGTCGTCTTCCATTGAATCAATCTTCGAAGAAGACAGAAATTCCTTAATTCTAAACTGAAATTGCAAAATCCAAATTTATCTCGGAAATTGCTTGCAGAATCCTCGCGCACCTCGTCCATTCCAATTAATTTCGTAACCCTCGATCCATCGAATTAGGAATTAATTTTCATATCTGATCAGACGATCGGCTCATTGTACGATTTTTAAGTTACGCTTTTAAGCTGTTTAATGAAAGAGAATCCCCGTTATACTGGCTCCTATAAAATGTAGGGCAATTTATGTTCCCATGAAAATCCGTGGCCCGCTCGCAACGGATTTATCTCGCAGCGGCGAGGGCGGTCAGTTAAATAAATAAATAGAACGCATCGCCCCGGTCGAGAACGATTTCTCAGAGTCCCGGGATGGGCGCGAGGAAATATTAAGGGCGCAATATCTCGTCGAGAGGGAGGAAGCTTCCGCATCGATGTATCGACCTCGTTCCGCAGTTTCTTCTTCTCGCGGCGCGCTGCATCGATCACTCGTTTAGGCGAGCCGGTTTGATGAAGCGATCTCGCCCGGCTTAAATATTTCACGCGTGCGAGGCTCGGCGGTTGAATTTCATTTTGCCTTCGGCCCGGCCGATGAATTTCCAAAAGTACCGCCGCTGCACTTCGCCCACGGAACCCGCTGAAATTTCCGGTCGATGAAGGCGACTGTCGTCGAGTGAAACGACTGCGAAAAAAGAAGGGCGACGTCGAGCGGAAGACTATGATTTTGCAGCGACACGGTTTCCCTACGATGATCGGTTACAGATTCTTGCGCGACGATCTTTGCATGGAGATCGCCCCCGCCTAAAGGTCGCCCTTTGAACTTTGGAACTGTTGGAACTTTCAGCCGGTTCGAACTTCGTGTCGCATCGGGGATTTTTCATTAATCAGGCAAAGTTTTTACCGCTCGAGGGCACATCCTGTTCCGTCCGAACTTCGACGTGAATTGAACCCACACGATCGGAAATGAAAGATCTACGATGCTAACGCGGGTGCTAATTATTAGCGAGAATTTCGTGATCGAGAAATGAAGACGGTGGAACGATTGAAATCTGTTCGCACATCGTGCTCGATTTATTGGAATTATTCGATGGAGAAGCGCAGTTTCGTTTAAACTCGTGTTTCTTGTAATCGATCGTGAACATTTTGATTTCGCATAAAGATCCGCAGGCCAGCGATGAGATTAAAAGCGCCGTAACAATGGTGTGCAACGATTGCAACGCGTGCAATTTAACGTAATGTCTGTTAGGAACGTTCGCCGGGAATGCAGTCCGACGCGAATTGTATCGTTTGTCGAACTATCGTCTGTACTAAAATATTTTCCACTGAATTTAATCGTTTCATCACGATCCGGAGTTACATAAATTTTCACGGCGCATTAACAACAGTTCGCCGTAATCGTCCGTCAAATTGTCCGATTCATTAACATCACTGGGACAGTGCATTATCAAAATTGCTCATTCGCTTGATGAATTTCGCTCGATTCGAGTTACGATTAAACACAAATACGACTAAGAAGAATCCGATAATAACTCGCGTGACACGGAAGCGTGGAACGCCACGTTCGATTAACAGCGAATTTTATACAGAACCGAAGTGCCTGCTTAACGCGTCCAGTGACGGATATCAACTTCAAAAATTTCTGCGATATCAAATGTAATTCGATTAATGGCATTGAAGCCGAGAAGTTTCAATTTATCGTAGTGGATGGTACTTTCACTCCTTTGCGAGCATATCCTAGCAATGTTCAGTTCGTTCGACGTATATTATAATAAATTTCAAAATCTTGTTAAAAATTAGTATCTCAACCTGTCAATTAATTCGAATTAAATTAGTCTTAGGAACACCTAGACTGCACCTTGACACGAAATGCATCGGTAATTTCACACTAAATGTACCACCACCGGTTAAATTAATTAAATTACTACTTTAATTTACTTTCCTTTTTTTAAATTACTTCCATTACTCTCCATTATTTGATAGTTACCGTTATATTAATTATTGTATTTTATTTGAGTTTAATTTATTGTATTTTATTCTATTTTATTTTATCTTATTTTATTTTTCGTTTTATTTCATTTATTTTATTTTATTTTATTTTCTTTTTGGTTTTATTTCAACTATTCTATTTTATTTAATTTTCTTTTTGGTTTTACTTCATCTATTTTACTTTATTTTATTTTATTTTAGTTTTGGTTTTATTTCATCTATTTCATTTTATTTTATTTTCTTTTCTTTTTGGTTTAATTCCATCTATTTTATTTTATTATACAGTATAGTGTAAAGGATGGACCACTTGTAGTCCGTAAGGAAATCAATAAAGTTCATTTATTTGATAATTATCAGAAAACTGCTTCCACTCTAATTCATCGAATATCTGGCCTTATCCAGAGACACGTGCTATTATAAAATATGTTAAAATATGTTATATTCTTTCCACGACGTCACTAGTCACTTTCAGACCTCGGCACGACTGTATTAATTTTCCTCGGTCAAATTTCCGCGGCTCTCGTGGATTTGAAATTATAGCTCGGTCCGGTATCATGAGGCAGCCTGTACAGCGACCCAGCTCTCGAGTCGGGTGAACGTGATTACGCGTCCGCGCGACGCTTAGCCGTCTGCACAATAGAATCCTGGACCTACCTACAACAGGCTGCAGCGATCGTCGGCCCCGAACACTGAAACCTGTTGCAACCGAGTGACACGACCTAAAGCCGGCCCACCCCCTCCGATTCGTTTGCTTCCCCTTCCGTTCCGCGGATTCTTTAAACGGTCCCACGTCCGGGATTCGGTTCTTCCCGACGAAAGTGATTTATGCAGCCCACCTCTTCGCATCGGCTCCATCGATCCGGCCGCCTTTCCCGCCGTTCAATCGCGTACCATTCGATCTGGCATAGTCCCGCTAATGGGCTCTATCGATATCCTATCGGCCCATAAATGCCTGAGAACGTGCATCCTTACGGCGGACAAGAGTCGAGCGAAGTTTTTATAATACGGCTCGCTGCTCGGCGAATCGATCACTTTCCGACATCGAGACATCCGTTCTGAACGACGCACGGGATAGCGCATGCGAAAATAGAGCAGGTTCGAGTCATCGCTTCGAAGGTTTCGAGACTGTTACCGGAGCACGCACCCTTGATTTTCGCGGTTCTTTTTCTCGGCTCGGTGAAAATCGGGTAGCGTCGAGATGATACGAACGTTAATAACAAGTAATTGGTAATTTGAGGGACGTAATTAATTCAAATGGACTCTAATCCTATTTTTGAAAGACGTCGATATACAAGATGTCTCAAAAATGTTTCGTAAAACGGAAGCGAGGGGTTCCTGAGGTTATTTGAAGCAACTTTTTCCTTAGCGAAAATGCAATCCGCGGTTTGGTTTGCGAGTTATTAACGAAAAACAGCGACCAATGAGAGGCGAGATCAGCTGACGCGTGACGGCCGCGCCAATGAGCAGAACTTAGCTTCGTGCGCTTGGACCGCCTCGCGCCAGCCGCGCTCGCTTCTCATTGGTCACTGTTTTTCGTTAATAACTCGTAAACCAAGCCGCGGATTACATTTTCGCTAAGGAAAAAGTTGCTCCATTTTCGGATTGCGAGACATTTTTGGGACACTCTGTATTTTATATATAACATATAATATAAATTTTTACAATATAAATTTAGTATATAAAATTTAATTGCGATGAATTTGATAATATAGAAATGAGATTTGATAAGATCTGTTCCAAAATCTTTAAACATATCTTCACTGTTTAGTTACATAAAAGAAATTATGCTAATATTATCCTAACATAAAACGTAAATGCAGAAGCAAGTTCATCAATCAAAATTCAGTTTCTTTTATATTCGTAATTTGATATTGAATTATTTGTTCGAGAAATATTTCTGAATTATTCTTTGATAAAGTTTTGACAAAATTGATGCAATTTTTACCGAATTCTCACATCGATACTTGACCTTATAATTCGATATAGGTTCAATCTCTTTTGTCGAGGTCTTTTCTCTCTCCACGCGCATCCTAATGGAAGACGAACGGGATCTCTGCGTATAATGCGGCCGGATGCACGTCGAATCGATCACTTTCCGACGTCGAAAATCATGTTCCAACCGACGTATGATATATGTATAGCGCATTGGAAATTAGGGCAGGTTTAAGTCGTCGGTTTCGGATTTGTTTGCGGTGCGGGAATCTCTGGATCTCGCGACGGGAGCTCCGTGCTTACGAATTTTTATCGGAGCGAAGTGGTTCTTTATTTGCTCGGATACGGAAGTCTAGGCCGACTGTCCCGGAACAGTTTAAATTACACTTGCGTGCGACAAATAGACCTGCATTGACCGTGCGCGCACAATAGCCGATACTTTCTGCGACGATATCGATTTGTTCCGAAATTGGTTTTGAAACTTCCCGAGCACCGTACTGCGGCCCTAGCTATCCCATCTAAAAGGGTGTTTAGATCGACGATGTTTGTACGCGCGTGTCTTCTAACTTCTGATGCCCGGGGTGCAAGCAAATTGCGACACCCTTCGAGTGTTGCAAAACAACGTCGCGCGACGATAAAACTATTTTACTAGCCTTCTAAAAATTCACGGCTACGAAACCGTCGGTAGCTTTTAACTCGAAGCACCAGTCCACGAATTTACAGCCGGAGCAATACAAAAATTTCACGACTTCTCCAACTTTTCTTGCGGGACGCGATGCACATATTTACGCGCTGGGCGCCGCGTCGCTCGCATGTGGGTGACACTTTTTTCTTACCAATCTCGAAAGTTCATTTTCATTGTAATACATTCGAGCAAACTGAATTTGATTAGGATGATTCGGATGCGAAAGAGTTCCAAGGTCATGCATTGTGATAAATTCTAAATTTTTAGTTTCGGTTTTACTGATTAAATTGCTTTGACTTTGAGGGAATTTTAATGGTTGATTGTCGACGCTGAACGTGATAAAATAAAAATGACTTCGACATCGATCTTGAAAGCGTGAACAATAGATCATTTTTTGAAGGTACTGCGAAAGAGCCGATCAGCATGTTTCTTATAATTTCTTGGTGTTAACTCTTTGCGCTCGGAACCATTTTAACTCTGAATCTAAAAAATATGTTTTTCTGACTTACGGTGCCTCCATTTTGTGTGACTTACAAGAAAACTGTGGCAACTAATACACGCCGATTTTGATGAAATTTGGCAGAAGTCTTTAACGTCATTTCTACCGAAGGTAGAATTTTTTAATAATTTCCGCTTGAAATTTTACCAAAGGGGTTAAAGAACATCTTTTAATTATCTTTAATAATTTCTGTTCAGCGTTATTTTCACCAAAGTGATTATAAAGCACAGCTTTTAATAATTTCTAATAAAAATTATTTCCCATGTTCTATGCTTTCTGTATAATCGCTTCTCGACTTTTGCTGCAGTAATCACAAAATTAATTCGGTAAATAGCATAATACAAAATATCGGTAAAAATAGCGTCGATATATTTAACTATCTATCGCTTGTAATTTTATTTTAACAAACATCCTTGTATTTCATGCAAGTGAATATAAATCGCAAATAACGAACGATATCCAAAAATAGTTCACGTAAAAGTCGTCTCGCATTTCGAAAATATAATGTGAATTTCAGTCTCGTCGTTCGTGCAACGCGTCCAACAGTTTTCCAAGTAAAACCGAGCCCGGTAATACGAAAATTATTTCGTAACGCGACACATCGCAACCATTCTCGTGCCGCAGAGTCACCGCTCGAGTGAAAACGGTTAACAAGAATAATGCCTGCCCACCGAATTCGCAGAGGCAGCGTCTTGTTCGCAGAAATTGCGGAGTTATGTGGGTCAGCGTGCGCAGCGCGGTTCAGCGAATCGGCTGCGCGATTAGGTGATCGCGTTACATCGCACAGTGTACGGTTCTTATGGCCGTTCGGGAGAAAACCCATAACTTCTGATCTAATGAATTCTCAACATAAGTACCCTGTCACTTTTTCCTTTTTTCTTTTTTTAAGCGGTACATGGATGCACCGATCGGTGCGAGAAAAAAATATACGATCGTATTAAAAAGATTGAAGATGCCTTCACTTTTTATTAGGCTAATAATTCTTTACAGGACTCGTTATTGAATTTTTTTTATGAACTGATTATCTCTCGTGTAACAACATTTTATGTGTACTTGTTTTTATATTACATTATAGATTAGTATTACGAATTAGGTACGAAGGAACGTGTACGAAGGATTAAAATATTGAAACGTACGTTCTTTTGTCAACGTTTTAAGTTCTAAAAATAAGTGCATTAAACCATTATATTGTTATATGATTCTCTTCGTCTCGGACAAATTTGAGCAACTAAAATCGATGTTCGAATAAAGTTTAAAGTTCCCTGAAGTGACGTACAAAAAATCAGAGCGGAGCTTCTCGGCGTTTCCTTTTAAAATCTCGTCGAAGCTGATAAATAAAGAAACACAACAGAACCGATATAAATGATTAAATATCATAAAAATCAATTCAGTATCTTTGAAGACGCGACAACACTGAGCACACGTTGTAAACCTTGAAATTGATCGCCCAACAATTCTGACAAATGTTCAACGAGATGCACGGAAACCTGGAACAAGTTTCTAGTTTAATCGTCGACAGTACACGGGTTTCAATAAAAAAAAAACGCTGGACAATATATTAAACTCCGTGCACATTTATTAATATCATCCGATAAAAGAATTTATGGTTCAAATATTTCGCGGGTTTATCAGTTTCGTGCATCACACCCGCGCACCGCGTGCATCGGTACAAATCGCCGCTAAATAATCATCGATCCCCGTTAAACAGTGCCGTCGTCGGCACGGTCTCGTCGTTCATCAAGGCAATTTGAGGGTGGCTCGGGGTGACAGAGGGGGAGGGAGGAGGAGGGAAGATGAGAGACTCGAACAATTGCACGCTCGTCGACGAGCACGATCCAGAAACTGTATTTCCATCGGGGGGAGGGGGGGCCGGAGTATTGCATTTGCCGGCGGAGCTTCGGGGAAACGGAAAATCGATGTGGCCGGGAAAAATTCCGCGCCGCGCCGCGCCGCGCCGGGGGAAATCGGTGGGAAAACGAGAACAAGTGTCGCATTGGTTTGATCGCGTTGTCAGCCGGGGTAACTTCGTCGCTGGGAATGCCACGGGAGGGCCGACGGAAATGCTATTGACTCTCTCGCGAACTTCCGAGTGGGAACACGCTTCGAACGGAAACAAACGAACGGCTCTTCTTCCGGGAGCCGATGAGGATTATTAGGGTCGCGGGGCTACAAAGCCCGATTGAAAAGTTCGGCGAGCACCGGCGATCCGTCCCCTGGAATTTTCGCGATCCTGCTTCTGCTACGGAATTGTTCCCGGTTCCGGGAATATTCTACGGGATCGGTCCGGCACTCGGTCGGAACAGTTTTTAACACGGCGACAGCAGGTGTCGCGAAGTTACCTTTTTCCGCAGATTATTGCAGCTCCGACGGGAGCGGAAATTGTGTCAGCCCGGCCCTTAAGTGCTCCGGTTTTGCGAAATTATCTCGCCGCTGGGGCAAACGGACCTGTTCTTTGTCGTCGACCATTATTCTTCTCGTGTCACGATTTTTGACTGAAGCTTTTGCGCGGGTTCTTCGCACGAGTTGCTTTTTATAGTTCGATTCGACGAATTGGATTTTATATGTTCGTTTCACGGTTTGATGCGTCTGTATAATTGGAGCTACGAAGCCACGCCCTCTTAGAGTATTTTATTGTTTAGCGAGACCTACGAAGTCGCGCCTTTCAGCGAAACTTGCACGGTGAGAACGGGAGAGCCGCGTCCGCTGAAATTACTTCGGAAATGTGGATTAAGGTAGCTGTATTTTTTGGTGATACTTCATTGAATTTGTTTTATAACTGAATTTAAAAAATGGTATGTTCATCATTATTTTACAGTTTCCAATCAAAACCACTCTACGTACGTGGATTAAAGTAGGTAATTAAAGTTACAAATTTTAAAAAATAATGTTACATTGAATATCAATTTTATTGAATTTGACAAAACGATGACCTTAAATCGTCGAATTGTTATTTATTTTAAAATTCTTGCAGCCTAAAAATTGATCCGCTCGATACAACAACAATTTCATCTAAAATATATTTATGCAATATTAAACAAATATAAGATTTTGGAAGTATGTACACCTACTAAAAGACTTACGTTTGTGTCTGATAAATGTCTGATCATTTTATCCATTCCACGTACGTGCATTAAAATAGATAGTTAAAGTTGAAATTTAAAAGAATAATGTTACATTGAATATCAATTTTATTGAATTTGACAAAACGATGACCTTAAATCGTCGAATTATTATTTATTTTAAAATTCTTGCAGCCTAAAAATTGATCCGCTCGATACAACAACAATTTCATCTAAAATGTATTTATGCAATACTAAAGAAATATAATATTTTAGAAGTATGTACACCTACTAAAAGACTTACGTTTATGTCTGATAAATGTCTGATCATTTTATCCATTCCACGTACGTGCATTAAAATAGATAGTTAAAGTTGAAATTTAAAAGAATAATGTTACATCGAATATCAATTTGATTCAATTTGTCCGTAAATTGTCGAACACGATTTATTATTTATTTCAGAATAATCACTGCCAGAAGATCTTGCAGCCTAAAAATAGATCCACTCGATACAACAATTTCATTTAAAATGTATTTATATAATACACAACAAATATAATATTTCAGAAGTATATGCAACTAGTAAAAGACTTACGTTTCGCAGGTTGCACTCTACACGTTGCAAAGTGCAACGCCAACAGTGACTTTGTAAATGTTTCCCAAAATTCACGGCGCAGTGTGCTTGGGTAAAACGTCTGATCATTGGATGTACGTTTCTACTTCCAACAGGATCTCCCGACTTCTTCAGTGATACAGGTCAACGATACCATCGCAAACTTCGTACTCTTCCGCCAGAATATCTCGCGTCCGATCGCGAACAGTCCCTGCCTTCTTCTTCCGCTCGCAAAAAATTACTCGCACGCGGCACGTGCAACTTCCGGAAACCTCGGACAATCGCTTTAAATCGAACCGTTCGCGACGCTGATTATTCCATAAACTCGGGCCGTGTGATTCGCGAGAAATTAAAGCGGATTGCGTCTGGCAGACAATGTACCGAAACTCGCCGTTCCCTCGGCACATTAAACACCCGCATTAAAATACATCGAGCCAAAAGTTGTTCAATTTCCGCGGCTCCCGCGACGGCTTCGCGGTCGCAATTACTTCAATAACGCGTAATTAGCAGGCAGCGGCGCGCGTGTCTTGCGCGGAAAGCGGCCGCAGTGGCGTAATCCATTTAACTGGTTGCTGGATCTTGGCGATGATCGATCATCGCACGGTCGAAGCGCTCGGTAATCATTTTGAACGAGACAAATTCGTCGGCCGTGCATTGGAAACTAATCAACCGGCGTGTATCGCCGTCGACACCTCGACCGTCCTCGGTCAGATTTTTCCCCGAAAATAATAACGCTAATTACGCGACTGCCTGGAGAGACGAGCCGGAACAGAATTGATCCCGATTGTTCGTCCCGGGAACGGGATCGCGCGGATCCCGTGCCGAACGGATTGATAATGATCCCCGGCACCTCGGACGTTCTCGTTTGCTTTGTTAATCGGGCATTGTTCGCGCCGCCGGCGATACACTGTCTAATTACGCTCTCATAATTAGACAAAGGCAAAAGTAATGGCAACGGGACGGTAATGTTTCGTTAAACACGCTCGGGCAAACAGGCAGGTTTATCGCCGGTTTTGCGCGCCGGCTAATGATGCTGTTGCTCCGCGCGCGCTTCTGGCCAGCTGCCGTGAATAATTGAACAGCGTTTGTAGAAAACAATGCGAGTGACAAAAATGTAATTTCCTAGGGGGTCCGGGAAACATTGTTATCTTCGAACTATTAACGGAACTTCGTTTGGTTTTATTTTATATATATTTTGGATATATTTTCACACGAAACTGAGGCTGCAATCGCTGAAAGCATACGTTTTTTATTTCTTACGATAATGATATGTGAATCTGTGAAAAGAAGTATTGTTTTTAGCGAGAAGACTGTATGTGCCGTATTTTAGATGTTGAAAGAACTGAAAGCACCGTTTCACTAAATCTGCAAGTATCGCAAATTACTTAAGAATATCAAAATATAGAAAATATCAAAAATAATAAAATATACTTCTTTAGTACAGTGTTTTAATTTTTAATTCAATAAACGGAGTCTCTACTGTACTTATTTTTGGAGTATACTCTAACAACGGAAGTTCATGTCCCAAGTCCCCCACAGCTAAGTTTTTTAGCCTCCTTTTTAGACTTTTAATTCCAAACCCGCATTGTTTTCTGCAAGAGCGGCGCTGGACGTACAGGAAATGTCATCTATTAGCGTTATTTATAAATATTTGGGCAGTTATTTATTTTTTGATTAGGAGTCTAAAAGTATTCCTATTTTCTTACCGGTGTAGGAGATATTATTTATAAGATATTTATATTATTATATTTATTTATATTATATTTTATATATTATTTATGTTATATTTTATATTATATTTATTTATACTATATTTTATATATTATTCATGTCATATTTTATGTTACATTTATTTATATTATATTTTATATTATATTTATTTATATTATTTTATAAGATAATTATTATCTTATTTATAAAACGATATTATACGCAAACGGTATACTACATCATTCCCATTCGGACGTAGAATATTTAAGAAGAAGAAAAAACAAAAAATTCATCAATTTTTGCACTTAAATTTGTTATCTTCCGATTCATCGTCGCACCAACAGCCGTGATTATTAGCCACAACATCTTGTTGTTCCATCACATCTCCATTATTATTTTTCCACTGTTTTCTACAGACACTTCTAAAAATTCCGCTCGCATTCGCCGATAAACCACACGCGCGTGCGGCCCACTCGCGGCGACCGTGCGAGCGGGAAACCCGAGCGTATATCCTTCGAGCGTTTTATTTTTTAACGCGTTTCCGAACCAATTGAAATATATCCGGGTCGCACCGGTAATTCGAGCCACGGGTTAATTCGAGCCACCCAGTGCCCGATCCGAGGGCTCATTAATATTCTCGTTACACCGCCCCTGGCCAGCGCCGCTTGGTTTTTACGCGGACTACGGACGCGGCCGCGGCCGCGGCTCGCTCATACTCCCCGTGAAATCTCATTAACTCGCGCGTTCCCTCGCTTCGGAAAATTTCACGCTGTCGTAAACGATGCACGCCGGCCGACCATGTAACGCAACGCTGGACGTCCTTGCGCTCCTTTTAAATCTGATTCCGCCGACGCCCCCGACGCCGGCACAAACACGGGAAAAAAATGTTAATGCCATTCTAAACTTCCTTCCCGCGGCCGAGCCGAACGAGAAACGGGACACGATTCGCCGCCGGTTCGCCTCGAAATCGACCGTGTTTAATCCGGTTTTCGACACCCGCCGTGGAAACGCATATTTCGCCGCGTTTGACCGACGTTCCTTCTTTTTTTCTCTTTTACGATAAATTGAGGAAATTTGTTTTACTACAGATTCGACCGTGTTCGACGAGATTGGGTTGCACCGTTCGTAACAACTAGACAGCGGATATTGATACGAAATGAAAATATTGCGCATCAGTTGTAAGAAACTATTGGGTTGGCGACTAAGTAATTGCCGATTTGTTCAATGAATTAAAAAATTTTTTTTACTTGGAACGAAGTTTAATCTGTAATGTATTTTCCATTTTGTTCGATGACCTTTTGCCATCTCTCTGACAACTTGAAAATTCCACGCTCGTAGAAAGTCTGATCCTTTTCGGCCAAAAACTGAGTTAAGTGAGATTTTACAGCGTCATAACCATTAAAAGTTTTACCACGAAGGGAGTTGTCCAGGGATCGAAATAAGTGGTAATCCGATGGCGCGAGATCAGGGCTATGTGGTGGGTGTAACATCGATTCCCAACCAATATCCATCATTTTTTGCCGAGTGGACAAAGACGTGTGCGGCCTAGCATTGTCCTGCTGGAAAATGACACCTTTACGATTGACCAATTCTGGTCGCTTTTCCTTGACCGCTGCATTCAATTTGTCCAGTTGCTAACATTCTCGGATAATAAAAAATAACATAATAATAATAATAATTTTATAATATAACATTTACGGATATCATAAAAATGGGAGTGAGAGACATCTATAACTGAAATCGGCAATTACTTAGTTGCCAACTCAATAGAACCGCATAAACGTTTATTTCAGTCTTGGATGATTTCATTCGGTTGTAAATGATACGAACAAATTGTTAAATTGTTCTAACGCAATCACCGTTTCATGCTTTTCATTTTTGTCGAAAATGCATCAAATCCGCAGTCCAGTAATAAAACTAATGACAACAACTGGATCGCGGATTTTATGGATTTATGGCAGAAACAAATAGGTGTAATTTCAAACAGTAAAAATATCAGAAGAGCTAAAAATTATCAAATGACTTGCAATCTCTTAAAATTGTTACACAAAACAGCTCCCGCGTCTCGCAATCAGTTGCAGAATACTATTATTAACTAATTTAACAGTATTATCTATTAAAAATTACGGTCCAATAATTTACATTCTAAAGTTAGAAAACCACGCCCACTGTAAGATTGCGCAAAATGTGCGCTCACCCGATATACTACAAATACTTGAAAAAAGAAACAAAAGATACGATTTGCTACGTCAAAAATTTGCTGTTTTAGCAAATATTTTCCGCCACCGTGTAAACAATGGCATAGCTCCGTGCCGCTGTGGATAGTTCCCATTTGTTTAGGAGTTTTCTGTTTGCTATTCCTCACGCGTTGCCTCAGGTATTTAGGAACAAGGAATGCATGCCAGAAGCGACACGCTTTTAATTACGGACGGAACGTCGGAACACCGCGCAAGATGGTTCTCGGTTTACGGGTTGGCCGATGCCATAAACGTCGCGATAAAACGTCGGGACTGTGCGAATTGTTCGGGAAGGTACACAAGCAACGGTGCAACGCGAAACTTTCGAGCGTTCCCTTAACGCGATGAGTGTTGCTCGATCCTTCTCCCTTCTGCTAGGAGACGTTGGGTGGAATGTTATTCAAGGGTCGAATATCGTATAAAATGACATATTATAATAATATGAATATTATTATAATATATATATTTTATATAATATTATAATGTATATATTATTTTATATAATATTATTATTATATAAATGTCGTATAAAACGACATATTATATAAATATTATTAATAATTATTTAATTTTAAATAATAATTTAATTTAATTAATATTATTAATATTATTAATTATTATTTGAATATTATTATAATATATATTATATAGTATATATTATTATTTTACATAATATTATTATAACATAAATGTCGTATAAAACGACATGTTATAATAATATGAATATTATTATAATATATATTATTTTATATAATATTATTATAATATATTATTATATTATCATAATATATTATATGTTATATATAACATATTATTATAATATAAATGACATATCGTAATAAATATATCCATATTTTTGCATTCCGAATACCAGAAATGAAATTATTTCTGAACTTGGATTTCAGCCCTGATACTCGAATGGCATAAATATGAAATTGGATCTGAGAACAAAAGAAGCAAAAGTATAAACACATCGAAAGTATTATAAATCATAAAGTATAAGTATAAATCATAAACTACCGCGTGTGCAATATGCAAAATGACCATCATTAAAACACTATTCAGTATAAAAGGAACAATGACTCATCGATATCATCGAGACGTCAACACGGAACATGATCCAAAAAAAAATATTAGAAAACACTGGCGTATTTTCATTTACAAAATTAAATGAAATGTTCGGACCATGAAGCAAATTTTTCACGAATGCCTCGTCTTTCGAACAATTAGAACCGTAGTTTATTCTGCTCCATTGATTACGATTCATTGATCTAGCATCGCCGCTCCTCGCCGGATTCGTTCAATTAGCCAACGCACGTCCCCGGCTCGGGCTTCGACGGAGACATCGATCTCTTTGCTCGATTTTGCGGCAGCGACCGGGCACGTAACCACGACATCATACGTGTTCGAAATTTCGAGCGATCGTATCTCCGTGGTTGTCGCCGGGAGAATTTTCGTCGGTTTTTCGACAGGAGCAGCGCCGCGGAGGGCGCGGGGAACATATTTAATCGACAACTTGGCACGTCCTGTAACGCGAGCACCTGGCCGGAACGTGAGCTCTCTCTCTCTCTCTCTCTCTCTCTCTCTCTCTCTCTCTTTCTCTCGTTACTCCGAACGAAACGTTCCACGGAAATTTGCCAAAATAGTTCGCAAAAGTTCCTGTTAACGTCGCCGCGACGGCAGACAGCTGACCGCCGACGCCCTCCTGCTTTAAGCTATCAATTTTCGCGGTACGAGATCGCGATGGATGGCTTCTCAATCGTAGATTCAAAACTGTCCGACTTTTACGAACGTCTGCTGAACTAGAACACCGTTAACACCGATTAGCAAACGAAACGTTTAATATTGATTAGCAACGAAGAGTTTGACGCTGATCAGCAACGAAGCCATTAACGCTGATCAGGCACGAAACGTTTAGCTTATTCATCGGAAACAAAGTTCCCTTTCTCCGAACTTTTGTGAAATATGGAAACGAAAATCTGTACGAACATCCATTATTCTCTTGTCAGGGTTAAATTCAAAGAGACTTGCACCATGACGAGATAATTAATAACAAGTGAAGAATATCCACACGAAAAGTTCCTGCAATATAGAAGCTGTTTTAACGATGCTAGACGGTGAAAATTTGGCGCAGCGAATTTGAACTCTGGCGCATTCTAAATGCCCTAGTAAAATTCGATTAACTTCAGTAATCTCAGTAATTTCTCCCAGAAATGTCCGGAGGTCCGAATTGAAACCGGCAGATCCGAGAATACTAAGTCGCGATTTCTTGGGCTTCGCGGCTCGTTTTTATAGAAACTCGGAGCAGTCGGCGAAAAAAAGCAGCGGCCAGCTTGTCAGTGTACATTAGTACGAATACATAGTAATGCTAGAATAAAAACAATGACTTAACTTTTTTATTTCTAATTTTTTGCCACGATTCGAAGACGATTCGGAGGCCACATGCCACGATTCCAAGACAATTCGAATCGTTTTTCTTACCTGACTCACACTCAAACAGAGACCACTTTATATTGTTCTTTTTTAACTCCGCGACCCTTAGCGTCGGCGTAGCAATAAATCGCATAGGCGTAACACTAGCACAGGGAAATTCACAGCAACCCGAAATTTGGCATTTCCAGGAGAAATTACTATACATCGCAATAAACACAAACTTCAAAATCTAATTCCACCGAGCCCTAAACACGTCTGTTGTGTTCTATTTTGTAACAACGACAGCATTGTACTTACTCAAACTTCATACAATATCTATTATAATTAAAATGCCGATTTGATGCGTTCATAACAAAAATGAATAGGTCGAATACAACGCATTAAATGCCAAATAAAAATTTACCAATATTGTTCAATTGCTCTCAACTGTCTAAAAATATTAAGAATGAAAATAAAAATTTCTATCTAACCCTTCTTTCTTGGAATCGTGGTAGAGAATTTTTATTTCGCATAAAAATCCGCGGTCTGTAACGTACGCTCGAGAAAGAAAAGTTTCATCTGTTAAAACCATGAAGAAAATGTACTTTCCTCGAATGTAGCCGGCAACGACGTATCGTCGATGGAAGCCAGAAGGGTTGAGGCGTGCAGAAAAGTGGCTAAGTTTTGTAAACAGTGTGGTAAGGATACGTCGTGTCGTAAGGATGCGGCGGTGTCGCAGTCTCCAAGGAGCCGCCACCTATAAACAGGAGCGGCTAAACAAAAGCGATAGCGGGACGATTCAATAATGCTGAGAGCTCTCGCCGTCTCCGCGTTCTCCCTGCTCGAATTATAATACGCGAACTGGAGCACCGGGGGTAGTTCACCTTGCGCTCCCCCGGAAAACAATCGCGCCGAACACGGCCGCAGGATTCCCCCGTCCGCGGGCACGCCTCGAAAGTGTAAGCTTCATTTCCATTTCCATGGTGTTCCGGGGCCGTCTACGCGCCGGGCTAAGTACGGATCTCCGGGATTTCCATCCGATGCGTCGCTCTAATTGTCGAACTCGCCCGCGACCGGTATAACTTCCCAGATTGAATTCAAATGCGCGGATTTCCACGGCGGGCCGTCGCCCCGCGATACCCCATGCAAACTAAGAATATGCTAATGCTATCGTTAGACGGCTTCAGGAGACTCTAATCGATTCGGGACGGTTAATTTGCTGTTAGAGCCTGACCGATTGTCCTCGCGGCTCGTCTCCGCACGTTTGACATTCTTGCACTTAGGCGACGGTAATTATTTGTTCGTGTAAAAACATTATAAGTAGCTTCGCTTCGCTCGGTGATCTACTTTGATCTATTTATTTGAGATTTATCACTGTTGTTACGTTGTTCTATTATTATATTATTATTATATTATTATTATAATGGCAGAATTTAAGAATGTTGATCTATTATTTTCAAGCTATTAAAGTTATTGAAGAAAGAAAGAACTTGCTGTTTACTATATATTTCTTGCAATTGATGAGGATAATTTTTATTTTGCATATAAATCCGCAGTTTAATTGTTATTGTATGCATGTAGAGAGAGATTTAAACATTTTTAGAGCTGCTTAACTATTTGATCATCGATGCAAGATTATTTTTGTATACAAATTAGTTTATATTATTAAACATTTATTTTTAATTGTATTTTCTTGTAATCTTATTTTAATTTGAACATTTATTGTATTATATTTATCATGTATTTTTGATGCAAGAATATCAAGACAAAGATATTCGAGACTGCAATTTGCGCGAATAAAATGTTTCACGGTAAAGTGCCATTTTATGAACATCCTTCAAGCGAGATATGTACTATGATCGAAATTGTTCACGTGATCACAATATTTCATTTATAGAACGTCGCGCATAATTTCAAATCGGGTACGCTATTTAATAATTGAGATAATAGTTTCCGCGCGGCGGGATACGCGGCACTTAATAAAACTGTGTAACCGTGGGGACAATTAGGGAAACAAATGATGGTAACGAACGCGTTAATTTGAACGGAGTCGCGTCGCGACAACCGGCGTTCCGTGTTTCGTTGCGAACCGAATGAAATGAATTTTCGCCCGCGTTTTTATCCGAGCCCGTAACGAATGGCGTCGCGTTCGAAAAGCTAACGAGACCTCTCCTGTTACGTTTTTGTTAAAAATTTCGCGCCGTCGAAATCGTGTTGCATAACTGAGCCGATTGAAGAACCGCAAAATCATTTTAGAACCGTAATATCGGATTAATACGTATTCCGTAGGTAGACGTGCGGGGGTTGATGAATGTCGCGTGGGAATCACGATCGCATTTCGCACGGTCGACTCGAAAAACGATGTCAAAGTTGATGTATCAAGAATTATTGCACAACGCGGACGATGAAGAATCTGTAACATTGCTTCCGCTTTATATGCCGTAATGAATTCTTGAGAAATTAATTATTAGTTAATCATTCAGTTGACAGAAAGACTAACGCAGTCTTCGATCCATTAGTTCAAGTGGCATTACAGGATCGAGCACTCGGACTTGTATCACAAACTATTAACAATAATTATATATTTTTTGAAATTTGAACACTATTATTACTATTAACACTATTATTTGAACACTATTAAATTTTGAACACTATTATCAAAGAAATGATCAACATTCGATTACGATATGTTAGAACTATGTACATCTTCAATTTTGTATTTCCGCGCAATGGGCGCGTCTGCTTGCGTCGGTGTGCATTTTCTTTTGTTCCCCGAATTCACAGTACAAACAATAGCTGTATTGTGGTACAGTTAGCGTGCGTATTCCGAACATAATTATAATTGCTTCATTAATATGAACATACAATTTGCACGTAATATTATTAATGTGAATATAACAAACTAGATAATTAATTCAAACTACATTTATAAAGCACGAACAATAAAAGCACTCGATCATGCATGCGCGTTTCTGCTTTAACCCTTTGACTACAAAAAACGTAAATATACGTCCTTTACATTTTGCGGACTGCAACACCTTCGCTGTTGCATCAACCTGTCATTGTGTTAACACTTGGTGAGCGAGGCTCGGGTCCATTTGGACCCAGAGTACGGATATCGTTACTCGATTATCTAATTTGCGACAATTAACTTAAATTTGCACATGTTTCATCAACGTCTCTAATAAAATCGTCGCGTCCAAAAGATCTAAATTAAAAAATATGTTGAAAAAATTGCTAAATGAAATCATAAATAATCCTAAGCATGCTCGGTTACAGTTCTGTGAAAATGATCCGTCTCGGAGCATTAAACATTGCGTTTATCAAACGAAACTTGTTACTCATTACCAGTATCGAATTTCTTTCTTTATGATTACCTTCGCGATGTTACGTGACAACCAATCGCATCGACTGATTTGCCTATTTCGTTTGCATCGACGGCTCTATTCGAGAGTACGCCGCAGTCAAAGGGTTAATCATCTATCACAAGCTAACAGTAGCAAACGTTCGAAATTCATATTGTAATATAAATAGTTGTTTCTCAAGTTATTATTATTGTCGTTTACAATTATACTAAAATTGATAGTTGCTCCTATACCGTGCGAATAGAGCTCGAACATTGCAGAGCACCGGGACGGGCTAATGAAATTTCATTCCGCGATGCAGATTGCTATCGCGGGAGCACGTTCGCTCGACTGCTCCGGGCCACCGCGCGGAATTCGCACCCGCCTTGAAATTTTCGTGACCGGACAGTGGCCTGCGCGGCGCGGAAAGGGAATTACGTTCAGATTTACGGAGACAATCACGGATTTTGCGGCCCGTGCGGAATTCCGCGGCGCCCCCTCTCGGCGAATTATCCTCCCGAGTGCTCTTCCGCGCCGGGCCGCCCGCGGAACCCCGGAAATATCGATAAACAAATAGGCTCGCCATTAACCGACCGCGCAATTCGATACACTTTATGTCGAATTATTCGACGGGAATAGTTTATCACCTGTTTAACGACGTTATCGAGCCAGCGCCGGTACGCGTGCATAACCCCGAGCGGATTTCGCTTCGACCCGCTGCTCGATGAAATCCATTCTCGTCATTTCCAGCCAGGAAGTCCTTTTAGCGTTATTGATGCTTTGGTTCCGTTCCCATTGGACGATCCGCAGTACCCCGACAGTCTTTTGTAAGTAGGCAGTGCCGTGAATAAATAATTTCAACGCTCAAATTTCATATGAATTTATATTTGTATTCATATGTAGATGCCCTTTGATCCTTTGATTCCTTTGAAATGGAACGATTTTTCCAAACTTGGATAAAATGACTAGGCTCATTTTGAGATGATAGAAGGGTTAGTTTATTTCCTGAATTTATATTCATTGTTCAGAAAATGAACTAACTAACTAACTAACTCACTAGTGTGAGTTTAGGAAAGTTATTCCACTTTAAAAGGTATCTGCATATAAGTATGTTAGGGTGTTCCATAATTATGTTAATACCCGACGATTCCTGAGGTCATTTGAAGTAACTTTTTCCTTGGCGAAAATGCAATCCGCGGCTTCGTTTTCGAGTTATTAAGGAAAAACCGTGACCAATGAGATGCGAGCTCGGCTGGCGCAAGGCGGACGAGCGGTCGAAGCCCAGTTCCGCTCATTGGCTCGGGCGCCATGCGCCAGCCAAGCTCGCCTCTCATTGGTCAGTGTTTTTCGTTAATATCTCGTAAACAAAGCCGCGGATTGCAGTTTCGCTAAGGAAAAAGTTACTTCAAATGATCTCAGCTATCCCCCATTTTCGGCTGTTAACATAATCATGGATCACTCTGTATAAATTCATATTAAGTTTAAAAATTGAATCAAATTGTAGAAATAATTACCGCAGATTAACGATCTTTGACGATATTTCTATCACTTTCTAAATATATGAGTTTATTTTCAATTGAAAAATTGAATCAATTTGTATAAATTTCTATCCGAATAAAGTTATTTTGCAAAAGGGAAAAATCGATTTGTAAAAGGGTGAATAAGACCTGTAGAAAGGTTCATTTGGAGTACAGCGAATCGAATAAAACCTACAAGAACCTTTAAAGATAACTATATTAAATTTTACTAATTATATTGAATTTTGGATATTTGGTCAATGCAATTTTGTCACTAATGCTTGGCTTTAATTGCGATTTTGGTATTGCAAATTCGTCGCCCATCGGAGGATCCAGACCCCGAGATTATATACGGGTGTGTTGAAAGGGTTAATTTGTCAGGTCTAATCCGACGGGTTGATAAATTTCTGCTCATCGAGTCGCAGGTCCAGGTACCGGAACAATTAAAGCCAGAAGCACGTAGCATCTGTCGTCGTCGTCGTCGTAGTCGTCGGAAACAATGCACGAAGGGGCCGAAGTCAGTCGACGCCAGTAGTTTCGAGATTCGGGATCATCGAAGTGGACCTCTGCAGAGTCGCATGAGTGAGTTCGCGAGCGCGTTTCCGGGCCAAAAGATTGCGAGCGAACCGAGTAGTTCCTCGAGATGGTCGCGCTCCATCTTGAAAGTTTGTTTTCCCCCGAAGAACGCAGTTTATTGTTGAACTCGCGTCCCCGGCGAACCCGGTTTTAATATAAACGGGACCGTTTACGTTGCGGATTTGTAAGAGACTTTTTATTTAAAAGATACGGGCGACCCGTCGCGCGGTGCATTCTTCCCTAGGGAAGATTAATTCGAGATCCGGTCGCGATACACAAGGAAACGGGTCCCGTGATAAATCGCCGCTGGATTTCCGAGCCTCGCCGTGCTTTATGCACAGCCGCGACACGCGATGCTTCATCGTGACTCGTGACACTGGAATCGAAGGAAACACGCTTCAATCAGCGTTGTTTCTGTAGTTGAGGGCGTCGATGGTTCTCAGCGCGTTACACTGTCTACGATATTCGAACGCTTTCGCAACAATTTTGCTTCGTTCAATTATTCGCTGGAATTTTTGCAACAGGTCCGTGCGAAATTTTCTGCGAAAATTAGTGCTTCTTTTGTGTATGTAAAGCAACGGATACAAATTCAGGACGGAAAGGAAGAAGAAAATAATTGTTTATTCGCAATAGAAAAAAACATAAATACAAATGTTTCTAAGCGTATTAAGTATAATATGCAAAAGGAAAGGAAATATGTCCTATATTGCCTAAATATATATATAAATATTGTCCGATATTTTAATAAAAAAGTACGCGCAATTTTTGTTTCAATTTAAAATATTCTGTCCAAAGACCGTCATTTTCAATTCGTCGTCTTAAATTTTTGTCCGCCACTGTACTCTCACGATTAACATTATGTAAAGAATACAAATTTGTTGCATTTTATTTTCGGTCAAACTGTGTCAACGTTATTTGAAACGCTGTTCTTTACAACAAAAAAAAAGAAATGGACAATCAATTCTGAAGAAGATAATTGATCACGGTTTTCGTAAATGTTTGTCACAGCAGAATGAGATCACAGGCGACTACGGTAAGATTTTCACGCTGTATGCAGTGATACGTGCATACGCGGGAGCACGCAGTGCAACAAATGATAATATACGAGGCACAATTTCGTTTCCTGCATGCTGAGTGAAAATTAAAAGCAGCACGCGAAAGGAGGTTGCAGAACGACTCATGAATAAAATCAGATCCATGCATAAAAAGCCTGATATATATATAAATTCATTTTTATTTCCCGGGGTTACTTAACAATGTGCTATCACAGTGGATTGCATTACTGTGACATGTACGGCGACGCGGGGATTAAAACTTCTACGGGATTTAGCTTGCAACGAATATTTTCCATGGAGAATCAAATCTTTCTCGGCGGTGCAATCAAATCAAAGGACGGAACCTTCTGCGAGGTTAATTTATTCGCATTTATTCGCAGTTTATATTTGCTTGCAACGAAGTACATTGTTTCAGATTATCGATTCAATTACCCCTTAATGGAAACAGAGTAAGTTCAAACAAATCCGACGAATCAGTTTCAAAATTGAATCCAAATATATTTAGCATCGTTCGAATACATATTAGTTCAATTATGAACCTTTCGTATTCAATGAAATATTGTATTATTTGCTGAATATACGCGCACGATTAAAACCAAAACAGGAATCTAAAATAATGTTAACCCCTGCGCGTCTGATCTAAACTATGAAAATTATTCTTTCGTTATCAAGCTATTATTTGAGTGTAACTTATTCGTTGACAGTAAATATTACTAATCTTTGCAAAAAAAGTGAGTAATTTATTTTTTACATTATACATTTTATATTTACATTATACATACATAAAAATCATATCGGGGAAGTCCAAAACACGATTAAAATACGAAATCGTAACAATTAAACGAACTCAATTTATTCTTTGGACTTAGAATTTAAATTGTTCTGAGACGTTTAGAGGACCGGACGAAATACTGCAAACCAACACTTTAGAACACGACGGAATCCCTAATCGAATGAAAAAATTCCTTCCAACTTGGTTCTGTACAAATGAGCCAATTTTAATGAGCCATTAAAATCAGCATCACTCGCAGAAAATTAAACAAACTTCCAGCTTATCCATGCTCGCGAAATTCGCCATAGAAAATTCGCCGAAAGCCAGCCGCAGTCTAACGATAACGATAGATAGCATCGACATGGCGAGCCGGGTCGCGGAATTTAATAATTAAGTCGCTCGTAATTCCTCGCGGCGCCCGGCAAACGAACGAATTGTATCCGCGCATTAATTCATGGACGCTGCCGGGGAAACACTTGTCAACTCGGTCGGTCGGTTAATTAATAATTAGCGAGCCGCAGGTTGGCCGCACCGGTTGCATCGGTTGCAGCGGGGCGGCGGCGTGCGTTTCCCCGCCGCCGTTGTCGCGGTGCATATAATCCCGTTGGCTCGGCGAAAGACACGCTTCCCTCGGAATTAGGGGATGTTAGGACGAGCGTCAGCTTGTCAACGCGGCGTCCCGCTTTGCCCGCGGATACCCGCAACTTCCGGCGGCTAGCTGCTATTTATGTTCGACACGTTCAACTTCCGGCTGAACTGCTGCTGTCCGGATCGTTGTGACGAGCGGCTGTTGATAGACCGTGCCGCGGAACTTCCTGCATACGGGATGCAACGCGTTGCATACTGCGGATTTCCAGGCATCGGACGCCGTTTCGCCGGGGAAAGAACCTCCCCCGCGGTTTTATTTCTCTTGTGACGGGGGCTTCGGTCTGTTTACCTTCACGCATGTGTAGCGCTGAAGTTTGTTGCGGCGCATAATTTGCCGCGGTGCAGCTTTTTCCGTCGAGAATTTCGCTTGCAGGAACAAAGTTTTGGGAAAGCAATTTACTGTTAGCTTTGCAGTCCTCTTGCACAGCCTTGTTTTAACGTTTAAATGCGAGCGCTGCTGTTTTCTTTTCTTTCCATTGTTTTTTTCTTGCATTCTGTAGTGTGTTTAATTTGGTAACATTTATTTCGGAAGTATATGTATAGTACCAGCTCAGCACCGACCTTCGAAGGCTGCCCTCGTCGAGATTTAGCGCGATTTATCCTTTTCACAGGATCGTTCAACTTGTCACTGACAAAAGAGATTAAATAGACATATTTGCGACCATTGTTGCAAAATTGGAAACAAATTAAAATACCGAATAATAGCATTGTCATAGCGAAAGCACGATTAATTATAGATAATACGATAACTCTTCTTCCCAATAGTTAGGTAATACAGTGCTATAGGGGAATAAAGGGTGTCCCAAAATTGTTGTACAAGCGAGAAATGAGGGGTTCCCGAGGTCATTTGAAGCAACTTTTTCCTTGGCGAAAATGCAATCCGCGGCTTCGTTTACGAGTTATTAGCGAAAAACGGTGACCAATGAGAGGCGAGATCAGCTGGCGCGAGGCGGCCGAACTTAGCTTCGACCACTCATCGACCACTGCCGCTTCACGCTAACCACGCTTGTCTCTCATTGGTCACTGTTTTTCCTTAATAACTCGTAAACGAAACCGTGGATTGCATTTTCGCTAAGGAAAAAGTTTCTTCAAATGACCTCAAGAATCTCTCATTTCTCGCTTGTACAATAATTTTGGGACACCCCGTATATTTCCGCGTAATCAGGTACCCTATCGATTCCTCTCAATACATGGAAAGCGAAATAAACGAAGAACACATAATTGCCTTCTTACACGCAGCTTCTCGCTATAATGAAAAGTGAGTATTATTTTTGATTTGCATTGAAGGAACTATTAGGGTAGTCGCTTTTAAAATACATACGAATACGATAAAGGAAAATGTGAACTATCCATGACTTTATAATTCTCAATCGAGCTTCTTCAATTTCTAATTCAGGAGTTTGAATGATAACGCGTCGGGCACGTTAATTGCTGAATTGTGTTCGTTTAAAACTGCGATAGATTTTGCGTCCGGACGCCGCTTTCGAATTATTTCCGCTCTCGCAGTACCAATCAATTATCGCCGGAAGATCCGATGAATTTAATTCGTACCAATCATTGTATTCCGATAATTAAACTGCGGATATTTTTGCGGAAGACTCCGATTGAAATAAAACTGGTTAACAGGCCCGATCAATTACAGCGTCCTAAAAAATCTATCGGATTATGCACGCAGCCTCGAACATCGTCGATGCGCATCTTCTATCATGTTTCCTTGCTAGACTGCGCGTCGTGATGCTTTCATAGCTCCTAAAGAGGCTTAAGCTAGAACCTCCGGTGGAGCTTCGTTCTTTTCATAGCCCCGCAAGTCCGTCGTTCTAACTATTTCTACGAGAAAAGAGTTCCATATTGCATTAGATCGTTGATACTCCGCCGTAAAAACGTAGTGCGGTAAAACGTCTCGGGCAACGACGCGCGAAGTCAGCGAAGTTCGACGAACAAACTAACTTCTGCGATGATCTCGGAGACGGGGAAACAACGTTGCGACGGCCACCGCGTATACAGGGTGTCCCAAAAATGTCTCTCAATTGGAAAGTAGGAGATTCCTGAGGTCATTTGAAGTAACTTTTTCCTTAGCGAAAATGCAATTCGCTGCTTCGTTCACGAGTTATTAACGAAAAACATTGACCAATGAGAGGCGAGATCAGCTGGCGTGAGACCGCCGAGCCAATGAGCGGAACTGAGCTCCGTGCGCTCGTTGGCTTGGCCGCCTCACGCCAGCCGAGCTCGCCTCTCATTGGTCAGTGTTTTTCGTTAATAACTCGTAAACGAAGCAGCGAATTGCATTTTCGCTAAGGAAAAGGTTGCTTCAAATGATCTCAGGAACTTCCCATTTCCGGATTGCGACACATTTTCGGGACACCCTGTATACACGCGGACCAACGAAGTTTTCATTTAATTAAAAAGACGCCTGTAACCCGGTGAATATTCCATGGGATCGGTCGTCCACTCAAAGTATTATAGGCGTCTATTATTAAGGGCACTAAGCAGCCAGCGATCCCGCCGGCAAAGGGAATACTTTATAATATCGTTCGGAAATTCTCCGTTGCACGCGTTCCGCAAGCGGGAACACCGTTCTACGGATAACAAGCTGCGCGGGATCGTCGCGAGCGCATTGATCTGTCGTTCGACCGGATAAGAATGCTCGCGAGGAGACGTTCCCGCGATTTATCGGCGCATCGAGATGTTCGATTGGACCCAGATTTTGCTCCAACCACGTCGCAAAGCTGATGTACGCGGGGGCGTCGCCGCAGTGGCCCAATGTATTAAGATTCGGCAGAATCAATAAATGCAGCTTCCTCGAAACTCTTAAATCAACCTGCGTCTCTCTGTGCGTCGATGCTGGCAACGATGGTCGAACGTGAGATTCGACGTAAAACAGAGAGGAACGCGATCGTAAAGAATCGCGAAGCACGCTCTCTCTCTTTAGAAATTGTTTTTTAATTGTCGGTACTCGGCTGGAGGGAATTAAGGGCTCCGCGCGTGTTTGATAGACGAATTGAACCTCGGGAACCTGTCCGCAGATGCGTTTCACCGGGCCGGGAACGCGGGAATTTCATTAGCGATCGAGGAATTGCCGGTGCTCGTCGTGTAAGACAACAAATAACCGAGCGGAGGAGCCGGATAATGAACAGACGCGCAGGAAATCGAAATCGGATGGCAGTCGGTAAAAATAGGGAGAACGTTGCTCCAGAAAGATGCTCCGAGCAACATTTCGTACGCTATTGTTCGACGTTGTTCGTGGAGCGAGATCGCGTTTTGCAGTTGCAATTGGCACAGCAATTTAAAATATTACAATTATCATAGCAGTTTAGAATAACGGCATCGATGTAGCATTCATGAATAGCATAATTGTAGAATATCACAATTGGCACAGCATTTTACAATGTCATACATGGCATAGTCTTATTGAATATCACTATTGACATATCATTTTTGAATATCAGAATTGACATTGCTTTTTAGTATACCACGATTGACATAGATTCTTAAAACAGTACAATTTACATAAGCATTTTAGAATATCACAATTGATATAGCATTTTAGAATACGATTGACGTAGTTTTTTAAAACAGCACAATTTACATAAGCATTTCTGAATATCACAATTTACGTAAGCATTTTAGAATATCATAATTGACATAGCATTTTAGAATATCATAATTGACATAGCATTTTAGAACACCACGATTGACATAGCTTTCTGGAGCAGTACAATTTACACAGAATTTTAAAATATCACAATTGACGTGTCATTTTAGAACAGCACAATTGACATATCACTTTAGAATATCACAAATGACATAGCTTTTTAGAATAGCACGATTAACATAGCTTTTTAAAACTGCACAATTTCCATAAGCATTTTAGAATATCACAATTGACATAGCATTTTAAAATACCACGATTGACATAGCTTTTTGGAACAGTACGATTTATACAGAATTTTAAAATATCACAATTGACGTGTCATTTTAGAACAGCACAATTGACATATCACTTTAGAATATCACAAATGACATAGCTTTTTAGAATAGCACGATTAATATAGCTTTTTAAAACTGCACAATTTCCATAAGCATTTTAGAATATCACAATTGACATAGCATTTTAGAACACCACGATTGACATAGCTTTTTGGAACAGTACGATTTATACAGAATTTTAAAATATCACAATTTACGTGTCATTTTAGAACAGCACAATTGACATATCACTTTAGAATATCACAAATGACATAGCTTTTTAGAATAGCACGATTAACATAGCTTTTTAAAACTGCACAATTTCCATAAGCATTTTAGAATATCACAATTGACATAGCATTTTAGAATACCACGATTGACATAGCTTTTTGGAACAGTACGATTTATACAGAATTTTAAAATATCACATTTGGCATGTCATTTTAGAACAGCACAATTGACATAGCATTTTAGAATACTATGATTTACATAGCTTTTTGGAACAGCACAATTTACATAAACATTTTAGGATATCACAATTGACATAGCATTATAGAATATCACAATTGACATATCGTTTTAGAATATCACAAATGACATATCATTTTAGAATATCACAAATGATATAGCTTCTCATAATAGCACAATTGACATAACTTTTTAAAACAGCACAGTTTACATAAGCATCTTAAAATATCAGAAATGGCACGTCGTTTTAGAACAGCACAATTTACACAAGCAATTTAGGACATCATAATTCACATAGCATTTCAAAATAACGACGTAGCATTTTAGAATATCACGACTGAAATAGCTTCTTCAAATAGCACAATTGACATAATATTTTAGGATATAAGGACGCAATACAGGCGCAATCCGAATACCATATAAGAAATCGAAGTACTGCAGAGGTAATGGAACACATCCAGAGAAAGCTTCGAATATATCGCTATCATTAATCCCTTCCCTACACATCATGTCCATATTTCGTAGGTGCGATTACAGTAACTGCGATCGTTTGTCCAGGCACCGACGTCGGGGGCAGTTACGCTGAAAAGTTTGATGAAAGGGCTACTTTGTAATTCCCGGAGTCCTTCTCGCTCTATCTCTCTCTCACACGCACGCACACACGCACACGCTCTCTCTTTCTCTTTTCTCTTTCTCTCAGGCGAGAAGTTTTCCCTGGGCCGGCGAGTGTTACTCCTTGAAATCGATGGCGCAAGCACTCCACCTGATTCATCGCGCGAACAGCGGGCGGCGGAACATTGAAAAAAGCTTTCAGAGCCCATTCTTTCCGGCATGGCGTGGCGTCCCGAGTCTCCCGACGCGACGGGTGATCCGTGCTTACATCCGCGTCGAGAGACGGTTCCATTGTGCTTTATTGTGCCGGTTCTCTCGTTGCGACACAGAGACCCGCGGCTCCGCTATGGGAATTCACGTTCAAAGATCTTAATTCTCTGCACAGAGAAGTCGGTATAAAACTGTCTCTCTTAACTTCCTACGGCTGTTAACAGCGCTAAACGCGGTGACCTCGGAACCAGCTCCGCGTCGAACAATAAATTCTAAACGGCTCGATTCCGTTGACAATGCCGCGCCATGGTGTTCCGGATGAAGCTATTAATTCTGCATTGATTAACTGCGCACGGAGGCGTACGTTTTTGACCACTTCACAATTTCACAATTCGCGATTTCATCCGTTTGTGAGCTTCTGTTAAGCATATTTTTGGAGTTGCTGTTTCGGGACAGCTCAATTTCATTGCGTTTTACTGAACAGTTATTTAATTTGTAGTTCCGACTGGTATTTTTGATAAATACGATGACGGTCATTATCACTTCAATATTATTTTATTGTTCATCATGTTGTATTTCGTTGTTATCCACGATACGATGTGCTAACGTAAATAATGTTCTGTAAAATGCTGTAATGTAAATGTCAATTGTGCTATGACAAAGTGCTACGTCAGTTGTGATATTTTAAAATGCTATGGCAATTATGATATCCTAAAGTGCTACGTCAATTGTGATATTCTGAAATGGTATGACAATTTATTCGATAATTAATTAAAGCTCTTTTGAGAACGTAAAGTGGTCAGTCTGCCCGACGGCAAATTTCGTTCGCTACAAAATGAAAAGGTCTACTCTTCTCTCGATCATCGTATCTAATTAATAGAATGCGGATTTTATACATTAATGACGTCAATGAATTATCGAAATACAGGATTGTGAAGTTATTGAAATAATTTGAGAATATTCTTACGCACTGTGATCGACTTTTTAATATTATTCGAAGAAAGAATACAATATTATTTAATTTCTATTTCTGACTATTGACTCAGACAATTTTTATTTTGGTATTGCACAGATATTAGGAGAACTTAAAAATATTATTATACTATGATCGACTTTTTACAAGATTATTCAAAGAATGAATATAATTTTCATTTAATTTCTGTTTCTGGCAATTGACTTAGACAATTTTCATTTTGGTATTGCGCAAATATTAGAAGAACTTAAAAATATTATTGTACTATGATCGACTTTTTAAAATTATTCCAAGAAAGAATACAATTTTCATTTAATTCCTGTTTCTGGCAATTGACTTAAACAATCTTTATTTTGGTATTGCACAGATATTAGGAGAATTTAAAAATATTATTACACTATGATCGACTTTTTAAAATTATTCGAAGAAAGAATACAATTTTCATTTAATTCCTACTTCTGGCAATTGACTTAGGCAATCTTTACCTCGCATAAAGATCAGCAGTCCACTAATTAATCTTCACTATCCCGATGCCTACGGACGTGAATGTAAATCAACCAAAAGGGCTTGATTGATCGTCAATCAAGGGACAGATCGAAGCGTCGCGACGCGGCCCCGTGACTCCGAATTGTCGCAAATCGACGAGCCCGTTCAATGCGCAATTAATCGTCGCAGGGGCGTAATATCAACAGCCGAACACGGTGGGATAGGCCGTGGGTACAATCGTTGCTAGTCGATCGAGGGAGATTTATCGGGCGTCCGTCGAAATCCGTGGGAACCGTAAATCATCGAAGACAATCGCGAGCGACCCGCGACTCGCGGAACAGAAGGCAAGTAGTAAATCTGTTTGGATACCGAACACGATCAAGCCTGTTCACATAGGTTACCTCGTTACCGTTCCTCTGAACCTCAGGTGGCAACGAAATCCGCTTTGGAACCTGCACTTAATTGAATTTGATCTGATTACTGCTGCCGATGGAATTGCGATTGTAACGTATTCATTATCATCGCAGATGTTTTCGTACGTTTTCATACCTTGTCATACTAAAATTAGGTTACTAAATGGTGCAAATATTAAGTACATTCTATTAGCTATAACTCAAAAAATATGAGCGATACAAAAGTGTGTTTCGACATCATTTAATTAAAAAGAAAAATGACATAGATATAAAGGATGATATCAGTTCAGGATGATTCGAAGATACGCTATTTTTCAGAGCTGTGCAGTCGCGTCCAAAATGATCATAAATCGTAAAAATAATCATAGTAAATCGTGGACTTTATCGAACAACATTTCCATTACGATGACAGTTTCGAAGAATCACTTTTTTCCGCTTTTTCGTGGCAAAGACCCCATCGCGCGTCGTTCCTAGTCGCCCGCGTCTCGAGCCTAAGACCGATTACTATTTAAACAACGGAGCACGGCAACAAATATGGTAACACGTAGCTTGACGCGGAAGCATTTCGCCGTGAAAACCCGGCGAGGACAGCCGGCGCGGCCGGGAATAATCGGCGCCGAAAATGCGTTTCGCGTCGCTTGTCGGTGTAATTGAAACGCCCCGGCGGCCGCGGCGCGGCGCCGCATTTTCGATCTATTTTTCGACGGGTCCGTTGATCCGCGTTTTAAAACTGACGGGAGGCCGTGGCTGACAGGTGTTAATGCGCTCCGGTGCGAGCTAATGAAATAAACAGCGGTACACGTTGCGACCGAATTTCGCAATTGTGCCGCGGTGTCGCGAGGCCCCCGGCCGGGTGACACGCAATTTGCCTGCCGCCGGGGCAAAGGTCGCGCGACAAACAGCCGTCCCCAGCATTTCACGGTGACAGGAGGACGTTATTCTTCCAGCCGCGTCTCGGAATTCCTGCGCTGCTCCCACCGGCTGGACGTGGCCAGCGTTTAAACGGCCGCGTGCGAACAACACGAATCGAAGTCGAACGAAAAAGAGAGAATTGCGGTTGTCTCTCTCTCTCTCGGCCGACGATAGCTTATCCGTTTGCCCACCTCTCTTCTTACCTGCGCAACTCCGACCCAACTATTTGCTCCTCCACTTACAAACTTTTCCACGAGCTTCCGAGCAAGGAGCGACGCAGCTAAAAAGCACTCTTCGCTGCTGCAGCCGAAACGGAAGCAAGAACCGTTGCGCTGGCCCGTTATTTCATATCTAATGGCTGCGCGAGGCGTAGCGCTGCGTGTTGCAGCTGTTCCCGGAATAGGGTTTGCATTCTTCAAACCAGTGGGTGTGTGTGTGTGTTAGCCAGCATAAACAATTAATTTATGCTTTAATGCACCGAACCGTACTTCTTACTCCGAGCGTACGGATGCGTTTACAGCCTCGTAATAGTGATTATTAGAGTATGAACTTCGGACTACTTCTGCTCCCAAACTCTACGACCTTTATACACCTTGCTGCACCTCGACGAATTTGACTCGTTACGAAGGCTTTTTCACTATTTTTTTTCTCTTAAGTTGGAATAAAATTCTGTTCTATTCTCACTAATGTTTGCGCGTTGAAGTAAATTTGGGCACACGATGAGTACGAGTCTTCTTTTTGTTACTTGAAATATTACAAATCGAAAATATTCTAATTATTGTTACTGTGAATAAATGGTACGGTAAAAGGTTAAGGAACTTCAAATACGATTGCATTATTTTCTACTCGTTGAATCACTAAAGAAGGAAACATCCAACTAGTTATTTTATCTTGCAATTAATGCGAACAATTTTTTATTTAGTGATAATTTAGCAATAATAATTTGATTTAGTAACAGTAACAAGGACGTGGAATGTATTTAATTTGATTGGAAAATTCTTTACGGTAGCGATTGTCACTGGACTGCGGATATCGTTCATTCGTAGAAAAATTGGCAAGTGCAATATAGAACAGTGAAGTGATCCGAAGAATTTAAGAATGTTAATACGTTATTTTCAACTTACTAAAACTGTCAAATATAGAAATACATTTTTATCCATCTCCTGTTCCGTGCAACTCAGGTACAAAATTTCGACTCTGCGTGGAGTCGTCTAATCATCGCTATTTTCTAATTGCGTAGATACGGTAAGTGCATAAAAATCCGCAGTTTATTCATTGCATTCTGTTAACGATACCGTGCGTCGCGGAGATATCTCAAGATCGTGCAGAAAAAGCACAGCAGTGAGAAATAGTAAAGCGAACATAATAGCACCTCGCCGGAAACGGAGCGAAACCGTTGACACGAAAACGTTCGGCAGCTAGATTAATAGTTACGTGAAGCTCGGGAGCAATTTTGCGAGTGCCGCGATATATCGTGGCCTTTCTTTTTGGTTCTCATCGCGAGGAGGAAGCAAAGATTGGCTGGATTGTCGCCGAGTTCGCCGATGCGAGAGACATTTTTCGAAAGACGAGCGTCCCTTTTGTACGCTCGACGGAATTCCCCTGGATCGGTAACTCGCAGAATTTCTCGTCAGTCTCTCTCTCTCTCTCTCTCTCTCTCTCTCTCTCTCTCTCTCTCTCCCGAGATTTTCAAGCAGTCCCAGCGTTCCAGCGCGATTATATTTCAAAATTTCGTTTCGACGCGCTACCAGCGACGTTCAATTTACGACGGGCGTTCGATTCCGCGACGCCGAGCGAGAAGACCCTCTGGCGTTGTAACTTACCGATGATTTTCGACGTAATCCTTGGATGTCGAGCACGGTACACTGAAAATTTCATGTTAATACGAACTCCCGAATAGCGGATCCTCCTGGAAAATTGAAATTCTCCGAGTCAATAGCGCGAGACAAGAGTTAAATGAAAATGCATTCCTTGTCCCAGTAATTTTCGTAATTTCAATATAATATAATATTATAATATAATATAATTTCCAATCAGTCATTTCACCGTATATAAAATGAACTATCACTCTATGCTCTATTCGATATAATACGACGTCCTTCATTTTCGATCAGGCATTTTACTGTGTGTAAAATAAACCTTCATTTTATGTTCCGTTCAATGTGCTCGATGCTCTTCGTTGACGACTTTAGATTTTCAAAGAAGCATTTCACTGCGTGTAGAATGAACTTTCGATCTATGTTCTATCCAATATAATTAATTGGCAAACTGACGTTTCCAATCAATTATTTTACCGTACCCAAAAACGAACGATAAATAAACCTTCGTTCCGATGATCGTAGAAGGCTGTCCTTTGTAAAAATTAATAACGTGACCCAAATTGTGACCCTTGAGAAGATGAAACTATTAGACATGTCTTGTGCTTCGTACTACAAAGAAGAATGGTTTTATTAAAAAATTGTAAAGCGACATGCTCGTACCGCGTTGACATTGTCAGATTCGAGGATTGTATTGGCCCATCTTCAAGGGCTAACACGCGAAGGTAGCTTCGAAGGAAAATTTTCGGACTTGTACCGAGAAGAATTTCCGACGGAATTTGAAAGCGGCCGGAGCGGAGAAGCGGGCGTCTCGTCGATAGTTTTTTTCGCGGAGGAACGCAATATGCCGGCGATAAATTAGCCCGTTGGCTCGTTAACTCCGACTACAATGCTGTCGCGATCCGGGCGTGCCCGAGTACGCGAGCATGTTTCCCAAATAAAACCGAAAAATCACCTTCTCCGGGAGCTTTTTCCCTTACCACCGCAGAACGGTAAAAGACCCGGCGGGAGGATAAAAAACAGCACGAAATAACGATCATTTTTTATTTATCCTCCGCGGCTTCAGGATTGCGGAGGCTCGAGCTTAAAAAGTATACAGAATCTCCGGGCAGATTTATGGAAGTAAAAATGCGCCGCGGTCTGGCTCTCGCGGAAACAATTAAAATACTTACATACCCGAGAGAGAGAGAAAGACGACCGGATTAAAAGACGAAGAGGAGGGGGAGACGAACAAAAGAGAAGACGAACAATTAGAGGCAAAACTCGCGGAGATAAGATAAAGATCACGGGAGCCGCCGGCAGACAGCGTAGAATAACTGTGCAAATAAAACGCGTAAAACAGCTACAATAAAATAGCGAGAATAGCTGAAGCAAGCTAAAAGAAACGTAGTAAACCGCCAAGCAAGCAACGAGATCTAACCGCATAAGTGAAGGTACTTGCACGAAAAGTATAGGTGGAAGACGTTCGCTGGATCACTCTTTAAAATAGGTTATCCAAGTTACTGAGAGCCCAACTAGAGATAAAACAGTGCAAGCACAGAAATGATTACGTACAGTGGACAATTCTTTGCACAATTCTTTTCTTCCGTAGCTACGTTGATTCAGAATTCTCCGGCATTTATAAATTCCTGCACGAGGAAGAACATTTACATTCATTCCACGTGCCAAATATTTATTACGGCAAAAGTCGCTATTTTAGAGTGAAACCAAATGAAGCGGTCGCATCTTATCAAGTTTTATCGAATTATGCATGATAATTCAAGTCGAAGATCTTGAATTAATAAAAACAAAGAAGCAGCAAAAATTCGTGGAAGCATCGACGCATGATACTTTAAAGTTTCGTTTTGGCCTGCAATAAAACGATTAAAAAAAATCCTGAGAACTTATATTTGTTGTCATCCCAATCAATTGGAACTGTCTGACAAAACTTCTTGAATACTGTCGGGCAAATCAGTGTGTCTTTAACTTCTCAACAGAAGTTCAAGTAATTTGGTGCAACTTCGAAATAATAGTTCGTCTTAACGCGCTGGCTGCCATGTTGATCATTATTGCGAGTGACAAGATTATTCAGACTTGAAAATTAGTGTCCAGACTAATCTATTACATCCTTCTAATCTCATTAGGATCTCAGTTTCCCAATTTTCATTCGATTACGTGGAATACCTTACTCTCATAAAATTTTCAGGGTTGTTGACGTGGCAGCCGAAGTGTTCGACGACGTTTCGAATAGTTCCGCGAGTCGCAAAAAATGGGACCACCGATCCAGGCAGTTCAGACGTAAGGACACGTGGCGTAGCCTCCCTTAGACCACTGATTATCACAACAATGCAAACCTGGAACGGTCGAAGGGAGCCGCAAGACCTCCGCCGGACAGCACGGAGTCGATCGATCCGATTTCCCATCGCCGATGGCCCGCATTCGGAATTCTTTTCGCGGTCGTGATGCGTTCTGGCAACGCGAGGAGCTGGTTGAGTGGTTCGCTCGCAGAGTCATCGGCGGCATTGTGTGGGAGTCGATCGATCGGTCCGGCGAATGTAATCGTGGTTGGCCGGGTGCCGGCATGCAGATGCCGGGGGTAGAACCGGGACGAAAGGGTATAAAAGTAGAATAAGAGTCAGAAGCTGGATCCTCGAGACCGGGAAATGCTGCTGCCGCTGCTCCGTGATTCGTCATCTTCCGGGCGGGAACGCCGAGGAGGTACGCAAAGCCGAACTGCAATTTAATCAGGATCCCGCGTGGATCGCGTTGCTCTCGCGGCGAGACCGTCGAAAGATGAATGCTGCGATCGCGTGCCCACACCCGGTCGAATCTAATTAGCCCGCCGGAATGGAATCTGGCTGAATTACGAGGCCGCGTAATCCGCGAACGTCGACCGACCGGGACACCGTGCCAACAACGACGCGACGCAGACATTAATCTCGTTGTTAATGAGACCGGAGATTTTATTTGGAGCCCGCCGGTTGTGCTCTCGCATTATCGTCAGCCTTAGGGTGGGTGTACCGGTTGTGGACAGTGCACCGTTTCTGGCCGTCTGGTCCATTATTCATATTTTCTTGTTTGAAGTTGGACCCTATTAATGGGAAAACGAAGAATTGAAAGTAGCAAGAAGAGCGTGAAAGAACAACGCAGAAAAATAAAGGAAAAATGAATAAAGTAAAACTAGTTTTACGTTAAATATCGTTATATGTTATAACAGCAAGATTTTCAAATATCGCAAAGTAAAATATAAATAAGCGAAATTTTTTTTAAATTGTGCTGCACTTGAATCGCTTATGTTCTTCCTTATTTCAAATTTATGATACGTGTAAATTTCTGAGGTAGCCACGAACGATGAAAAAAAATTGCGTATCTTACTATTCTTGCACCATAATGATTCTTGGATCATTTACCCTATTGCAAGTTGAATAATAACGTATGTATAATAATAAATTTAAATAATCCCTTAAAAGTTGCACGTTCTTTTATTTTCGGTTATGCAAAGCTTTAAGAATATTTGCCCCGCGATTCGCACAAACCCTTAACGTGGCCACGCCTGTCACATCAACCCTCTATCCTCTTCTTCCGTTCGTTCTCCACCGGTTTTTTTCGCCCCACCACTTCTTTCTCCTCGAATCATTTAATTCACGGGCCCAGGAATAATTGAGAGATAAGAAAGGAATGGAGGAAACGTGCCACGGCATCGGGACGAAAATGAATTGCGGCTCCCCGGGCCTCGCTAATGAATTACACCGTCACTTTATATTTTTTCCTAATTAATGGACGCCGCCTATTAAGCGCGGGAATACCGCTAAATTGCTTCGTTCCCGTTCGCTCGCCGAGACCGTGGCCGTGCTCCAATTGTCTCTCCGCGCTGGTGTATTTTTCTTCGAGAGGTTTCTTCGATGCCTGGGCGACTGATGAGGAGGTGTCGGAGGTGCGAAAAGAAAAATGATGGCGGCCCGATCTTGAGTATCAAAGCGCGTGGACTGTTTAAAGCTTGGGGATATTTGATCTGGTGGTTGCGTGATTTGTTGTTCTGTGTACATCGGCTTTTGTTCGAACGGTTGTGGTACTTCTTGGTGGAAATGCCGATAGTTAATTGGATGCAGACGATATAATTAGTGAAATTAGGTACAGGATTTGCAATTGATAGAATTGGATGCGAAAATTGTAATTAGTCTGATTAGACACAGTGATTACAATTGGTCGAACTATAATAGATACAGGTCTAGCTGTAATAGTTACAGGAATTGCAATTGGTAGAATTAGGGGTGAAAATTATAATTGGCAGAATTAGGTGCGAAAATTATAACTGGTCGAATTGGACACAGGAATTACAATTGGTCGAATTATAATAGATGCAGGAATTACAGTTGGTTTAACTATAATAGTTACAGGAATTACAATTGATAGAATTAGGTGCAGGAATTAGAACTAGTAGAACTAGATACAGAAATTTCAATTGGTAGAATTAGATGCAGGAATTACAACTAGTAGAATTAGATACAGAAATTTATAATTGGTCGAATTAGATACAAGAATTACAACCAGTAGAATTAGATACAGGAATTACAATTGGCAAAATTAGGTGCAGGAATTAGAACTAGTAGAATTAGACACAGAAATTGCAATTGGTAGAATTAGATACAGGAATTACAATTGGCAGAATAAGGTGCAGGAATTAGAACTAGTAGAATTAGATACAGAAATTGCAATTGGTACAGTTAGAAGGAGGAATGACAACTAATAGAATTAGATGCAGAAGATTATAACTGTTATAAATAAATATCGACGGAATAAAATAATCACGAATGCACCAAGTTCTGCTACACATTCAGATCACAGCTCCGAAATGAATCAGTGATGTACTGGCCATGTAAATGCATCAAGGATCAGTTGACCTTTCAAGGTTGTTTAAGGTCATTCCGAGGTATTAGAAATGCAAAGAGGGCCACAACTCGAAGGGCGTTAGCAATGCAGAGTTCCTACGAACTTGGGAGAACATTCTCTGGGACAAGTTTGTCCCAGGTATACGAAAAGTTACCGCTACTATAGTAGTGGCAGCCTGTGGATGCTTCGGGATGTTGTTAATAATTACATGTTCCGAGGTGAGCAAGCTGGTCCCGTGCTAAGAGGTTCGACGTTTGGGTGACAGCGCATTCTTCTAATCAATTCATTGCGATTTTGCTGACATTCGGAAATTTCTTCGAGAATGGACGAGACAATAATTCCAGGGAAATTCTAAGATTTCCTTGCAGTTACGAGGCGTCGGAATTTCGAAGGATCTTTGGATCTCAAAGGGGTAGTTCTTCGAAACTTTATTTGGGATGCAAATAGCTGCAATTTCACCAAGGATATTTAAAGATACGAAAGGACACAATTCCTTCAACGATCATTAAATGGATAAATGTAGAAATATAAAATGCTATAAAATACCAAAATACACTAGGGATAAAAAGAGTCTCAATTCCCCCAAAGATTTTGCGAGAATACAAAGGGTTGAAGTTTCAAACAGATCTTAAAAACGTCAAGAGCCGCAATTTTCGAGAATAAGAGGGGTTAGAATTCCGGAGAGCTTCGAAAACACAAAGGGCAAATATACTCGAGCTGCTGAAAATTCCAAAGGGCCATAATTCCAAGAGTAAAAGGAGATCGCAATTGGTCGACGATTCCAAAGGTCCCGGGGGACAAGTGCTTCACTATTCCAAGTGTCTTAAGAATGCAAATGCCCACAGTACGAGCAAACAGTGAACGTCGCTCGTTCTTCCAGGACTCGTAGAACTCCGGGCACGACCCTGGAGGGCTCTCCAGCCCACCAAGAGTCGCCGTTCCAACTCTTTATATGCACGCCGGCGTGCCTTCGATTCGCAGTGCCCCACGAATCGTAAGTTCCCGTTAAAGGGAACAACCGACGTGTGACGGAGAAGCAACGAAGTAACGAGATTCCCGTGTCCGATGAGGTTCGACCTCGCGAAGTTGTAACACCCTCGTAATAACTCTCTGTAACCGCGATTTACGACGATGCAGCGCGGATAAACAAAGAACGACGAATACACCGAGGGGAACACGGCAGCATCGGCCCCCGTTAACGAACGTGCTGCGAGCACGCGTTAAACCGTAACGAAAACGAATCGTAGCCCCGGCCGCGATAATGAATTCAAATCGATTCCCCGCCGGCTCTCCCTCGCTCACCCAGGGCGCGCGAGCCCTCTAAGCGTCTCCTCTTTCGAACAATCAAGAAAAGGTCGGCGGATTGATTCGCGCCGGAGAAAATCCCCGGCAAAATGGCCGCGGATCGTGATTTACGCAGCGGCGCCGCTCCGGAATAAAATCGAAAAACCGCGGCCCGGACACGGCCCGAACTTCGCTATTTATCTCCGCCGGGCTAAACAGATTTATTCGACGCGCGAGTCGGAGGGGGGAGAAAAAAAAGCGCGCCCGTGCGCCACCCAACCCGGCGTCATATTCGCCGGATAAACAAACAAGCCCGGCACCGGGCCCGCGCTGAACAAATAATTTCACGCCATAAATCTTCGGTGTCGATGCAACACGACGATTTTAATGTGATCCCGGCGCCGGGCATTTATTAATAGCGCCGGAACGTTGGGGAAAAAAAATTCGTCCGATGCAATTCGACGGTGCTCCAAACCGTTGCTCGGAAACCTGATCCTTTGTACTCGAGCCGCCAATAAGAATTATTGCGTCACGCTCCGTGTTAATGAAATTATATTAAATTATATTAATAAATTATTATAATTGTATTAATAAAAATGTTATCGAATTGATGTCGATAATAATAAAAATTAATATGTTATGTAAATATTATAATAAAATATTATTGTGTTATGTATTTATGTTATTATTATTATTAAAATATGTTAATATAATAATATATATAATTTATGTTAATAATATGTTATTAATAGACCACTGAAATATTATACTAATTAATAAAGTACTAATTTATCAAATACTAATTGATAGAGCGGACTAGGAAATCAAAGTTCCGTTTATTGAAAATTTTATGAAATTCAACCTTTTCTGCCATTTTATAAAATCATACTTGTACAAGATCTCTCTAAAAAAACAACATTTAACACGTTCTGTGCCATATGGGTCCCAGATGGGCGACGCTAATTTTTAACTAGGTTTCGAAATTCGTGTTTATTTGTAACATTTCCTCCGGTAAATATTGACTTTCTAATTTCGATCTCATTGATGAAATGACACCGAATATTGTAGGAATTTTTGGGATTGATATCCGACACGTGACTGAAACGACTGTGAATCGAGGCCTAAAATGCAGGAAAAAGAAAGAAACAATTCCGTGAAACATCGAAACACAGTAATTGAATTTTATTAAAAGGAGAGCGCTAACACCGTGTACGTCCTATCAGGCACTGGGAAAACATCGATTTTCTCTCGACTCACGCATCGTCCGAAACGATCTCGAAACGCGTCAGCCAGACGTGAAAAGGAACTACAGACAACAACAAAATTAAGAAGTCTCTGCTCGCTGCTCCGATAAAGGAGCAACCATCGAACGGGGGCACTTCACGTTTCGTCCTTGGTGGTGAACGCTGGATTCTCTCTGGCGTCGCAGGACAATTTCGGGCAGTCCTTCCGCAGCTCGTCCTGGTTGGCAGAGCTCTTCGAGATTCGATCCTTGCTCCTGTTCGACTCGCTGCTGATTACTTCCGTGAGCTCGACCGCGGTCGCGAATCTCGACGCCTGGAAGCAGAGTTACCGTGGTTTAGAGGGCCGCTGGTTTTCCGGGGGTTGCGTCACGCGGCTGCCACGACGCGTGGTTAGTTAACTGTTTGCTTTGGTTTCCTCTGTCCGGATTGCGTCGGATTGCCGAGTACGTTCGTTGTCGCGAGGAAATCGAATCGAGCCGGCCAATTGTCGTCGGCGCGGGGGCGGGACCGACGCGACGCGCGCTTGTAAACGGTAACCTCGGCCGGATTGATAGGGCAAAGGGCTGTCTGTCGCAACGCTCGCCGAGCTGCGAGCCACTCTGTCTTCGAATTTGCTATTCAGATTCCATGTTTGTCGATCACCTTCCCGGTAATTAACCCCTTCAGTCAAAACCTCTCTCAGACACCCGGAAATTCGCGTGGCGCGCTCGTTCTTTCGGATTTCGCGGATTCGCTTCGCTTCGAATCGCCTCGAAATGGAATAATTTTAGTTACGTCAAGTATGATGGGTATTAAACAATTTTAAGCGGTACGAATCATCGAATATGTACTTCACAGCGATACGAATATTTTGCCGCTAATTTATACGGAACATCGTTTGAATATATCCGTCACTCCTGTTTTCCATTGGATTTTTTACGATTTTATTGCTATATGTAGAGAAAAAATTGAGTAAGCTTTTTTAAAGCATATGTTGATTTTTAATAGAATTATGACCAACATGTGTTTTAAATAATCATCATATGTTCTAAAACAAATTATTACTCGCTCCGGCAATCTAGTGTTAAAACGTTACTTCTTTTGATTTTTATTCTGTATTTCATTCGCTGCAATTTAGTAGAACATTGTTGTGCCAAAATGTACGTATTGTTGCCAGCTATGTTTAATGTAATCTTTATAACACAACAAGAAATAGAAAATAGAAAATAGAAAATGGAAAATAGAAAATAGAAAATAGAAAATAGAAAATAGAAAATAGAAAATGGAAAATGGAAAATGGAAAATGGAAAATGGAAAATGGAAAATGGAAAATGGAAAATGGAAAATGGAAAATGGAAAATGGAAAATGGAAAATGGAAAATGGAAAATGGAAAATGGAAAATGGAAAATGGAAAATGGAAAATGGAAAATGGAAAATGGAAAATGGAAAATAGAAAATAGAAAATAGAAAATGAAAAATAGAGAAATAGAAAATAGAAAATAGAAAATAGAAAATAGAAAATAGAAAATAGAAAATAGAAAATAGAAAATAGAAAATAGAAAATAGAAAATAAAAAATAGAAAATAGAAAATAGAAAATAGAAAATAGAAAATAGAAAATAGAAAATAGAAAATAGAAAATAGAAAATAGAAAATAGAAAATGAAAAATAGAGAAATAGAAAAATAGAGAAATAGAGAAATAGAGAAATAAAGAAATAGAGAAATAAAGAAATAGAGAAATAGAGAAATTAGAGAAATAGAGAAATAGGAGAATAGAAAACAGAAAATAGAAAATAGAAAATAGAGAAATTAGAGAAATAGAGAAATAGGAGAATAGAAAACAGAAAATAGAAAATAGAAAATAGAAAATAGAAAGTAGAAAATAGAAAATAGAAAGTAGAAATTAGAAAATAGAAATAAAAATTTAAATACTCCCAATGTCATGTATTCCAAAACAATAACTTATTTAACACTTTAACTGCAACATCATCTTACTAAATATCTTCCCAATTTAACGAGAACTCGCGAAACGTAAGGATAATAAAAAAGTAGTCGATGTCACTCGACTTGACTCTCTATTATAGTTTCATGAAATGAAACACTTTAATTTTGTGAATTATTTGAAGTTCTTCCAACTCGATCATCGTTTCACATTTTCCAAAAGCCTCTAACGCTACAAACATTTCCCTCGATAAAGAATCGCGTCACAATGATACTATATTCAAAGCAGGATTGCACAATTCCACTTCATTTATCGAAACCATTAACGGATGTAACAAGTTTCCCGAACTCGTCCGATCAATTCTTCAAAAATCTGATTACCGGGACAGCAGTGATTCAACAGTTCCAAAGTCTCCTTGGAGGGATAGTTTGTAATTCGATTAAGAACCGGGATGAAAAGTATTGAAACCCCGTAACGCGGATAATGCTCCGAGGTTCGGTGAAAGATTAAAGAAGGAAGCTCGCGAGAGATCTCCTCCTTTCCTTGGAACCTCTTATCGGAGGACGTGGAAAGCAGCATTCGGCTGGAAGAGCATATTTTTATCGGGACCGTCGAAAGCGGAACTTCCGAAGCGAGACGCGAGCTTCCTTCGGGCTACGAATTAATTTCGAATGGCTCGCGAGAAAGCATAAAGCCGGGAGACGCTGAGATCGGCGATCGTGTTTCGCCGAGGTCAAATCGCAACTGCTCGAATTTGATAATTATCAAATCTCCGCGGCGAGAAGTTCCCGAAAAAAATTCCTGGCCGGTTTTCTCACGGATTCGCGCAGAACGACGCTAAGATTCGCGAAACCCTCCCCCCATTTTCAACCCCCGTAAATCAGGAATCCCACCTGGCAGCAGATAACCTCGTTTCACGTTATCAATCTAACCTTGTCCCAGTTTAGACCCGGGCTTTCAGCGCGCCGCTGTTTGAGCTGTTTCTTTTTTTCCATAAATCACCGTTGCCATTCCATCGTTCCGCGCTGCCCCCGCTCTCATTTGAATTGCCCTGTCGCGAGACACGTTCGCACCACCTTCGGAGGGGTGACGAAAATCGATTCTTCTAAAGTGTAACATCCCTGGAACGGGCTCCCAAAATTTTCCGATTCTATTCAAAGAAGCGACAGGGTTCAGAAACTGCTATTTTTTTCTTATCGAAAACGAAATCTGTGTTCCAACGTTTTCGGACGGTTTCTCGATGAAAGAATATCCGCTTTATCATCGCTAGGCCGCGGATTTTAGGCATTTTTTGCTAGAATGTCGAGGTTAAAATTCAAAACTGCGGAGACGTCAGGAGAATTTAGGAATATCTTACGGAGGCAAGGGTTACTTTGAAGTAGCATAACTTTGCGAAAAAAAATCGCAGCTTCATTCCTTTTTTTTTCAATTAAAGGGGAAGGATCGAACTTCGTTCAGCTGCAAACGGCATCCCTGAACAAAATTTAATAAAGTCCGCGAATTTCAACAAACAATTTCTCGACAAGCAATTTTCAATGACAAACATGGCCTCGCATTTGGAGGGTTACACTGGTGAGGGCGCAGCAAACTTCAAATCCAGGAAGATTGTCTTAAAGTAGAGGTTGCAAGTTTTAATTTAAGGTAAAGATCATCATCCTACGATGATTTTTTGTGAAGTTATCGTCAGTCGAAGTTGACCTATTTTGATCAAAAAATTTTCTGTGCTACAATTTTTTTGAGTTGTGTATTATATGCAACTTATTAAAATGACTAAAATGGTTACAAGAAGAATGAAAATTCTATCAGATTTACAATTTTGATTCTGCAGAAAAATCCGCGGCCTAATCATCAACTATAATTAATTCTTATAACGATTGGTTTCTCATTTCGACCGTGGTAGGTTTAATATTAAAATTATCGATATATATATATATATATATATATATATATATATATATATATATATATATATATATATATATAAAAGCGACTAATATATATAAATCAATAATATATATATATATATATATATATATATATATATATATATATATATATATTAGTCGCTTTTATAGTATACTATTGTAATGTAAATAATAGTATACTATAGTAGTATATAATAGTATATACTATAATAGTATACTATAAAAGCGACTAATATATATAAATCAATAATATATATATATATTAGTCGCTTTTATAGTATACTATTGTAATGAATATAGACCATGATCATAATCAAAATGGCGAAATGTCTAAATAGATTCAGTCTTGCCATTCCTATAGAACATCACGAGTCAGTCACTTTTACTGCTCGGTTCTTGCTTTTGTTCGCAGCTGTCTGTGCCTGGATCATGATTAACATCCATCTCCTCGATACGTACAATACAACACGCGAGAAAGGGATGCCCGTGTAGGAAAAGAGCCTCGAAAAATTCGTTCATTAGCCGGCTTGTTCACAGCCGTGATACTTGTCCCATTCGGTTGCGCGTCGCACGCGGAAGCGAACCAGACAAGCGGAAGATCCGCGAACAAATGAAACGCAAATTCGCCGCGGCATTATTTCCACACGCGGCTCGTTTGTTTCGTGCAATCTGCCGGAGCGACGCCGATGGGCCGCCACGGAAAAATAGATACGCAGAGCGCGGCCACGGAATTAAACAAACTCGCCGCTTCCGGCGCGTCGTTGCGCAAACGCGAATATTAAATGAATTTCACCGCGGCGCTCGCAGCCGATATTATCCAGACCCGGTGAAATATCAAGCATAAAACCGACGATGAAGGAAACGAGATTTTACGAAGCCTCCCCTATTTTTATGCTCGGACCGATCGGACGGAGTCGACGGAGGCGTTCGTTTACTCTGGCGGTCGCTGCTAATGGCGCATAATACGTGCTATATTTGATGGAATCAAAACTTGATTCGAGGAAGTAAAACAGTGATTTGCAAAGTTATACAGACACCAAAATGTATGTATATATTTTTATATATATTTATATATATTTTATATAATTTTATATACATTTTGGTGAGGCTATCTGCTGCCAGGTGGGATTCCTGATTTACGGGGGTTGAAAATGAGGGGAGGGTTTCGCGAATGATTTGTATATATTTTTATATATATTTATATATATTTTATATAATTTTATAAATATATATAGAAATTATATAAAATATATAAATTAATAACTGCGATTCCTGATGTTATACAAAAAATTTTAAATCGTACAAAGCTCGAATAAATCCAATCTTGTTGTTATTATTATAAAACAATATACGTTAGTTATATTTAGGTTTCGAAAGTTCCAGCGTTAAAATCGAAACCCAGGAGTTAAAAATATTTTAAAAAATTGTTCAAGAAGTACAATAATCCATCAAATTATTTGAATTAATATAACGTAATAAGTTGCTTCAAAGTTATTATTTAAAACAAAATTATCGAGCTCCTCTCGGACACGCTTTAGTCATTGGAAAGCCTATTAATACAAATAATATAAATAATATAAATAATATGAATAATATGAATAATATAAATAATATAAATAATATAAATAATATGAATAATATGAATAATATAAATAATATAAATAATATGAATAATATAAATAATATAAATAATACAAATATATAATTAATATAAATAATTTAAATAGAGTATTAATATAAAAAGTCAACTCGAGTCGACGAACGGTGTCCAAGATTAAAATTCGTGAAATGTGAAATTCGCAGGTTTCGAATAAAGAGCAGCAATCAAATCGTACTTAAACTCTTAAACAATCTCTAATTTCGCGCGAAAATTCCTTTTGACGCGGAATTACCGAAAACGGGAGCACTCTGCGTCAGATTGCAGGGGACGGTCCTGGAGGCAAAGGTGCAAACAGTCGAGACGAATCGCGCAATCGATTCGGCGGCGAGCTGGTTCTCGCGGAAAAGGGAAAAAATGGTTCGACAGCGGCGGGTCAGAAAAATTAGCGAGAGCCGGTCCGGTTAAGCGGCGCGCTCGATCGGGGCAAGTTTTTCCGCGCGGGTTAGCTTTTAATCTCGTAATCAGTCACGAGGAGGGACCGCGCACCCGATGGCGTACGATGTAATTGAATTGTCTGAAAACCCAGAGGCGAACGGCCCTCGCTCGTCGAAGATCTTATTACGGGGAAATATCGTTCGATAGACGGATTCGCCAAGCTACGCCATTGAAGTCGGGTCGCATGAAGAAACGCGTGGTCGCCTACGTCTGATTACGATGTCAGATTGCGCTTCTGTCGACGGCTCTTTCATCGTACCCTCCATCCAGAACTAAATACCGTTTCTTTCGATCTGACTTTTTCTGTTCATCTCGCATCGATTAAAAAGAAACTTGCATCTTGAATTCGATTTAATTTAATTGCCGATTTAATTACCGATGTAAACGGTTCAATGAACGAAACTGATGCTTTATAGCAATGACCTGGCTATATTGTTTAGTAACATGTTGGATTTATTTAAACTTCGTACGATTTTTATTGTAACGTATATGCTTGAGTAAAAAAGTTTATCTGAAAGTTTAGTTTCGGCTAAAAAAGTTCGATGGTTCTAGTGTCAATTCTTTTATTGAAAAATATTGCTTAACATTTCATCTGCTGGCAATTATTTTAATCCATTTGTGGTGTTCATAAAAACTTGTACAACGAAAATACGTGCATTATAATACGTTTTTAAGCTTATTGTATAAAATATCATATAAAAATAATAATAAATAATCGTATGAAATTAGTAAAAGCAAAAGTAAAGTAAAGTAAAAGTAAAAATTAAATTCTACAATTCAACTCGAATAAAATAATAATAGCTAGAAAAGTTATCCATAAGCCTAATACACAATCTAGCTAGCATAAATGCAAAATACCATAGAAAGGTTAATATCTCCCCAAAAATCGCGAACAAATCATTCAAATTGCAGAGAGAAATTCTCGAACAACGGCAACAATAATCTAGATTCATTTGAATCATTTTTTGTATACTAAAATGCATTCCGCTCGAAGATATATCCACTACCACAACAACAATCCAACAAGAATAGTAATTCGCTAGCTGCCAAGATGAACGAAGTGAAACATGCATCCAGTGCTAGCAAAATCTCGAAGGTTCGTCCGCAAGCCGCGTTTCAATTTACAGAATCCGAGTTCATTGGGATCCGAAAAATAAAAATTGCCGACAGCGATCGGCGTGTTTAAAGCGCCGCGCGGAATAACTGGATCGGAAATTCCGCGGAAACTCGCCGCGATCGTTTCGTCAGGAAATTCCGCGGCTCTGTAAACATTTAACAGAGCCATTGGCAATGGTCCAGCGTCCGTGGAAGGGGCGCGACCTCTCGCCCCCGATCCGCCGGGGTTAAAGGGATAAGGAAGCGTCGCGGATTTAAAACTCGTTACCTTTCGCCGGTCCCGGTGGGCGGAATACAGAATCCAGATAATGTAGGACACCATTATTATAGCCGGTACGCAGACACCGGCGATGGTCGACGTGTCCCGTAGCAGCGCATGATGCAACGCCAGCAAGGTGATCGCGAGCACCGCTCCGCCGGCGATGTATCTTCCGGTCCGTCGTCGCTCGTCCTGCCAACAAACGCCAAATATCCGGTCAGTGGTCTCTGGCCGATGCTCCCGGGCAAATTCGAGAAAACCGGGCTGGTTCTTAACCACGGAAATTTCATCAAATCTCTGCTTGGAACCACTTCGACGCGGTAGCTGCGACGCACAGTGATCGGGTTCCATACGAAAAGCGGAGAAAAATCGGTTTTACAAAATATTCCCATTGTGCAAAATTGATTCGCTAGTAGTCGATTATAAACATATTATTTAATACGATCTTTTTCACCATTTGTTCGGCTTGAACACGGCTGCATGGCTTCAAAGTAGCCAAAATCACCAAAGTAGCTTCAAATCATCCTAAATTGATATCATCGTTTACAATTATTTTGTTGCTTGAAGATAAATAATTTTTACAGAATTTAATGTAGTTAGTATGTACTTGAATTATGTCACAGGACACTCTTTTATCTCTTTTTTATCTCTCACATTTTTTGAGTTACGTTCGATTGAATATGTTGAATTTTCATTTGATTTTTTAATTATGAGTTCGGTGTTCCCTTTGATCGCATTTCGAGGAGCGATGCCTCACATTAATGACAAAATAAAAATTGACTGCTGTTAGCTGCTGTCGGAGAAATTATCTAATGATAATGCCGACATGGCACGTGATACCTATGATACCGTGATACCTATGGGCTATCGAGTTAACGTGAAATGTTTTGAATAGCTTGAGTTAAATATCAATATTTCAACTGTTCGCGTTCTATTGAAACTAATGAGAATAATTATAAATTATTTTCTTTTGGATTGTATGCAGACTTTTGCTCGCATCCGATCCGTTCATGTCGAGTATGAGGAAAAGAACGATCGAGAAATCGAAACCATTTCTCAAAGAAACGATCGAACTACTGTTTTCGGAACAATGTTCGCAACATGAAAATAGAAAGGATGTTGAATTGAATTGAATTGAATTGAAAACAAATAATTGTAGTTTTAAAAAATTTGTTTGTAAACGACTAAAACATTGCATTTTGGTTTTATTATTCCAATCCAACATAAACCTAAATATACATATATATATAAATATAGTAAATATATATAGTAATATAAAATGAAAATGTGAAGCTTAGGTATATATTATAATTTCAGTCGTTACTTGTTTTTTCTCTGCTTTTTGTATGGAAACCGACCACTGTGCGACGTGCACTCGTCGACGTTTACATGAAGCTGTTTCGCGAGGAATAGCAACAGGGTTGCTTTTATCATTTGTAAAATTAAGGCTTCGTACACGAGGATCCATCACGATTTCTTACAATTGCTTTGCTTATGAAATGGAACACTTTTATTCGTGCCAGAGTGGAATTTTTAGTGGTTCATTAACCGTCGGGTGCCTTCGCTGTTTAGACTTACGTAACTGACTTTATATTTAGAAATCATTGTCTCGAGGAAAATAAAAGACTGGTATACCTTCGAACACAATAAATTAAAAAATTATATATTATATATTTTATAAAATTATTATACCTCAAATTATTATAAACAAATAAATATAAAATTATTATATATCTTATAAAATTATATATTTTATTTATTTACCAGGAGGAGGGGACGATAGAGCAGCAAAGTGTCGATATTATGAATACAAAAGTTACGCGTGGGATAAAAATCCGCTTGAAGGTTAACACTATAGAACCACAGAGGCTCGAACACGATTAATGTATGTTGTTTTAAACAATGATAAACTTCGTACGATTTCTATTGCAATGTGTGCTAGAATAAAGAAATGTGTATAAAAAGTTCTCATGGAAATACATCAGGCACGAAAACATCAGGAATTGTAAAAGAAAAAGATCAAAATTCTCCGCGTTAAATAGCAACATATTCAGTGACCGTTCGAATGAGCAAATTGTGACAGATCGATTGAAAATTTCCACGAATTCTCCCGCCAATATAATCAACAACGAAAGTTCCTAATCGATCGGAAGATCGAATCGAGCGAAACGCGCTTTCGGCGATTTCCCGCGCGAGCTCGTCCCTCGAAAGCTGGATTTTTTTCGATATTACCACCCGGTTGTCGCCAAGATGATTCAACGTCCCCAATCAGCTGTTTAATTTCCCGTCGCCCTGTTTGTCGCGTTATCGGCTGATGCACTCGCCGTTCTGTCGCGATGCACGAGCGCCGCATAAATTCCGCGGTCCATACAAAATGTGGCGTAAGATGAACACGCGACGGCGGAATGGACGCGCGTTCAGTAAAAATTGCAGCTATAAAACCTGATCCCGAAGGAGAAATGCTCGGGCCCCGGCTAAAAGGGATATATCGCCTGTATAACTAGTACGAATAGATTTATGAACGGCGGCTAACGATAAAGTACAGGTTTGAGCGAGAGCCGAGGACGCGCGAGCGTATCATCGGGGTGGAATGGAAATAGAAGGAGGTCGTTCCGGACACAAAATAAACCGGAAAATTTTGCCGGACTGACTAGCAATCACGCGCGTCACCCCTCGCGCACGGATTACGGTATATTCGTATTTTCTGAGCCAACAAACAATCGGCCAAATGTATTCTTTTTGCTGTATCGGCGGCGCGCTAAATCTGGAGCTAGATGTTGACGCGATGCGAAACTTCGTAAAGAAGCGACCCGCGTCCGGTCTCCTCTTCTCGTCCATAGAAACGTAGTAGGACCGAATGTGTATACTTGCGCGTTTCTCGAATCGAATGTCTAAGAATCGATATGCTGCACGATGTTTATTGAAACAAGCGATAGAAATTAGATCGTGGAACTCTGGGGTGAGTGTGTAGGCATTACTGCGGTTTCCCAATGAAGGCGGACTTTGACAGAGAAAATAGGACATTTGATGCCAATAAATTGAGACAACTTGAATATTATTATTCTATTATTTCTTAACTTGAATTCTATTCCTTAACTATTTTATTCTATTATTCCTTAACTTGAATTCTATTCGTTGACTAACTATTCTATTCTAACTATTCCTTAACTTTCCTATTATTCTTTAACTCGAATTGAATATTATTGTTGTTCAAAGAAACACAAGATTGATATTTAAAATTAATGCTCAAATATCGACGAGAAGGGAACTCAGAATTTTATTCCGACTTGGAAGATCGGAATAGCACTCGTATCTAACGGGTTACAACTGAAAATCACCGTCGCGAGCCCGACTCGATGTCATAATACAAGGGATTACAGTAATTTCTCCCAGAAATGCTAAATTTCGGGTTGAAGTAAGAAAAATCGTGGATAGAAATTAGATCGTGGAACTCTGGAGTGAGTGTGTAGGCATTACTGCGGTTTCCCAATGAAGGCGGACTTTGACAGAGAAAATAGGACATTTGATGCCAATAAATTGAGACAACTTGAATATTATTATTCTATTATTTCTTAACTTGAATTCTATTCCTTAACTATTTTATTCTATTATTCCTTAACTAACTATTCTATTCTAACTATTCCTTAACTTTCCTATTATTCTTTAACTAGAATTGAATTGAATATTATTGTTGTTCGAAGAAACACAAGATTGATATTTAAAATTAATGCTCAAATATCGACGAGAAGGGAACACAGAATTTTATTCCGACTTGGAAGATCGGAATAGCACTCGTATCTAACGGGTTACAACTGAAAATCACCGTCGCGAGCCCGACTCGATGTCATAATACAAGGGATTACAGTAATTTCTCCCAGAAATGCTAAATTTCGGGTTGAAGTAAGAAAAATCGTGGAGCCACAAGGTACAGTAGATTCTCCCTAATTTTCTTTCAGTAAAAGTCATTGATTTTTCGAAGTTTTATCAATCCGCGGATCATTAGCAACCGCACGATTACAAGAGCCAGTTAATTTGCATAATTAATTTTGTACTAGATTTGAAGAGGTTTGGTGAAAAATTACCGATAAATTGTAATTATTCGTATGCACCATCAAAGTATTTAAGGTATTGCACGCTACACTAAATTCAGCCTAACTTTCCTTCAGCTTGTAAACAAAAAAATGGACAATTTGGGAAGAGGGGATACAATTATTCGAGCTTCGCGACTCATTTCTATATAGTTGCCGATTGTCAATAATTATAGAAGCTAGGTGCAAAACTCGAATAATCGTATTTTCTCTTCCCAAATTGTTCACTTTTGTTTACAAGCTGAAGAGAAGTTAGAGAGAATTTAATGTAATTAGAGACTAATTATTAGACCGCGAAGTTTACGCATCTATAATAAAAATGAATAGATTAAATGCAAAGCTAAATAGATATTAGAAGAATTTGAGGATATCGTTACGTTATTGTTAACTTATTACGATTGTTAATAGAGAAAAGACGTTTTCATCGAAATTTCTCGCAATTGACTTAGATCATTTTTATTTTGTTTAAAGATCCGTCCACCAATAATTAATAATAATCTATTAATAATTCGTTCTGAATTCTTATCCCTTTCACTGTGAAATGCTTTCAAAAATTTTATTCAATGAAGCCGAAACTTAAAAGTTACAATTTCTCATGGGAAATACTATTTTAACTGATTTATATTTTTAAAATCCTGGATCACGAAATTGTGTTAATAGAATGATTAATCATGCTAACTCCGTACACGCAATAACGTTAAACAATCCCTAGGAAGTCTAAAACCATTGTTGCAACGTGTTCTACAATAATCACTCTACAAACCTTTAAGGACTTTTATTTCTAAATTAAAGATTTCTAGATTCAGTTAATTCTCTACAATCAAACCTAAAAAAGTTTTCCCGTGAACAAATGAATAAAATAAAATGAAATAAAGTGAAATAAAATAAAATAAAATGAAATAAAATGAAATAAAGTGGAATAAAGTGGAATAAAGTGAAATAAAATGAAATAAAATGAAATAAAATGAAATAACATGAAATAAAATGAAATAGAAGATTACTTTGATGTTGTTGCGATTTACCGGATGGAGACATCTTTCTCTTTGGAATATTTGTCAGGATGTAATAATGTGATCAAATAGGATTTCTTTAATTACACAATCTACACATTCACAAGGTTATCTATCTCAATTGGGTGAGATTATTGGACGAGTATTAGAGCTGGCAAAGAGAATTAGAAATAAAAAAAGTTAAACAATCCTTTTTATTCTAGCATTACTATACATATATTCATATCAATGTACATCAGCATGCAGGCCGCTGCCTTTTCTTTGCCGACTGCCCCGAGTTTCTACAAAATCGAGCCACGCGACCCGAAGAATCGCGACTTACTATTCTCATACCTGCCGGTTTCAATTCCCACTTCTCCTAACATTTCTGGGAGAAAATTACTGTAATCTGAGCCGTTTATTTTGAAAGTGGCATAAGTCACTTTACCGTAATGAAAAGTGGTGATGTTTTTGATGTTTATACGAAATTATTTATACTGAGAAAAATATCAGTATCCTGAGATAACAAATACAAGTAAATCTTCTCGAAAATTAGCATCCATATTTTTAAACGTGTTAAAACGCAAACCCTTAATACATCGACTTAAAAACAAAGTGACTTATGCCACTTTGAAAATAAACGGCTCATCCATCGTCCATCACTGAAGTTGTCCCAGAGTTGACTATCTCAGCCAGTGCTCGGCGCATCGCTACGACGCCGGTGTGTAGATCGCGATGCAATTAGAATGGACGGGTCGTCGTAAATATAAAACCGGATGGAATAAATTCAGGAGCCGCCGGAGGGGTCGCGCACCCCGCCATAAGATTTCCAGAAACGTATGCCAATATCCGTCGGAATTGGAACGGAGGAGGATCGTCGTCGGATAAAGATGAAACTTGTCGAACCACCGGGGGGAGGGGCGGTTATAATCGCGATCGGGAACGAATCGCCGCACTAAAAAATTAGTGCGACGACGACGGACGCGCGAACTGTGTCCGAAGAAAATAATTAACGACTCGGGGGGAGGGGGGAGGGCGCGGAATCGGTCTAACGAGATTCTCTCGTCGCGGCCGGAGGAATATTTCACCGCGGTCCGAACAAAGAGCGCGCAGAAATACGGACGGAAGCCGGCTCGAAATTTATTTATCCGACTCGCGGACGCAGAACACTGGGATTTCGTTAACCCGGTTCTCCGCTCGTCGCTCACGGTTCGACGAGGTCGCGGGAAGAACAGAAGCGAAATAGAAGGGGAAATGACGAAAAAAAGAAGGAGGGGAGAAAAAAGGAAGGAAAGGAAGAAAGAAAAAACACGCGGCCACCCTCTCCCCCGGACGGCATTAAATTTTAGGATAGCGATCGCGGACCGAAGTGACAGCTCCATTTCCATTCGCGCGACGCCGATGCAATTTAACCTGTCGCGAGGCTGTTTTGCATTTCGCGGAACGGGATACCGGCGTACGTGTGCGTACCTGGGGGTACACGGACGCACGTAAGCACGCCGGAATCTCGTTGTTTCTGACAACCAGCCGGTGCTCGACCGACAGAACCTAATCCAATAAATAGCGCCGGGTCTCTTCGTCTAATTGGAACAGCCTTTTTTCGAGGACGAGTGCTGCGCTCGATTTTTTCGCTTTTCCTTTTTCTTTCCGCTCGCGCTGCGCGAGAACAATGTATCAGGGAATTCGTTAATCCTCGCGATGCTGATTGAAACGAAAAAGCATGATAGGAGAGATGTGTGTACTTTTTACAATGTTTGTAAGACTTTTTATGTCACGATCGTGTCGCGTGCGAGTGACATTCTGGTTATGTTAACGGTATTTACGTTATATTTGCAAATAATGCAAAGATCGTGGTAGCTTTTATGTGTATATTTTTTTCTAATAGCATAAATTGAGCAATGCGATTCTTGTTCGCACCGTGTGCGAATTAAACACTAAAAGGTATAATCAATAATCAGAGGATTAGATAAATCGAGGGATCGCTGTGACCGAAAAAACTGCAGTCTGTCTGCTTCTGTCCACATTTGCTACTTCGTGTAAAAATGGGCCTACAATATTCTGCCTGTGCTAATTTTAAAAGGCGAAATCGCTACTTTTACGCCCTTGAAAAAAAACTCCATTCCTTCGAAGACCCTTTAGAACGTTTTACGAAGCCGAAGTCGTTCCTTTCATTTGAAACACTATTTCGCTATTTTTAACACTAGATTCACGGAGCACAAAAAACAGCTGTTTTATTAATTCATAAAGGTAACAATAAAACATTTATTTTGATTTTTAACGAGTGTTATTGTAACATTTGCCATAAGTAACATATAAATTGAATAAATAACTCATAAATTTTGACGGATTTCGTGAATATAATATAAAATGACTGTAAAAAGTTTAGCAAATTTTTTTTCGCATTCGTTCCAAAGTGACCTTACGAAGGAAAGTCTCGACTTTACAATGACCTTCGAGAGACGTTGGTCTGCGATTTCTCGACCGAGTTTTAGAGCGCCTGAAATGAAAGGTGTGTCATCGGCACTGAAATAACCCAAAAGGAACCCTAACCTTTCCGCTCTTAGTATCGTTGCCTGACGCTATTGTTACAACTTGTTGCGTTCTTTTGGGGTGGCGGGGGAGGGCTCGCGGCATCGTTTCATACAATTGCACAGAAGACTGCTTAAACTTTCGCGGCCCGAAATTCTCATGGAACAATTTATATTTAGAGGCTTTCCATGCTCGACAGTATTTTTCCACGATTTTTATTTTTGTTTGGACAAATGGCAATTTGCGATCGCGATTTCAAACTTGTTCTTCATTTTATTATCAATTTGTTATTCCGTGAACCGAAATATATCGCGCGGTATTTCATCAACAAACACGTTGGCCTTATGGAAGAATCGACTCTATTCTGTTTGCTGTTACTGTGCATAGTAGTTTCATAAATTGGCCCGCGTTTTTGTTTCGTTCCCCGCGCGGTTTTCACAGGTATCAATGAACGGACTAACCATCGCATATTGTTACTATGACGGCTCGGTTACGGGCAGCATTTTGTGCATCGTTCAAACGCGATTTAAATTATTCACTTCGCCGACAATTGTTAACGACGAATTGTCGCATAGAATTTCATTCAGGACTACCACTCTACGCCCTCTTTATCTTCACTGCTCAATTAGGAATTGCAGATATGTAACATCGATTTACTTGAAATAATTGTTCCCGCCCATTCACGACATTTTCTTTCGTATAAAATTGTAAAACAGTTAACCCTTCGACAGCGGGTAACGTGGAATTCGCGTTCTAAATATTTTAGAAAATTTAGCAAAAAGAAATCTGAATTTACAACATCTTTTATTTAACATTTGAAAAAACTTTCTTACTTCTTTCGTTTACCTTTTTATATCCTTTTTTATTCCAATTCTTAGGAGGCATCGGCATCACGAATAAAACTAGTCTGCGATTATGTAGAGAAAAATCGAAAACTCTATTCGTGAATTTTCGTTAAGAGAATGTATAAAAAAATCCTAACGAGGCTTGTACACTTTTCGAAACACAACGCGGTCGATTGTTCGCTCCAGTGCATCCTAACAATTATAAAAAAGAGGTGCAAGGCTCGAATAATCGTATCTCCTCTTTCCAAATTATTTATCTTTGTTTACGAGCTGAAGGAAAATTAGGGAAAAATTACTGTACGTGACCGTCAAATAGTGTCACGTGGCCTCCGAATTGCCTTCGAATCGTGTCACGTGGCCTCCGAATTAGCTTCGAATCGCGACCAAAAATTGGAAATAAAAAAGTTAAGTCATCGTTTTTATTCTAGCATTGCTATATATTCATATTAACCCTTACAGGACCATCAGTTTGCTAAGAATAAATATTAGTATGTAATATAATAATAAAATTAATTATTATTAAATTACTCGATTATTATATTATTATCACATTATTATTTTATTCAATTAGATATTTTATGGCAAAAATGAATTGAAATTTGAAACACAATTTGAAAAATTGAACAAATTTGAGGATTATTACGCCATTTACGATTCGCTAAATTCGTTTAAAAAAAATGGTTTGCATTTTAATTGAATTTTTGTCTCTGACTTAGAAGTTCCGTCTTCGAATCATTTTGCAGAAAGATGCGCAGTCTAATTACATACAATATAAATAGAACATTTTGAAAATTTCACTAAACGACTTGTATTTTTTTTTTTAAAATGTCAAAAGAAAACTAGACAATGTCTACAATTGAAAAAAATAAATTGCAATTGTTTGGAACGACAAGTAAAAATAAGAGACTCGCGTTATTTTAACTTTGTTTATTGGATTTAAATTATACGTAACTAGTCCGTGGATTTTCGGGCCAAATACAAATTTTCTAAGAGAGAATTTCCAAGTCGGAGACAGAAATTCGACAGAAACGCATGGATTTTCTTAAATTGAACCCGGCCGCGAACCCTTTACCTGTTATAATCATATTCAAATTGAACCACCGCCGGACGCAGATAGCCGCAGCTCGGAAACGCCGTGTGCGACGATCTATTCTGTCGCAAGCTGAGTGAATGGAATTCGAGGCGTGCGTCGGAAATACGCGAATGCCGTCTGCTGTAACCTGCGAGCCCGGTTCCCGGCACGGATCGAACAAGATCGAGGATCTGTTGGCCGAGGGTTGGCGGACGGCGCAAACTCTGGAACCGTAGCTGCGACCTGTCCGCGCCGGAGATTAACGTCCCCGATGTCACTAATTCGAGGATTATTGTATTCCTTTCGTATGAATAATCATGATCCTCGGATGCGCCGGTTACCACGCACGGTTACCCGCGTCCTCCATTTGCATTCGAATTATTTCGTTGTTTTAGCTAACGTAATCCAAAACGGACCAGTACTCGCGCGATCAGTACTCGCTGCGAGCTGGAACTTCCGACGCGTTTCGAACGCGAAGGATCCGCGGATCTTGCTCGCAGAGCCGCACCGGTGCTGTCGGCGATTGTTGTTTGTTGAGACTGGACCGCGGATGTTTGCGCGAATTTGGAAGTTTGTTGGCGGATTTGACGCGGATGGCGCGGAAGAAGGATTCATAGCTTTGTTAGCACTATGCCGTCCGGTGGCATTTATTGGTGCCATTTTAAAAAACTGAAATAACATTTGAACTATATTTCTTGGGTGTTAAAAGGCAGCGAACTAACTATAGCGTTGTGCTTATTTAACTAAGAATTAAGTAGGAAAATTCTTGGATGACATCTTAATTTTAGGAATTTATATTACCGCCATCTTCGAAATTTTCTTTCTTAATCTAAAATTTCCAAGCTATTATGTCGGCGTCAAACGAAAGAATCATATCTAAGATCTGCGGACGCCATAGTGTTAACACTAGATTTACGGAATCCGTCAAAACGACGGGTTACGATTATTCTTAATTTACGATTATACGTGTCGTAAAGATACATTTATGAGTTATTTACTTTACTTACTTACGGAAATTGTTACAATAACACTTGTTAAAAATCAGAATACAGTAATGTCTCTGTAATTGACGCCCAGATTGCGCACAAAAATGGACAATTTTGGAAGAGGAGGTACGATTATTCCAGCCCTGGGGTTTGTTGTTACAGTTACGAATTATCAACAACTATAGAGAGAGAATCTCGTTCAGAATATAATATGTAGCAACGATCATTAATTAACAACGACGATAACAACGAACATGCAGCTTAAGCTTTCATTCGCCTTCTCTTTTTCATAAAACTTTGTAATTTTGCATTTTGCACAAATCCTCGCCGAGATAATCATTTCAGATTCCGTATCGATCCAGAGACCAATGATCAAATCTTCTAACCAAGCTGCACAATCAACGCGGGGCAAGAAAATTCATTCGACTGCTAAACGAAGCCCGCTTACGGTAATGTCTCCCTAACTGACGCTCAGATTGTCCACAAAACTGGACAATTTGGGAAAAGGAGATACGATTATTCGAGCCTTGCGGTTTACTTTTATAGTTATAAACTGTCCACAATTACAAAAAGGAGCCGCAAGGCTCGAATAATCGTATCTCCTCTTCCCAAATTATCCATTTTAGTGGACAATCTGAGCGTCAGTAAGGGAGACATTACTGTAAATGCCTTATTGCTACTTCTATAAACTAATATTAAACAGCTGTTTTTTGGGCTCCGTGAATCTAGCGTTACGATTATTCGTGTCGTAAAGATACATTTATGAGTTATTTACTCAATTTATATGTTACTTACTGCAAATGTTACAAAAATACTTGTTAGAAATCAGGATACAGTAATGTCTCCCTAACTGACGCTCAGATTGTCCCCAAAACTGGACAATTTGGGAAAAGGAGATACGATTATTCGAGCCTTGCGGTTTACTTTTTATAGTTATAAATTGTCCATAATTATAAAAACGAGCCGCAAGGCTCGAAGTAATCGTATCTCCTCTTCCCAAATTATCCATTTTAGTGGACAATCTGAGCGTCAGTAAGGAAGACATTACTGTAAATGCCTTATTGCTACTTCTATAAACTAATATTAAACAGCTGTTTTTTGGGCTCCGTGAATCTAGCGTTACGATTATTCGTGTCGTAAAGATACATTTATGAGTTATTTACTCAATTTATATGTTACTTACTGCAAATGTTACAAAAATACTTGTTAGAAATCAGGATACAGTAATGTCTCCCTAACTGACGCTCAGATTGTCCCCAAAACTGGACAATTTGGGAAAAGGAGATACGATTATTCGAGCCTTGCGGTTTACTTTTTATAGTTATAAATTGTCCATAATTATAAAAACGAGCCGCAAGGCTCGAAGTAATCGTATCTCCTCTTCCCAAATTATCCATTTTAGTGGACAATCTGAGCGTCAGTAAGGAAGACATTACTGTAAATGCCTTATTGCTACTTCTATAAACTAATATTAAACAGCTGTTTTTTGGGCTCCGTGAATCTAGCGTTACGATTATTCGTGTCGTAAAGATACATTTATGAGTTATTTACTCAATTTATATGTTACTTACGGCAAATGTTACAAAAACACTTGTTAAAGATCAGAATACAGTAATGTCTCCCTAACTGACGCTCAGATTGTCCCCAAAACTGGACAATTTGGGAAAAGGAGATACGATTATTCGAGCCTTGCGGTTTACTTTTATAGTTATAAATTGTCCACAATTACAAAAAGGAGCCGCAAGGCTCGAAGTAATCGAATCTCCTCTTCCCAAATTATCCATTTTAGTGGACAATCTGAGCGTCAGTAAGGGAGACATTACTGTAAATGCCTTATTGCTACTTCTATAAACTAATATGAAACAGCTGTTTTTTTGTGCTCCGCGAATCTAGCGTTAAAGGTTGCGGCAATTAAATAGGAACCGAATTTGTGAAATATTTTGGCACGCGTGCTTCGGTTAGCCGGTTTTGATTTACGCCGTGTCGCGGTTTTCGTAAACGGTGTGCCCGCGTTTGATTTTAAACGCGACGTTTGCATTTCAGATCGTTACGCAGTCGGACACGGCTATGATATACGGTGGAAGGATCGGGGAATGTTTCTGGAAACAGAAGTAATACCCGTTTTGCCTTTAAAGAGCAGCGAGCTTTTTATCGGAAGTTTTACTTCGGAGGCGAGCGGTCATAAATTTCACTTACTTTATAGACCCCCGCTAAAACCTTTTTTCGAGAAATATCGCTCGTTCTTCAACATATCGAAACAAATGGGAAGCGAGCAGGAACTTATAAACGACGGCGCGCACCACGGAAATATTGCCGGCGGCAGTAACAGACTAAAGGAAAAGTCCGGGAAATAAAAGGTCAGCCTGTACTTTCGTAATTACACTTTACCGCGTTTCCATTCGTAGTGACCGGTCGAATTTGTGCGAAAGGTCAAGCGTCAATTTGACGGCGTTTCATCGGCCGGACGAAATAATTGTTTACCATAGATTTTTCGCGAAAACCTAAGTGGCCCTTCTGTTTGATTGCGCCGGGAACCGTAATTGTTCCGCAACGAAATAATGAAATATACGAACGTTTCCATCGAACATTAATTTTTCACGTCGCCGTGCGATTTCGCGTCGGTCGAATCGCAAACAGCAACAGAATATTCATGCACGAGATATTAAACAAATTAATCGTGTAAGATAACGTAGATAGATCGCGGATTTTACGATAAAAATGTATAGACGAGCCACGAAGAAGAAATTGAACAAATTAAACAAATTTAAGAACATCATCGCTGCACAACTTGCAAAATTAATTTAAGAAAAAACGATTCTCTGATTCGGAAATTCTCCCTTAAAAGATTTCTATTTTGCCTAAAACTCCACAGGCTAATCACGTATAGTTAAGATCCAGAAAACAATGTTAAAATAACGCGAGTCTCTTATTTTATTTGTCATCCCAAACAATTGCAAATTTTTAAAAAAATAAATTGTTGGCATTGTCTAGTCTCCTCCTAACATCTCAAAACAAATTCAAGTCGTTCGGTGCAATTTTTAAAAAGTTGTTCTATATTAAACGGTATTCGAACACTTTCGTGAATCACTGTGGTTTTATTTGAATTGTGTGTAACTAAACTGCGCGTGTGTTTGTGCAAAATGTTTCGAAGACGGAACTTCTAAGCCAGAGATAAAAATTCAATAAAAATGCAGATTATTTTTTCAACGAATTTAGCGAATCGTAAATGGCGTAACAATCCTCAACAATTTGTTCAACAACTTCAGATTTTTGGAATTCGTCCATTCATTTGTACCATAAAATATCTAACTGAATCAAATAATAATATGATAATAGTATAATAATTGAATCATTGAATAATAATAGTATAATAATTGAATAATGCAATAATAATAATATAATAATTGAATAATTGAATAATAATAGTATAATAATTGAATAATTGCTTAATAATAGAATAATAACTGAATAATTGAATAATAATAATAATATAATAATTTAATAATTGCTTAATAACAGTATAATAACTGAGTAATTGAATAATAATAGTATAATAATTGAATAATTGAATAATAATAATATAATAGTTGAATAATTGAATAATAATACTGATAATTGAGTAATTGAATAATAATAGTATAATAATTGAATAATTGCTTAATAACAGTATAATAACTGAGTAATTGAATAATAATAGTATAATAATTGAATAATTGAATAATAATAATATAACAGTTGAATAATTGAATAATAATACTGATAATTGAGTAATAATAGTACAATAATTGAATAATTGCTTAATAATAGAATAATGACTGAATAATTGAATAATAATAATAATATAATAATTGAATAATTACTTAATAATAGTATAATAACTGAATAATTGAATAATAATAGTATAATAATTGAATAATTGGATAATAATAATATAACAGTTGAATAATTGAATAATAATACTGATAATTGAGTAATTAATAATAATAACAGAATGAAATATCTGAAATTCCAGAATGTGAAATTGGAGAGAGGCCACGAACGACCGGCAAAACGAAGAAATCGAGAACTAACCGAGGTGGTAACGGTGTTCAAAGTATCCCTGGAGGAGGATGAGGCTTCGGATCGCAGAGGCATGGCCGTGACAATGACATAAAGCACCTTCCCCTCGACAGATTTAAATAATCCTCCGGCTTTGAAATGTTCCGGCTCGTTCGGTCTTCCCAGGCTCGAACATAGATCACTCGTAGGCGGCGATGGATCCGGCAAATCGTTCTCGGGTTCACGCGACGACAGGTACCGTCGTCGGCAGGCGAAAAAAGTCGTCGAACACCACCGGTGTCCTTCTGCCGGACATTTTAGCGGATGGCTGGCTTCGCCGGGCTCCCCTAACCGGGGATGATCGGCGTGCACCCTCGAAGGCGCTCGCACAGACTCGTCTCAGCGGAAAGAGAACGGTGCCGGAACGTCCGCGGCGGAATTTACGAGCATAGCGGCCGTCGGAATGAAACGTTGCCGCCTTGCCGCGGCCTGGTTTAATTAAAGGCGGAGCGGAAGTCTCGGTGAAATAGAAGTTGCGCGATGATCGCGAGGAGAACGGTCGCGATGGAAAATGATCGGCAGGAGGCAGTGTGCTCCAAATGTTCTGTTCGGTTGTCGTTGATATTTCTTTATATTTCTTTATTTTTATTTTATTTTTTATTTTATTTCTTGATATTTCTTTATCTTTGTTTTATTCTTTATTTTATTTCTTGATATTTCTTTGTTTTTATTTTATTTTTTATTTTATTTCTTGATATTTCTGTATCTTTATTTTATTTTTTATTTTATTTCTTGATATCTCTGTATCTTTATTTTATTTTTTATTTTATTTCTTGATATTTCTGTATCTATATTTTATTTTTTATTTTATTTCTTGATATTTCTGTATCTATATATTATTTTTTATTTTATTTCTTTTGATATTTCCGTATCTTTATTTTATCTTTTATTTTATTTCTTTATATTTCTTTGTACTTCTTCCGTTTCTTCTATTATCGATTTCCTGTCTATGGTTTTATGTACTGTATCATATCAAACTATATTATTACATTAGACATTTATTTACAAACTCTGCATATTTATCCACTGACGGATTTTCGATCACTGTCGTAACGTGCACGGTAGAATCGCGAGTCGAGATCATTCGCTAATTCCCCGAAACTTCGAGTCGAAGGACCGCACTGAAAAAATTCGGAAATTCCCTGCCGCGTTGTAACTTCGATCGATGAATTACAGTTTCGAGAATTCCTGGAGCTGCGCGCACTCTCTTGCCGTTGAAATTTCACTTCCCCGGCGAGCGAGTTCGAACTCGTCTTCTGAATTCGCCGAGTAATTTCGGGCGCGTTTTCCGTGTTTCGGGACGGCGACGTGTGCGATCGATCGACGACTGTTCGCCGGGTCGTTCGTTGGATCCTCGCGGACCGTTTCGATGATCCTCGGGCCGCCGCGACAGCCGGGTAAATGAGCGATCGGATGCGGATTGCGGGAAGACGCTTCGCGATCGCCGGCTGCAGAAGAACGGCGGCGCGTTTACAACGCGTGCCGGCCGGCACAATATAAGCCAGGCAAACCGACTAGCATAATAAACGGAGTTCACGCCACCGACACACCCACGTACGCAGATTGACGCGGCACGGTGCCTCTCAAACATGGTGCGCCCATGCGGAACGGGCCGAGGATCGGCTTCGCCAAAATTAGACGATCCTTTTCTCGCGCGGTTCGCGGAATCGCACGGGATCGGGAACAGTAACATCGCCGGACATCTGCGCGATGCCGAGATCAATGGTTTTTCGAAAAAGTGCAAGTGTCTCGACTCGAGCAAGTGTCCGACCAAGTGACGATCAAGAGTCCCGTGCATGCGGTAGCGTACGAAAGATTAACCCTTTGCGCTAGGATCTCTTCCGCAACTGCGGCGATTCGCTCTGAAATAACCTTAATAATTTCCTTAGTTAACACTAGATTTGTTTATTTTTTAATCTACGATTATTCGTATTGTAAAGATAGATTTATGAGTTATTTATTCAATTTATACGTTACTTACGGTAAATATTGCATCATAACACTTGTTAAAAATCAGAATAAATGTCTTATTGTTACTTTTGTAAACTAATATGAAACAGCTGTTTTTTTTGTGCTCCGTAAATCTAGTGTTAAAGCGGATAATTTTTGTTTCTTATATGCTTTTATTTACAGTGAATTGGTCCCAATCTTTCTTCAGATTGTAAACAAAAATGAAGAATTTTGGGAAGAGGGGATACGATTTACTTATTTTTTAATCTACGATTATTCGTATCGTAAAGATACATCTATGAGTTATTCATTCAATTTATATGTTACTTACGTTAAATGTTACATTATAACACTTGTTAAAAATCAGAATAAATGTCTTATTGTTACTTTTGTAAACTAATATGAAACAGCTGTTTTTTTTGTGCTCCGTAAATCTAGTATTAAAGCGGACAATTTTTGTTTTTTTTTATGCTCTTAGTTACAGTGAATTGATCTCAATTTTCTCCTTCAGCTTGTAAACAAAACTGGAGAATTTTGGGAAAAGGGGATACGATTATTCGAGCCTCGCGGCTAATTGTTGCTGATTGTTAATAATTATAAAGCAAGTTTGTGCGATTTGTACGAGTTTCATTCATCTGCGACCGTCGAATCTCAGCAGAAACACAGCAATATCTCCCTAATTGACGCACAGATTGTCCACAAGAGTGGACAATTTGGGAAGAGGACATTCGATTACTTCGAGCCTTGCAGCTCGTTTTTATAATTGTGGACAATTTATAACTATAAAAGCAAACCGCAAGGCTCGAATAATCGTATCTCCTTTTCCCAAAATTCTCCATTTTTGTTTACAAGCTGAAGGAGAAAATTGAGATCAATTCACTGTAACTAAGAGCATAAAAAAAACAAAAATTGTCCGCTTTAACACTAGATTTACGGAGCACAAAAAAAAACAGCTGTTTCATATTAGTTTACAAAAGTAACACTAAGACATTTATTCTGATTTTTAACAAGTGTTATGATGCAATATTTGTGGTCAATACTTTTGTGGTCAATCTGGGCGTCAATTAGAGAGACATTACTGTATCCTGATTTCTAACAAGTGTTTTTGTAACATTTACCGTAAGTAACATATAAATTGAGTAAATAACTCATAAATGTATCTTTACGACACGAATAATCGTAACGCTAGATTCACGGAGCCCAAAAAACAGCTGTTTAATATTAGTTTATAGAAGTAGCAATAAGGCATTTACAGTAATGTCTCCCTTACTGACGCTCAAATTGTCCACTAAAATGGATAATTTGGGAAGAGGAGATACGATTATTCGAGACTTGCGGCCCGTTTTTCTAATTGTGGCCAATTTATAACTATAAAAGTAAATCGCAATGCTCGAATAATCGTATCTCCTTTTCCCAAGTTGTCCATTTTTGTGGACAATCTCAGCGTCAATTAGAGAGACATTACTGTAAGCGGGCTTCGTTTAGCAGTCGAATGAATTTTCTTGCCCCGCGTTGATTGTGCAGCTTGGTTAGAAGATTTGATCATTGGTCTCTGGATCGATACGGAATCTGAAATGATTATCTCGGCGAGGATTTGTGCAAAATGCAAAATTACAAAGTTTTATGAAAAAGACAAGGCGAATGAAAGCTTAAGCTGCATGTTCGTTGTTATCGTCGTTGTTAATTAATGATCGTTGCTACATATTATATTCTGAATGAGATTCTCTCTCTATAGTTGTCGATAATTCGTAACTATATCAACAAACCCCATAGCTCGAATAATCGTATCTCCTCTTCCCAAATTGTCCATTTTTCTGGACAATCTCAGCGTCAATTAGAGAGACATTACTGTATTTCCTGCTGAGATTCGGCGGTCGCAGATGAAAGAAACTCGTACAAATTGAACCGGCTCGTGGAACGTGCCTAAGATGGTTGTTCCGCGAAGCAACGGCCACCAAAGAACACCCGGGTTACGACTCCGTGGCTGTTGAAGGTCCGCCGAAACGTTCTAACGAAGACATAAAAGCAGCCTACGCTGGTCCGCCACAAAACCCGATCGACTAAGGTCGATCCGCTCCTCGAAGTCGTAGTTCCATCACGCGATAGGGCCTCGGATATATTCGATCAGCTTTCCCGCGCCATCGACAAGAGGGCTTACGACGTAGTCCTCGCTACTCGGCGACGATCACGCGATTATGTTCCCTTGTACGTACCCGGGAGGTTCGTCGGCCGACTTCTCCACGGGGAGAAGGCGTTTACGAGGCTCGGTCGAACCCTCGACGACAGCTACGGCCGACGATTCCACCCGCGCCGGGCATACAGATCGATTCTAATGGAGACAATCCCGGCGAGGATTCGGCCCACGTACCGTCCGCTTTTCAATCGCGTACGAGCGAGCGGAGCGCGACGGTTCCGCGGCGAAATCAGCGGCGAACCCTTCCTGTTTATGCACGATCGAGCCCGGCCCACCCCCTCGGCGGCGAATCGGCGAGCAAGAAACGCCGCCGCAGGGAAACTGTCCCACTGTGACCTTAATAGAGATCACAGTTGACCGGCAACTGGCGCGCTCCGCCCGCAAACTTCGTGCTGTTTGCTCCTTTTTCGCCGACTTTTCTCCGCTCCGACGTCTTGCCCGGGTCAGACGCGACCTACTTCGCCACGCATTGTCAAATTCCTGCACCCCAGCGTACGCGGCTTCCCCCCGCGGACACCGGCGGATAACAGGTTCGCCGCTTGTGAAGCTTCGGATGCTCGCCGGAGCCGCTTTGTTCGAGCGAGTTCTTCGATGTTCGAGTAAATCTCTCTGTTCAAGTTGTCTTCGAACAGACCGGATATAAAATTCGATTGTCTAGCAACGAAGCGGTTTTTAAGCGGACGGTTTCTACGAATGGAAATTTAGCCAATGGAATTTGTTAACCGAGCCGAAATTTAGGCCAGCGGGTATAGGCTTTTAATTTTAGATATTTATTTATTTATTTATAAGGCGAATAATTGTACTTAATAATTAATTTAATAATTGAATAATTTAATGATTTAATGATTTAATGATTTAATCATTTTACTTTGAATAACGGTAGACGTTCATATTCGCGATTTGTTCGCAAATAAAGTCCGAATGAAATTCGCTGATAAACCTTATTTTGCAGAAATAATTATTGTGCAGGCGTGTTTAATGCTGCAACGCGGTCAACCCTTTTCGCTGAAATCACGGGACCAACTCGTCGCGAGCTTTCTTAGCTAGAATGGGCAACGAAGGATTGAAATGAAGAACAGAAATGCAAACATTTGATCGCGAGGAGCTTTTAGGACGAATATCGCGGTTTATTGATAACTATAGATTGCGGATCTTTTATACAAATCTCATTATCACGAGTCATTTTACAAAAATTAGAGTCAACCTTTTTGCGCGATGATTCTTCAGTTTGCAAAATAATACTATTGAATAGGAATAAATTGGCGCGTCTGGCCATGGCATGCCAATTCTACTTCTTGTCTACCAGCCACGCGACCTTGCCGCATCTTCAGACGCATTCTTCTCTATAACGCAGCCATAAATGACAAAAGTATTTTTCTTTTTATATTGGACTTTTTTTTATATGTAGAACGTCCCATCTTTCGGTTGTACTTGTTAATCAAAAAATCTAATGGTACCCTTTGAACTGTTTCGTTTCACTTTTGCAACTGTCCTTCATTCTTCATGCCAACGAAGAAATTCACGTGCACTCGCCCTGCGCATGAAATCATCGTCGTCGCGGAGGATTAAAAAAGAAAAGCTTCCCTTCGCCGAACAAGAGATTGCTCATCGCAAAAATAAGACAGAAATGCTCCCGGAACCCGTTAATTCATACGTTTTCTCGCATCTCAAAAATCCCCATACGCCATAAGTGCGCGAAGATCCGCGATTCGCTAATATTTCCAACTATTTCCGGCGACAAAAGTTCGCGTGTCCAACCAAGAAAAATGAGATTACACGTCCGTGTAATCTCGGCCGCCGGCAAATCCCAGCGTAATAGTTTAAGTAGCCATTGTAGACGCATCTATAATAAGACTGAGGCGGTTCCGAATTCATTCAGAGCCGCGCGACGCCCACGCGCCGGTTGCATCCCGGCGCGATCGGAACGATCTGGAAAGCTCTGACCTTTCCGCGGGCCGAATCGGGCCGACAACGGCTCCCCGGCATTCCGGTAATTGGTCTCTCGACGCCGGCCAAGGAAACAGCAGCGGAACCATGGACGACGGACAGCTCGAAAAACTTTTAATTGCACTCCTCCCGGCCCCGGCGCCCGGCCCAGGGCGCCCGTGGATGTCGCCGGTCGAGCATGAATCGACATCCACGGATTAAAAGCATAGTATCCCGCCTCTTCATAGTCCTGCGAGAGGGTGCCGTTAAACTCGCGCAAATTGGATCTATGAAGCACTCGTTCGCCGAAGCATCGTCGAAATCATCCCTCACGTGCCCACCCACCCCCACCCGTTCTATTCATCGAACCATTCTGCTCGCTTGTTCGAAGAGGAAACAACTCGTTGTTGGTAGCGGAGCCCATTTTGCTAATAAATCGCTGATTTTTGCACGAGTTTTCACTTTTTCGATGTTTGGAAAATTCGAGATAATGGCGAAATCGATTTCATCGATCGTGTTTCGTTCGTCCGCCATGTTTCCGAGGTAATTAATTAATTGATGTGAAATTAAACTTCGCGGTGGTTAATTGGGCACCGTATTATATTATTATTATATTATTATATTATTATACTATTATACTATTATACTATTATATTATTATACTATTATACTATTATATTATTATATTATTATATTATTATATTATTATATTATTATATTATTATATTATTATATTATTATACTATTATACTATTATACTATTATACTATAATATTATTATATTATATTATTACATTATTCTATTATTCTATTATTATACTATTATACTATTATATTATTATATTATTATATTATTATATTATTATACTATTATACTATTATACTATTATACTATTATACTATTATACTATTATACTATTATATTATTATATTATTATATTTATATTAATTGGGCACAGTACTTTTTAAACTGTAAACCCGTACACGCATTATTTTATAAGCGTTCGACAAATGCACCTCTGTTCGCGTAAAAAAAAAGGAAAAAACGAAACTGACCATATTACCAATTCCTTTGAAAGTATTATATCCTCGTTCCGTCTTTTCAGTTCCGTCTTCCAGGCTCGAAAGCTCGGCAATTTCGTGAAACGGATCTCGAAATATCCCGGTCTCGTAAAACTGCCAGGACGCCGATAAGTTTTACCAAGTCGAAGACAGGCGAACTAGAGCAGTTGATGCGACGTAAAACATGGAAATAGGGGAAGTGGAACGGAAGAGCCCCGGCATTATTGTCGCTTTCGAGCAATTATACCGGCGTAAAACTTTGTGCGGCGTCGAAGGTCCACGGAAACCACCCCCGCGGCACGGTTAATTAACCCAAGATCGGTCTGGCTTTCTTCGGTCGGCGGGCACGAAAGCGTAATTGCGCTCATTCGACTCGTTTCCATTTGCGTTTTCTGTTGAACGACACCGAGAATGCATGAATATTAAACGGCCTCCTCGAACCGGCGATAATTGATTTTCCAGCGAGCGTTCGCCGATATCTTGGAAACCGAAGAAAATCATCGTTTCTCTCGCGGCGGATTCGCTGCGATTAGAACCGACAGAGCGTAAGTTCTTCTTTGGAGATCGCTCGAAATGCGAAAAACTAAACGCTATTTAAGTCGCTTTTTGCGACTAAAATGATTTTTGCATTATTTCGAAGTCTAAGATTATGGTCTAGTAGATTCGTCTGGATACCAGCTAGAGTATTATGACGTCAAATATTCATATATGTATATGTATATATTTGACAATATATTTTTAAAATATATTATTTAAATTTAAATTGAATATTCAATATATATATATATTGTTTTGAAAATATAATATATATTATATATAATTGAAAATTGAATTCTTGAAGTTTTTAAAGATGTCGGCGTTCACGTCAGCTTTTTAAATGATAATATATATTTAAAAATATATAATAATATAATGTATAATATATTATAAATTCAAAGTCCCAAATATAGTCCCAAATAGTATATATAGTAGTAGTATAGTCGTAGTATATATATATATAGTATATACTATATGTATACTACTACTATACTATACTATAGTATGTACTACTACTATATATAATATATATATAGTAGTAGTATAGTCCCAAATAGTGTATATAGTAGTATATATATAGTATAGTATAGTAAATATAGTCCTAATAAGTCCCAAAAATGTCTCACAATCCAAAAATGGCGGGTTCCTCAGATCATTTGAAGCAACTTCTTCTTTTGCAAAAATTTTCTCCGAGGCACCGTTAACGAGTTATTAACGAAAAACAGTGACGCCTCGCGCCAGCTGAGCTCGCCTCTCATTGGTCACTGTCTTTCGTTAATAACTCATTAAGGGTGCCTCGGAGAAAATTTTTATAAAGGAAAAAGTTGCTTCAAATGACCTGAGGAATCCGCCACTTTCGGATTGCGAGACATTTTTAGGGCACCCCGTATATTATATTATATATAATAAATATATTATATTATTATTATATATATATATTATATTATTATATATATATTATATTATTATATTATATACAAATATATACTTCGAGAATTTAATTTCGACCAGGATAAATAACAATTTGCGTCGAGAAAGGTCACAGTTCGCGACTCGGAAAAGCAACGTGTTTCGACGGGTTGCAGTTCGTTTCCCCATTCCAGTGGCTTTGTTCGAACGCAGCAACTATGTTTAAGGATCGCGATTCCTTGGTTTTGTTTATCCTCTGACGGCAATTCGCAACACACGAGGCGTTCGTTGGTGGTGGGTAGTAGGGCCGCGTGCTTCTCGTCAGTCGTCACCTCGTAAAACCGACGTGGATCACGACGTAAACCGGATGGCACGGAAAACGGAGACCCGTGTCATGCTGGAAACACGAATAGCTACGCTTCCCGTGACGTCGAAAGTTGTTGATGGTGCCTTCATCGCTGGTCGCTCGATTTGATGCCATTCCCATCGATCCTAAATAGATAGCGTGTTCTGCGCATCGTTCAACTCATTTTCTGCTCGCCTTCGTCTCTTATTCTCGAGGAAGCAATTTGTGCAGTCGATCTTTGCGAATCGACGAAGGGCGAGACGAATTGGAGAAATGAGAGAAGGAACGGGACCAATATTGTCGGCGTTTTCTTGGGGGAGTTTTTGGTCACGGTTTCAGAGTCTACACAGCTACACGTCGAAGCTTGCTTTCCTACACTGAGAATTAGTATACATTTCTCTCTTCTTTTATGTTGAATTATTATTTTTTTATAAAAACTGTTCCATGATCTGTTTTCATTGATTTAGATTCAGAAGCTATTTTATTTCATTTATTTTAATTTTTATTGTATTCCAAATGGAATAGAAAACTCAATGCTTTACCTGTGACCAAATTTTCTTGAGTGACCTATGACCTTCCAAATGTAAGATTTTCTAAACTTTTATGGAGCTTTGTAAACATGAAAATTAGAATCTGATTAAAGCGATCTATTCTCCAAAACGACAATCATTCGAAGAATTGTTTTCAGACTTAGTATTTAGAGAAAGAAGAAATGCACAACAATAAACGAAATAAAACTCTTATAATTCTTTCATTCTTATAATTTCCAATAATTTCGATTTTACAGTATGTCCTAAAATATTTTAAAATGTCGATCTCCCATACTATACTTTGCTATTACTTTCTAAGTATACAGCAATTAGTTCGATATTATCATCGATATAAAAAGTATTATTACTTATAATATTCCGCGGAATCCATAAAATCGTGGTACCGTTTCTTTATTTCTTTAAATAACGCGCCCGAAAGTGGCGCCGCTGTGGCGACTTATAGAAGCATCTTAGGGGTCCGTACAGCACCGAAACAGATAGTGAGAAAACGCCCAAACTGTTCGCCAAATTTATCGATAATCGATAAATACTTGTAAAATATAGATGGCGTTGTTTGTCGGCCTTCTATTTTATCGACACTTTGCATGGATTAATTATTAAGTTATATCGCAGACAGACTATGGAAGTCTGCTCCTATATCTCGTCTGTGATGTTAACATTATAATTAACTTCATTTATTTGACTATATACCACACATGATAATTACATAGCCCTCCGTTGATAATTGTCTACCAGTTTGAGCGTTTTGTCACTGCATGTATCGGCGCTGTACAGAAGTCTGAAAGGAGCTTCTACATTTGTCCACAGGTGGCGCCACTTTCGGAAATTTTTATTTTTAGATTTGCGGAGCAAATGATTTTTGCCGAAATTTACATTACGCCTTGCGGCAAGTACGGTACGAATCATTCGTTTCAGACGACTAACATTTATTTATAAATTATGCTACTGTGGAATATGTGGGTTAGAAACTCTGCTAACGTGGAGCCAAACGTGACAGATCCCAGCAGTTTAAAGTTATCGCATTGGCGCGCCGAAAACCCGGGCGTGGATACTCACGCATCCAATCGTATCCAATCCCTCTGTTTATATGTGCGTACGTACATTATGTATATGCTGTCACACTGAATCTATGTTTTAATTGTAAACGATGTTGTAAAAGATTTCATTCTAAGTAGATTTTGAGTCATATAAACACCGACGTTTGCAATATTCATTTGAATTTAGAATCCGTCCACACACATCTGGTAAATATAGAGCATGGCAACGTGTCAAAATGGCCGATCTTAACAAAGAGCTGAACGAATATCTTCTAAGCAATAAAAATGAAAAACAATATAAAATTACGGTGCCGTCGGTGACACTGCCGAAAACGAACATTGGAAAATGGTTCGGAAGAAGCGGCGACGAGGAAGTAGAAGAAGCAGGCTGGATACAAGGTGCACAGAAAGAATGTTGCCCTACTATGGTTAGTATATTCCCGTACATAACCTCAAACGTCAAATATCCATTTCATAATAAGTAAATAAATTACATTTTTGTACCTGATAGTCACGGATGCAGAGGTTGTTCGCGTTTGTCGTATGCTTTGGCATGGGTGTACTTTGTTTCTGTCTGTCTGCGCTCTATGTTCCAGTTTTATTACTTAAAGCAAGGAAATTTGCTCTCCTGTACACATTGGGAAGCGTATTCTTCCTTTCGAGGTACGTGCAAATTATACAAATGGAAATAATTGAAAATTTCTAATTACATTTATTTTATAGTTTCTGCTTCCTCCTGGGCCCTGTAAATTACTTGAAATCATTATTCACTGCTGAAAGGAGGTGTTTTACAGTGTGCTTCTTGGCCACTCTGATTGGAACGTTGTATTTCGCTTTACATTTACAGTCTACACCCTTGACAGTACTGTGCGCTGTTCTGCAAACAATAGCTATGTTGTCGTTCTTAGTGAGTCATATACCTGGAGGTACTAAGGGTTTAATGTTTTTTTCAAGAATGTTCAAGTCTTCTGTGAATTCTTCGTTACCTGTATGATATTATAGTTGTTTAGGTATCAAATATATACACGTGAGATTGATATTGTAACATTCATTTTGCATTTAAAAAATATAACAATTTTACATGCGAGCGACAACCTGTTGACAAAACTGTTTTATAGTCAATTAAGTAAGAACATTATGTCTAAAAGACTGATACTTCCATCATGACGTCAGTCCTATTATAAGAAACATAGGCTCCAAGAATCGAAACTACAGAATTAGTTCAATTACAATTATAAGTTTTGTATATAATGTATTTATATGTATAAAAAGACCTTACATTCTGTATTCTTACATTTCTGTACATTTATATAAACGGTAATAGTCTTGTACAATTGTATTTACATATTCCGTATTTATTGTAATTTAAAATAAAAATTATTAGCTCCAATATCTCAGATATTTGGATACATGCATTGTCATTTTATCACTTTTTCTTCTGTTTCGACATTTTTGTAGCTTTCACGCGATTACTATTACCTTGCAATCGTTTTACTTTCAAAGGTAAGTAGGTAATATTTGCAGCATTTTTATTTACATTAAAATTCTTTTTACCCCTATATTTATTTTTATGAATATTTATATACCGCATATTTTTATGAATATTTGCGTCGAACTCGTCTGTGTCATAATTAGTAAGAGAAATAAAGTCATCTGTATCGGTTTTTTCTTTGGTGAAGTTATTCATTGCACTTGGAGGAATAAATGCTCGCTCTTTGCGCGATGTTCTATATTTATACACATCCGTAGATAATGTAAATTTAATTGGTTCAGAAACATTTACTTTTGACTCACTCTCCAAATTTATCATGTCTTTTTCGTCCACTATTTCATGTGAATGTTCTTCGACATCTTTAAATAATTGAAGCGAATATTTTGGTAAAGGTGTATCATTAAATATATCACACATTTTCATATAGAGTTGATAAAAATGATGTTGCGGTGACTTTGCCACAATATCCTGGAAATAAAACAATATAAATATAACAAATACAATATACATATAATATATAATATAATATAATATACAAATATAATATATATTAGTGTTGTACCTTAAGAGCACAGGCGGCAGATGAAAATCCGATAGCACTTAATATAGTGGTTTTAAAGTTGGGTAATGTTAATATGGGTATCTTTTTATTCCACGCCATAACAATAATATGTTTCACTAGAAGTTGCGGATCAATATTGGCATCCATTATTACACAGGAAATAGTATTCTTCTCTAGAGCCCTTGTAATAGCATTCAAACCGAAGACAACTGAATTTCTAAAACAAATGGGAACAATATAGAAATTTAAGAAATAACACTTAACACGGTAAATAAAGATAGTTACAGTATTTCAGCATCAGGAATACATTCTTGTTTCAGAACTGACTCCTTCTTCAATTTCCTTCGTTCATCCTTGTCCATTTGTTTCAGCTGGGACCAAGGAATCGTACAGTTCGGGCGTTTTACAGTCGGCATCAACCTACAATTAATGAATTGTGCAAATTACATTTTCACAATAGTTTAGCATACCATTATATACCACATTCGACTTACTTCATTAAAAGATTTTCCAGTTGCGAACGTTTCTTCGATTCTTTTACGATCGGCCTATGAAATGTAATTACCAATTATTCGCGTTTCATTTATGAAACATCAATATTATGAAACGGAGACCTACCAAAAACTGTCTTGCGGTTGTGCTAGAACGTTTCGCAATCCTTTAACAGAGGTCTTCTTCGCCGACAGGCTGTGTTTCTGTTGTTGTTTCGTTAATACCGGCATACTCATGGTAAACAATCGAAAAACTCCAATGTATTGACATAGGTTAAGTTTTCTTATAAATAGATGGCTCCTTACTACGCCGCAAATTACAAAGGACAACACAGCACGTGTGTTCTCTGTCCTTACGAAGCCTAACTGAGTTCAACTGAGTCTGAAACGCCATGGACCAGTGCGGTGGCAACGTGGAACTAGTTCTCAGCCCCAGTTAACAGTGTCCAGCATTACGTACTGTTCAACCGGTCATCATACGCTAGGGATCGCGATAATACTTTCAAATTAAAATATTTAATACGTGACACTGTTATATTGAAATCTTAGAATCAAAATACATCGAGATCCTCCTTTTTTGATGAAAGTCAATATAAAATCTACTTTTGGCTGCACTTTTGCATAGTAAAAATAGAAATAAATAGGTTAAAGATACCGATATACAAATTTTAAAGAATCTCAAAACTAAGAGACGATCTTCTAAGCAACTATATTTTAGAGGAGCGTGCGAGAGCGAGATCGAATATTGTTCGTCGAGATCGCCGAAATGTAACGGCGTGCAGCGTTGTAAATGGAGCCTTGGGGCGCATAGGCGCCCCCAGTCGGAGGGAATTTTCGTGGGTGTAGAAAAAGGTAGGTGTTACGCCAGTGGTTCGAAGTGCAGGGGAATGGATAATGTGCAGAATACGCTCTCGAAAGGGAGCAGGACCGCAGAGCAGTGCACGCAGCAAGCCAAGATTGTCAAGATGGATGCTCGCCGCGGACGGTGCGGAGTATGGATTTTGCCGCGTGATTCGTGAAAACGCCGAGCCCCATGGTTGTTGTTTTGCGTGGGAAAGTCATTCGCGGCCCGGGAAAACGCTGTCGTTCACGGTGTTCTTTGAGCGTTGCCTGTGCTTCTACGGTGTATTCGATGTGCAGCGTTGATTAAATCCGAGTGCTTTCGCGTAGTGATGAGAAAAACACCTAAAAGCAGTGTAGCAGCAGCAGCGGCCTTCTACAATGGTGGATAATAATTGTATTATCGAGGGAAACGTGAAATTTCGCGACGGCAAAAAAGTGAGTAGCCTCGATCGAATTTCTCTGTTAACTACCCGCTCACCTTTCCCCCGTCCCTGGATCCGGCCAACCAATTAACATAAATCGTATAATTGCTCGGCTCGGTCCTCGGCGAAATAACGCCGGCGGTACATTTTTTCTCCTGTCAATTTATCGAACGCTGCTACTATTTTCTCTTTGCTTTGCCCGTGTGCACGCATTTCTCACCGACGTCGGCGAAATTCGTCGGCGAGAAATTTTCGTCGGAACTCGTGCTCGTGCAATAGTCACCTCTCAGAGTCGCTTGAGCACAGTGTAATCAGAAAAAGAAAGAAAAGAAAATTATTATACAGCTAGTATAACGTGCACGCTTAACACGCATGTATTGTACATTGGACTCACCTCAACAGATGTGGCCTTAATTGATTTATGCCATTGCTATGATAAATCGAATTCTTCGATTGCCTATTCGATTGTTGCTGGTCTGATTCGTGTACGTGCAATATTCGTTCTCGTTGTTGAACAACATAGAGCAATAATTTCATAGACCTATTTCTGCTCTCAATGATCCTGTTAGTTCCCTACAGTTCATTGAACTCTATAAAAATATTACTTGACACCCTACATGTGCAGATTAATGTGCAGTAATTCGATTGTGGATCTTTATCAATTTACGATCTGTTGAAAAATTGGAAACACGAAGAAATCAGTATGTTAAAAAATGAGAAATAGATCGCGTAAAAATAGAAATTTGCATAAAAAGACCAGAGTCTGATATTAATGTTTTGAATGTATGAGAATACAATATACTTGGTCATAATGCTTTAAAGTTAGACAATTTTCTGCCTGGGATGTTAACAATAACCAAAGGCATTTCGTTATTGTATTCTATTGATATTATTTGAAAGTTTTCAATAAATGTCATTCAAACATCTCCTCTATTTATATGCCGAGTCCATTCAAATTTAAATACAATGGCCAACTTTTTTCCCCCACGGCTAAGAAGTCGAATGAAGGTGTCCCAATCTGATTTCAATGTGGGTTCCAATGATTAAGTAGTTCGTTGAAAGCTTGAGGAAGTTAATGGGAAAGGAATGAGGAGGCACAAGACCATAAAAAAGCTAGGTCATTTTCTTCTATTTACATTGGGGTCAGTGAAGAAGTCAGTTGAATCAAAAAGGGTTGAGAACTCTTTTTACTTTCATCATGCCAGGGGTGCAGGGGGGGCCTAAATGGACTCGAACAAATATGTAATACATGTGCACAATGTTTCCCTATGTGGGGCACTTTATGTAAATCAGCATAATGTACCAGGTCATGCTTGTTATTGTAGCAGCAGCAAGCACTAACAGAGAGCGTTTAATTACATCCATGAGAATATAATTATGTATACTTTCTTAAGATGAAAATAATTGGGAACCTTGTCAAACCTCTTTGTTTACCTTGCAGTGGAAATCACGGTGGTGTGTTATGAGGAAACTGTCACCAGTCGCAGGTAAATGTTATTTTCTATACTTGCTAATATTAATTAGCGAAATACATAATATAATATAATACATAAAATAAATAATTAATTAGCGAATACGCCGAAAATACGAAACTCCAATATTTTAATGACAAGACCACACCGACTTGATTGTGAAATACACCATGTGTGATTCATAGTGTGCATCATACACACCCTGATAATAAATTTCTCGGTCTCTTTATCTTATCCATGGTGCAATTAATATTGACCAAGGGTCTGATGATAAATTCCATTTGTTATCAAGGAAGGAGGCAGATGTTGCAACATTTACAGTTTGAAGCTACAAGCAAAGCAATTCTATTTCCTAGCACATTTCTGGTCCTAATCTCCTGAAAGAATTTCCTTACTTGTTATCAGCATGAAGAATCCCTCCCCATGGACCTTCCTAGGGTGGCAGCTGGCACATCTGTTACAGATTGACTGGCTGAAGAAACAAAAAAATTTCCAAGAAGAGCTTTGCTTCTGGCAATAACCATTAATACCTGGGCCCTTGTAACTCGAGGATATTTTAGAACTTGGGGACACCAGTAGCTCATAAATTTTCCGTAGGGAGAATTAGTTTAGAGTACATAGAAGGGTCTAAATGGATTTCGTCAGCTATACCCACGTCCGAATGACTGTATTAATAGCGCACTATGAAAATATTTTCCTTTCATTCACGAGCAAACAATACCAGCGAAATTATGGACGTTTCTCGAATTAATAAATTACCGAATATTGAATTATTTCTCAAAGCAGAATAAAATTAAATCGCCAGAATCTCAGGCTGTTATCTTTTTAGAGTTTCACGTTCCCCGAGATAACATTTTCGAATCAAATTCTTGTTTAATTTCTAGAGTAATATTGTTAAAAGTACGAATCAAATTTCAGCCGAACAATTTCCAAGAAAATGTTCAACAATCGAACGATCATCCCGCCGGAATATAATGATCCAATCGATTCCAGATTGTCTTCATTTACAACTGTACGGAGATAGCAAGGATCGATACAAGCAGGGCCAAACGAAAGCTTCCTTGAGCTTGCAACACTTTCTCGGCGTGGAGAGCGGTTTCACTCTCGACAAGGAGTCGAACACGATCGCTATAATATGCCAGGACGTTACGGTCGTTTTGGCGTTCGATACCAGAGAACGGTTGATCCAATGGCAAGTGAAGATCTCGAACAACCTTGGCGAAGGTGCGTCTTCTTCTTCAAGACAGGGAAAAGAAACAGAGCTAACCGATTGCTTCTGCGAAGACACACTGTCCTTTTAGGTCATCAGAATCTGTCATTGATCGTTCAATGCAAAAATATTGTCCCCTGTTGAGTCTTGTTAAAGAGCTTGCAAAAGATGTCTAAAAGAACTGTGTCACTGCAGGAAGTTGAGCTTAACGATATATCTTTTATTTGACCGCGGTTAACACTTTCAGACCAGCAATTCCTGATCCTGATCTCGACGGTGCCCTCGAAGGCGAAGCTGACGAACGGACCGGCCCATTTGCACATTCAGGATCGCCGCTTTTGCATTACTGTTGGCATACCGCCTCGATTGGTGGGCATTTGGGAGATCGCGCATCTCCGACGTTACGGGGTGGTGGAGGGTCGGTTCTGCTTCGAGGGCGGTTCGAGATGTGGCCGTGGAGAGGGTCTGCACGTGTTGATCACGGATCAAGGCGAGGACATCGTGAAGATGCTGCAACTAGCTGCGGAGGGTAAGCTGACGAAGAAGCGGCCGCTAAGTCGGGAGCAACTGTCGCAGGACAGCCCTCGCCGTCAGTTTTCCCGGTCGGAGACTAGAGCCAGCGACTTCTTCCCCTCGACTGTTTACTCATCGACGTACGAAGAGCAGTGCGACAGCTGCAAGAACGAGAGCTCTCCCTATTGGTCGTCGGCGGAAAGCAGGCAGCAGACGGAGCTCGACAGGGATTACAGCAGCAGAGACACGATCTCGGTGTCGGAGCTGCCAGACCAGCCAGGCGATTGGCGCAGCTGTTCCCTTACTCGTCAAGGGACGTCCGCTCTGGAGCGATGCGCTAGTTGCATCAGCAAGCTAGGTACTGTCTCGAAGTCGTCGACCCTGGCGACCACCACCGGCGCGAGCAGCGTGAGCAGCCCCGCTGGAACTATGAACAATCTTGGCTGCCATTTGCAAGCTCGTACCCTGGATAGATTGTCGCTGTCCTCGTACAGCACCAGCAGCCACGACAGCGACTACTCCGGCACCCAGCAATCGCAGCAGCAGGTAGAATGCCATTGTTCGCAGACAAAGGGCGCGCAACAAACGAGCACGGCGCAGCGGGTGTCGCCTAGCCCCAGCTCGCTGCCACCCAGACCTCCGAAACCGTCCCAAACCACTGCCACGAAGAAGGCGAAAAAGCCGCCAATGCCACTGCCAAACGAGCCAATCTGCGTGCACTCGCGAAAGCAGCAGCTGGTCAGTCGCATCACCGCCGCTAATGCAGCTGCCGCTACTGCAGGACCATACGAGAACTACGATGTCCCCAAGACGATATTGGCTCATCACATGCTGCTCGAACAGGCGCCCCAACCTGATCAGTATTACGACACGCCGAGGAAGATCAAGGAATGCCTAGCACTGCCAAAAAGCTATCCGAACTACGACACACCGCAGACTCCGCAAGCCGTGGTTCTGCAGCAATGCGGCTGCCCGGCTAAGCTGACCGTTCAATCTCCCAGGTCCTCCGGGTGTCCTTGTCAGAACATGATGAGCTGGGCAGGCTTTGTCCTGCCCTACTGCAGGAGGGGAGCAGGAATTGAACCCACCGGGGTGACCGTTCATCCCGTCAAACTCTCAGGCGAGGGTAAGATGCCTGTGGTGAACGCGAGCGGGGAAATCGCGATTTACGCGACTGCCAAGAGGACGAACAAGTCCGAAAACGTAGATGATAAGACGAAGGAGAACTGCGACTGCCTCCAGGAGAGCAGGACCAACAACTACGAGAATGTCGAGCCGGTGATCGACACTCAGCCCGAGCCTAAGCAAGCGAACTACGCGAATATCGACTTCACACAGTCGCTGGAACATTATGAGAACAGCAAGGATCTTTTGACCAAAAGCGGAATATCCCAGGAGGAGATAGAGAAGTTCGCCGATCAAATCAAAGAGAAGACACCCGAACCCCCCGCGGAGGAGTCCAAGATTTGCCAAAAGTGTGGCCACGTGAAGGACAGGGAGAACGATTATCTGGTAATGGACCCCGAAAAGCAAACGCCAAAGAAACCCTTCCCAGGTTATTTACCGATGCAACCGGCGCACAATGCTTGCTCCAAGGAGATCCTGTCGAGGATCTGCAGCGGCATCAAGAGCTCCAGCAATCCCGCGCTGTCTGGGTCAGCGATGGTCGAGGGCGGGAAGAAGCGATCAGACTCCGAGTTCCGTGTTCCTGGATCCGCGATGTTGGCCAGCCCCTATTTGCGACGTCGTTACTTGGACGGCAACGGCACCGAGTCCAGTGGGAACATCAGCTTGCTGCTGAGGAAGCGATCGTACTCGGCAGAGTCAGCTCACTATCTCGACGACGACAATCACACGTTCCCGTCGACCTTGACCATCCATAAATGCTCCAGCGAAGCTGACAAAGCCGCCTTGGTTCAGGCAGACAGTCACACCACCTGCGTGAACTCGGAAACGAAGATGAACCAGGATAGCGGGCAGATGTCGATAGCCTCGCCGCAGCCTTCCTTCATCAAGATCAGACGATCGTCTTCGGTGCCATCCAAGACTGGTCACAACAGAGACTCCTCCAGCAGCAACGATTCCGGCGTCTCGACCGGTTCTCTCAGCCACAGAACAGCCGAGTTCGTCGAATTCGAGTTGTCGCTGGCTCCGTCGACCTCTGCGAGGAAACAGAACGTCTTGTCCATCTACCGGAAGAGTCCGCCGCCCACGTGCTATCACAGCAGCCTGCCCAGGAAGTCCAAGTCCAGCGACCCGCTTCGAGAGCTCTCCTTCCAGTTCCAGAAGATCAAGATACCAACGAAATCGTCGTCGGCCGAGGCTGACATTCCCACGTGTTTACCAAAGGGCGCGAAAGGGTTCAACAGCCCCGGGGAAGTGTCCAGCACTCCTTACATCGACTCGAGGAGCACCAGCAGTGGAACATCCGACATGTCCGATTATATCGAGACGCTATCGCTGTCGTCTCATTCGTCTTCGGACACTCCGGACAGTTTAAGGTACAGTTTCGATCTTGGAAGACCTGTTGGTAATTGATCTTGGTCCTCAAAGGTTGCTACCATTGATAGGAAGATCCTGTTCTCATCAATCGTTTGTTGCAGGTTGGGAGGCAGAGCAGTGGCGACGACGCTACGCCCCCGCAGCGGGAAGGAGTATTACAAGATAGACAGAAGCATCCTCGTCGAGCAAGGAAGAACGTTGACTACGCCGGCTGCAAATTACGCGAACATCACGCCTGTTCTCGAGAAAAGCGAGTCCCCATCGCCTGGGTACATGAGCAGCTCGCCGTTCGAACAACCGCAACCGACCCGTGAACACTTTCTGTTTCCCGATGTAAGTAACGGCTGATGGAACAACACCGTGGACCGCCAGCACGAGGGCCGTGGGTTTCACGTGACTTGGTTGACTTCTTCCAGGAAGCTTGAACACAGCAACATTGTTTGGGAAGCGAGCGGAAACACTTCAAGTTCCTAGGAATTCCAAACAAAACCAGTAAGAGTATTCGCGTGTCTAAAAAGGATTGAAATCGGGGATCCTGACCGTTTACACTATACGCGGGTATCTAGCGTATCAACAGGCAACCATGCATTCCAAAGAGATGCATTTATTCAACTCGCAACATAGATATATAAATATATATATATATTATATGCAGCAACTAACTCGAGCATCTCGAACGTCTCCCCTGTTGTCGATAATGAAATAGAGTGTCGCAGGAAAACACGATTACGTTTTTTCATTAATGGAATTGCATATTTTTGTTGTCATAGCATGATAATCGTGGTCAAGACGAATCCAACGACCTGCAATATCATGAGTTTTGCGTGATCTTAAGAACAATTTATTGTCTACCACAATATTCGTTTCATCGAACATAATTGTGTTTTACTGGGACAGTTTCTTCTATCGTCGACGATCAAGGGGACGTTCACGGTGCTCGAAATAGTTGGGAGGGAGCTGCTGCCATACGCGCGTCATTCCGTCAGACTGAGGACACGATCTTAAACAGTCCAAGATTCGCATTAGGAATCATATTGAGCTACAGGTAGTCGTCTCTCAAACTTTCTTTCATATCTGTCGCTGCGATGTCTTCTTCTCTAAACACAGGATACAGATGAATCCGCACAATCAAACAGAACCTGAGCCGCCGAGGACGATTATCCTCCGGCGGCAAGGACAGTCTAGGTTCTAGCGTATAGTCGAAATGAAGTCAATAATCGAAACACTTCCTACAACGACTCAAACAATTTCTAAAATGTGCTCAATAAGAAAGAAACTGTAATAGTTTGTATAGTAAGAAAATCCTGCCCTAGGATAAAACAAAAGAGAGAGAGAGGGAGAGAAAGAGAGAGAAAGAAAGATAAGAGAGTGGAGGAGCGAGAGAAGCGTGTGCATCGTACACTCTTTGTATGAGTATATATCGTTTTTTGGATATGTTTTATTTTATATGAGTATACTTCTAAAAACTCTAGGGTACTGTACAGCGGGGTTTAGGGAATGCAATTCGCGGCTCTGTGTTTATACATATACATGTACTGTCTAACATGAGACGTCATCTCTATTTGCATTCTGACCGAACAGGCGATATAATAGAAAAGAGAATGGAAAGAAAAACGGGGAATAAGAAAAAACGGAAAATTGAAAGAGACGCAATGAAAGTAGTCAGTTGCAAAGCATTCACAGGGTTTCTCAAACTTACTAGTTATTTTCTAAAGGCTAAGGTGTAAACGTAATGTAGCCGTCAATGGTCTTCTTTCTAACGAGATTTATATGGTGGATATTGTAGAGTCTCTGGGCAATCAAAGATGGCACTATGTATAGATTATAAAGAAACAAGAATAAGTATCTTCTAAGAGTAAGTCCTAAGGAACACGCGAAAAAATGAGGGAGAGAAGAAAAAAGAGATGAGGAACGGTCTAAAGCTCGAAGTTATTTTTATTGAATTTTTACAAACGGTAAACTTTCTTCGGCACGCGTAATACGTTCCCCCCGTATTATCGCTTCTCTCGATTTATCTATGATTTTCCTATTAGACATTTACGTAGATCACGCAACGAATTAGTTGTTAGCATAACGCGCGAACCGGCAATATTAAGTTCCCCGTGTGTTCTTTCGTGTAATATCGTAGGCGTTCGAACGCTCGAGCGGAGAATATTTTTTAATTCGTACTTAAGGATATCTACGATTGTTTCTTGCGCGAAGAACCTATATGTTTATGAAATTCTTTACCAAAAAGGAAAAAGATGAAAAGAAACGAGGGTGAGATAGGAGAGAAAAGAAACGAAAGGAGGAGGAAGCGAAACATAATACAAAACGGGAGAAAAAAAAAGTAATATTTATTTTTACTTCGTCGGTGCAGGATGGATCTTTTTGATAATAAACTATTTATAAACGTAGGCGATTAAGGGGTAAAAGCGAACGACTAGGTGATCGTACCGGGCGATCGAGTCTAGTTTAGGCCTGTTTCACGTGTCTGCACAGCTTCGAACTTTTCTTTGAAGAGGCTAAAACGGTCGTGCCAGCCAGAGACGGGATAATAATGCACCGTTACTCTAAAAGAATAATTTAGTTATTCGAGGAAAATCATTACGCTTTAAAGCGATGTACCGAACATGACTATCCATTTATTCTAAAACAAGAATCAAACTTTCGGTCGAAGTTCAACGATAGAACAGCCGAACGCTAGAACGACTGGTTCGTATTTCATTAAAAAAAAAAAAGCAACAAGGTAAATGTTACCGTGCAATCTTGATTAAAGAAATCAAGGTTGCGCATTGCACTAGATCTCGTCTCTGGCCGGGAAACCGGCCGCGAATATCTTCTCTCTGTGCGTGTACAATTCGTTTCCTCTTTTGTCTGGCCGCATGTGTCCAACCAGTCGTGTAATATCGTTCGCGAATAATCTTTGCACCGCGGATAATCGAGTTTTCTGCAACGCGCGTCGACGCGGTCGACGATACACAAGCGCAGTGATACTGAACGCAATAAATAGCAATGCTAGGGAATTATATGCTGATATTAAAGGGAGGAAGGGGGAGGGGTTAGGGGCGGGGGTGGGAGAGCGTAGGGCAGAGGAGAGAAAGAGATTGGGGTGAGGCGAGAGAGGGTGAGAACCGTCGAGGGATAGAGAGTGAAATGAAAGAACTAATCGATATATCGAACGTTTTTCGCATTTGTGAGATATATTAAAAGCAGATTGTTCTGTGTGTTTCATATATATTATGCTCCACGGAGCGGATAATCAAATCAGTATTCAGAATCAAAAAGATCAACGGCAACGAGAGCGTGTTTCGCTGTTTCCGTGTGTGTGTGCGTGTATGTACACGGGGGTTCATTAACCGTGTAAAGTTAGCCGGGAATCGTTTGCTCGTTACTATAATACAGCTGGCGTAGCTGGAAAACGGAATATCCACTTGTACAATATACAGGGACGTTCGATCGAAAATGGTCCGCTCGAGGTTCCGGAGACATTGTTATCGGCTCGATACTTAAAACTTACCGTAGATCGTTAAGAGACCCGGGCGGTCCCGCGCCTGTCCGCCCTCAATCTCCGTCAGATGATCGAGAAACGTCCCGCTGTTTCACTTCGCTCTGCGAGAATGCTACAATTAACGCTAGATTTACGGAGCACAGAAAAACAGCTGTTTTACATTAATTTATAAAAGTAATAATAAGATATTTATTCTGATTTTTAACAAGCGTTATTCTATCATTTGCCGTAACATAAAATAACTCGTAAATGTGTCTTTACGATATGAACAATCGTAAATTAAAAAATCAGTGACCCGTCGTTTTGACGGATTCCGTAAATCTAGCGTTAATAACAACGTTATTTTCGATCTTATCCCCGGGAAATGTTCGCTGAATCATGATTGTATCGCTCAATGTCTGATTATCGTTGACATATTGTTTTTTGAGTTCTAGAGGAACATTATCCGGTAAAAAAAGATAAATCAAAAGACGAGTTAATTAATTCGCGAGAGGATCTCTTTCTCGTTGATCTGACCCGTCTGGGAAACGAATAGGCCGCGGATCGCCCGATAGTGACCTAAGTACTTAATTTACCCCTTCGAAACGGTACTATCTATATACCAAAGACGAAATACTCGAGAGAAAGAGAGAGATACTAGCTAGACAGATAGCGAGCAACGGCAGAGATATTATAGACGGTCAAATCGGTTGGAACGCCTTGTACAAGAAATTTCGTCCGACGCCTGGACCCCGGGGGGTGCGTTCTCGTCCGTTAATCGAGCAACTAATTGCTTCAGCAATGCCACGCTTATATCCTTTTCCCACCACTCGCTCTGTTCGTTCAGCCAGCCAGCCAGCCAACTGGTCCGGTTACGTGTGCACAGTGCTAACTTTCGCGGCAAGCGGATTACGGTACCTATAGTATGGGGGGATGGGGAGGGGGTGCGTGCACACCGGTCGGTCGACCGTGCGAATCGTAAAAAGTATTAAAGTAGTATTATCACAAGACTGAACAAAAAAAAAAAGAAAGAAAGAAAAGGAATACGGAAACGAAGAAGAAACTGAATAATAGTTGCCGTGTGGTTGACAACCGAATAGTAGAGTATCTAAAAGGAAGCTAGACTATAAACATTCGATCCCCCACCGTCTTTTCCACGGGATCGGGAAAACGATCCTCTTGTTTCTTTCACCTTACATACCTTGCGCGCGAGCGCGCGCGCACGTGTCTTCCGCCGGCGTCCCGAATCGGGAACAGGAATGCTCCCTGGGGCACCGCCCCGGCCCCCCCGCCGTGTACCGCGTTCCGAGAGAATCCGTTTTCTCGGCGCCGATGGTTGGATGTATTCTCGCGACGACCGAGGGTTCGAGACTCATTTTCCCACCCGTTGCCCCAGGGGGTGGTCCGAGGACCGTCCGAGGCGAAAATTCGAAGGTCCTCGCGGGAGACACCGTGGCCGAGAGCAAGGCCCCTCTAAGAGTATAGAGAGACCTAAGCTCGCGTAGGAACGTAGAGTTAAGTCGAGAACGCGGTATATCGACCTTGAGATCGCTCCCGGGCGTGGCTTCCGCGCTCCACGCCGCCAGGCCGTACTTATCCAGCCGGGAGGATGTAGTCTTAAGGGTGAAGCCGACATTGTACCCCACACTTTCTCGCGTAAATATTGTATACATCGGAGGGAGGACGACACGCCAGAGCTGTCTCTCGCGGTTTCTAGGTCGTAAAGCCTCGATCCCCGGTCCGGAGACCGGTCACGCGCCCGTTTGTCGCGCGCGGCCGCGCACCCCCGGGGATCGGTTCTATAAACATGCTAGTCAAAAAGTTTAAGTACTATCGTAGCGATAATATATTTTTACTGTAAAGGGTACTTGCTGCGCACTGGCCGGCAGCCGCGCGCACGCCGCTCCGATCGTTGTTGAAAGAACAGTGCACATAGAATTGTTAACTTCGACGAGCCCCCCGACGCTCGGACGAAGCTTGGCCGTGTAACGTGTGAATTGCTCTGGCTTTCGCGATTATTCTTAGTTCGACCGATCAGGAGGAACGCGTCCGGAATTGATCAGGGCGAACCGCGGGTCTTCGCGCATTCGCCGACACGACTTTCGTCTCGATCGAGAGCCGGGCTCTTTGATCGACCAACCGACTCTCTTGTCCGTTCCTCGTGCCAATTTCGCTCGCTTTTCACCGCTGGCGAACAATTAGCATAACTCTGCAAACGAGCGATGCAACGAAGGCGATCCCGGATCGTTCAAACGGGGGAACAAGGGACGGACGAGGGTTGTCCCATTAGCGTCGCGAGCGTACAATGAAGTACGACGATCTCGTTCTCAATTGTTTGCCGCGGAGTATCGCAAATCCGCTTTGCGGCTGTCGCTGCTTTTATTTCGTGAAAACGTCGATAACCGATTCCGACGACCCCGATTACGTTGTTTCGATGCGGAAAGCGCGGACGAAACACCGCGATCCACGAAAGCAAGACTCGCGGTTCAGACGCAGATGCACTTCACGCGTTACAACTCGGTTATCCGCTGCCGGCCGGAAGTTGTACGGCCGTTCGTTCGTTCGATCGGCTGGGATCCGATTACCGATGGGTGTCCGATCGATGATCGACGAATCGGACGAAAGAACCTTCGACCGGCAGCGCGCGTAGATCTCATCCACACGCCGTTCGCAGTCGTAATCCCTCCACTGGTTTAAGGAAGAATGGAATTGGTCGAGATCGGAGCCCCGTGTGCCGGGTGCCGGGCCGCGGAACAACCATATCTAAGAATTTACTAACGATATACACGATTACGAATAGCGAGTAACGTTTCTCGAGGGTATTATAGATCGTACGGCCGCACGGCGAGTCACCGGTGACAGGAAACGTAATCCCAACACCGTAATCCCGCAACATTCGAGAACGATCCTCGCGAACCACCGCGATTCTGTTCTCGCCCCCCTGGTCACCGATAACTCGCCCTGTCGGTGGAACGCGCATAAAAGAATCTATATTATATATATATACATACATATATATACACGCTCTCGCGTTCTAATTTCTGTACATAGTCGGTGTGTGGCATTAGGCGTAACCGAGGTGTTTCTTTATTTTATAGAGAATCCGAAAGAATCGCCGTCGGGCACGATTTTTACCTGTACATACGCGATATAACACACGTATAGGGGGCCTGGGGAGGGGGTTACACGGGGTGGGGGTGGGGGTTACAAGCAACGGTAACAGGTGCGATGAAATGCGCTCGAATCGAGTCCTCGGTGCCATTATCGGTCCCGCGATTGATTCCGGCGTTGTAATTGCGCGATCAACGCCGTCGCGGCCATTGTTTCACGGCGGCGGATGGTTATCGGCGACGCGATCACGCGTCGCGTCGTTGTCGGGGATTATCTTGAAACGCTTTACCTTGCACACAGGGGGGGATGGGGGGAGGGGGAGACACGGGAAAATCGTGCGAGGGGACGCCGGGAGAGGCGAGATTCACTTTAAACGCCGGTTCTATATGTAGACACTTCGACTCGGAGAGAGGAGACTGCGGATCGCGCATTTGCACGCGAGCAATGCGTTTCCCGGGGATCGATGGTGGCCGGATTAAACAGGGCAAATGGAAGTCTAATGTAACGGAGACGTCGGATCTCCGACCGTTTCCGTCGTCCGGAGCCTCCGCTCGGGAATAATATCTGCCCTCGAAACGTCTCGGCGCGCCGCGCCGCGTCGAATCGGCGCGTCGCCTGTCCCGTTCAAAGTGTCGAAAGTGCTTTCCGACGCAGTCTATTAATGGGGCCTCTGGCAGGCGTTTAATATCCTTCGTATAAAATTAGTCGACGCGAATGACTCGACTCGATCAAGGACAATTAAGAGGAAAGCGCTCGCTTTTGAACGGCGCGCGAGGGCTTCGGACGATCGCCGATCGAGAAGTGCACTTCTCTCGGTGCAGCGAGGCCGTCGAAGGCAGATCGTCGACCCTTTGCGCTCGCATGAAATCGTCGTTTCCCAATAGAATTGTTCGCATTAACGGAATTCGCAGATCGTTCGGAACGTGAACGTTGCATCGGCAAACAAGCTCCATATCGCGAGAAAATCGAAATAATCGCGAGAAAATCGAAATAACCGCGGAAAATCGAAATCGAACGGAGCGCAAAGGGTTTCGGTTGGTATGCTCCGAGGGTAATAAACTGGATCGAAAGCGACGCCCCGCCGCGAGGAGGGCTCGCGTTTCGCCGAGGGGATAATTAAAGGCTCGCTTTCGGGCGAACAGCTTCGGATCGTTTTTCGTTGAAAATACAGGCCCCGGGATCGTCGTCGAGCCGAGCTGAGAGGGTCGTAAAACGGCGCTCGAACGGTAGAATCGAAAGTAAATTTGTCGACGGCTATTGGCAGCGTGCAGCGGAGCGGATAAAGAGGTCCGCTCTGCTCGAATAATTGGATCGGCCGTCGGGACGACTTCATTCCTCTTTAAGGTATTCAACGACTCGAAGACTCCGCGAGAGCTACGAGGATCGGTCGGCGAATAATGCCGGGGGTTGGAACGGCTATACCTTCCGCCTCTAATTATTCCGAGCACAGCGCGCTTTACGGGTACGACGGCCGGTTGTTAATAGGCCGCGCCGATCCAAATCGAGCGATTCTCTGTTTAAACGGCAGCATCGAGGCCTCCGGAGAGAGCCCCTCTCAATGTACATACCATTCCCGTAGACAGTCCTGTTGATCGTGCGTACTTAAAGGATCGTTCTCGTACAAGAGCCATTCCGAGCGAATATATAAACGTATTCGCGTCCGACGTTACTGTGCCATCTTCCCTCGGCCGAGGCCGATATCTTTGACAAAAAAACGGCACACCGATCGAACCGGGTACGCGCCGCGCAACGGCGGTAACGACGGCCAGATCTCTTCTCGCATGCCACACGATGATGGTCCGATAAAAGCCGAGCAGCGCTGTTCCGCGCGGCCGCAGCAATTTTCTTCGCGCAGCAATAAATCGAGTAGAATAACGTTTCCCTTTAGGTTATCGTTTCAAAGGAAAATTGTCGGGCTTCTCTGTCGTTACCCTCCGAGCGTCGGCGCGGGAGGATCGAAACTCCATAGAATGACAAGGGCATAACGAATGGTAGAAGGAACAAGAAAAAGCGTCCGGTTACTTTGACAATCTCGAGAGAACGACGAGAGGGAGAGAGAGAGAGACTCAGAACGTCGCTCGCTCGTTCTTGTTCCACGGCAAAACGCGAATCAAACCGGAAAGAAAAGAGAAAATGCTATTTAGATGAAGTTATAGAAATATTATAGGAATCTATTGTCCGTCGATCGTTTTACGTTCTCCCGTACGAAGGGGAAGATATTTTCGTGAAGTGATCAAGGTATGTCTCGCGCGGGCACGGAAAGCGCCGCATTTACTTTCGAAATTGCAATTATGCGTTGGAAATTATGTCGCGGCGTCGATAACGCCGTTTCGTCGACGGGGAGCGTCGCGACAACGTCCGACGACGCGTGTTGTCTCTCGTCGCGGTCGCTCCCCCCATCCCCCCTTTCGGAACGCATTTCATCGGACGCAGAATTGTCGGGGACAAACGAGATCATCCGATCGGTTACGTTTTGCGACGAACGCGTTTCTGGTTCAGTTTCTTTCGGGTTTATCGGTGGTGTAACGGTGTGTGAATGAGCGAGGATGACGAAAAATCGGGGAAATCATTATTATGTACGTTCGTAATTAAATTATAAAAGGAACTCATACACAGTTTGTAGCGACTCGAGTCACTGATTTATTAAGAAAGTAGAAGAAATAAAAAGTTCAAAAGTAAAAAACACCGTGCCGTGATTCTTCGTACCTGTCCACTTTAACGATAGATTTACGGAGCATTGAAAAATCAGCTGTTTTATATTAGCTCGTGAAAGTAGCAATAAGACATTTATTCTGATTTTTAGCAAGTGTAAGTAACGTATAAATTGAACGAATAACTCGTAAATGTGTCTTTACGAATAAAAAAAAATAAATTAAAAAATTAGTGACCCGTCATTTTGACGGGTTCCGTAAATCTAGTGTTAACCCTTTTCCCTCGAATGGCGACTCTGAGGCGTCGCTAAAAATTGCTATACTATTTTTCTAAATAATTACGAGAGTGTCGGATTCGTTTATATTTTTAAAATACTGTTAAAATTGCAAGTATTGTACTCTTGCCAATAAAATGAAAATACCGTAGATCAGAAAACATGTTTTGGATTTCGAATGATTATAGCTTCGACTGCAAAGGGTTAAACCAGCGATCAACCATAAGATGTACCGGGTGCAGAACGTTGGGAGATCTTTCAGTGTTTGAAAGCTCGCCGAAACGTTCGAATAAAACGTTCGATTGCGTAACAAAAAATGTTCGATTTATTGTTCGTAACGTATATTAAAACAGATGTATAATATAATATCGACAGAGCCAATAAAATCTACGACCGCGGCGCTCGTTATCATTCCTCGTCTCGCACGCACATGCGTGCGTAATACATATATATGTACATATATGCATATATATATATATATATATATATATATATATATATATATATATATATATTTATATATACATACTCTCTTCACATTTAACTATATTTTTATTACAGATATACCTCACAAAAATACAATTCTTTCATTTGTCTCTTTGTTTTTGTAACGTTCTTTTTATTCTTTACGGGAACAGCGTGTGAGTAATAAAAATATCGTTTTCTCGACGAAATTGTTCTTGCTTTCCTTCTCATTTTTCTTCGTTCCCCTCGTTATCGGCTCTCGGTTCTCTCCGCTGTGATCGTGCGCACGTGGTTCCGACTTGATCGTTTACACAATCGCGTTTCATCCCCTTGCTACGTGACAATTAGTCGGCGCGTCGGAGCCACGCCAAAGAAGATCCTCTCCGTGAAATATGCTCGCGTAACCGCGTAATAACGGCGTCGTATAACAACGCACGTAGCTCTTCTCTAAACGAAGAACAACGCGCGCGCAACGTTGTTTAACAATTGCGTAGAATGCTCGTTTTTTTTTTCATGAGGCGTACTTGTCTCTCTTTCCTACGTTGCGGGTACGTGTGTGTATATACGTATGTGTGTGTGTTCTCTGTGTCGTTGTACGTCGTGTGCAAATACGCTCCGCGTTACTTTCTGGCACAAAAGTTACTAATTAGTACCGTACCGTAGGTAGATCTGTACAAAAATAAATAGCGGCATTTTAAAGCGGTACAGCTTGGCAGAGAAAACGTCCATTGGGCCGCCCCAGAATTTATGCGAATTACTTTTCGTATTTTTTTTTTCTTTTGCAAAGGCGACAAACGGTCGATCTTCCATTAGAATTCTGTGCTCCCACGAACAACGATCCTACGAGGACATCGTTACGTTAATTTACGAACGTTGACTTGTTCGTTCACGAGTAAAATTGCTGTTTCAAATAATTGGCCAAGGTCCCTATATTAAATATTAATTTTTTCCGGGCTGCAAGAATGTTCGATTACGGCGAAACTTCCGGCGACTGAAACTCCATGCGGCAGAAACAATTGTCTCGATCTGTTCCGAAAGGTCGACAATCCGAGTCCTCCGAAAATATGAAAGGGAATTCGCATCGCTCGTGGAACAATCCGATGCTTTTCTCGGATCCCGTGTCTCTCTCTGTGTCTCTACGCGTTTTTACGGTGTGTGTCCGGTGTGGATGTGCGTGTCGGTGTGTGTGTGTGTATCCGTAATCCTCCTACGACTCTTCGATTATTTTGGCCTGCCTTTCTTCGTATGCTGTGACGCTCTACTGCCCCTAGTTGCATATTCAACAAGTTTTTCTCAGTTTCGTTAAATGTTAACACGTTTCATCTCTTCTTATATATGCGCGTGTACGTATACATGTATATATATGTATACGTGTATATTGTATATATAAGATCTATGTATATAATATATACTCTAAGATTCTCTATAAAAAAATTAAGTTTCTTCGCGAGCGGCGGCGTTGGCGATCGTACGATCATCAGAAGACATTTTTAGATTCTCCGAGCTGGACTGCATTTGCCGTGAGGCGCGCGTTAGGCTCAATTTAATTAATTAATTATTTTAGGCTGAACAATTAATTTGGACTCAGTTCTTCAAATCTCGCTGCTCAGAAATTTTACGAACCGTAACAGACTCGTTCTTCCGTGGCCTCGCAACGATGTTGCGCCTTCGATAGCATAAATGCGGGCCCGCTTACGAGACTCAACAATTGATCGGCGTTCCCCTAAAGCCGTACGACCGACGCCGCCCTAAAATCTTCTATAAAAATAACAGAAGAAGCTTCTCCGCTACGCTACGCGGATCGGTATAGCCGGTACGAGCCCGCGTTCCAACGGAAATAATTAACGTCGTCGCGACGATCGATCGTTGAATCGCACTCCTCTTCTCTACGATCTAAGCGTAATGTTATCTATCGTTGCTCCCACTTGCGTTTAAACACCATAACACCATCGCCACGTGTTCGCTATTGTAACGTTAGAATCCCCTAGGCGGACAGAAAAATACTCGAGGATCTCCCGGTTTATTGAAACGTTTTTTTGTTTTCGTTGTCGACGGTATCCTACGGCATTCGAGACAGAAGATCCGAGGAGATAGTACGGTTGGACGATACGTTGAACCAGCGAACGCAACCACGCCACGATATTTGAATACAAATGGGAGCCGGCCGATTGCTTCAGCAGCTTGTGTGCAAGAAAGGGTCTCTCGTTCGAAGATTCAACTCGGATTAACTCGTCACGTCTACACGGACTTCTCGATCGATTGGCGATCGTTCGAACACCTTCCGTGCCACCGTCGAGTCTATCCGTGAACGATGTCGCGCCGGAGAAACGTATCTGTTTGCACAGAGAAAAATGCGGCTCGCGGTTAGCTTCGACCTTTTGTCCCGAGCTTCAACGTTGCTCCAGGATTTTTCTAATTTTCTCGAACGGTTGCACCCCGTTCTACTAACACTAGATTTACGGAGCACGAACAAACAGCTTTATATTAGTTAATAAGAATAACAATAAAATATTAATTCTAATTTTTAACAAGTGTTATTGTAACATTTGCCGTAATATAAATTGAATAAATAACTCGTAAATTAAAAAAATAAATAAATCGTAAATTAAAAAATCAGCGATCCGTCGTTATGACGGATTCCGTAAATCTAGCGTTAATAAGTCATTGTTTCTCGCGATATTTTCGGCGGACTCGCGGACCGACTCGACGTTTACAGAAGAACGAAGGAGGCATCGATTCGTCGAACGACACCGGAAGTCTACGGACTACGCTAATTAATCCTTTTGTTGCTCGGACTGCGCCGAGCCTACGATGTCGAATATCGTAAAAATATTCGCCGGGACCGTTCTTCAATTTCCGTAGCTTCGAACCCCGTAGACAATCTCTACGACGTTAATACGGCTCTTTCCACGCGTTGAAATCTCCGTGTGTGATGGGGAGAGAGAGTGTGTGTGTGTGTGTACGTTGTATGTGTGTGGTCGTGTTGAATGGCACTTGCAATGTAAAGCTTTACACGGTATTAATGTACATGGTACACGCAAGTACATAATGCCTTTAGGACTTTGTACGATTCACCTGAACCTCGTTACAGTTAGAAATCATTATATCTTTGGCTTCGAAGCGTCTTAACAACTCTGTCCTCTTTCTCTCGTCGTACACCGTTTCCTCTCCTTTTCTTTTCTTTCTTCTTCTTCTTTCTCTCCTTTTTTTGTTACATTTTCATCACCGTTTTCTGTGCTCCTGCGCTCGAAAATATATCCTCTAGAAGCTCAATTGAAAATATTTCTCGCGGAGATGATCGCGTTTGTTGCTCCATCCGTTGCATTGATATATTCTCCCCGCCTGACCTCGCGATAATTACGACCTGCATAGACGTTTCTCTAGATCACGATCGGTTCTCTAGACGTTGGTCAGTCTCTCTCTATGATATATATATACATACATGATACATAATAGATTCAGATATTTATATATTTATATATTATCTATGCTTTTTTTTTTTCTTTTAATTAGATCCTGTGATATTTCCTCTTGCTCAAGACACAACACAGCGCTCCGCGCGATCCGCGGCAGCATAGAACAAACAGCGTGAAATCTCGTTTTCTACGTTCCTTTTTCTTCGAATTTTCTCTCACGGTCGTTTTCACGGTGTGATGATTATCGGGGAGTTATCGAGAATCCCTAAAAGTCGTGCTCCAAAAAAAGGTATTTCTTTCGTTTCGCCGACGGAATTCGCTGGTTCGTCGAACGGAAAACGGACGTCCCTTCGACACGTCGATGTTTCGCGTGGTGTGATATTCGATTAAAACTTACGAGTAAACGCTGGGAACGCGTAACAGCTAAAAGTTGCCGGTAAAATGTGAAACGCTATACTCCGGGCATGATTGTTGTTAACCTTCCAACCGGGGAATCGCGAGGAAACGCTTTCTGAACAATTGGGGGGGATTGGCTGCCGATCGAATTTCCTGAACCTTTCCTTGAATCACAGACAACTTTTCTCATCCCTTGTATGAACGGACAAATATCTATATCGAACGTGTGAATAAAATGACGCCGGACACCCGATTAGAAGATTAAACAGAAATGAACGCTTAAATATTGCACGCGTCTAACGAGAAGTGTTTCGCAATCTTCTACGGTTTAAAACGATAAAAACGTCGACGAGAGATCCTAATAGGAAAGGGGGGAGGGGTGTGGGGTAGGGACAGATATCTCGAATTAATTTAAAAAAAGGGTAGGGTAAGGAGGGGGGGGGGGATAGAACGACTGTTCGAAAAGCAAAGTACAAAACGCATGGGGTGAGTTTAAAAAAGAGCGCCTCCCATTGGAAGGCGTCGAGGAAACCTAGCTCTGTTTTACAGCTAATCGAGACTAGACCTAGAATTGGCTATTACAATACTGTGTAACCCTAGCGTCGTCTGATCTCGCGTTCTTCTTTCGATACAATAGTCTATCAGAATATATGTATATACTCCGTTAGTGGATCAACAACTGCTCTTTAAACTCTATTAACAATAAGGATTGTACATAGAGCGGCACCGGGAAGTCTTCGTATACTGATCTCAGATAATCGACAAGCCGTCGACGTTCGAATTTCCTGCAAACGTTGAGATATCCACGATTTTAGTTGAAACCAGAAATTTCGTTTGGGCAGACTTTCTGGAGCCGCTGTACGTACGTATGTATATTAATATAGTTCTTTTTCACTCTGTTCGTAGGCCAATATCAGATATGCAGCTATAAAATAAAGTGCAAAATAGTCTTGTCTTCGTCTTCGTCTCTTTTCATCTGTGAAACACCGTTTCGCGAACTCGGATAAAACAGTCTTCTCTAAACTGAAGCATGCGCGCCTCGGCTCGCGGCGTTCGACACGTTCTCGCGATGCAACCTGCGCTTCGAAGAGATATAGAGATAAATAGAAAGAGAGAAAGAGGGGGGAGAGAAAGAGATTCTCCAATCGAATGCGGAAACTGCACGCGATCGAAATAAATGCCGAGTGAAATGCGAATCACGGGACGCCTGGTCACGCGTAACAATCGATCAGAAAATGCATCGCGAATAATCAATGGAAATGCTCCCCAGGAGAATATTGTCGGCACGAGGGAGAGCCTCTCCTCTCCACGGACCGATAGGAAAACACGTTGTTAGGCTGCCTATGAGAAGCGACGAAGAACGCAGAAGGCTCTGTGTAAAAGGCACGAGATAGCGAACCAACTAAACAGCCCTTGTGACAGTTCTCGAGTACCTCGTTAGTAGCGGATGTCCGCGGAAACGCCTTGGAGACCGCGTGTGACTCTTCATTAGAGGGTCCCCCTAATTCTACATGCTGCAGAAATCGTACTCCGCGTTTTCTTGCAGTTTAACATTCTCGATACGTATTCCCTGCAACTGAATTCGTTGTACTACCCTCGGTGTATATTTAATGTAGCTTAAAAAAAAACAAAAAAAAACAATAAGATGTAGTCCATTCCTCGAACGTCTATAAATAAGCGTGCCAAGTGTGAAACTACAATATTCGGTATACTTCTCTAGGAAACAAATGTCCAAAGACTACCTTGTAGCATAGAAACTAGGGAGACCCCTGGTCAGAATAAAAACTGTTCTCAGAAGAAAGACCGATTTCGAATATAAAGTGCAGCAAAGTAAGATTAAGGAGAATGGAGGCCACGAGTTCTTACCCTCGATCGGATCGACGCATGCAGGATGAATGTCCGAAAAACGTTTTTGCTATCGTCTTAAGACTCCCAGAACGGCATTCGACACAATTTCTCTATGTGCACAGGGCTGGACGCCCTGGTAGCCGGTGCGGTTCTACTACGAGGTACAAAACTTCTTAAGGGTATTTTGCTAAGTCCCTGATTATGGTTCACGTCCAGGGTCGAGTGACGTCTCAGAGCTCTGCCGAGACGTTCGCTCGGCGTGTAATCGGCCACCTCTAGGCTATGGCATTTGATGGTCTGCTTGGTCTCTTTCGAGTCCGTTGACTTCATGGTGAAGTAGGCCGAGTGTCTCTTAGGCCAGTCCGCCGTGCACTTGGTGTGCACGAGCTTAGGCTTTTCCTTTTCCAAGATCAGCGAGTTCCAGCGAGTTGTCATCCGAGGTCCTAAATACACCGAGTCTTTCTTATCCAATTCCTCGTCCTGGACTAGTATCAGACCATCTTCGTAATCGATGGAGGTCCTGGGATCGTTCGGCTGATTGGATTCGTTGGTTCTTCGCTTCAGGCTGTCGTCATAATCTATGGACGAGTTCCTTTTTGGCTTCGCTTTGTCGAAGCTCGTCGAGTGCCGCTTAGTCCTGTCCAGGTTACACTTGGTCTGAAGGACCTTGGGCTTGTTCTTGTCCAGTATCACGAACCCGAACCTCGTTCTCAGACATCTCAAACCGTCTTCGTAGTCGATGGAGGTCCTAGGATCCTTGGGCTCGTCGGATCCATTAGTTCTTCGTTTCATGCTGTCGTCGTAGTCCATGGACGAGCTTCTTTTGGGCTTCGTTTTCTCGAAGCTTGCCGAGTGCCGTTTGGTCCGATCCAGAGTGCACTTGGTCTGGAGGATCTTGGGCTTGTTCTTGTCCAATATCAATGAATTCCGTTTCAGTTTATCGTCCATGGATCGATCTTGATTAACGAACCCAAACCTGGACCTCATCAGAGGCCCGACGTAGATGGTTTTGCCGAGTTGCTGGTCGTCCTTGACCAACCTGAGGCCATCCTCGCAGTCTATCGACGTCCTAGGGCTACCCGACTGGTCCCCTCCATTCGTTCTCCTCTGCATGCAGTCCTCGTAGCCCACGGACGAATTACGTTTAGGACTGCCTTTGTCGAAGCTGACGGTGCGCGAGCGCTCGAAGCTGAAGTGTCTTCGTTTGGTGAACAGCGAGTCCTGTAGATGAGGAATTTTCGAGACCCCTTGGCTGGCAGAGAACTGCGCTGGTATCCTGATGCCGGCGTCCACCAAGAACTCGTCGTCGGACAGCATCACCGGTATCTCCGGCATCGAGCTGCTGGGCCAACAAGAATTATAATGAGCCGCTTTGGTTAGTGCTCGGAGGACAGCCAGGTTCGGAGCACTGGCGAGCGTTCTCGCGGTGGCAGTGTCCGTGCTGGCGATGTTGTTAGTAGAGAATTCGCGATTGTAGTCTCTTGTCAACAGCACATTCTGCTCGCTGGTCTCCGGCAAGACTATGAACGGCAGCGGGGTCAGCTTCGAGCGATTCTGCTGTATCTTTTGCATCAGATAGTCGACAGGGTTGTTCGAGTTGCTATGCCCTAGCCTTTCCCAAGGTTGTGTTAGCTGAGGTCTGTTAGGTGTAAAGCGTGCAGAACTTGATGTTAGTCTCTCGCTGGAAGTCGTTAGTGGACTAGGGAAACAGTTAATAAGGTCGCATTTTACAACTTGCACTTCGACCCTGCGGATTTGGTTTTAGACATGCTTGATTCGACTAGTTCCGGCGGATCTTACATGGCTAACGTTCAGAGATACTCTATGCTAGCGTTAAAGCCGAGAACCGCGAAAGAAATAAAAACATTGCGTACCTCATTCTTCCGGGTTCGCTGGAGTGGCGAGGAGATGCCGCCGTAGCTTTGGTGAAAACAAATGGTGTTTTGTTACTCGTTTAAATAGAAAATTATACAGTCTGCGGATTTTATATAATATATCTTTGAAAGTTTTCGATCTTATATAAAGATCCGCACTCTAAGTACAATTTTAGGATGATTGAACTACTCACTTTTAGATGTTGCGGATGTCCTGAAAATACATAGACAAATTATTAACGAGAGGCTCTAGAATAAATATTTGTCAAGAATATGCAGAATTATGGATACTCACACTGACTTGGATGAGGTTTCGCCTGGACGTCGCCATGCTCCTAAAACCGTAGTCTTGTTAATAATTTTTCTCTTCGATATTCTTTTAGATTTTGATCACTACCCTTGCTACCTACCTTTCTTCATGGTCGCACCGCCAGGAGGAGACTTTCCAGGGACCATTCCGGACAATCTTTTCTCTTCCTCAAATTTCTTAGCGTCCTCTATATCATGTTTCGTCTGTTTGGAAAGCTGTAACGGGACGTATCGATGTCAAAAAATAGTAGTTAAGGAAACGAAATGGAAAAATTTCAACTTGGTGTCACTTACAGGTTGGTTATCGTATTTCGGATCAATGTCGATCAATTTCCGCATGACGCTGGACAGCGTAGCAATTACGTCCCTATCTGTCTCGCTGTTCATCAGGTGCCCTATCGTTGTCTCCATTGCCGAGAGTAGCTTTTTGTCCGTCGGTAACCATAGTTTGCTTTTTAATTGGGGCAACATGGATAACACTTTGATTCTTATATTAGCAACGGGATCTTCCGCCAGGTTCAATAAAACGGTGAAAAAATGCTCTTTGAAGTAGGCGGACGAGAAGATCTCCAAGGCCGCCACCATCATGCGAACGAACATCATCCGAACGTAACAGTCCGTACTAGTCGCCAGTTCTGTATATAGTCTGCTTCGTAGTTCGACTCTTTGTATTGGCTTCATGTTGTAACGTAAAAGGAACAGGTACAACGTTCCTGCGGCGAGACGCACGGGTATCGGTCTCTGGAATTTAAATAGCGTTTTAAATAGCAGACTCACCGTTGCAAAAAGGATCAAGGACTGTTCTCTCAAACTCACAGCGTGCAGTATCCTGAAGAACGCCATTGGCACAAAGTACGAATATATAAAATCGCTTGGAAAGTACTTCGGTATTATCTCGAGCTGCGAGTGCATCATCGATGCTAGCCTCCAGTTGTGGGTGGTTGATATTTCCGATTCACATTTCAACAGCGCCCTGCCGATTTCCATAAGAGTGGAGTCCTGACAGTGACACAAGCAACAGCAATATTAGATTATTATATTTTGAAAGATTCTCTAGCAACGTTCACTACCAAATGATTTTTATGGTTGCTAAATATCGCAAATCATCGCAATTAGTAGAAGATACAAACCACCCTGTCCACCCCGATAGTCTGACTTTCCGCTAGGCAGTCGAGCGTTGTCCCAATGTGAGGAACTAAACCTTGTAACACTTCCTCGGAGTCGTCCTTCAGCAATTTGATCAGATCCAATTTGATCCGGCCGCTCTTGGGATACAATATTTTCGCCACCTACGTGTTCAATTAGAATATCGTGAATACGTAACGCGCTCGCAGCACAATGTTGCACAATATGGTAGTGTAGAACTGGATGCGGTTCTTACTTCGCCAATTCCACTCGCTACGGTTTTCCTAATTGTGTAATAGTGATCGCTCGCTAATGAATTAAAGGTAACAAGCAACGCGTCCGTGTCGTCCGAGGAGTCCGACACAAAAAGAAACATCGCAGGCAAATTAAAAGCGCAACATCTTCTACATTCCATGTGTTTCTCTTCATCAGCAGGACTCGAGCTCATCTAGAACAATGAAACGTGCTCAATGAACTTGACTCAGGCTTGCTGGTACGTACCTTCGCTTAGAAAATCGCCTCCTTATACTTACAAAAGAATGGTGGGGTTTCGAATCGCTTTTGATAGAGACCATACCCATTTGTGCAAGTTGTTGAAAATACTTCAGAAACCATGTTTTTTCCGCGGTCACGAGGCATTCTAAAAATTTTCGGCACAGGTGTAAACCCATTTTTAGACAGCGAAAACGATTACGTTTGAGCAGAATCTTACTTTCTAAACCGAGTACGAGTTTCCCAAACTCCTGAGCAATTACGCATATCACATGGTCGTCTGATTTTGTTGCGTTCTCGCATAACTTTTTAACGAGCGGTACTATGATAGTTTTTATGGTATCTGTAAACGATTGATAGGACGAATATCATACTCTTATCACTGGGCGGGATTATATTTCACTTACATCGAATTTCAAGTAATATAATATATAGCTACGAGAAACTTGGAATGCTTAATGAATAATGCAAAACTAGTCATCAAGCATACCTTCCTGAAGATGAGGTAGCAAGTACACTATTGTCTGTACAGAGGTGCATCTTACATTGCTTTCTTCGTCGCTTGCTAATTCTACAAGAGATGGTAGCAAAGCAGATTTTACAGACTCAGCACCAAGGCCTTCGGCAACAAAACGTAGCTGCAAGCAGATACTAGCTCGTACTTCGCTATTTACATCCTGACAGAGGGAATGTACTGATGGTAGAATTTCCTTCTGTATCCTAATAACAATTTCAATGTTCATTGAATGATTTTACCGGAAAAGTAATCTTTGTATGCAGTTGTTCTTTGTTTTTGTTTTTAATAATTAAATACTGTTCTGATACACCCAATGAAAAAAAATTCAATACTCACATAGCAGGATCAAATCTTGTACAAATTTTCCCTAGTAACCTGCTGCACGTTACCCTGGAGTTGATAGGCTGAGACAATTGTCCTTTGCTTATAGTCAATGGAACAATCTGTATGATTTTATTTCAATTATCATCCAGTCGGTATACTGTTATCTTATCAGACTTAAGTAGGGTTTTAACTTTGTGGAATAATTTTATTATCAGAGCTATGTAGAATACATAGTATCTTTTTGAAATCAATGAGCTTTCAGAGTACTTGATGCTTAGTCTAGCTGGGACTATCGAAAGTAAATCAAATTTATTACTTCTCTACCATATGACCTTAAAGTTATGCTATATGAACTAAGAATACTTTTGCCCTTCTAGGTCAATAAATGTTGTCTGAATATCAATTACTATGATTGTCTATACAAACCTGCGCTCTTATGACTTCTACCGGCAGTAACTCTATCACATCCAGTAAGGTCTCCAGCCATGCATCACAAACAACTTTAAATGTATATGTACACGTTAAGATATGTAGAGTAACACCAAATGCATGAGAACTGTTGATACGGGATTAACTAGCAATTTCTAATGGAGCAACGAACATAATAAGTTTACCTGGATCACGACTTTCGAGCGAATTTAATATACTTGGGAGGAATGTTTGACTGAAGACATTATGGCTGACAAGTTTCTGCTCTAATATCGTTTTGAATGTGGACGATGCTGCAATGTGGAACTCCGTGGACGCAGTAGCCAATGACTGCTGCATTTTTGGTACCACACGAGACATGCATGATTGCGAGTCTGTCTGTAAGAGACTTGGTAAGTTTTGTATGACGCTGAGCTTTTGAAACTCATCGCCTTTCCTGAAATAATTACACACATAGGGACCATTAGAAATGCTAAATAAGGCCCACGCATCAATTATATGTCAGTAACGCACAAGGATCATTCTGTCATTTTATATCATTAAATTAATGAAACAAATATTTGCCTAGATTTAAAAATTAAGTGTCGCGATAATATATCTAATAAACAAAAAATTTAGGCAGAAAATGCAAGATTCATCGAAGTGAAAAAATTAATAAATATTACAATCTCAACTTTTGTAGAATTATATAAACGAATTAATAGTATTTTTATGGTTACTAGTAGTCGACGCGTTAAAAAAAAGAAGGGACTGTATAGTAGTTATTTTTATAGGAATTGTCTTCTAGTCCCCTCGCTATTTTCCTTAAATGTATGCAACCATCAAGGACAAAATCTTTACATAACGCATCCTTTTGAAGCGTGCGACAGCAGAGCCTGCATCGATGCAATGTTTACATACGAGTGCACGGCTGCATACGTTGCGATCTGCTGGAATTCCAAACACCCGACAATCAGTTCTATTATTACAATTCTCGCGGGCAAAGAAAAACAGACGAGAAAAGGGAGAGGGCAGCCAACAACAATGCTGTCAAAGTTTGAAATAACCTACGGGGCGGCACAGTGCAATCTCTAACCTTTTGATTGCGGCGCGCTTAAACTCGAAACCATCAGCAATTTACTACACCGATATTCGCATGACAACCGTTGCAGTTAGCTAATATAATTCGCGATCAACTTATAGCCGCAGCGAAAGTAAGGATCCCATTGTTCCGAACAAGAAAGTGCCGAGACATTCCTCGAATATTTCAAACTCAATGGTTGATGTAAATGAAATGCGCGGATTAGAGCTTCTTGGCCGTATTATGCACACGACTTTCGTGTAGACGACGGTAAATGTAGGACGTATATTGTATACGCGGTTGGCAGTCGAAGGGCTAAATAGGGTAGTCCGTAGCATTGCTTACGAGTTACTCGTACGTAGAATGTCATTTCTTACGAGTGGCTGTCTTTAAAGGACTATAATTAGAGGCGGTCGGACGACAGGACAGTGTATACTCCTTGAACGACGCCGCGGTATTTTTAGAAACAGTGCATGGGTGAGCACGAAAGGGAGAGACAGCCGAGAAGGAAGAAAGTGTGCTGGCCGCTGGCCGATTCGGATCACGCACGCGATTTTTCTAACTGAAAACTGACTGGTCCGACTACTTACGGATCCAGCACGCTCTCGTACGGAGCTTTATCTTCCTCTTGCAACATTTTCGGGGAGCATCTTATTCAACGACACCACTGGATGATCGGCGACGGCGGCAACCGATTGCACTCGTGAACGTTCACGACGATACAACACGCGTACGCACTCTCATGACGCATTCGACGCAAGAAAAACAACACGACGGAACGTGGATGACAACTAAACTGGGCTCTGACTCCGACTCCAAGGTATCGATTATATCCGACTTGTCGTACGAGCTAGCGAGCGCAACCGAAACGAGTCGGAAACGCCCGAGCGCTGCCTACGTACGCTCTTGGATAGGATGCACACGTAACCCCGCGTAATACAATAGAAACGATGCGTCGTCGCGTCGATCAGAAGTCGGGTGTTGTGTAATCGACAAACCGATGCAGCAGTTAGGCATTTTAATCGATTCGAATTTTCAATTCGATACTGGCTGATCAATGCTTACGATTCAAAATCATTAATCGTACGAAATCACGTGCCACTTAATCGATCGATAACGATGCTTCGATCGATACGTTATTAATCTGCATATTTTTTTTAATCAGAATTTAATTGACATTCTACTTGACACACGTTCATCGATAAATCGTACCAACAATGATACATTGTGAAAACATGTTTATTTATGACAATGCTGTAATGCGTACAATGACTGACGCGTTTGTTCTTTAAGATGCTCGGATCGCACTCGTTAATCTCAAATGTTAGAAATTAAATATTTCAATCGTACTCGTTGATTACCATCTGCGTCAGAGATTACAGGCAACGACGATGCGCAAATATTCGAAATATTTTGAAATAAATAACTTTATCAATTTTTCGGTAGTTTCAACTGTACCTTAATTAGAACTCCCATTGGTATGTGTAACGATAGATGATCGGCGTCTCGGTAACCGTTATTTAGCCTGGCAGAAAATTAATTGATTGACGAGCAACCTTGATACGGTAATCGCGCGAGGATTACGTAGTCCGATTCAAGGTTTCGTCGAATGATTTGTCGAGGGAGCGCGCGCGCGCGAAATTACTATTGTTACGCGCTCCAAGGATACCGACTGTGGTCCTGCGAACCGGAACTCTTGTCACGCGAGACGAGAGGGAGCTGTTTTACCGACATATTAAAAAAATTTAAAAACAGGGCTTCAAACGAAATTTTTTTAATAAATATAGCTTTCCCTTTCGATTACTTACGTTAACAGATAATAGGCTTTCTCTGCCGGCCGTTTTTCCAAACTGACATCCACACTGTGCTGTTTCAGTTGCTCTTCGTTCTATGGACGCATTTGGTTAGGTTATGAATCGATCGGTTACTTGAAACGAGACAAATGGAGGATGTGCACGTACTCTCAGATCGGGCACCGGTTTGTCTAATTGTAAACTAGCGAACTCCTCGTAGTCCAAGATCGGTTCACGTTGCATTTTTATAGACGAACGGCCGAGCGACACCGTTTCTCCGTGAACAATTTACCGGAACAGGAAACGCGCATTCGGAGTGACATAAACCGGAAGCGGGAGAACAAGAGAGAAGAAACGACGAACGATCCCCGTTCGACGATTTTCAAGAATACACAACGTATATTAAATCGACAATCCGTGCACGTACCGCGATACGAGAAATGAATATTTAGAGAAGCCATCGAGAAAGAACATGACACACACGCGCGATTGTATAAAATACGAAATATATTTAACCTTTCATAGCATGTCGTATAATTTAGATAGAAGTATACATTTACCTTACGGGCGTTGCATAGGGCGTGCGTATCGTTTAATACGTTTTCTAGCGATATAAAAGATTACAGTTTACAATTACTCGTATTTACAAAGAACGAGAACAAACTCTCAGCTTTGCGATTCAACGAAATCGAACGCCGATTTTTCGACAACTTTCTGGTGTATATCTTATTGCCTTAAGATTACCTGCGCTTTACATTCGAAGCACTCTACGCAATTTATACGCTCTAACTTCTAAGAAGTAGTAGAAGAAAGGGAACAGAAGGGATCGTTACAATCGATAGAAACAGAAAAGGTAGAGAATTGAGACGCGAATGTACAAGGGGGATGGGCCGAGGGAAAAATCGGTGAAACGCGTTGATTTCTGGGCTCGGAACGAGCCCACAAGATCGATATCTTGATACACTTTAACGATGAGATGTGCGTTTACGAACGTCTTGGTCTCTTGATAGTCTATAGGACAGCATACGCGGAGACGGTTTTACAATTTTCTTTGTTGCTCCGCGCGAAAATTAACGTCTGGCATGTACACGTATATATTTCTTTACAACTACTCTCGCTCGCGTAAGAAAATCGTTACGAATAATATCATCTCGACGGAAAGTCTTGTCCGCTACAGTCTATACTTAACGATACAACATCTCTATAATGAATGTCTAATTAAAAAAGAAAAATAAAAGGAAGAAGAAGAAGAAGAAGAAAACCTATTATGGTTCGTGGAAGCACCCTGAATCACTGTGTAACAGTCAAAAAAGTCTATCGCTAAGAACCGCCAAAAGATCGATGGCGCGCAATAATGTTGACTCTGTTCGAACGTAACGTATACGTTTCGATCTTCCGTATCAATTTGTTCGTTTTCCAACGACGACGACGACGACAAACGATGTTAATAATAACGAAACGCTATTGTCCCGGATATATCGCGTGCGTTCCAGTTTTGGACTAGTTTCAGTCGTAATGAGACCCACGTGCACACGAGCCAACGTGTGTTTGCGGTCTCCTCGAGTCGCATTAGAACCTCGAGATTCCACAGGCTTAGAAACGTTCCGCGAATCCCGAGTTCCACGATAAGACATTTCGTATCGCGATGAACACGGAACAGTCTCTCTCGGTTAGGCGACTCACGTTCGATTCGGTCGCGGTGCAACGTTCCTCGTTGCACATTCCCTCAAACGTAACTTTCATCGTCGACGACTGATCTCCCGTAGCCCAAGTGTCTCCCTGTGACCGAGGCGCGTGGCTGCGGGGGCGGTCGGTAGGGAGGCGGAGGCGGCAGAGACCTTGACCTTCCGGCCACTTTGTGTCTGTCCTCCAGATTCATGTGCACCGGCGGCAGATGCCTCAGTCTCGGCGGCAACGGCGGCGGCGTGTCGGGCCACGTCCTCTCCTCCTCCTCGTCCTCGTCGCCGTACAGATCGATCGCCTCCGCTTGCTTGAACGAGTACAGATCGTTTCTCTCCCTCGAGCCGTAGATCTCGCTGGTCCTGTCCCTGTTCCCATAGATGCTGTTGTCGGACTCGTATCTCTCGGTCCTGGTGCTCTCCTTGTTCACGTAGATCTCGCTCTTGACTTTCTTGAACTCGTACAAATCGCTGCCCGAATGGTAGCTGCCGTTCTGCGAGACCGGCGACTCTCGGTTCACGTATACTTCGGACTTGACCTTTTTGAACTCGCTGAATCGCTCCTTCTTGAACTCGTACCGGTCGCTGGACAGCGAGGACTCTACAGTGAGGTCTTGCTCCGAATTGTGAATGGAGACTCGCTCCGTGCAGATGTCCTGCTGAGAAGCCCTTTCGTACTCCGTCCTAAGGTCACGGGTTACGTCCAGCTGCGAGCTCCGATAAATGTCCTTGCAGTTCTCCACGTTCTCCTTCATCGAGTCTTGTCTGAGGAACTCCCTGCCGTAGATATCTTTCTCATCGAATCTCTCTTTTCGATGCTCGTGCTCGTCCAGCTTCGTTCTCGGGGTCCTCTTCAGCTGGGCCCTCAGCCAGTCCTGCCTTTGGAAGTTCGGATTCGGATAGCCGACGTTGCTCTTCTCGTCCCTGAAACCGTGCTCCACGCCGCTCGAGTGATGATTGGCCGCCGTGTAACCGTTTATCCTCTCCTCCCAGCCGCCGTACACGCGGATGTACGACTTGCTCGCGGACTTCTCCTCCTTCCCCAGGGACTTGTCGAAGCTCGACGAGGACGCGTTCACCGCCGAGTCCTCGCTGCCCACCGGCGACTCTGGAATGAACAGCTGACAGTCCGACAGGGTCAGGCCCGAGTCCCGTGACAGGGACATATGGTCCTTTCGCGGCGGTTCCGTCAGGTCCAGGCTGTCCAGGGAAAGCCCACCTGCTGCAACGAGAGAAACTCCTCAGTGGACCGTGAAAGGATCAAACCTCCGGGAAGAACAGACATCAACGGCACGCGTCACGTACGCTTTTTTAAGGTAGAAACACACTAATATCATTAGCGGTCAAGGAAGGGTCCACTTGGAAGTACTACCGGTCGAGGTTTCACACTCCGTTATTAAGAGGGAACTGATGTGTCACCTACTAAATAGCGATTATTAATGTGATTCTACCTTTACGCTGGCAGCGAAGGTTCGACCGAGGATCGATCAAGGTACTCGAGAGGCTACTCACAGTGAAGGCTGTCGGTGCTCTCCTCGGCTCCGCTGTCACTGCGTTCCTCCCCAAGGAGCTGCGTGACTCCCTCGCCGAACAAAACCTCGCAGTGTCGAATCAGCATCTCCGTCAGAGTGGGTATCGCCCTGCTCTGGTTCACCGAGGGATTAGACGACCAGAGCAGGCTCGGCCCGCAACAGACGCCCAGATTGCTGGCGCACATCAGATTGTGCTTCGACCTCCGTGCCACGTGGTGCAGCACGCAGATCAGGTGCGACAGGAGGGTGTAATTCGCTTTGGGCAGTCTATCTAGAATACTGAAGGATCAACGCACGCGTTAGCTCCCACCGTTCTACACTTACATTCTGTTTATATTATAAAACTGTGTTCGCCGTTCTTACTTCTTAATCGTTTGAATAGGATTTGGCGTGTCGAGGCTGTCCATCCACAGCGGGAAGAGGTGCGAGGTCAGAAGAGGGTCGGGCAGGGACCTCAGGAAGTCCTTGAGCAAAGCCGCGACCGCGATGATCGGCGCGTCCTCGAGACAACTCGGGTCTCCGGTCGATTCGATCTGATCGCGCAGCTCGCGAACGATCCTAACGTTCGCGGACTTCCGGAAGATGCCCTGGGTGAACGGGCCCTTGGCGAACAGCTGCTGCAGCATCACCAGCACCGGCTTCGGTAAACCGTTCTCGTCCAGCCTGGAAAGGTTCACGCCGAACAGGCTGGGGTTCAGCGACAGCGATCTCCTAAGTAGCCCGGTGATCTTGGACTTGTTCTTCTTGACCGGGGACTTCGGCACGGGCCTCAGGATGAAGTGGCAGGTGTCGTGGCCGCTCTTGTTGCAGTGCTCCAGGTCGAAGCCTTCTTCCGCGGAGAGGGTGTGTCTGAGGTTCGACAATTTGACTGCGAACGGTCTCTCGTGGCCTATCAGAGGATAGGGCGCCTCGTCCGCGGATGTCCTTGCCCATAGCTGGAACGGGCCTTGGAGGTCCAGCAGCCTCGTGGCCAGGTTCACGCAGGCCGCCGCTGTCATCTCTGATCCTACCATTATCGTCTTACACTGCAAATGGAACACGGACGTGAGCCGACAGTGGCCAGGTCTCGGGGAGTCTCGTGGACTACGCCGCGATTGGAAAGGTTATCGTATACAAAGCGGTCAGCTTTCACGGCGGAACGCGAGCAGCTCGATGACGGCTCGAGAGCGGCTCGCGTGTATTTAAATGCGGCGCCGGTCAATAATGAACGTTCGGGGGGGGGGGGGGGGGTGAAGGGGGAGGGACGCGCGTCGATAAAAGATATAGACGGATCTTTGTAGAGGGAACGATCCTCTCGACATTGACGTCACCGATACAAAAGGGGCATCTCTCGAGCGGCCAGGAATGTCTCCAGGAAGGTCAAGCCGGATCGAACCGTACGCTCTCGGGGTTGTGCCAAGAATGGACCGCGAAGGCGTGACCGCCTGCTTCTGTCTATCTGTCGCACGGGGGGACGTTTGCACTTACGCATTCCGTGCTCGCGTCGCTGTCGTGGTACACGACTTGAATGTTCGTGTCCGGCGGCTCCTTCATGCTCTCCTCTCGCACCAGCTCGGTCAGACGCCCCCACCAGAGGTCCCTGGCTGCTGCGGTCCTGCAACCAAAGATCGAAAAGCCCCTTCAGCATCGACGAATTTCAAGGCTGGCCCTCGGATTCGAGGACCGCTCGGAATATCAAGCCGAACTTGTCGAGCGTTCGCAGGACGAGTCTGGATGAACCGCTTACATGAAGGTGGCGACGACGTTCGTGGTGGGCCAGCCGAGGACGAAGCTGGTTTCCTGGGACTTGCTCGTCTCGGCGACGTCCTCTATGTGTCCGGCGGTCAGCCATAACTCGCTCATCCTCACGGACTGCTTCAGCTTGAAGTTGCCCCCGCTCCTGGCCTTGGCTATGAGTAACAGGTCCGAGAACAGGAACAGGTGTCTCTCCTGAGACTGTACGCCCTGTGAACACACCGGCAACGACTACTGTAATCCCGGAGAGGTTTTCGCGAGGACAGAGTCGACGCGGATCGGCGGACACGTACCGTGGTGAACTGAACAGGAGTCTCCAGGAGGAACGTCCTTGGCGGGGATTTAGGGGCCGGCGAGTTGCTGGACACATTCAACGACTTCTGCGACAGCACTCTCGTTAGCCTTCCGGTGTTCCCGCCGCTCCTCTTGCGGATCAGGCTCTTCATTTTCTGAAACACGCATTCCACGTTGTTGTATATACGGGCCGGGGCGGGACGGGACGGGACGTCGAGCGCTCGTATCACACGGGGTATCGATTTATCGGGAATCGAAACCGGGTTATCGCCAGGGATCCACCGGCCAAGGAGATTAGCATTAAATTATCGGCGACTCTCTAGCCGGTCTTTGCGCGCGTACACGTATAGCTCGAGGGGCCCGCGAAGTAACGACCAATTTTGATGCTCGGATCTAGGACATAAATTATTATCATCCTCGCAGCGGGCGGCTAATAACCGGACGGCGACGTGCCAAGCCGCATTAACTTTCGGATGACTTAACAGCATTATTTCACGGAGCGAACACGCGCGGGACAGTGAGGCATCGCGCGCCTTCTAAACCCGTTCGAAATTTTCGCGCGGAGCTCCCGCGGACGGCCGGCCGCTGACAGCCGACGTTCGACCGGTTGCGGCTCGCAGGAGCCTGGCGAACGAACCGGCTCGAATCCGCCGCTGTTACGGGGCCAGAGTTCAACGAGACGTCGCCCGTCGCTTCGGAAGATTACCCTCGATCTCTGCTCCCGCGGCGTCGAACGACATCGAACGACATCAAACGCTACGCGGGAGGCGACCGAAAGGTCCCGGCTGACAAATAACGCAACCAAATACGGCCGTGGGGGACCCACGAAACACGGAATTACAAGCGACCGAGGGCCGAGAGGCTGATTAGCATACGTCGCTTCAACGTCGTCTATTAGCCTCCGTCTCTCGTTCCCCGGCTCTTTTCTCTTACGAAATCGAACCCCGCGCTCGGCCATCCATCACGGACCACGGCGAACAGACACGGGAGACACAAGCGCGTCTAGCGGACAGAGACTCGCGTTGCGTTATCTCGCCTTATGCTAATGAGATCCGCAGAAAACCGAGCCGACGATGATTCTCCGCGATTCGTGGAAACGTTCCATCATCGTTCCGTGTTCGAGCCGCGACTGGGGGCATCGAGAAAACGCGAGCACGCGTTCCCCGCAACGCTCGATCCTACCACGATCGCATCGATCGATCGATCGATCGATCGGTAGGTCGACCGCAATATCCCTGCTCTTGACAATACTCTTTACGCCCAGTATGCAAATCGTCGGAGCGAGGCGGCTGACGCACGTAGGACGACGACTGATTGGAACAAAGAGATCACAAACGATCCGGAGTTTCTTCGGTGCGCCGTGCACCGGCGACGTTATTGCATTAACGCTAAGCCTACCATGCCGGTTACAAATCACCGGCTATCATTTTTCGATACGCGAATTGTTGATATTATGGGGGCACCTTGATTCACGCTAATCCTGCCGTGCTAGTCGAAATGACCACATAAAGTTGTTCTAATTATACCTTCACGGGAAATAATATTGAATAAACGTCTTAACCTTTTGGTAAAGAAAGGTGCGTTAGAAAATAATTATCCACGCGTAATTTTTACATAATGTCAACATGAAAGTTCTGAATTAATTTATTATTTTAAAATTGTATTTTTCTTATCCTCCAAGTTCGAAAAGAACGAATACCGAGACATTCTTCTAGAAAATCGAGATTATCTTCTTTGTAGAGCAATTTATGGAAAGTGCGTGTCAAAGTTATTACATATAGATTATAATTAATTAATATTCTATATAAATTTTGTCTTGTTAGTTTTATCAACAAAAATATCACTCTTCCAATGGCCAGTAGACTTAACGTTAGCAAACAATTAAATAAATTTCATTCGTCCGCATAAATTCGGTCTCGTTATTACAATAAAGTAACAGTCATTGGAGCAGTCATTTCTCGAGCTCGGCAGGTCAAGTATCGAGTCGCCCCCGAAAGTAAAGCACTGTGAAACGCGACCGACCCCTATAATTTCATTCAACCGCGCTCGCAGTTTCCGTCGCGCGAATGGGAGACAGTTTCGTCGGTTGTCCAACGAGCCGCGTGGGAAACCGCGCGTCCCGTGTGCGTCGCCGGGATTAATAATTATACTTTCCACGGTCGGCGAGGGGAAATTGTTCCCGTGAGAATCGCCGGAACCATTTCCCGCAAAGTTTTCTCCCTCACGGTCGATGCGTTTCCACCGGAAACACGCGCGGTACCGCGCTGACTTTTCCGCGCGCCGCGATCGGAAATACGAGATTCTGCCGATGGATATATATGTATATGTATTTGTTGTCTGGCGAAGCACCGTACCGTGGTGAGGACATCCCGCTCGTGCAGTCGCAGGTTATCGCCGGGGAACAGTTCTTGGATGCGATGCAGATCGCCCTCGAGCTGGCCGCGCTGCAGCACCGCGCCGCTACCGACGCTTCCGCTTCCGTTCTCCACCAGATTCCTCGCCTCCTGGCCCAGGTACCTCTCGTATTCGGCCAGCCTCTGGACCTGAAACCAATCGGGACAATTTTCCGGCGTTAGAAGACAGTTTTCTGAACGGTTTTTCACTATACAGTAACGCAAGGGAGTATTCTAGTATGAAATTTCGAATACAATTTAGGCTTCCGGCATTGAAAAATTAATAGAAAAATTTGTAAATCGTCGCTTTCTTTCATTTTCGACCGTAATTTCGTTCTAGTATCTGCAACAGCTAAACTCGTAACTATTTAAAAATCTTACGCGTTTCCTCATTTCGGATAAACAAAATGGCCGCAGTCGTACCGCCACGACGTCGTTCAAACTGGACTATGATTCAAAAGCAAACCGATGTCACAAGTTTCAACTATTCTTAACCGTGAACAAATGAGCTTGAAAAACGTATAAATAGATACCGTGAAATTTGACCGCGAAAGATGTTACAGTTACTTCGCAAAAAACAAGTCTCGTAGAATGTAAAAAAAAAAGACGTCGTTCACACGAGAATACCCATTTAAGTTCTAGATTCCATAGCGAGATAGCTGCCGGTGTAAAATAATGGATCGTTTCCGTGGAATTTCCGTCTGTGTTCCAGCACGAGATCGCCGCGGCACGCATCCCTGTCGTGTTCTCCGCGCTTTAATCTCCGTTTCTGTACAATTTCACTTTCCTAACTCAATTAGGTATGTATTGATTTATGGGATGATGTTGAGCAAGCGTTCCGCAATCTTGCGTTCGCGCGAAGCCTCGGAGTTAAAGGCGTCTTAATCCGATGCAGCCCAGTCAAGAATTTTCGCGGCTGATTCTAAGACCATTGTCTTTGTTGCAAACTTTCGGCCAGACGTCACGTAATCGTCTTTGTCGACTTCGGACGAATCGATTGTGCGACTTGCGCAATCCAGGAGAGAGAGATAGATAGATAGATAGAGATAGAGATAGAGAGAGAGAGAGAGAGAGAGAGAGAGGGATAGCGAGAGAGAGAGAGAGAGAGAGAGAGATAGGGATAGAGAGAGAGAGAGAGAGAGAGAGAGAGAGAGGGATAGAGAGAGAGAGATGGGGGGGATAAAGAGAGAGATAGGGATAGCGAGAGAGAGAGAGAGAGAGAGAGAGAGAGATAGGGAGAGAGAGATATAGGGAGAGAGAGATATAGGGAGAGAGAGAGAGAGAGAGAGAGAGAGAGAGGGATAGAGAGAGAGATAGGGAGAGAGAGAGGGATAGAGAGAGAGATAGGGAGAGAGAGGGATAGAGAGAGAGAGAGATAGGGAGAGAGAGAGCTCCTACAAACCTAACTCACAGCAACGCGCAGTTCTCGTCGCTATTGCGAACATGCGAAGAGGAAACGATTGGCAAACACTCGGTTTCGGAACGGCAGAAACTGGGCGCAGCATCGCGGAAAATCCTCGCGCGGAATAATTCAGCGTACAATCGACGGCGGTGCTCGTGCCATTAAAGCCTAGAGTCATCGAGCAACTATTCGATCGACACCGTCGCGTTGCGCGGCTTTACGCGGCTCGACTGCGAGAACAAGGTTGATTCACCGGCTGTGTGACGAGGCGCAAAGTGGTTCTCGCATCTGGTGCTCGGGTTTCGCTACTGTTTACCGTGCGGGCAACACGCAACACAGAGAACCGCCCACGCTTCCCCGGCTTCTGTGGCAACCAGCCATCGCGCGATCTGCTCCGATTCCGTGCGACCCCGCTGAGACATCGACGGAAATATCGGCGCGGGTTCGACACTCCAACGCTTCCGCAGCTGCTCGGACAAGCACCCACGTGCCGCTCGAAATTTTCAATTAAAATGCGGCCGCGTGAGCCGCCACGCAGGCTGTCCACAAGGCAGCCACCCACGCCGGCTTTCGTAACGAGACCGAGCGCCTCTCTGCGAGATCCGATCTGTAAACCCGGTACGAATCGGTAATCCTAGCTTAAGTCCGGGCCCTAACGACCCGAACTCGCCCCCCTCCCCAACCTCTCAGAATAGATCGACAGTGGATACGATCGATCGCTAATTTCGCGTTTGTTTCAACGTTTCTGCGCTGCTAGAATAATAGGTCTTTGCGCAAACAAATGTCGATCGATGCGTTGCAGATTGAACGAACGTAATCATTTCTGTCAATGAAACGACTTGATTTTGATCGACTAATTTTCTGTGTTCGTGTAAAAGAGACTGATGTATTTACAGTAATTTCTCCCTAATTTTTTCGGGCTCAGATTGTGCACGAAAATGGACAACTTGGGAAGAGGAGATATGATTATTCAAGCCTTGCGGCTCGTTTTTATAGTTACCGATTGTCAACAACTATAAAAACGAGATTAATTAAAAATTATTGTACATCTATCGGCAAAAGACGATGTCTTTTCGTTGTTGCAATATTTCAGATGTGTTGTTCTGTTACAATATTTCATTGTGTCACGCGTGTATTTTGATGCAGATGTACTCGCGTATCCCTCTACGAAGAAATGCACGGATTAAAACATAGATACAGGTAACCCTCCTATAACATGGTAAATAGGTTCCTGGAAAATGCCGTGTTCTATGAATCCGTGTTATACGGTAATTATTTTCATTTAATGTTAAGCTTAATTTAATAAATCTCTTCCTCGTCACTGCTCGGTACAATCTAACGAGAACGTTTTCTCGGTTGAACACGATATCACTTTCACTTTCTGAATCTTCTTCTTCATTCAGATTTTTTTGCACCTTCTACCCTCTTTGAAAAATCTGTAATTTTGCTTTGTTTGCTGATTCTAACAAGGTCATTGTAGATTTCACGGTACGAAGATAGACAATTTTGCAGCTCCCTTGTGAATTTTCAGCTTCTTCCAGCGAAAGGGTATATATTTATACACCCTTAATTATAATAATCATATTTTCATGTAAAGGCGCTATAGTTCATTATTCCTTCCCGTCGTTATTTTAAGGTAACTTAGTTTTTAAATACGTTAAACAAAAATCATGCTATCCAGCGCTGTAGAAGTACAGTGTCGTACAAAGGTTTTCGGAATTTTCTTATCGTGTTAGAGCGAAACAACGTTATAGGTTGCAGTGCTATACGAGGGTTCCCGCAATTTATCCTATCGTGTTAGAGCGAAATCGTGTTATAGGATGCCGCGTTGTAAGAGGGCTACCTGTACGATAATTTCACGTGTACCCTCAGTATACGTTCAAGATCACGATCTCTAGTTCGGAAGCGGTCGCGCGAAAGATCCTTCGTCGACGTTGCACGCATTTCGCACAAAATCCGAATTCATTTCACAAATTTACGGTCGCATGACCGCTCGGAGATTCGCGCGTGTACCTACGAGCGTCGAATCGGAGTCGTAGCCCTCGTCGGCGAAGACGTCCACGTACTTCTCGAACATATCGATCTTCCCGGCGATCGTGTATAGATCTCGGGCACTGTTCCCCGCGATTCTGTTCGCGAGCAGAAGCGTGGCGCGACCGGTTGCTCGACTCGCGCGACCGACACTGAACGCTCGAACACGCTCGAGAGAGCTCGATTCCGCACGCGCGCCCGCTCCTCGACGCATCTTTCGCGGCCAATGAATCACCGGGACCACCGGAAGTAGCCACGAAGAGCGGAGGCTGGTTTACTGGCTCGTGTGTCACCGATTTTCTCACCTATCCGGCTCTCGAACACGTCTCGCTGCGCCGATCTCCAAGCACCGTAACCAAATACGTCTCTCGTTTCGGCGACGGCAACAACGACGACTACGGCGATGATGAAAGTTTTTTTTCCGTGAACCGAAGCTACCGAAGCTGCCTGGGACCCTGTGCTAATCCCGGAGATTTTTTATTACTTTATTTATCGCCGACGGCCTTTCGCTTTCACTCGACGCGATCGAACTTTAAGGATTCTGCGAACCGAGGCGATTTTCCGCCGGATAGAACGATCTCCGATCCGCTTCGACTCGCTAATTGGACTGTGATTTTATTCACTCGGGTCGTTGAACGATTTTCTATTAACGCTAGACCTGCCAGTTTCTAAAAGCGACGCGGGTTGCCTCGCCCGAGTGACCAGACGGGTGTTTGTTCGCTATTTTCGTCGTTTCCTTTGCAAGGGTCTCTATAATTACAAAAACTTTAACATTGTTTCTAGCGGAGGGTTGGCAGGCATCCTTTAAAATGTTAATCTGAAGATATTTTCGAAGTTGAATCACACTTTTGCTCGATTGATTGTTTGATTTCTCCTACAACGATTCTAAAATTAAATTTCGTAAAAATAAATACTTTGACCGACGAGTCATCGATGTGTGTATAGATGACAGAACTATTTGCACAGATTTGAAAATTAATTTCTATACTAATTTGTTACGGTTTCCTAATTTCGTTGAATAATAATATTATCGAATAATATATATATATATATATATATATATATACTGAAAAAGCAATTGGATGTCATACGAATGAATTTTTCAATTTCAATTTGATCGAATCTTTCATACATTTTAGCATTACATCAAACATTTTATCAAAAATATGATTAATGTCATAAAATTGAACTTTCCAATTTTATTTTCGATCGAACAAAATCGATGTTATCGAATTGGCGTCGTTAGCGTGACGATTAAATCGTTAAACCGAAAGACGTGAAATCGGCGATGCTAACGACGGGTTTTAACTCCGCGAAATTACAAGAAAGTTGTCGAAAGAATCACTCGACGGATTGCTTAAAAATGTAGCAAGCACGCGAGTGGAGGCAAAGAGAGAAAGAGAGAGAGAGAGAGACTGCAGTTTCACCGGGATAATTGACGTCGAACCTTTGATTTTCTGGTCCCGCGAGCCGACTGGCTTTTTTCGAAGCCGTTCGTTTCCCCTCTCCCCCTCTCGTTTTCTTTCGTTCCGTTTCCCATCGTCATTGTTAAAGCGACACGTACTTTTACAAGCCGGCATTCTTATCCCGACACCGTTTCTGGGCCCGTTTTCGCACACTTTCACCGCGCCGCGTCGGTTCCATTCCTAGGAATAGCTCGAACATGGAACGCCGCGCGGCGTGTACGCTCTCGATCGCCGCTCGATAATCGTTATCGAGTCACGAGTCGGGCCCGCGTTGTTTCACGGGCCCAGGAATTTCGCTTCGGACACGGGTCAGCCTACTTCGATCGAACATTAGGAACGGTCTCTGCGAAAACCCTCCGCGAGATCGGACTGCGGGATCGCAGAGACAATCGGAAGCTGCGTGCACCCTGTACGAATTTGGGGCCAAATTAACATAATTTCACTAACGTCACAATTTCGCTATATTTCTTTGTCTTCTTTCCTCCCGTTGCTTTCCCCCCTTGTATCTACTTTTTCTAACAAACAGGTTTTTCTCGCTTATATATTAACACACACATTACTATTATTATCAACGATAATTAAAAATCTTAATTCTATCTTAAAACGTGTACGTTCGAACGCGTTATTTTGGCTTCCTTCTTTCTATTTTCCTGCAACCACTTTTTCTTTACTTTGCATTAGATACTATTCCTTGCTTTGTTTTGCCATCTTTCTGAATTATAACATCACCGTCGCATAACATTTATAATTGTGCTTGTAATAATTGGAAAATTTCCAATTCGACAGATTGTATTGAATTGAACCGAATGTTCGGAATAGCAAAGATTCGCATCGATTACCTTGGACGACGAGAGGAGGGCTCGTCTCCGTCACAAGCGACGTTCTCCTAGTTCCCAGACATTCTTCTCACACTCAGTTACGGGACAATCGGCGATTTAAAAGTCTAATGGAATTCCATAATATTGTCGACGATAACGTATTGTGCAAAACGGAAACGCGCCTCGGTTCCTGACCTGCCCGAAACCTGGCACCGCAGACACTCTCTTCCAGGTGAAACCCGAGTTACGCCGACGCGAGTGACGCGATCGGTCCACGATGTATTTGATAGAAGAAAGTGCCGGCGACGTTCTCCCTTCGAGCCCTCCAGATTCGTTCCCCTCCCGGTTTCCCGAGCACAAAGGGCACCGGTAGCGTCCAATCGCGGGTCGGGATCAGCGAAATAAATACTCGGCGCAGTACAATTCCGGATGAAAAGGGATTCCTCGGGTCGGCGGAGAGGGTCTTCCCAGGGAAACGGGGGAGACGGCTCCAGGGTGGTTCTGGGACGAGGCCAGGGTGTGTGGCTCGTTGTCGATTCAGCTCGTCGCCGAGCCGGCGGTCCTCCTGGCATATTAAACAGTCGCACAAAGGAGCGACGCGTCGCAGGACTCGTCGCGCGAGCAAAGAATCCGAGGGAAAAAGGGTCGCGCGGAGAAAAAGGAACGCGATTCGTTACGGCCGGGAGGATTTTCGCCTGATAATCCCGTCCGGCCTCGAGCTAAATTATTGCTGATTAGCATAGCGATCTTATTCTTTCCTAGCCAAGGGCGGAGGGTTCCGAGGTCGGCGCTTCCACGATACGAGACAATACGATATCCGCTGAAATATTGGTCTCGTTCCTGAGAAAATATCGATAATGTAATCCTGGCTTGCTCTCGTTCAATTCTTGGAACGGGAAAGATTTCTTTTTTCAATTAACATTATGCCGTTATCGTAAATTCGATACATTTATCGGACATTCTTTTTATATCGTTTAACGAAACGAGTAATGTAACCATGCGTACATGTGCGTTATAAAATTATACTTTATCTTATAAAATTATTGGGTCGTCGCAAAAGTAAACGATTTTTTATAAGCTATATTTATAAGCATACTTTATAAGCAATATTTTATATTTTAGAATCAGTTTTATTCGATCTCATCCTCTTTAAAGTAAATAATAATTTTTAAAGAATTGAAATTGTTTCAAAATTTATCGATATAAGTACGGTATTGCAACCGTATTGAAAATTCTAATGAAAGCAAGAGCAAGGATTCGTGCAAAATATCCAGAGCACATCATCTTCTGTTATTTATATTCCTGTGTATAATATATTTTTAGTTTCTTGTTTGTGTTGACGTTGCCCTGGTTTTTCCTGGCAAGAAAATATATACAATATCGATATTATTCCCGAGCCTCCGGAACTGCGCTCGTAAATACTCGTGCTCTCCGTGTGCTTCGGGCGTAGAAATCCGCGGATTTCCAGCTGGCTGGAGAGCACCGGTTTGCACAATCGACGGTCGACGAATTTCGCGCGATAGGATTCGCGACGGGCCGCCGCGTTCGTCTGTCCGGCGCAGAATAATTTGCCGGCCCCGGCGATCAATCATTTAATTAGTCAGCGGGAACGTGCTCGGTCGCCGATGGAAATTGTTCGAACCGCGTGTTGCCGGTGAACGGAAGAGAAAGGTCGCGATGATTCTCGCGAGGATTCTCGCCTCCGCGAGAGAGGCCTTTTCGCTCGAGCGGAGAGCCTGGTCGTCTCCTCGTCTCTCGTCTCCTATCCACGAATGCATACATCAGCCTATCGGGATAGCTGAATACCTACGGATATGGTATTATACGTGGCACCGGCCGTGTATCTGGAAGCGTACTTAAACGTATATTCTACCGTTAGTCCCGCTCGAAGCATCGACCTCGCGACTCCGAGCGTCCGCGCTATTTCTCGTCGGACTGTTTACGCCTTCTATGCGAAATATGCCTCGGTATCGTGATCGCCGGGCCTACCGTGACCCCGCGCGATCCGCCATTGCCTGTGATTAACGCGACCCGACGATAACAATCGGGATAACTCATGTACCGGGGGCCCGGAACGGTGCCGAGCGGCCCGCTTCTTTCAGATCTCTCATATTTCCGTGTGAAACACTACGCAATCGCGCACCGTACGAATCCTCCGATGATTCGCAGTTAATGATATCGCGAACGTTCTCCAAGGGTTTCCTTAAAACTCTATACGTGCTTGGAAAAGAGAATCGCGTGTGCGGCGGCGGTTCTAGAAAGGAAAGGAAATACGGTAGATCCTCGATTATCCGGTGCTCTGATATCAGAATCGTCTGTTATCTAAATACTTTTTACCTGTAGTCGGTTTAATCGAGGGCGAATCATATGCGAAACATCTGGAATTCATCTGGCTATCATAGGCGAATCATCTGGCATTTTAATTGAGTAATTATTCTATTATCTGGACATATTATGTCACTTCGCTTAGTCCGGATAATCCAAGTTCTGCTTTATTTGCAAGATTTAATATAATACTGTATGTTGATCCTTTCTTAACGAATCATGAGTTAGTATTTTCGTTCCTGAAAGGGGCAGCGAGGTTTTTCTGTTACGATAGAGGGAGTCCGCGCGAAGTAACGACGCAAACGCGCCCGTTGACGCTTATGCGACTCCGGAGACTTCAACGCGTGGTCAAACACCATCGATCGACCGAATGGCGCGGTGCAGCGTCCAAGTCTCTGGCAGAACTACGCTGGTCTCCATAAATCAATGCAAACTGCTTCTATTACCGAAATTTCGGAACAAGTGCTGTTTTTTAACATTTGCTGTCACTTAGTTGCAATGGCAGATGTCGTCTTTATTAATTAATACAGTAACTGTATAATATCGCAATCTTTTTTGCGACACATTAGGCTTTTTTAATAGTCTTTTTAACTCATTTAGAACCTCCATCATCGCTGTGATTATTAAAAGTAGATGCAATTACAACTTACAATTATTACTTATTACTTTACTATAGATATTATATTACTATTTATACTATTACAATTTCGTTAAGTTTATTATTTTATAAATAGTTTATTTACTATTAATTTTGCATCAAATTCTAAAATTAAATTGCAGAATTGTTTTTTCCAAAGATTTGTTAAATCGCATTTCCTGCGAATAAATATACATACATGTGTATATATATATATATATATATATATATATATATATACGTTAGCGAGTAAATTTTCATTGTTGTCCACAATTTTGTCACATGTCCGGGCCGCGGGACGAGGGCAATTCCCACCAGGCCGAACGAAAAGAACGCTTCGTCGGTCGGGGATCGTCGTGGTTGGATTTTTGTTCGGATTGCAGCAATCGCGTGTGCACGGGGAACGGCGTGCAGAGCGGAGAAGGCCCCGGAGGCACGAGCCTGTAACTTTTTCCATCGGTGTCTCGATATTACAAGAACGGAGAGCGGCGTACCTACACGGATACACGCGGCCGAGACAAATTGTTGCGGGCTGACGCAACCCGCGGAGAACACCTGTCTCGAAAAGTTACAAAATCCGTTTCCTGCGGCGCTGATTAACGCACCGGCGCGCAACCAGCGAGTTGATTTACGCGGAAACCGCTCGCTGCGCTAACCGGGACTAATATCGGTTTCATTCGGCTCCGCGGGGCATCGATCATTGATAAAATCGAAACGGTTTCGTAAACGACGATCGCCTCCGACGACGGACGTCGACGGCCAGAGGTCGTTACGCTGATAACTAGAATGCTACCTTACTCGTCGGTTTATATTTTTCCTTGTTGTTTGTATACTTCTTTCTCCGCGGATAATTCTGCGTCTGTAACGAAGAACGCCGCGAGTCGCAGTTTCAACGAGTTTTAATTTACGCGTTATTAATTCGGCTGTAGAATATTGGATTCGTCTATTTGACGGAAAACAATTCACACGAACAAATTCGGCGGGCTCGAAGAAAATAATATAATTTGAAGCATTAATACGAAGCATTACTATAGAGTTTATGCTTTATATTCATATTTATTATTATATATATTATATTATATTATATTATTATTATATATTATATTATATTATTATTATATATTATATTATATTATTATTATATATATTATATATATTATTATTTATATTTATGGCAGCAATGGAGTATTTTAAAGCAGTGAAAAGGAGAATAGAAGCTAAGAAAAAGCTGATGTTTTAATTCGAACTTATTAAAATGATTAAAGAAGAAAAAAATATAGTGACCGACTCTCTCTTATGCGTGGCGATTAATGCGGATAATTTCTATTTCGCATAAAGATCCGCAGTCTAGTGATCGGAAATTCGAGTGACAATATCTCGACAGTGAAATCATGCGACACGCGGCGTTCTTCTTTGAGAAACACAGAATTGTAACCATCTGTTTGTAAATATTTCAGCAGGCTCTCGCGGTACTTCGCGGAGAGATTTCAAGCAAAGCGGGGCTTACATCGGACGGTTAATTAAGTGCAGCAGGGTTTCGGTTGCTCGGCAGAGCGGCGGAGTCGGTATGGCGCGCAAGGATCGAGGCTAGTTCGTTTATATAACGTAATGGGCATTAATAACGCGGCATCGAGGTCAAATCCACGCGGAATGCATAACGCGCGTACGAATGCCGAGAGGAATGCAACGTGCATTACGTACGATGTATAGGCGTGTGTGCGGCTCGGCCGGGTTGCGAGGCACGTTGCAAGAAACGCGAGGATATTCGTCGACTACCGACGGGATTACGAAACACGCTCGGCTCGGCTCGGCTCGGCGCGGTGCGGCGCGGCGTGTTTTATCCGCCGCGGACAATAATTCCGCGGCGATAGCGCGCGAGCCTCGACGAGGAATATGTAATAACGCGTCGCTCGAACGGCGGAAAATAAAAGCAGCCAGAAGGAGAATTCGATTGAACCTATTATCCTATATAATCCTATCCCCAGTCCTCTCTTCGGAAGAGGATCACGCAGCGCCGATGGAAGATGAAGTCATCAGCGGCGAGCTCGCTGCTCCGCGTATCGATTCAATGAAACCCCTCCGGTGGTCGGAGAGTACGCCAATTACTCCGTAATCGAGTTACGAAATGATATCGAGCAAAAACTCCGGGAACGGTAACTACCATTCGTGGCTGCGAGCACCCGAGGACCCGATCCGATTAATATTCCGCGCCTCGAGTTGCAAAGGGAGAGACTGCTGCGCTCCGTTTCCGTGTCGATTCTATCGGGCACTCGCCGGCCCCCCCTCTATTTCGTCGGAGCCAATTAAGATCGATAGAACTCGTTTCGGATCGGCACGATTCGACTGCGAAACCCTCGAACTTCCATCTACGAGGTTCCCGGCTCGTCGAGGGTGCGTTCAGGCCGATTTAATACGCCCCGATGACGCTCCGAGACCCAAACTTTCGATTCTTCTGTCGCGTTTTCTTGCACTAAAACTTTTTTTCGAGCTTCAGTTCGCTTCTTCTAGACACTTTGTTCGAAAGCGATCAGACTTGGGTGAAAATGTTCGTAAAGGTACTGGAAATAGTTAATGAAACACTCTTGTTCCGGTGAAATAATGTTTCAAGACTTATTTCTTGTCGGAAAGATAAGTACATGTATTAAAAATAGTTATTTGTGCGTGGTTGAGAAAATTATTAATTGAAATAGTACTTTCTTAAGGTCTACTGGAGATAATTATTTGAAATATTATTTCTTGTGTCCAAATTTCTATTAATTATTCTATATCTTATGTCTAATAGTGAAAATTAATCTATTAATCTATTAATCGACTTAGTGAAAATAAATCTATAGTAAAAATGCAAACACACATTGTTCCGAAAAATAAGCTTTTTCTGATATTTTCCTTACATCTTTCTTAATTAATGAATGTAATTGAAACATTTAACATCTGTTAGCTTTTAACAATGTACGTATATTGAACAAAAAAATTTTGTGAAAATAATGATGAAGTGTTTCGATTCATCCACGATGAAGAAAATATTTATCTCAATTACGTATTTCGGGTTCGCATCGCAAAATATATTTTTTAAATAGTTACTATTAAACTGCGGATCTCCATGCATTCATGGCACATGTAGATTTTTAAATGCAAGAAAGCTATAAGTCAACAAGATCTAACGGCATTTTTATTTTCTCTTTTTGCAACGAGTAATTTTATAAACGGCGAAGCAAACTGTCCTCAAATTTCAATCTTCATAAAATAACGCATGAGAACAAAAATTTGCACAAAGACTCCAGTCAACTCGTCATACATTTAAAAAATCAATTAAGCGTTCCAGCTGCTATTTCGTTAGATGAATAAATTACTATTCCAAACGAAGCATACGTAACACAGTTAAGCGAAACGGTATTCGCAGAAATTTGTATTTCTCTGTTGAAATGTTTTCGCCCAGGTCTGAAAGCAACAGACTCGTCCCCGTTCAGTTCGTTTCTCGATCCGAAAGCTGAATTTCTTTCGACTCGAGGTATTAATAGACAGACGGACAGCCGAGCGACGGTGTTGCATCAAGAAAAAGCTATGCCCGCGGGAGAGTCCGCGCGAGTAAACAGCCCGGGGGCCACCGGCGATCGATTTCTGCGAAAGAAAGTTTGAACGGAGGCATCGGTAACCTGTTCTCCTCCGGTCACCGATCACCATTGAAACCGGCGAGAGAACGATTACGAAACTGTTCGGAGTTATCCGCGATAATTCCCGGAGACGCTCTCTACCCACGTCGGCCGTTCGCGTGCGACGGGCTCGAGGAATCTCCGGCGACAGTGGAAGAGAGTTCGGGACAGAAGGGGGCGAGCGGTGCTCGTTCCCGGGACGGAATCGTTTCATCTAGCTCGTTAGCGCGCGGAATTAGCCTGGTAAATTGCCGGCGCGACTCCGTGCGACCGTAGGAGGTCCCTTTCTATTTAGATTAGCCGGCGGCCGTGTTTTCTCGCCGTGATTCGGCGGCTGCCGCGCGGAAATCTCAGAGATTTTTGCGGAGGGCCGGAGGAACGCGCGCGGGCTAAGACCGCCGCGGTCTCCGAGATCCGCTCGAGCGGGTAAACGATCCCGATAACGAGTTTCATCCGCGGAAAAAGCTGGGTGAGCTGGACCGGCCGGAGAGCTCTCGTTCATTCATTAAAGCGCGTGCAATCGAGGGCCACGAGATATCCAGCCTCGGCGGCGAAGGCAGTGCCAAGCCTTGGCTTAGATTCCAGGTTTGTACTCTAACTCGTGCTGCCAATGGCGTAGCCAGTCGGTTCGCCAGCCTCTTTGTAGTACCTTGGCCGCACTTTCTCCCGCGGCCCGGCGACTGTGACACGTAATTGCATACTTTCGTCGACGAGTTACGATGAAAGTGCCGGCCAGAAATCGGCAGGCGAGCGATATCTGGAGAGCCTACCGACGGAGAATCCTGTACGACGATGGATCCATGTCTCTCTTTCTCGCTCTTTTTCTCTCTTCTGCATCGTTCGAGATGCAAACGAATCGCGGGGACGTCGATGAGGAATCGAGCCGACCGATCGAACCAGGAAACGATCGGCTCCAAAGGACTTCGAAGGGGGAACACGCGAGCCTCCGGGCTACGGAGGCGACTCTACGCCTCTGCCCACTCACACGTACACACCTTCACTATTTAGCGGCACTTCGTAATAACCGCTGGCAAAGGCATTCGAGCCACGACCATAGGAATCTCATTCCGTTCACCTCGATGACGGAATTCCGATAGCGAAGCCTAACCCGATCCACGATCCACGATCCACGATCCCTCTCGCGACGCGAGAGAGAAACTGCGATTCTGCGGTCTGCCTTTTTCGAAACGGGATACCTCGACGGCTTTGGATACCGCGCGACAGGCTCGGCCAACTGTTCGGATGCACCGCGCGAACACCTTTTTATTTTTAACCCTTAACTTGTGCTGTTACGAATTACTTGTTCATTCTTATTTGTGACTCTTATTCACGATTCTTATTCGTGATTCTTGTTCGTAGTCCTTATTCATAATGCTTATTCACGGGTCTTATTCATAATTGTAAGAATAATTCTGAGAAAAATTCTGAGAAAAATTCTAAGAAAAATTCTAAGAAAAATTCTAAGAAAAATTCTAAGAAAAATTCTAAGAAAAATTCTAAGAAAAATTCTGAAAGAAATTGTAAAAAAATTGTAAGAAAAATTGTAAGAAAATTCTAAGAAAAATTGTAAGAAAATTCTAAGAAAAATTGTAAGAAGAATCGTAAAAAAGGGAACATTTTTAATACACTTGCTTCTACTTAGTCAAACTTGGACCTCCTCTTTATCGACGCGTAAAGAGAAAACAGTTGATTTAGATTGACACTTTTTTATAGACACTTCCATGTCAATAACAACGCGATAAACATTCACCGTCTGTGAGACCTCTACTAGCGGTTACGTAAGTTTGAATAGATAGTAGTAGATAAGAGTTGAGGAAAATCCTACGGACAAGGTTGTCCATTAACTCCGCACTTCTCCATTGCACGAATTTATCGCAGAGAAAACGTCGAGATCTACCAATTTTTAGCAAAAAATGATCAAATCTACGGTCCGGTAGGCTACTAGAACTAAACCACAGCGCAGTCTACACGTTCACGGTGCCGATGAAAGATCTATTTTCGGTGAAACGCGGTTGAACGCAGACAAGCCGAGTGACAGACGCACGTTTTCGATGCACCGAAGACGAGCATCTCGGTCCAACGTTCAATTTCAATGAAGAATCGTAGGCGCAAGATTATGCAATAACTGCTGACCAGTTCGCGGTACCGATTTTATTCCGAGATAATTCCAATGTTCGCCTCTGATCTATCAATTTCGAGCAGAAAATGGGCGCGCAGGCGTTGTTAACACGGTCAAGGAAGCGAGACGATCACGGCCAACCGTTTCCGCGAGTTTGATCGCGTGTAATCAGGTTGATTGCTGAACTTTCCCGGTGCGCGGATCGTTTCCGTTGCACGTGCATCGCGGCGGCGCTCCGTCGTCGTCTTCGTCGTCGTCGACGACGAAACCGAGCGATCGAGGAGAAAGCACACACGCGAAGTTCGTGTCGTGTCCCGACAATATTATCGTGGTCGGGCTGTCTAACGTACGGCCCGTGTCTTTTACCCCGTTAACCTAGAAGCTATCTCGTGCGTCATCGCGACGAGGCCGGCGCGCCGCAACTTTCGTTGTTCGAGGTCGAAAAATCGGGGTACAGCCGCCGGTACAGCGTGCAGCGTACAGGTACAGGGACAGGTACTCACGGGGAACGCGCGGTGCACGCGCCAACTTGAACCGGCACGTATGTAACGCCGGGTAAACGACTTCGAGCGCCGTCTTCCAGCTTGTAGTTAACGGTATACGTTGTGCCTAATACGAGTCTCTCCTGTCTGTCGAGGATTAAGGCTGGATTCGCTTCTCTCTCTCTCTTTTTCTCTCTGTCTATCTCCGTCCTTCTCTCTTCGTCGAACGGCACACGATCGATCGCCTATCGTCGAACAAATTGTGACGTTTGACGCGTATCCTCCGGCTCGGACAGCCCGGAGAAATCGGTTTCTCGATCCTGACTGCCGGTGCACCGGGACTTTCAAGATCGGTTCGGAAGCGCGTACCATCTATTATATCGGCCTGCAACCGTTCGCGGCTTCGCTCCGCGCCTTCCTTTTTCTCGATGGATTTCTCTATCTGGTCCTTCTTGCAGCACCGATCGTCTCCGATCGATGGCCAAACGGTCGGCGGTTCAACGGCTGCGTTTCTCGGCGTCGGGAATCACCGCGGCTAATTCACAAGTACAGTAATGTCTCCCTAACCGACGCTCAGATTGTCCACAAATATGGACAATTTGGGGAGAGATGTACCATTAATCGAGCCTTGCAGCTCGTTTTTATAGTTGTTGACAATTCGTGACTATAAAAATGTGTGAACCGCAAGGATCAAATAATCGTCTCTCTTATCACTAAATTGTCCATTTTTGTGGACAATCTGAGCGTCGATTAGAGAGACGTTACTGTAGAACTGCGATTTGCGAATAGTCCGCGGATCTTTGCGCAGAATACAAATTTTTACCGTCGTTTACACCGAACAGAAAGGGCCTAGATTTATTAATTTAACCTAGACGTTTAAGATGGTCAAAATTGACATTAGAGGTTTCTTTGTAAGTATTATAACGTTCGAAAGCTGACCGAGAAAAACTCATCAAAATTTCAACCCTGTAACTTGTTCGTGAGGGTAATTACAGGGTAAATTAGATTTGGGCGCTTTTCCGTCGATTTGTCCCCTTCGGTGACTATTTAGAATTTTGAAAAAAAATGTGGCTTATTTCGGACATCAAGACGCATTTTACAGAATTTTTTCAAATTTTTCGGTGCAAGCTGTGGTTATCAAGAATTGTAAATCAAAAAAGAAATCGGAACATTGAAGATATCTCGAAAACAAAAATACTAAGCCGCCCTGAAATTAAGTAATTTTAAACGTTATTAGATCGAAACAAGCAATTTTTTAACCTAGAAAATTTTGACCATCTTAATCGGCTAGGCTCTTAGACAGCAATTTACTGTCTTCTTTTAACCCCCGGACGGCGGACCATTTTCGCAACTGTATTATCGACGATGTTTGTAACGATTCTGAGCATTATTCAACAATTCTTCAAAACATCTTCGATGATATTTCTTGCAGATTTATAAGCTCTTTCGTTGTTCCTAATGCAACAGCAATTTATTTTATTCAGTTGTCGAAAATTGAGTAATTGAGTAAACGACTTGAATACTCTGGGTCAAAGTTCACCCAGCCACCGCCTTGCGGGGGTCAATGACGTTAATACAGTGAAAGCAGGTCTGCAGTATTTATAAATTCCTGTTCCATGTTTGTCAAGTTGGAGGTTTTTGCAATCTACAAATTAAAACTACACTCGAACGATGTCCTTCGATCTTTTTGACGGACCAGATTTAACCCTTTGCACTCGAGCGGCGACTCTGAGGCGCCACTAAAACTGGTATACTACTTTTCAAAATCATTGCGCGAACATCAGACTCATTTATATGTAAAAAACCAAACTGTTAAAATTGCATTGCAATTTCATACGCATAAATCGCAATAAACTACATAAAGCAGAAATGCTGCAGATCGGAAATCATATTTTGGATTTCGAATTGAAATAGCTTCGACTGCAAAGGGTTAAGATCCCCGACATGTGTGATCTTTATCTGATATATCCGAACGAAGATGCCAGTTCTATTTCCAACGGCAATTGTGAGCCAGACTAAAAGTTCGATCACGAAACGAACGAAATAACTCGGAAAGGAGTATCGACCCGCGGCTCCCATGGTCTGATCCAGAAATCCCGGGACGATCCGATCCCTAAAAAGAAAGTAATCCGCGGTTGCACGAGGGTAAGGTGGAATCGAAAAGTCGTGTCGTCGGCCAAGGAGAATCGGTGCCGATGAAAGGAAGGAATTTGGTGAATGGGAGTGCCGCGACTCGTTTTTCCACTACAATGCCGGTCGCCGATCGCTGGATCTCGCGAGTGCAAGCGAGACGAACAGGCCGTATTGCGGCTCGGCCGTTCGGTGCACCGGCTACCGAGGAATTTCTCTAGATCCACATCGATCGGAGAGGATCCAACCTCCCGCTTAGGCCCGATACGTCGACAGTTATTCCGCCATTCTCGAGAGGATCGGCTTTATCCGAGCCGATCCACGGAGAACGATTCCTTGTTCCGACGAAAGAGCCTGACGTCATTCTGGATCACGCGACGCCCACGACTCGATCGCGTCTCGAGCGGACAGGGCAAAGGTGCCTAATACGAGGCTCAGTTTTTTTTTTCTTTGAATCATAATTTTAGATCAAATGCGCTTTAACACGTTCCGTGCCACGTGTGCCATCGATGGTACACGCTTGCATGTTTACTTAGTGAACTGAACAAATTGTTTACAAGAAATTTAGAACCGAAGAATCAATTTCCACCGCAAGAATGGGCGTTGATAAGTTTTTGTTACGTTGTTATGTGTACGAGAATTAATAATTGCACGTAATACATCAAGTTTTAGTAAAATATCAAAGTGTGAAGATTCGAGTAAAAAAAGCTCGGCACGGAACGTGTTAATTTACGCGTTCGCTATCTGCGTCACTAGCGTGCATAGTTTTATTTTATTTATTTTATTCTTTTTTTTTTATTATAAGGAAATCTATCGTGAGATTTATTACGATATATTACATCACAGAATATTACAAAGTATAGTAATTGCTCCCTAATTGGCGCCGAGATTGCGCACAAAAAGGGACAATTTGAGATGAGAGGAGATACGATTATTCGAGCTTTAATAACTATAAAAACGAGACGCGAGGCTCGAATAATCGTATCTTCTCTTCTCAAATTGTCCCTTCTTGTGCGCAATCTGAGCGCGAATTAGGGAGAAATTGCTGTATAGTGAATGACGAGAACATTAGTGACATTTTGGAAATGAAAGGCCCTTAGGCACGCAGGCACACACATATGGGCACGCCATAAAATTAGGCTCAGTTATTAAGCAATCTACGTCCAACGGCAATTGAAATGCAGCTTTGGAAAGGTTATTTATCGCATTTATTGTATTAAACACTTGAAACGTATCCGCTTATAAAATACGATTAAAATGTCCTCAAAAAGAAGCTATAAATTCTTCGCCATTTTCCACATAATCATCGCTTTCGATACGTTTTCTTTTAACGGTTCTTTTGGAACTGTCATTATTGATTAAAAGTATTGTAATAAAAACATTCCAAGATAAATAACTAGCAAATCTTAAATTTCATCGAATACACAATTCAATACCATTTATGAAAATAATTATGCACTCAGCATGTCCAAGATATTCGTAATATAATCGAACTGCTTCAAAAGCTTGTCGCAACGTATTTGACAAGTATGGTTGCCAATGATGCTAAAACCGATCTAGATACCAAAAAGCAAACAAAAGAACGAAAGATGCGAGTTAATACGTGACAAAGAAGTGTCGATGCTACGGACTCGCGTTACGATTTTAATCGAAGCGAGGGAAGTTCGAAGGCGAGCGGGGGAAGTTCGAAGGGGAGCGAGAAAGAAAGGGGGTCTCGAGTCAGAAGCGACTGCGAAGAAAGTTCGAAAGAAAAGGGAACAAGGGAGCTCGAAGAAAGAGAAAGACAGTGGGAGATAGGGATTCACGGTCGACCGGCGATAGCGCTCGCCGGAAAACAATCCGAGTGTAAAAATAAGTTTGTTTGCGAGCTGCTCGATAGCGCGTTCGGAGCTTTATCGAACGGAGAAGTCAATACCCTAACCCGCTGGCAACGATCGTTGCACGGGAAACGGGGCGGGGGAGGAGGAGGGGGAGCACGTCCGTGTAAATTCGGTCGCGCATTAACGCGTCGCAGTAAAAATCGCGGTTTAATCGTCGCGTCGCCGGCGTCTCGATCACCCGACATTTTTCACGCTGCTTACGAGCGACCCACCCTTCCCGACGAGCCGGCCACGAAAAATCGCGCAATTAGCGCGGCGGCGTGGTATTGAGGCCGGGGACGAGAAAGAGAATCAGAGAGACTGAGCGAGAGAGAGAGAGAGAGAGAGAGAGAGAGAGACAGTGAAGACTAAAAAAAAGTCGAGCGAGATTGGCCGGGAGTAAAGTCAGAAGTTTCACGGTGCAGATCCGCGATAGCGAACCGAACGACGATACGGCGAGGCCGAGGGGTGGGGGAGAGGTGGGTGTCCTTGAAACATGGTAGTTAACCACCACCAGCATCGGCCACGAGGGACCATTACCATCGGCGTGGATCCCGTCCGAGGGAAGAGACGAGAGCTTCGCGAGTGTGGGCCGAGAGGTGCGTGCACGCGCTCCGACCGACAAATACACGCGACCACCATCGCACCAGGCTCCCATACCTTCGTTCCCGGCTATCCTAAACTCGCCAAAGTCCAAATCCAACTGACACACGGCTCTGGTGCGAATAATTATAGTCGGTAAGTGCGGTAATTTCTCCCTAATTCGCGCTCCGATTGCGCGCAAAAATGGACGATTTGGGAAGAGGAGATATTATTATATAGCCTTGCGTCTCGTTTTTGTAGTTGCAGACAACCGGTAACTATAGAATAATCGTATCTCCATTTCCCAAATTGTCCTTTTTTTGTGCGCAATTCCAGCGCGAATTACGGAGAAATTATTGTATCGCCTAAAATCGCTGGAAAGCCGGCGCGGCAAGCGCGATTTCCATCGTCATCGTCGCAACAAATGCAACAAATTAATCGAACCTCAGCATATACGGGGTGTTCCAAAATTATGGTACTTCCGGTAAATGAGAGATTCCTGAGGTGATTTGAAGTATCTTTTTCCTTAGCGAAAATGCAATCCGTGGCTTCGTTTACGAGTTATTAACGAAAAACACTGACCAATCGGAGAATGAGTGCGACCGGCGCTTCGCCCCCGCAGCCAATGCCGCGTCGCGCCGGCCGTCTGACACAGTGGCAGTTGTCGCGAGGGCGGAGCGTCAGCCGTACGCGGTCTCTCATTGGTCAGTGTTTTTCATTAATAACTCGTAAACGAAGCCGCGGATTGAATTTTCGCTAAGGAAAAAGTTACTTCAAATCACCTCAGGAATCCCCCACTTCCGGGAAGTACCATAATTTTGGGACAATTTGGGAAATTATTTGGGAATTTACGTACTCGTCAGAAAGAACATCGTGAAAGGAAATTCCGTACAGAGTACAAAGTCTCATGACATCTTCGTCAACGTTTGCAAACGAACAAACGAAGTCCTCGTGTGCAGGGTGTAACGGCGATCGGATCGCCGTCGTTTCAGGGTGTAAATAATTCGCGCGTGCGTGAGGCTGTTTAGGAGCGGTCCCAAGGGTCGCGAAATTGGACCGAAATTTAAAAGACCCCGGCGATTCGTGCTGCTCCTTTTTCGGGAGGCAGCGGAGAAGCGGGAGCCGTGAGCACAGGGGAACCACGGCGACCGCTTTATGCAAATGTCGGCCGCGGTAGCTGGACCAGGTAGCCGGCTCGTAATTTACCGAAAATATAGTCGAGGCTCGCACAGGTGCAAGATCGGCCGGTTGATGGCGGTGCTTATGGATCGGCGCGGAGCGTCTCCCGGCCGGGATCTAATTTCGTCGTTCGGGAAGGGAAAAAGGAGGATAGAGCGGGCGAAAGATAAGATTGCCGCGTGTTCCGCGGCGGTCGCGAACCACGCGGGCAGAAGGGACGCGGAAATTCCAGCGTTCCTCTCTTCCTATTTCAAGAAACGAGCAACGCGGTACCGGCTACTCTCGGCGACGGCTTTGAAGACCGGCGAGACCCTTACCAGGAAATACGCTTCGCGAACGCGAGAAAGAGAGAGAGAGAGAGAAAGAGAGAGAAAGAGAGTAGAAGAGAGGAGCAGAAGAGAGGAGGAGGAGGAGAGAAGAAGAGAGTCAGCTCTCGTTGGTCCGCGTCTCTATCGACTCTGTTTTCTCTTATTCCTCCTCGTCGCGTTCTTTTTGCACCGGTTCCCGGGCTTCCTCCTCCCGGGGTCTCTAGGAACGATTCCTCATTCGTCACGAACAGGTGCGGGCTTGATAAACGAAACTGCCGCGACCGCGGTTTACCTGGAAATTAGGGGAGGCAGTGCACACGGTCGCCAGCGGTGGCGGTGTCGCGACACCGGGACACGCTTCTAATCGGAGCCGGATCGAATTTCGCGCGGATCGTTACCCGGCGAAATCGCGCGGCGATCGCTGATCCCCGTGGACGTTCGCGTTACGCCGGCCGAACGATAACTGTACCTTGATTAGGGCTGCAAGCTCGCGTTCCCGGTTACCTGTTGCCGCGATCCGCAAGATTTACAAGCGAAACCGTAATCGCGAGAGAGCGAGCGAGCGCGCGCGCGCGCGGACAGGCCAGTTTCCTCCTCGCTAACGAGGATTTCGCGTCCGCCGTGAATGCAATCAGCTCGCCACGGCTACCGGCGCGCGATCGTTAACAGGGATTTATAATAAAGACCGGGCGAGAGATAATGGCGGATAACGCGCTCGCGGCTCGAGGAATCCGCTCATTGACGTATCGCCGACCTGCCGGCGCCCTCTCGCGCGTTTAGGGGACGTTTACGACGCTTACGACGCGTTCCCCGCAGCACCCGCGCGACGACAGTGGCCGCCGCTTTTAACGAGCATACTTTTGACGGCTACCATAAAGCCCGCGAAGCCCCCGTGACAACGACCTTGTCGACGCTCTCGACCCCGGCACGGAGAGCACGGGGCCCTTAGTCATCGTAGGAATGTCGGACTGACCCGATGCACTTCCTCTATCTGACAGATGCTGAACGAAACGACGCGGTTACGCGCGCATTATCGAATATTCTTAATGGACCTGCGGCACTTCGAGTAATGGAGGCTTCTAGCACCGCTCCCGAACCTCCACATATTTTTCTTCGCGTCGTACACGATTCTTTTGCACCGCTTCCGAGATCGCCGGCATTACCCCGCTGCGGTTTCGATACGATCGCCTTTTCGAATCCGATCGAACGACATTTTACTGTGTCGCGGTTCTCTGCTGTCCAGGTTACTTTATGCCGTAAATAATAATTATTATTATTTGTAGTATGCGAGTGAAAGTGTCCTTTGTTACAGAAGAAGAAGAAATAAAAAAAGAGGGTTTGTAGAGCCACAAAGTCACGCGAGTACAATGAAAATAAAAATATTTATATAATGATACAATACAAAAAGTAAGAAATAGTGTAGTATACTATATAAATAGAGTGCGAATTTTTATGCGAAATAAGACTTGTCTGCATCAATTGCAAGAAATAGAGACTAGATAGCAAGTTCATATTTTCTTTAATCCATTATTCGCCAATGTCCCAATTCTGGGACACTTCTTTAAATTTTTTTCTTTTAGAAACTGCAACTTCTAAATAAAATACAGGCATTAAAATAGTAAGGGCATGTCACGTGCTCCATGAAAGTATTAAGAATTCCCGCTATTTTGTTCTAAACAATTGCAAACTTCAGGTTGAAACTAATAATCTCAATTTAATTTTTTCGGTTCAATCATTTAATATAATCATAATATTAATGAGTTAATCATTTTAATAGATTGAAAATAATAGATCCATAATTTAAAATTTCTTGAATCTTTATATATATATATATATAATGTATATAAAAATGTGTATAAAATATATATATATATATATATATATATATATATATATATATATATATATGTATGTATATATTTATAATATTTCGAATTACAGCTACCCAATTTTGCCTAAAATGCATCAAATCCGCAGTCGAATAACAAATTACAACATCAAATACAGTAAATACGTATAGTACAAGAAAATACTATAACAAACGAACGATTGCCGGAAGTACAAGCAGAGAGCCGTCGCCGAACAAAAAATGCAAAGGAAAGCTCAACAGAAAAAGTGAGAAAATTTAGATCGTAGTCTAGCGAAGCATAACCGTAACCGATAGTCAGCGTGTCCGAAAGATGCGCACGAGCTGTGAAAATAATCGAGATAGATCGCGTACATAAATACCGTAGCTCTCGTAATCGAGCAAAGTAACGAGGCAACCGATGATGACTCGCGTGGAAGGGCCAACGAAGCTTAATCCTGACAAGCTCGAACCGCGCGGCCGTTTCCCACCGAAGCCGCGCCGCGGCGAAATTCGACATAGTCGCGATAAAACGTAGATAAACGGTTTATCCTGTTGTCTCGATAACGAGGATAAGAGGATCAGCGTTAAGGTAGGCTCGCACGGTATGCCAGGTGTCGGACGCGGATTCCCGGAATGCGAGAAGACAGCCGGCAGACCCGAGGCGGGCTCGCGAGTGCATCCGCGGAGACCGCGGCCGGCGTACGGTCAATGCACCAGCCCAGTTTTCAAAATAACTTCAAACGCGGCTGCCGTATGAGCCTGTCTCCGTTGCCCCGTCCTGCCCCCCCCCCCCGTTTCACGGAATCGAGAATATCCTCGGACATTCGCAGACTGTCTCTTGACCAGGCGCCAAATCGCCCACTTTATATTTGCCCGCCGCCACGGGAATATGCACGGGCCGATTCTATAACCGTGCGGCCGTCGTCTGCCGAGTGAATCACTCGGGGGTGCAACGGGACCACCAAAACCTCCACCCGTAACTGGAAGAAATTCCTGGTTACCCTCCACGTTCCCCGAAACACGCCGCGAAGTACGGGCGCATCGGGAGGTACCCCTCGCGTTCTTTTTAAATTTTCGTTTCAGGCTCGGATAAAAAAAAAACGAGTTGGAGACACGTGAGTTCTCCCACTTTTTTATCGTGCTAATCGCAAGTTTTGCAAATGTCGTCGTCTAGTAAACTAATCACACTCTCACTCATGCACTGAAGATAGAGCGAATATTCGTTTAATACTAGATTTACTACTAGATTCGCTAATTTTTTAATTTATTTTTTTGTTCATATCGTAAAGATATGAGTTATTCGATCAATTTGTATGTTACTTACGGCAAATGTTACGATAACGCTTGTTAGAAATCAGAATAAATGTCTTATTGTTACTTTTATGACCCAACATAAAACAGCTGTTTTTTGTGCTCCGTAAATCTAGCGTTAATCGTTGTCTAATAAATCAGCCCCTCTAACGTCTCTCAAAAAACTGAAGACTGGCCTAATTACTGGCCTAATAATATATAATATAATATAATACAATATAATATATATAATATAATATAATATAATATAATATAATATAATATAATATAATATAATATATATGTTTATATATATAATAATAATAACTGGCCTAATTACAGAGAAGTTATCCCGTTTCAAAAGTAGCGCGAAGACTTTCTTCACACACCGTATATCGCAAGATTATGAAAACGTAATCACAACAGTTTAATATTATAATCTTGTAACGAAGATACGCGATCGAATACGAACACGTAAATAAAACAGATTGTAAAACTCCACAAGAAGAAGAAAAACAGTTTACATCGACGTAACGCGAAAAGCTTCCAAATCTGGAAAATTTGTAAATAAGCTCGTAAATTCAGGAACTAAATACACACCTCCGCCGCGGAGCACCCCTTCACCTTGATCTGGCGACGCCTGCACTTCCGATGCAAACCCAGGATCGTCCCGACGACCCTGAAGAGGTCCGCCGTCTCCCCGAGACACATCAGTTTCGCACGGACTTTCTCGATCTTGAAAACAGCGGTTCTAAACGATTAAGAACCGCGACGGTCACATGTGGACGACACTAATTTTTAACCATTCGCAAAAGTCGACTGGTAACCGAACTGCTCAACCATCGCACAACCGCGACGAGCGTTAACTTATTACGAACTTCGGAGTTAATCGACTTACGCGATCGATAATTACGGCACTGGACGCGTCAAACGATCTCTTGGTCGACGATGTCACTTCGAAGATTAAAGCTTAGATCGCGTCGCGGCGAAGAGCAGGGATTCCACGTGGCTGACGACGAAGACCACCGGCCTCGAACCGCGCGATCGGTGCTCGCAAGATCGACTGACTGACAGGCCAAGGGAGGGCCTTTTACCGATTATTGGTGGCCGACGCTCTGGTGGTCGAGCGGCAAAGCAAAGGCACCCCCGAAATCGTTTACACTCGGATTTCCTTTCGCCGCTTATCGCACCGGCGCGGCAAACCTCTCTGTTTGTTTCGGAACGATCGCGCGACGCACCTCCTGCGGCTTCCGTCACCGAGCTTCTGCGAAATCGTACTCCGATCCCGTGAGATCCCTTCGCCGGCGATTAGCATCATCCATTATTGCCACCGCCACACTTCCACCGGTTTATAAAGCGTTAATATTCCCCGCAGGAGATCCAGGAACTGCTCTTCTCGTTAATCAATCGTCCGGTTTTATGCGCCGCGGCGAGCAATATAATCGATCGTCAACCGGCATTTCTCGACGAGCGTTACGGATCATTGCTTGTTGCGGAACCGAGACTGCTCCCAGCGCGGAACGATCGGCTTTTCAATTAACTTCTCTGAACGCCGCGGTGAACACGTGAATTTTCGCTGTGACTACGATGCGCTCATTAACGCCGGAATCGCGCTCTCGAATGCTTTTCGCTCGACGAAAATAAGAGAAACATATTTACGCGGGTTTTTAGCGATTTCTAGCGTGCCCGAAGAAACGAAATTGAAGTAACTCTCTCAATGTTTGCGATCTCGGTGATCGTGAATCAAAGAAATTCGGTGGAAATTCGACGGATCCCGAAAATCTAGCGTTAAACGGATTGAACTAGCGGATTTGATGCATATATACGCGGTTTTTTTAGCGATTTCTTGCATAACGCGTGCCCGAAGAAACGAAATTGAGTTAACTCTCTCAATGTTTGCAATCTCGGTGATCGTAAATCAAAGAAATTCGGTGGAAATTCGACGGATCCCGAAAATCTAGCGTTAAACGGATTAAACTAGAGGATTTGATGCATATATACGCGGTTTTTTTAGCGATTTCTAGCATAACGCGTGCCCGAAGAAACGAAATTGAAATAACTCTCTCAATGTTTGCAATCTCGGTGATCGTGGATCAAAGAAATTCGGTGGAAATTCGACGGATCCCGAAAATCTAGCGTTAAACGGATTAAACTAGCGGATTTGATGCATATATATGCGGTTTTTTAAAGCGATTTCTAGCATAACGCGTGCCCGAAGAGACGAAATTGAATTAATTCTCTCAATGTTTGCGATCTCGGTGATCGTGAATTAAAGAAATTCGGTGGAAATTCGACGGATCCCGAAAATCTAGCGTTAAACGGATTGAACTAACGGATTTGATGCATTTACGGCAGAAATATAAAAAAATATAAAGAATGTCGATACGTACCCATTTCAACATATTAAAATTTTATTACGGAAACGGATAAAATTATACTTGGCTCGTTATTTGTTCTGCGATTGATACAGGAAACGTTTCTTTCGCGCAAGATCCGCGCTCTCGTTATTATCGCCACGAACCGCCGCGATTGTATTAGTCCTCGCATAAACTGAAGAGTTTTTGCTGGAATGCAAACGCGATTAACGTTCCGCGAATGTAATTCACGATATCGATTTCTCGTCGAACGAATGAAAGCATTTTTGTTGTTCTTTAACCTTCTGCGCTCGAGCGGCGATACTTAGGCGCCACTTGGAATTCCTACGCCACGTTTCAAAACATGTAGTTGTAATAACATCAAATCGGTTTACATATGAGCCGTTTATTTTGAAAGTGGCATAAGTCACTTTACCGTAATGAAAAGTGGTGATTTTTTAATGTTTATACGAAGTTATTTATACTGAGAAAAATATCAGTATCCTGAGATAACAAATACAAGCAAATCTTCTCGAAAGTTAGCATCCATATTTTGAAACGTGTTAAAACGCAAACCCTTAAATATATCGACTTAAAAACAAAGTGACTTATGCCACTTTCAAAATAAACGGCTCATGTATATAGATATATAAATGAATTAATAAAAAATTTATAAATAATATATTATAATATAAATAATAAATGTATTATAATATAAATTAAATAATATAGTAAATATATTTATTTACAAAATTTATAAGCAAATATATTAATAAATATATATAAACTTTAATTACACGCCTAGCAGGAGAAAACCAGTGAAGTATGGAAAAAATTCGCGTTTTAGATAATATTTAATATTATCGAAACTAACGCCAAGATTTCGATCACGAGTATATAACGGGGATTTTTAGGATTTCGAAGGGGTTCCATTCGAATCAATTAGAAAATTGGTGAAAGCAAATTTTGCACATAATGTGTTAAGATTCATATTTGTCCCATAATTGTGTTAATACTGAAAAAGGTACATTTAACCTTTCCAGCTATTAATATAATTATAGAATATATGACAATAAAGCACATCGTAAAATGGAAATACATATCGTCGGACGAAAGGCTCGTTCCGATGAAACTTTCTATTGTTCGACTTTCTTCGTTGCCGAGTTTATAGTCTTCGAGGGAGACAATCGGTCGGCAGATTGCGGGAAAAACCCAGGAAAAGGGCTCCTGACGCGACGGAAAACGGAACAATAGCTTCAGGTATGTCGAGAACGGTCGACGTGGCTCCAATAACATGCGTCTGGCCCGGAACAATGGATCATTCGGAAATTACTACGTGAATTCCGCGGTGTTGGCGGAGTCAGGTCGGGCCGGGTCGGGCCGGGTCTAGCGAAGTCGGGCCTCGTTTACGACCGTCAACGGCGCGTGCCGGCGCGACGCGTCGCCGCGACGAGGTAAACGCTCCTAATCCACATCGGAGCCAGACAGAGTAGGCCAACCGATAAATTCAGCGCAGCCTTCGCGGAATATCGGTCGTTTCGCTTCGCGCGATCGACTCCTGGCTGCCGGCCATTGTTAACAACGACGACTCCAAGCGACAATTGCGGAACCCTATCAACTTATTGTCTCGGTTTGTCGGACTCCGTCGTCCCCCGCCATTTACCCGACGATCGTTTCTGTCCGGTTAAAAATAGATACGTGGACTGCGGATTTTACGCGTTTGTGGGTTAAACGAGATAACGTTCGATATCGACGCGTTATTATTCTTTTATCATGCACCGATTATGGAACCGGCTGTGGTAACGTCCGAGGTGCGAAGGAACAGCTTAACTCTTTGAATGCCGAACAACGATGCATCGTCGTTGGCTACACATTTGAGAAAATGTGTTTTCAATGTTCTTAATAAATAGTAGTATTATTATCTATCTTCTACTTTTATCGCGAGCTTTAGTACAGTAGAGTAATGTCTCTCTAATTGACGCCCAGATTGCGCACAAAAACGGACAATTTGGGAAGAGTAGATAGTTATAAATTATTCACAATTATAAAAACGAGCCGCAAGGCTCGAATAATCGTATCTCCTCTTCCCAAATTATATTGGACATTTTAGTGGACAATCTGAGCGTCAGTAAGGGAGACATTACCGTATATCAAACAAATTTGATGTATTTTTCTCGGATTCGCGCGACGCTTTCGATCGACGCTGAGAGAGTTAAAACTGCCTGAAGAAAGGCAAAATCGAAGCGGAAACATATAAAGCACATTATTATCATCTTACTAGAACGAAATAAAGACAAATTCCTTCCGAATTACACGCGAAGACAGTCTG